>NC_084649.1:12437500-13037500 GCF_019802595.1 Syngnathoides biaculeatus | reverse complement strand
GCAAAATACACGTGGAATATCTAAACTGGAGCACTCTCTTTTGCTGTGATTAATAGAACAGAAGAACGGTAACATAAACATAAATTTACCTTAAAAAGAGGTGAGACTGTACATAACACTAAATGCATGATCAACAACTCTAGTGTCCCAATTTCCCAAAATAAACTATATTTGTCACAGTTTCTCCGTGATGGATGACTACTGGGATACTTGAGCCTCTCTTGTGATAAATCATACAGAAGACAACTAGCAAAGGAAAAGGGGAAGACGGGACAAAGGAGAGGAAAAGAACAAGTGCTGTGGTCCAAACTGCATGTGTCCCCCTGCACGTCTCTTACCATCTCTGGACATGCCCACTGAGAGACATTTCTTAAAGCGGCAGTGTTGGCAGCGGTTTCGGTTCATGCGCATAATGAGACAGTTTTCATTCTTCACGCACATCTTGTAGTGGATATTCTGTTGAATGCTGCGCCTGAAGAAACCCTGGAAACAGCACAAGGGGAGTTAAATATCTCGAGTGGAAATGTGAACAGGCAGGTAGTCATAATGCGACATTGTTGCACTCACTTTGCAACCCTCGCAGGCGTGGACACCATAATGGAACCCAGATGCAATGTCTCCACACACTTTACACAGAAGCACCATCCCTCCAGTTTCTGTGAAGACATAGGCACAAGATTTAAGAGGACAGTTCAAAAGCGAAAGAAAGAAGAGGACAGGTAGGAAGGCAGTGGCCGTCTACTTACTTGGGAAGGTGCCAGTAAAACCACAGGGTCTCTTGGCCACCGTGGGATGGTTGTAGGTGGCTGATGACACTGATGTAACTTGGGCAGCTGGAGCATTGTTCACTTCTGGAAACTGGAAGACCATTTTCGGGGAAGGCGTCCCTCCCCTTTGTTCCCCTCCCTGCTTCATGGCCCCAATCTCCTGAAAGGAGACACCCTCTGGGGATGATGGCTGCGAGTGGGAGGAGGGTGACTGGGTCTGGTATCCACTGGAGGGGCTGCCAGGACTTGGGCTGGCACTGCCAGAGGAGCCAGCATAAAGGATGACACCACCTGAGGTACACGCAGAGGAAAAAAAAAAACAAAACTTAGTTGACCCATATTCATGTTCTACTTTG
The DNA here is from genome assembly GCF_019802595.1 of Syngnathoides biaculeatus. NCBI lineage: Eukaryota > Metazoa > Chordata > Actinopteri > Syngnathiformes > Syngnathidae > Syngnathoides > Syngnathoides biaculeatus. Next base: position 13,036,377 of record NC_084649.1, on the reverse strand, counting down.
ACGACTTCTTGGCTTACTTGTAGATACCCTGATCATTTTTGAGACAGCTAAACAATGTGATGAAAATCTTTTAGACCCCAGGTAGAACAACTCCAACCTGTTTGTGTGATCATTTCTTTTTCCTACTTTCCTACTGTGGTATTCAAGCACCCATTTTCTAGTGTTAATATAGACTCAAGCAAAGATGGGGAACCTATGGTAAGACCAATGGATCTGGCCCACCATTTAATTGTAAAAACAAGTGGCACATCTGTGGAAACATTCTTAAAAAAAAATCACCCTAAAAATTAAATCAAGATATATTTTACTTTGCAACATATGTATTCATACATTCTGCATGGCCCTTTTGGACCTGATGATTAAAAAAAATAAATCAAGCAAGAGCTTCTATGCAACACTGACATTCACGCAAACTCTACTGTAAAGCAATTGACTTAAGATAATGGTGCAACAAGGTTAAAAAAAATCAAGTATTTTTGTAATTGGATTCATTTAATTCCTATTTTACAAAGTTCATCTCTTTATTTACAGTGCCATTTTGGTCACTGTGTAGCCATGTGCCTCATACATGCTGTAAATTGGCCTTTGTGTAGGGATGTCACATCAAGTTGGAAATGCCCTATTACCCCTGAATGCAGCTCCCTACAGCCACCCCCCTTGTATTGCAGACACTTTTCTTCCCACAAGATGAAAGACTCCCTCTCACGTGCAGCCTGAGCCAGCCAACTCCATCCCCGCCTTCTCGCTTTCACTTCACCACTGTCCTTACGCCTCATGCTACCCCTCCCTTCGTCTCAATCCTCCTCCCCTCCCCTCTCCTCCCTCCCTCCCTCTCCTCTTTGGCTCTGAGCACGCAGACCCATCTATCCGCCAGCCACCTGACCGCCAGCTCACATGGACTCTTGACACAGTTCCCGCCCGGCTCACAAGGCTCTTTTGCGCAGTCTCGTGTAGACAACAGCAGCAGTACAATAATAAGAGCTAGGGCAAGATCACGTTGGGAATACTGAGGCTTTTAATGCAGCATGCGGGGAACGGATACTTAAATGGCTAGATTCCAAATTGGATTTTGGCAAACTGTGCAGAAAGTTAAACGATAGTCACATTTTCACTGTACTTTCAACATGAAATATTTTCAATCAGTGAATATAATAGAGCTCTCTATTAGTGTTGTCAGTAAGGTATAACCATTGTGACTAATCTAACCATTTAAAGGCTGAATTGATGTTAATAGTAACAAATGTAATATTTTATAGCAGCAGTTAGAACAAATGCTTGTAGAGTGTCGGCTAAAATATGTTATTTACAATATTATTGAAGAACTTGTCCCAATTACATCTTAATTACTATGAATCTGCTGTTTGGTCTACCAGATTGCTGCTTTTAGTTCTGAAGAATGTTTACCATTGGATCGTTTCCACTATCATTATTGTGTACATTTCCCTTTAATGACCTTGACTCATCCAAGGATAACTGATCAGCTGCTTGCTCCAGTGCTCTCTCTCTCTCTCTCTCTCTCTCTCTCACTCTCTCCTTGAAGAAACGTGCTGTATTTGTGTGAAGCGTTAAGTGCCTTCCTTCCTTAAATCCTCCACTTACACGTGAGGTAGTTGTGGCAAGCTGCCATGTGTGGCTCTGGCTTCACACAGAGACGATATGTGTTGTTTTGCTGAGTCCGTGTGCGTGCGTGCACATGTGTGTATGAAAAAGGTCAAGTTTTATCAACGTGTATCACCTGAGTCACACCCGGCGTCACATGGTACACACTTCCTGCCTTCATTCAGCAGCACGCTCACCAGCCTCCCCTCATGTAAAAACATCCCCTAGTTGGTTTGCCCCTAATGACTTCCTGGAATCTAGTTTGGCTGGATGTCAAAGGGAGCTCTGGGAATACAGCACTGAAGTCATGCACAGGTTGAAACACGTGATGTGTAGACTTACACAGGGCTGTAAAAGCTAAAGAATAAACAAAACAACCCACCCCTCCCTCATGTCAGTCCTTCATGACTTCCCCACTCGTGTACTCCCGCCTCCTCGGCATCTGACCATGGCAAGCTTACTGTATAAACATCAACCTCATATCGTGGTTCACAGAGAAACCCCTCACCTTCCTAGCCCCGCCAACCACAGTTCTGTGCGAACATTTACAGTTGTGCATGGGTGGTAAGCCGTCATCCACGTGCAAAGGCTGACCTTATGTGCATATATGAAAAGGGATGATTCAGTAATGGCAGCAAAGGGTAATGTAGTAGTGACTAAAGCTCATTGACAACATATCGCAGTTGTTTAACCCAATAAAGACGCGGCTTATACCAATTTCATTTTCAATAATACTACAATTTGGTTGTTCACTTGTCAACTCAATGTAGATGTGATTTTGTGTCAACATGTTCTAAACTCCTTCAGAGATTAAAATGAATGTTTTTGGCAGCGTGGAGTACATTTGTGACGCATTCAGACACACGTTAACACCTGCCCTGCGATTGCCTGGCAATCAGTCTCAGCCAAAGTGGGAGCTTCCTTGTGACCCTGAACGAGATAAGGAAAAATCAAGTAGATAATTGATGGACGTAAACACCTTCAGGATTTAATTGAAATAACACTGTTTAACAGTCAACTTGTGTTGAGCCCATTGTTAACTTCTCGACAGTTCTTACTCGATCGGGCATGCCAAGAATATTGGACATATTTTACTCCATGAATAGCCGACCACATGGTGACTCAATGACCACAATGTTCATAACCATCAGTACTAGAAAACATCCTAATAAACTCGTAATTTGACTTACAAGTTCAGTTTATTTCATGACCAAGATCAGAACTGAACAGACAATTAATACATGGAAAATCAGTGCTGTAATTGAAATGTATTGTCAATTCTGAATATAAATTGCACCATTTATATGAAATGACTAAAATATGAAGAAATATTATATGTACTGATGTGTGCCTTCAAGGGGCAGAGGTTAGTGAGTTGACGACTTATGGCAATTCATTGCCAGTGGTCTCCTTTTGCAATTCTTTAATATGACCGTTTGTCCTCTTCAAAAAAGCGCTGAAGGTGCATCAGCGACCGTGTTCTCCTTGCTCACATGCACGGGCATTGCAGTAGCTGAACTGTCCCATTTATTTGTTTCACCATACTCAAGTGTTTAAAGCTCGCCCATTGCTCAAATATTGACTCAAAAACACAGAGGAAATACTCCCAAGCCAAGTTACTTGGGACAGCTTATAACCTAAAATGTTGTCGTGCTTGTACGTCATGGTATGGCTACTTATTTTTAATACTCAGTGTTTTTTGCTAATCCCCAAATTCAGGATGGATTCATAATTTCACGTTAAACGCGGGCAATGCCATTCCATTCATATGTATCGTTTAAGACATGAAACATGTGAAGGACTCTTGCTAACAGAAAAGCCAATCCTACCAGATGAACTTAGACGTTGCTTCATGACAATGGAATGAACTTGCTTACTACACTTGAGTATGGTTGCTGCTTTTGAGTAGTTTATGAAGCAGGTAGTGCAAAAACACACTTTAAAACCCCTCTGACCCACTGACCAAACTCTCCTCAAATACAGCGGAATCCCCGTGCTGGCCCCCAGAGTGAGCAAGCGACCATGCGCCTGGTTGGAACGGAGGGTCTGTCAGGGGCGGGGCTAGAGGAAATCCTGCGCAGCACGTGGACAACGAGGTTGTTACACGTGCTCGTGTGCTCGAGGTGGGGTGGGGCGGGCCTGCGTGTCGGAAATCAGCCGCATGATTGCGACTCACAGTATTAGCGCCGCCGACACTACCCATGATGCAAAGGGCACGTAAAACACATGGCACACTAAACAACCAAGGGGACATTGATTTACTTTAAATGGCCCTAATTGCGATTTCTGCATTACTTTAATAGCAATAATTATTCCACATCACCATATTGGGTGCTCCATGTCAGCCGTCCATTTGAAATAATCTGATAATATGAACAATAACCAGTAGCAAAAGTGTGAGCGTATTTGTGAGGTGGGGCGGGCGTTGTCATCCTCAGGGTGGGGGCATTTTAGTTCTCACTCCATATGAGTTTGTTTACATGGATGGTTTGCAAGTTAAGTGTCAAAGGGGATTTAAGCAACATGAAAACTCCTGTGGACAGCACGCAGGTGCGAGTGGTTTTTTTTTTTTTTTTTTTTAAAGTTTTGTTTTTTTTTCGTTTCCCCCAACCTCTAAAAGCCATTTCCCGCGCATGCAGCTGCCAGTCACTTGGTCATCAAGTAGCGACAGAGCAGGAATGTGCACGAAAGACAATATTAGTTTTTTTCATTGACATACTTTTCCTCCATAAACTGCCCTTTAGATTATGCAGTATTTTGAACAGAGCAACTACATGTACACATCATCCAATTTTCGACCGCATCACTGACTGTTATAGTTATTGTTAACACACATTATTTAGTTGTGGGTTGATCGAGAAGCACACTTACCCCCGGGACTATTCTCCATGTCTCCTCGTAGATACAGTGTTTGCTTCTGTTGTTCTTGTTTGTTTAGCGCGTCTGCTCGCCGCCGACGAGTTTGGTTGACACAGGTGAAAGAGTCCTGAACTGCCAAGGCATAGAGAGTGTATCCCACAGATTAAAAGAGCGGGGATGTGCACAGGGCATTGGTAGGGGGTTCTTGAGAAAAATCCGGTCACCAGAGCAAAAATGGTTTGTTTAAGAAGGAGAAATTAGAGCAATGCTGTATTGAATCCAAAAGAAAAAAGAACTCCGAGGTGAATAGCACTCTGTGGGTGTGCACCTCAAAGGGGTTCTGTCACACTGAACTGCTGTCCATGTACAGTCACCATGAAAACATGATTAGAGTGCAAGTAGTTTAAACACACCCCACTCATCAATAAGCAACACGAGTCCTGAAATAGCCAGCACGTTTTCAGGTGCCTGACAAATGTGACCGTTTTTTTTTTCTCTTTCCCTTTCTCGTGTCCCCTCCACCGCCTGTTTGTTGATGGGTCTCTCTCCTCTCCCTCTCTCTGTGCCCCCACCCTCCTGCTCCTCCTCCTCCTCACGCCCCCTCTCTGCTCACTCGTGCTTGGCCTCTCATTGGCTGAGGCTCTCGCTTGGAGACTGCACATTGGGTTGCCTGCACACTGGAATGCTGCATGTGCGCATGGCATGTGAGCTTGCTCTGCCCTACTGACACACATTTTATGCAAATAGGGTGCCTGAGCTGCAGCTAGGTGGGGGGGATGCGGGTGAGCGGCAGCGAGATGTCCTACTCTTCTGAAATACTCCATGTGTTGTTGGAGGGACGTGAGGTTGGAGCTTCTTTGACACTAGGGCAGTGACTTTTTCACACTAAAAGCTGCTTTAGCGGTGACCGCGCTGACGTCACTACGTTTTGCCTTTATACTTTAGCGCAACCCATGCGCGATGTTTTGAAAACGTGCTGCAGTCTCCTCCAAGTCAGGGGTGTCGCTACAGCTGGTATTGGATAAGACACGACAGGGTGGAGTTTCCTCTGCATTACATGACCATTTCTGATGCCCGTTTTTACTTTCCTTTCTGGTACAAAGTTAGGGTGAGCCTAACCTAACCTACAAAACAACAACAACAATGGGGACCGTGCAACAGTGTCTGCTCGAACAAATGGATCTAGATGATAATGTTTAAAGGTCAAGTGTCATCCCTATAAAAATTCTAAAATAGATATTGAAATGCAAAATACAGATACATAATACATTATTCACTTCAATGTAAAAAAAAAAAAAATATGAGCGGAGAGCATGTCATCCATGTGCAAAGTTGTGGAAGTCTCATTCGACATTCAAGTGGTCACCATATTGGCTGTATCTCCTGTCCGTGACGTCACCCCAGACATTTGCCATTGAAAACATTGGCCCCTACTGTGGGACACGCCCCATCAGACACATAAGGTCTTTTCGAAGAAGAGGACATCTCACAATTGAGTGAAGTGTCCAGGGCAATATTACCCGATTGTTTCGAGCCATATTTAGATCATATGCGGATCACTGCCAAACCACCTCCCCGCCCGAACCACCTCCACGCGGCGGTGATTAAAAACAACGCCGCCCGCGAGCGATGATGACGCCGCCGCCAAACCACCTCACCGTCCGATCCACTTCCTCGGTGGAGATGAGCCACCGTGGCCCGGCGCCGCAATGAGCCAACCCGGCCTTGTCGACATGGCGATTCACAAGGCCTGCGGAGGCCGTCCTTCAGCGGCTCCTGTACGGAAGCCTTCCGATGTGCTCGTCGGCACATTTAGCACCCCTGACTTACAGATTACGCTCCCCCCCCCAACTATTGTTTTTTTTTTTTAGTTGCTGTATACACACCTAGCTGTCATTTGGAACCCACAAAGCTCTCGTCCTTTGCACCTGTGCAGACCTTTTTCCACGACGAACCGGATCTTTTGGAAAAGTGTGAAGAGCGAATCCATCCTCCAGAGTGTTGGAGCAATATCCAGCAATACAACGAGCCGCCATTTTGGTTAACACGAAGGAACAACGAGTTATCTTCCCGCAGGTAAACCTAAAAGAAAGAAACGAGTCCGCATGAGCGCACTACTGCCTCCAATGTCACTTCCTGCTTCTTGTTGAAAACAAATTCCTCAAGAGGATTTCCATGGCGGGAGTTAGAAAAAGCCATATGTGTCAAAATCATGTTTTGTGGTGAAAAAACAGATGGGTCCATTCCGGCTGCCATTTTTTCATTAATAACATACTAAAAATCATCCATTTCATGACACTTGACCTTTAATTATATCAAGAAATATATCAAGAAGGCGGTGGTGTAGATACTATGTGGAACCAACGGGAACACTGAGTACATCATCACAGCATGTGACTAAACCGGATCAATCACGAGATGAGATTTCTGTGGCATTCTACACAGCAACAATGCATTGGTTATTTGATGCAGTGTAGGCTCTCTCTGCTGTGAGTGCATAAGTGTAAAGAGGCCTCAACCCAGTGATTTCCAGATATTCATGGTAATGTGTCACGAGAGATTGTCTGGTGTGTTGCAGGATCCTATCACATTTCATTAAATTAAGCAAAAAGTCTGAATCCCATTTATTGTCCAGTGATTATAAAGCATAAGGATTTTGTCTGTGCTATTTGGAGCCACTCTTATTGCGTAAAAACATGAACAAAATATATATTTAGGACATACAGGGAACATTCACTATCCACGGGAGGCTTGTAAAAATCCATGACACCCCCTCGCCCGGCCCCTTCTTACTATATTACTTCATGCAGGACTTGCGCCGCTGCACTATGATTGCTGTATATAGAACTCGCCTGACTGCTACCAGACAGGAAAAGAAGTACGTGACTTAAATGTCCCACTAACCATGACCCAACCTAACCCTAACTCTGACCCATGCCAAACTGCCTTAACACAAACACTCGTGCTAAATTTAACCATATTAAACGTTTTATCTTGTACAAATATGATCCATATTTGGACTGGTCATTGCATAGCCCGTCTTTCCTGCCTGGAACCTGAATAAGCAGAGGTGGAAAACGTGTTAAAGCACGTGTCTCAAATGGGGTTGGGCATCATTTGAATTTACTGCAATTCCATGTCCGATTCTGATTCTCTTTAGGGGGCTGGGTCAAAAAAGTGTTTTGAATTTATTGTTCAAATTATGCCTGCAGCATAGATAAAAATGAACATTCGTCTCGGGGTTATCAAACCTATAAACTAAAATGTGTGTGGAAATAACGCAATTGACATAATATACATCACTTAATATTTCAGGGTGGCACTGTGGCGCAGCTGTAAAGCGTTGGCCTCACAGTTCTGAGATCCCGGGTTGAATCCCGGACCAGCTTGTGTGGAGTTTGCATGTTCTCCTCGTGCCTGCGTGGGTTTTTTCCGGGCACTCCGGTTTCCTCCCACATCCCAAAAACATGCAACATTAATTGGACCTTCTAAATTGCCCCTAGGTGTGATTGTGAGTGTGGCTCTTTGTCTCTATGTGCCCTGTGATTGGCTGGCAACCAGTTCAGGGTGTACCCCGCCTCCTGCCAGTTGACAGCTGGGATAGGCTCCATCATTCCCCGCGACCCTAGTGAGGATAAGTGGCAAAGAAAATGGATGGAGAGATAATATTTCAGCTAAAAGTTAAGAATAGCATTGTTAAAATCGTTTCAGTAAAATGGTTTATCTTTGTAGGTTTTAACTTAAGTTCCTTGTTTCAGCATGTCGCCATTTATTTTGAAATCAGCATTTTGGCACGGAACTTATTTTTACATGACAATGGTAAAAATAAAATTAAAACGAGATTGCAAGAATAAGAGTAATTAATGGAATCAAATGCTCGGTAAAATGTTGATTTCATTACCTACCTACCCACTGATAAGGTACAAGTTTAGTGTTTGTCTTACTGTCAGACATTTCTGTGAATTTTGTCCCAAATCATTGTGAAGTTAACTTTGCCACTTTGTTGGTTTTCTCCACTTTCTTTTTCGGCGGGGATAGAGTGTAAGCATCGAATTTTGGAACCAAAATTTTAAAATTTCAACGATTCCGGGGGAACTGGAATATTAACCCTGGTTCCACTCGATTCTCGATGTCCAATCTTGGTCTCAACTACACCAGAGCAATATAAAATAGGAGAGTTCAGGTAGACCTGGTTGTTGAAGTTTCACTTTGTTTAAAAAAAGTAAATAAATCTGTGCAGAGCAAAAGAATGTAGGGGAGGTAAAAGACAAAGAACAATTATTTCAAATGAAATACATCTGTCATATGCAGTGAAGATTTGAACGCCCTGCTATATTGCTAGTTCTCCCACTTAGAAATCATGGAGGGGTCTGAAATTTTCATCGTAGGTGCATATCCACTGTGAGAGAGATAATGTAAAAAGAAAAATCCAGAAATCACATTGTATGATTTTGAATGATTTATTTGTGTGATACAGCTGCAAATAAGTATTTGAACACCCGAGAAAACCAATGTTAATATTTGGTACAATAGCCTTTTTTTGCAATTACAGAGGTCAAACATTTCCTGTAGTTGTTCACCAGGTTTGCACACACTGCAGGAGGAATTTTGGCCCACTCCTCCACACAGATCTTCTGTAGATCAGACTGGTTTCTGGGGTCCCGCTGAGAAATGTGGAGTTTCACCTCCCTCCAAAGATTTTCTATTGGGTTTAGGTCTGGAGACTGACTACGCCATGCCCCAAGCTTCTTACGGAGCCACTCCTTGGTTTTCCTGGCTGTGTTCTTTGGGTCATTGTCATGTTGAATGCCCCAGCCACGACCCATCTTCAATGCTCTGATTGAGGGAAAGAGGGTGTTCCCAAAAATCTCACAATACATGGCCTCTCCTCCTTAATATGGTGCAGTCGTCCTGTCCCATGTGCAGAAAAACAAAGCGTGATGCTACCACCCCCATGCTTCACAGTGGGGATGGTGCTCTTGGGATGGAACTTATCATTCGTCTTCCTCCAAACACAGTTTGTGGAATTATGACCAAAAAGTTCCATTTTGGTCTCATCTGACCACAAAACCTTCTCCCATGACTCCTCTCTATCATCCAAATGGTCATTGGCAAACTTAAGACGGGCCTTGACATGTGCTGGTTTAAGCAGGGGAACCTTTTGTGCCATGCATGACTTCAAACCGTGATGTCTTAGTGTATTACCAACAATCATCTTGGAAACGATGGTCCCAGCTCTTTTCAGGACATTGACCAAGTCCTGTCGTGTAGTCCTGAGCTGATTCCTCACCTTTCTAAGGATCCTTGACACCCCACGAGGTGATACATTGCATGGGGCCCCACTCCAATTGAAATTGACCGTCATGTTTAGCTTCTTCCATTTTCCAATGATTGGTCCAACAGTGGACCTTTTTTACCAAGGTGCTTGGCAATTTCTCCATAGCCCTTTCCAGCCGTGTGGAGTTGTACAATTTTGTCTTTGGTGTCTTTGGACAGCTCTTTGGTCTTGGCCATGTTACAAATTTGAGTCTTACCGATTGTATGAGGTGGACAGGTGTCTTCATGCAGCTCACGACCTCACACAGGTGCATCAGATTCAGGATAATACATGGAGTGGAGGTGGACTTTTAAAGGCAGACTAACAGGTCTTTGAGAGACAGAATTCTGATAGACAGGTGTTCAAATACTTATTTGCAGCTGTATCACAGAAATGAATCGTTAAAAAATCATACATTGTGATTTGTGGATTCTTCATTTTAGATTATCTCTCTCACAGTGAACATGCAGCTACGATGAAAATTTCAGACTCCATGATTTCTCAGTGGGACATCTTGCAATATAGCAGGGTCTTCAAATACTTATTTTCTTCACTGTACCATGATCTTGTCCACGGTTTGACAATGATGGTAGCAGGACTTCGAGTGCAGCTCCAGCTAAGTAGATTCAGTGTGTCCAACGTAGTCTAAAGATTCAACGAAAGGAAATTACTTGTTTTCATTTTGTTTACAGTTTGACTTTTTATGGGGCTGTCAAAAAGATACAGTATACTTTTCAAAATACACCAACAGAACCCTTTGTCAGAACAGTTCAATGATACTGCTTCAGCACTTTGGAAAATTATTGAAGACCATGTCAATTTTCAAGGCATCAACAGGATCAACATTCGTAACATTGATCATATCCTCAAATACAGCATAATGTGCATGAAGCAACCGTACAGAGTGCCCTTTGAACGCCACTCAGAAAGGGTCGAGGACCAAAGATTCCAGTGTGTGTTCAGCATGTGTTCATAGAGAGGAATATAGTTTTATAGATAAAGCTGGATTCAGTCTGACCAAAATGAGGCAGAGAGACAGGAAAGTGATTCGCCAAGAAGCCATTGTTGCAGTCCCTGGCAAATGTGGTCGCAAGTCTTTTTTTTTGTTGTTGGGTTTTGTTTTTCTTTTTTTTTTTTTTGGCCCTGTTTGGCTTGTTTGGTCCAGCAGAAGTAGGAGCTGAATCCCTTTCATGCCAGAACACTTTTACTGTGCCACAGTGGAGATTTTAAACTGCCACTGTTGCTCTGATTATTTTTTTATTGAAAATAAGCCAGACATTTATCATGCAATTTAACCAGTATATTGTTTGTTTATTTGACAGTTTAGTCACATTATCTGCTTTGCAAAAGCTAGCGCAGCTTATATTGATTGTGAATATGCATCGAGGAGGTCAATCATCCTTAAAGGTCAAGTGTCATGCCGATAAACATTCTCAAATAGATATTGTAATGAAAAATACATATAACATTATTTCCTTCAGTGGCCATACGAAAAAATAAAAATATATATCCATGCACAAAGTTGCCGAAGTCTCATTTGACATCCAAGTGATAGCCATATTGCTTGCAACGTCTGTTCATTACGTCACACCGGGACATTCGCCATTGAAAACACGCTCTGCCACCTACTATGGGACACGGAAACTGTTTTCAAAGAAGAGAACATCACACAATCGCTTAAGGGACCAGGGCAATATTACCCTATTGTTTCGAGCCATATTTAGATGATATGCGGATCACTTCTAACAACAGACTCCCGGACAGTTTGTATGAGCCAGCCCGGCCGAAGCCATGCCTCGTCCGCAGCGGATGAGGCGCCGCCGAAGCCGTACTCGGTGCCAACGGGTACATCGACATATTTAGCACCCCTGACTTAAGTGCACGGATCTTTTGTTACATTCTGAGAGGATTATGCCCCCCCCCCAACTATTGTTTTTTTTGGGTTTTTTTTTTAATAGCTCTGTAGGTGTCTGTCTTAGGTGTGTCATTTCGAACCCAGGAAGTCCTTTGCACCGTGCAATCTATTTTTCATGACGACCGGGTCTTTTTTAAAAGTATAAAGAATGAATCTATCATCCCAAGTATTCAAACAATATCCAGCAATAGAACAAGCTACATTTAGATAAATTTTAGCTAACATGAAGGAACAAAGAACTAACTTCCACCAGGTAAATACAAGACCGCCTGAGTGGGCATCTGGTAATAACGTCACTTCCTGCTCCTTCTTGAAAACAAATCCTTCGAGAGGATTTTCATGGCGGGAGTGACAAAAAGCCATGTACGTCAAAATCATTTTGTCTGGTGAAAAAATGGATGGGTCCTTTCCGGCTGCCTTTTTTCCATTAATAACATACAAAAAATCATGCATTTCATGACCTTTAACTCACTAATGTTGTGGAAAGTGGACTTCTGAAGTTCACAATAGACAAGAGTTTTTGTGTAACCAAAGTCCAAAAGCATTGCGCTTGTGTACATTCTCATATTGCGTGAAAATAAGTGTCTTGGGTATTTTTAGTGCATTGTGTGGATATGATAGAGAAAGAGAAGCCCATTTTATGCTTGGTGTATTGAGTGAAGTTTGTGGCAATGTCATATTACCTGCACCAATCAGCAATCATGGGCTTCTCCACCACCATACAACATTGGGCGAATACAAGACTCAACATCTCATGACCATTGTTAGTGATCTTCGAGATATTATGTGAAGGCATGGGCAGCTGAATAATGAATAGTTAGGGCATCCTGTGCATGTCACTGTGTGGGATGATGTGAGTTTTCACCTTACCATGCAGGTCGGAGAGTGGTTCAAGTGTGATTTTGACATTTGACATGATATTTTTTGCATCAGTAAGTAAACAAGCTAACCTAGAGTGAAGGAAGGAACAGGAAGAGTCCAGGACAGCAGTGAATGCAGATGCGTCAGAGGTTGCTCACATTCTTTCCGTGCTGACTGTAAATCAGCCCTGACTAGGTTGGAGCAGATTGTGGGAGTGAGTTGTGTTCTCCTACTGAAACGATCTTTGCTTGTCACAGCCGGCACGTGCGGAGTGGGCGGTGCTCAGCGTGACATCCTCCTTCGCCCCATTCCCCTGCCCCCACGCTCGTCACGTTCCCTCTCTCTGCAGATTGTGTTTGCACACAGCCAAGCTATCAGCCCGAGATTGGCTGGGACCGCCCGAATGTAGGTCACAAGATGCTTGTGGAAACATGAGCGTGAGAAAAAAAACAAAAAAACGTACACACATACATACATACATGCAAAAACGAACAAATGTGCTGAAAATCGTGGGCCCATTTTGCAAGCATGTGTGTCGAGTTTAATCTGGGTCACGTTGTTTTACGATCTCTCTCTGTCAAACTGTGAAGTTATTCTCAACCGCTCAAATGTATTCTTGATAGATGAGCTCAAATGAAGAATTTAAATTTAAAACATGGATAAATATCACGCTGATCTTGGGGACCACACTCGACCCAACCACTTGTTAATTTAAAGCAGCTGTGAGTTAGTTATACAATTTACATATCAATAAATACAAATAATGCACACATTGACTGAACTGATTGCTATTAAAAATGTTAATTTTGGGTTCGTCTATAATTAATCAATCTCATACTCACGAAATATAATTTTGTACTTCTCAGTTTGCATTTATCACTGTAACAATTTGAGACAGTATTTTTCATTTCTTTTGATTTCACCTCAATGCTACTTCTGATTTTTGTTCATGCGTTGTTAGTAGGATAGTAATAGTGTTTATGAATGTTGCTGCAGTGACAGTCCTTCATCTGTACAACATAGTCATTCATATTTACATTACATTTTGCAAAAGTAACATGCTCAGAGCGTGTGGCAGTTTCCTAAAAAAAGAAAGACCATGTTTCCCCACAAGCTGCTTCATTTTCTTCACCAATAGTAAAACAACAGCCACTCCTTGTGGTTCCAATAAGACATAGCAAGTTCACAAAATGGTTCCCTGCGTCACTCAATATTTTGTCCACAAGATGTCAGTGTGTGCTTGATTCAGGTTACAGTATCTTAACTTGGCAGTAGTACTTCCACGTGTGCTTCAAATCAATTTTCAAATGTGATTAGAATTAAGGGTCATAATTCATGTGCGTGTCACTAACTTTTTTTTTTTTAACTTTGAGGCACACAATTTGTTTGCTTGGATTGTTCCTTCATCAAAGACGATGGAGAAATATTTTGCATTATTCCACTGAGGGACAATTAAAAGCATTCTTATGATCATGAAACTCGTCGTGTGCAAAACAAATCTTGGTCGCTGGTGTTTGTTGAGTCAAGAAAGTTCAGGAATTATTATGTCTTGAACTGCACTCTTGTTTCACGTGTGTATGCCTTCCCCGGTAGGTGGGTGGATTAGCTACAAATTGTACTCGAGTATTGTTATTTTAGAATAATATGCTTCATTAATACGTTTGGTTCATTCAAAGTACTCTGGAAAGTAAAATTTAACCAAAATGTTGGGTAAATGTAGTGCATTCACACCAACCTCTGGATATTATGTGACCTTTAATCCTTTACGGCAACAATATGCAAAGCAATAGAACGCCAACAAAATTGACTGTCTCTTGAGAAGATGTTCAAGAGTTTCACTCTATAAAGTAATGCTAAGACCTTGGGTATGAAAAACAGATATTAAATAAACTGTTGTCTTTGCTCAAGTTTGAAAAGAAAGACCTTGTCATCTCAACTTGATTACAGGCAGATGGAATAAAAGTTAGTTGGTTTTACTTTCCGAGGTGGAGGGATGATTTAAAACCACTTATGTGGGTTACCGCTTTCCGATCGGGTGCCTTTTTGATTTTTATGAATTCCTCCGGAGGTCATGATACGTTGATGAAAAAAATATATCAAGATCAAACATTTTTATTATTCTGTTATGAGCATTTCTGAGCGAAACTTTTTTTTTTTTTTAGCAGTTGTCATTAGGTAGCCAAAATATACAAAACACTTTTAAGGGTGATACAGTGTTGTACCACCCCAATAATAAATGTCATGAACTCAGAACCTTTGTGACAGTCAAATAAAAGCTCTTGTGTTGTATTGGATCTCATTAGATTGTGCAATTGTACCCAATGTTGTGACTCGTGGGTGTATATTTAGCATGCTTGAAAGAAATATGAAGAGAATGTATCGAGCAGCTGGTTACAATAAAGTCGTGATGGGAAAAACATTGTGTGCGCAAGCACTGTGCCTCTCACTGCGTTTGAGGCCTGTTGATCATGAGGACATTAGTCTCATGCTCGAAGCAAACAAAAAATGTAACTAAAATCCGATGCCTGATACACTTGCTCTTGATAGAAAAAAGGTATTCATGTTTTTTTTTTTTTTGTTCTGGCAGGCACATACACTTCGCACTAGGCAGTTAAAATATGCTGACATCTGTTGACAGGCAGCCTTTTGTGATGAGGTGCCACATTATCCCGTGAGGGGAGAACTGCATCCCTGCTGTATCTGCATTTTAATGTCTCTACTTTTGTCCCAGAAGGGTGATAGGGAATTATATTATTTGGTGAAGCTGCTGGAGCCAACCATCCATATTTATTCTCTGTAACTTCAGAGATAACCTTACATCTTAAATCAGACTGTAGTCTTGTGTGGATGAATTCGATTCCAAGTCACTCAGTGTTCTCAGCGGCATCAGATTCTATCTAACTTTTATCTCTTCATGTGAGTAGTTGAAATGACATGATCACGGGGATGCAAAAAAACAATCACAACAAAACTGTGGCTATGGGGTAACTGGTGGCCTTAATGTTGCATTGTTCTTTTGCTAATGATAGTAATCATAATATATCAAGGGGGCATCCTGAGTGCACTGAACACAGAAAACTGTTCTCTATATCTGATTTTATCCACCTACAGCGCCTGCAATACTAAGTAATTATCACATCACAATTTTGTGCCACTGTGTGTACTTTCAAAGATGCTGTTGATATGAAATATCAGCTGATGTTGGGAACAACAGAAGCCATTCATATATACATATAAAGGAAGTAGAACAATTAAGATCAGAAATGAAGATTTGTACAAAAATGTGAAATGACACAGGGAACCAGTATTGAACACGCGAAGAAACGGAGGTGCAAAAAGAAGGGAAAGCCAAGACAACACCCAAAATCTATCAATGATCAAACATTAATCAGCTGTTTCAGTCATAATTGATGGCCTACAAAAAGGTCTCATTGCCAAGGTGTGAGTCAAGACACGATGAGAAGGAGCAGTGATCTTTCTCAAGAAAAATGCAAAACAATTGCTGCGAAACATAACGATGGCAGTGGTTGCAGGTACATACAGTATTTAAGCTTCTGTGCGTTCCAATGAGCATGGGAGAGGCCATAATACGTTAGTAGAATTCAATCAACCCACCACAAATTTGCCTCGAACAGTTGCTCCTCACAAGATTTCTGACAGAGGAGTGCAAAGAATAATCAGAAGAGTTGTCCAAGAGCCGAGCACCACCTGCGGAGAGCTTCAAAAAGACCTGCAATTAGCAGGTACCGTTGTCACAAGGGAAACTGTGAGTAATGCACTCACGTAGCCATTGTATAAGAATTTAAAAAAATGCAAAGAACAACAACACTGTCTGACAAAACCACAGAAAAACTTTACTTGTGCCTAATATAAGCAGTGTTGATTTACGTGTTGTGGAGAAAGCTGGCAGCTTATGTCAGACTGTCATGGTGCTCCCCTTTGGTTTGCCACTCTTACATATAAATAAATCTCAAATTTTTCACTCACAAGTATGTATAATAAACCAATGACAACATATACATAAAGACATACATTGATTTTGGCCAATACTGTAAATGTTGCCGTGTCAACAGCACGGTCCTAAGAACAAAACCGCTAAGGGAACACAGAATCAGGATGCATGATACAGTTGAGAGCAGGGCAAGAGGAACCAGAACAACAGGTACAGCAACAGCCAATTTTTACTCTCACCAATCAACTGTCAGGACCTGCGAAATACAAAAAGACAGGCCGAAGATGCCAGCACCACATTCAGGCAGGGAGGGACACCACCAAAACAAAAATACATTTGAAGGACCCAGGTTCCTAATGCTGAAAAATGTCAAAGTGGGCCCGCAGCCTTCGATTTTTCTCTATGCAACCCCGTACTGGATTGGTCACCCCTGCTCTCAACAAACCAAATCCAAACAAATCCCCAGTAGCCTCCTGAAGTCCATGAAAATGTAGACAATAAAATAAGCAGACCGCGGCCCCCAAGGGCTGAACTCACCCACATCCCTAATTGAGCTAATAAATCTTTAAAACTACAACCTGCCGGGGGGAAAAAAAAACCAAGCAGAAAATGCACGTCACAGCCAGGTGTTTCCTGTGTAGGGTGTTTACAGTGTTTGTCCACGTGGTCATCAGTCGCTGCAGAATACAAGCAAATGTTTGTTACTTTAAATGCAAGCGCAATGACTGAAAACCCAAACACAGTTCCCATTGTAGGTATTTGACTAAAAGATTTTCCTCAATACAGTAATATCCTCCTTGATTTTGATTGTGTTTAGTAGAATTTTTCCTGTTGTCACTGTTTAACTGCTTGCTCATGTGGGACTGGGAGTGTGGCCTTACACCTGCTTTAAAAACGAGAAGTACTGCTTGTTAGAATTTGTAGTTATTTGCTGTTCATTGTGTCTTTGTCACGGTATCCGTCTGGGATATACAGTACTGTATGTTATCAGCGAGACTCTGATGTAAGTTCAGACTCTCTTTCAAAAAAAGTCAGGTTGGAAATGATTCTGCATTTGTAGGATCCCAGTAGTTAAACTGAGGTGTATCCCTGTACGGTACAGAGTTTCCAGATCCAAGGGAGCAAAATAACTATTTGAAAACATGTTTGCAAGTTTTTCCATGTAAATGCTGAAAACAGAATACTGCAATAACTTAGCATTGCTTCATATTAAAGAGCTCTGTCTGGGCACGTACGAGTCTGTCGGTCTCTCACTCCTCCGCCAGTGCTGTAGCAATGTTTGCGCTTATAAGATTTTTCCCATAAAGTGAATATTTGCTTCATTATTGTCCAGCAGTGTCGCATATCTTAACAAAGTCTTCTTTCACTCGTGTTGGATTGATAATGAAATATGGATACCAACAATACCGGATCTTAATGCTCTTAAAATCATTTCTCAAATTAAAATACGAATGCTTTTGACACCTGAAGTATTGAGCTATTGTCTGAATGATCGCCCCCAACTGCCGTGGAGAAAGCAAAAGAGAGACCGTTAGTAGGAGGCCAGGTTGCTAGAATGTGCGTGCGATCGACGTATTGGCCACACCTGAATCAGGCGAAGAGATGGATGATGGGCTCATGTCTTTTTTTTTGGGCGGGGGGGGCGCGTATTGAGATCAACCAAACTTGTTGATCATTTTCGACACATTGAGCACCGCTGGTGTAGAGAAATAGTTTTGAGAATGTCTTGAGATTTTTTTTAAAAAGAAGGAAAGAAAAACAAATGTTAAAACAAGACAAAATAAAAATCATTCTTTTTACAAGTTGTTTTGCATACCACCTTGAGTGGTCTTATCTAGATCAGAATACTATTTAACACATGACCCAAAATGGATCCTTTGACCAAAATACGGAACTGACAATCTAAATGCTTCCTGTCCGTGTGAGGAGATGTGGCGCGGGATGAAATGGCCTTCAGCTCCGGGGAGGAAGCCTTTAAAATTTCCAAGACCTCAATTTAGAAAATTCCTCGTTCGGAACCACCAGTGTACTTCTCTTGATCTCTTTCTCCTCCTCCAATTTCCCATCTTGATTTCTCTTTCATCCAATCATCTAATTTTTGTCATAGTGCGGCCTCCAAACACTGGCTGTCCCCCAGGCAGCAACACTTCAACATATCTGCTGTAATTAGACAATCATTCCCACATGTGGATCAAACTGCTCGAATCACTCAAGCCTCCAATTCACCCACTGTCTCCATTTTCCTCCCTCTGCTTTTCTTATTTCCCCGTCTCACACTCTTCTACCCTCTGCGTGCCCCTTTACACTACCCCCCTCTTTTCCCTCTCGTTCTGATTGAATTACCATAAGTGCAGGTCTTGGCCAAAATATGCCAGCTTGTTCTTATTAAAACTGTCCCTGTTAGAGCGGAGACTATCCAAATGGCTGTGAGCAGTTTGTGTGTTTGGTGGGGTTGGGGCAGGGGAGGGATCTGGCATTACAAGGGAGGGGGAGCACATGCGCCTGTTTGTGTCGAAAAGAAAAATGCATCCAGACAATGTTGCATGGCGAAAGATGAAGCGCGGAAGGCCGAAAACAACATGGGACGGAGAGGTAGTGCGGTGAAGCACGGGGCGGGAGGTGGGGGGGGTGTTGGGAGGAGGGATGAGACGGTAATGGTAGTTGACAGTGTTGAGTTCACAACAGGTTCATGGTGACATCATGGTTGAATTTTGGGGAACATTTGTACGGGAAGAGCTATTCACTGTTCATTGGATGCACATGTACGCCCTTTTCACCCACACAGAAACAACAAATATGCTTTGCCGCTTTAATGTTCATTTTAGCTTGTTTGTATTTCCATGTGCGCATATGCTTTACCCTGAGTTTTTGCCTCTAGTATTCAATGAAAGGACCCCTTTCATTTCGCAACATGTGAGGTAAACTTACTAACCCCAAAATGGCTACCCACAGTGTCACTCGTTTCCTTTTCGCTCCCTCATTTACCTCGTTTTTCCCCTTAGTTTTCAGTCCATTTTTTTTCGCCCGAGTGTCTCGCCAACATTTGCCCGCTGCTACAGTATGCTCTTTGTGTTTAGGCATGTTTAGCCATTCTAGAGAAGACATAAGCCCTGGAACCCAAAAGTTATTTTTTTGTTGTTGTTGTAGTGTCAACTCGCTTTTGCTTGCTTGAAAACAAGCAGCGAATAACAGCGGGGAGCTTTGTTTTATTAAAGGTTCTTTGTGTCATTTCCGTGTGCTCTGGTGTGACTTTATTGGCCCGTAGGCATGTGCCAAACGTTAATGCGAGTGCAACCCGTGCCTTTGTACCCCTGTCGTTTGCGCGTGTCTGAGCCGGTAAGCAGGCTTGTCATGCATGCCTGTCATCGTCGGCATGCCTCTCTGCGCATCACACAGCTTCACATGACATCAATCTGAGAGCAGCGGGGTAGTGATCTCATTACCAGCAGCCTGTTGCTGATTAAAACCTGCCGTCTAACCCCCACTTTTGTTCCCGTCTTTCTTTTCTTTTGCCTCCTTTCCACGTTCGCCTGCTTCCTTTCCTCTGCACACCCCCGCCGCCCCCACCAGTTAACTCTAGCGTCGCACCATTCTGCGGTTTATCCACTGCTCGCTGCCAAAAACGGCCCCTTTTCCAGTTCTTCAGAAAGTTAAGAGCGCCCCTCTTTTTCCTCCCCTGATTTCCTACTCCATTTCTTTGTTCTTTGTCGTGTACGTATATGCTGCTGCAGTCAAGGCCCTAATAACCGTGACCCTCTCCTCATCAAAACCCCCCTTATGCTGGCTGGGGGTTTTATTTCCCAGATGTGAGTGTGCACTCATCAACATGCGGCTGCGTGTCAGAACTTTTGTTTTTGTTTAACATTGAGAAATACACAAATTGCTTCTTTCACACTCAGCCAGGAGTAACACATTGGCCTGCTCTTGGCATATTTCACTGACACAGAAACACAAACAGTAGTAACCTTACACCTGGCACTTTGACACCGTCAATTAGAAGTGTGGTAGAAACCCAGTCCTGGGTTCCATATATAGATACGCTATACAATGAATCAGTTTTTTTGCCACAATTTAGTAAGAAATTGTGTGAATTTAAGAGAGGGGAAAAAAAATCTAGTTTTGGAATATTTTCATAACTGCCACTATGTCCTTTGCAAGATGTGTGTGCATGCACAACCCCCACAGTAGCACACTGTGGCATGGTATAGTCTGGCCACAACATGCATACTGTACACCCCAAAAATGGAAGCATTCCAAACTATATTTCGCCATAATTTCAATGCAGTTAAGGGTTTTTTTTTTTTTTTTTTTAAGGAAACTTTCTCAAGATGTCCAAAAATAGGAAATCAAATTAGCGGGCACAAACGATTTAACTACATACAGTACAAACCACGAAAAATTCTGTACCCTCTCAAACTGACTGTTTTTTTTCCAGTGTGCAGCCATGCATTTGGAACCTGTGCCTTCAGTGTGTTCTTGCCCGACTTAATCTACTTACTTATACTAATTTATCACATCATATTTGAGAAACACTCAAGACTATACAAATATTCAATGCTGTATAACAGCATGTAACTGTGCTGTCTACATCATCTGGAGCAGTTCAGAATCTAGATCTAATAACACGACAGGAACATTAGAACTGAAAACATAATCATAAAATATTGAAGTGGCACTAAAGAGGCCCATGGGTTGTGTGAATATGAGAAACTACAGAAAAAGAGTTATGTTCACAAGCCTGCCAAATTTGAATGAATAATGAAATAATAACTGCGACTGCCTGGCAACCAGTTCAGGGTGTTCCATTGGAAGTCCTCAATCCCAACAAATGGCAATGACCTAAGGGATACCTCAAGAGTCAGTTCTTGGACCCCTCCTATCAGCATGTATATGCTATCCTTGGGTTTAATTTTCCAGAACTTTAGTTTTGACTGTCATAGCTATGCAGATGACAAACAATTACATTTAGCAGTGTCTCCAGATGTTAAATTGAGGTCTGTCTAAAGCAGATAAATAACTGGATGAACGAAAATTTCTTTCAAACAAACCACAACAAAACAGAGATAATTCATTCATTCATCTTCCGTTCCACTTTTCCCCACAAGGGTTGCAGGAGTGCTGGAGCCAGCCCAGCTATCGTCAGGCAGGAGGCGGAGTACTCCTTCTACTGGTTGCCAGCCAATCGCAGGGCTCATAGAAACAAACAAGCTTTCGCACCCACAATCACACGTAAGGGCGATTTAGAGTTCCAAATCAATCCATGTTTTGGGGATTTTGGAGGAAACCGGAATGCCTGGAGAAAATCCACGCAGGCATGGGGAGAACATCCCAACTCCACATAGGTGGGACCAGAATTTGAACCCCAGAGCTCATAGGCCAACGCTCTAACCAGTTGCACCACCGTGCCACACTGGGATAATTGTTTTTTTGAAATAATGAAAAGATAATTGCTGTTTCTAAATACCGGGACTCTATCTTTAAACACCAAGTCCGAAACCTTGGTCTTCTAATAGATTCTCACCTGACTTTCAACAGTCATATCAAATCAATTACTAAAATTGCCTTTTACCAGCTGAAGAACATATCTAAAGTGAAGCCTTGCATGTGTCAGACAGCCCAGGAGAAGCCCATTCATGCTTTTATCTCAAGTAGATTTGACTATTCTTATGGTCTTCTGACTGGACTCCCCAAAAAGAGCATTAAACAGCTGCAGCTCATCCAGAATGCTGCAACTCGGGTTCTGACCACAGCAAAGAGGTCAGAGCATATAACTCCAATTCTGAAGTACTTAGACGGGCTTCCAGTCAGCTTTAGAATAAAAAAAAAAGTTCTGCTTCAGATCTCTAAATCAATAAATGGTTTAGGTCCTGAATACATGAAAGAAATGCTCATGGAATACAAACCCAGTAGGACTCTGAGATCGACTGACTCATGTCAAATACTGGAGTGCAGTTTCCAAAGCAAACATGGAGAAAGAACGGTTTTGGAGCAATATGTGCTGCCATCCAAGCAACTTTTCTTTCAGGGATGCATCTGCTTATTTCAGCGAGACAATGCCAAGCCACATTCTGCATGTATTACAACAGCATGGCTTCATAGTAAAGAAGTGTGAGTACTTGACTGGCCTGCCAGCAGTCCAGCCCTGTCTCCCGTCGAAAATGTGTGGCGTATTATGAAGCACAAAATACCACAATGTAGACCTCAGACTGCTGAGTAACTGAAGTTGTACATCAAGCAAGAGTAGAAATGAATATCACTTTCAGCTTCAACAATTAGTTTCCTCAGTTTCCAAAAGCTTTGACTTTTGTTAAAAGGAAGGGTGATGTAGTAGACAAAGTGATAAACATGCTGCTGTCCCAGAATTTTTGGGAATGTGTGGCAGGTATTTCAATTCAAAATGAGTGAATAGTTGCGCGGCACGATGGCTCAACTGGTAAAGCCCTGGCCTCACAGTTCTGAGGTCCCGGGTTCAATCTCCGACCCGCCTGTGTGGAGTTTGCATGTTCTCGCTGTGCCTGCGTGGGTTTTCTCCGGGCACTCCGGTTTCCTCCCACATCCCAAAAACATGCAACATTAATTGGACACTCTAAATTGCCCCCAGGTGTGATTGTGAAGGCGGCTGTTTGTCTCGATGTGCCCTGCGCTCGCCTGGGAACCTGTTCAGGGTCTACCCCGCTTACTGCCCATTGACAGCTTGGATAGGCTTCAGCACTCCCGCGACCCTCGTGAGGTTAAGCAGCTAAGAAAATGGATGGATGAATTGGAATTTGCCAAAAAAAAGAAGTTTGAACATTATCTTGTATTTGTTGATATCTTTGTCTTTGTTATCCATTCGCTTGAACACAGGTTGAAAAAGATTTTCAAATCATTCTAATCTCTTTTTATTTGTATTACAGTGTGTGAAACAATATCCCAACTTCATTAGAATTGGGGTTGGGTTTCGAGATACTTGCTCGAGCCTCTCTGCCACATATTCATTTCTCCACAGATGGCTTAAATTTGTTTATGTCAGCAGTGAATATGACAGGACCATATGACTGAATTCCTGATAGTTTATTATAGTTTAGTGATGGCCAACTTTGTGTCTTTCCTACATGACAATAAGCATTTAGGGGCTCAATTCCCCTGTTTGCATGGAATCCTTTTTTTAAGCATCTGGAATTATGCCCTTTTCATTTACAGGATGCAGATTCTCCCATCCTGACTTTTGACATATCCACCACACTTAAGTTGTAAATGATGGCGACCTTATCAAAGAGGTGCGTTTCATTGAAAATGCGGTTGTCTGGAAATTATAGGAAATACAGTTTTCCCGAGACTTTTGAATGACATTAAAATGAGTTCATTCATTTTCCATGTCACTTCATCTCACCGGTTTTGTGGTTGTGCTGGAGCCAATCCCGGGTGACTTTTGGCGACACGCACTAGGTCCACTCTGAACTGCTTGCCATCCAATTGGAGGGCAAAAATAAACAATCGTTTACACTGAGAGTCACACTTGTGGGCAATTTAGAGTTTTCAATAAACGTGGCATATTGTGTTTTTGGGATGTGGGAGGAAAATGGAGAAAAAAACCAACGTGGACACAGTAAGAAAATACAAACTCCACAAGGGCCAGGCCAGATTTGAACCAGGATCTCCAGAACTGTGAGGCAGATGTGCTAACCAGTTTTCACCGTGCCACCCACTGTAATCCAATCTTTAAATTTAAAAGGTCTTTTGAAAGAGCTTATTTTATCCAGTAAAAGGCGGCGCGGTGGATCAGCTGGTAAAAAGTTGGACTCACAGGGGTTCGATCCCAGCCCCGCCTGTGTGGAGTTTGCATATTCTCCCCGTGCCTGCGTGGGTTTTCTCCGGGCACTTTGGTTTCCTCCCACATTCCAAAAACATGCAATATTAATTGGACACTCTAAATTGCCCCTAGGTGTGATTGTGAGTGTGGCTGTCTGTCTCCATGTGCCCTGTGATTGGCTGGCAACCATGGGTGTACCCCGCCTCCTGCCCGTTGACAGCTGAGATAGCCTCGAGCACTCCCCGCGATCCTCGTGAGGATAAGCGGCAAAGAAAATGGATGGATGAATGGATAAATCCAGTAAAATACATATATCATATATCAGAATACTGCTTTTGCCTGAATGCATGTTTGTTAAAAAATAATGGGACCTCCCATCCACTATATGATTGATATCAATCAGCTTCAGCTGTCACTACGGTGGCTGGGAAGTGCAAAACAATGCAACAAATTGTGAGACACTTACATTTCAGAACACAACAATAATTGACCCAGACTTGCATTTCAGAAAACAGATGAATAAAACACGAAACAAATTACAAAACAAGTGTCACAATACAGAATGGAAACATATCATGACAAAGATTGACACGTTTGATTGCCACATGCATTATTAGTATTCCCACGCATTTTCCTGTTGGTACTTGCAGTGCTCCAATATTATTGGTTCCTGGATACACGCCGCTGCTGTATGATTGGCTGCTGTATCCCGGTAGAACATGCCCTGCTGCTTCCAAATGGTTAAGGAAGTATGTGACTTAAGTGTGGCGGTGTCAATATAAATGCCATCAACACTAAAGGCTGCCAAACACTGTGCAATGTGGTCGAACCCGACTGGATCGAACCATCTCATAAAAATAAGAGCACCCCCCGTTTTTCCTGTCCTGAAATGTAAAAGTGTTTCAGCATTTGTTCAATAATTTTCTGAAAGGTAAATTTGTTTCGTGTTTTAATAAATGTTTTGTTCATTTGTTTTCTGGCGTGAAATTGTTTCCCAATTAGTTATGTTTCACACTTCCCAACCACTGTCACAAATAAATATGCCCGCACACACACGAAATTGATTTGAACTGATAAAAAACTTGTGCAGTGCTTTGCTTTTTCCACAGAAATAGTCCCATTCATGTATAATAGTACAGAAATGTGTCAAAGGACTATGAAAGTAAATATTTCAAGGATGGAAAAGGTGGATGTGCTCTTGCGGTGTGTCTAAAGGTACGATGCAGTTTTGTTTTTTTTGCAACATTATCCAAACGTATAAGAGGAAAGCTGCTTGTCGATGGGGGAATATGCGTAAAACCAGATTTGACAGGGAACGCCCACATTTTCGGCTTGCTCCACCCAGACCGTGTAGCTGAAGTGAAGGAACTGAAATGACTGACTGAAGTCAATAAAAGAATCTGCTCTCCCTGTAATGCACCTGTGAGAATATGGATCTTAGCAATATGTGCTCTTGTACAATGTTTGTGTTCAATTTTGGATGTCTAATTGTATTAAGGTGGCACGGTGGATCAACTGGTAAAGCGTTGGCCTCACAGTTCTGAGGTCCCAGGTACAATCCCGCCCACCTTTGCGGAGTTTGCATGTTCTTCCCGTGCTTGCCTGGGTTTCCTCCGGGCACTCAGGTTTCCTCCCACATCCCAAAAACATGCAACATTAATTGGACACTTTAAATTGCCCCTAGGTGTGATTTTGAGTGCGGCTGTTTATCTCTATGTGCCCTGCGATTGCCTGGCAACCAGTTCAGGGTGTACCCTGCCTCATACCCGTTGACAGCTGGGATAGGCTCCAGCACTCCTCGCGACCCTTGTGAGGATAAGCGGCTATGAAAATGGATGGATAATTGTATTCAACACAAATTCTCAGCCCCAGTGGCATTGTTTAAACTGTCTTGTATCGTATTTTACGTGGGACAAACTTTACGAGCCAATCTATTTGCTTCAATTGATAATATTGTGACGGTGTCTTCCAAAAACCCTTTGAGATAATTAAAGAACCTACTGTACATACGTACCCCCTGCTTCATGTGATTTTTTTTTTTTTTTTTTTTTCTTCTTATTTTATGGGCCAGCTATTGGTTGGAGATTCCAAGCTGCAAGGATTTAGTCAAACAGTTGGAGAGACTTTTGTCTCTGACATGAAGAAGCAGGTTGCTAGAACCCTGAGGGGGTGACTGTTCAGGTTTGATCTCATCATGGGGCTACGTTTAATTATTCCTTACCAGGCATTAAACTGGTTTGTTTGGTCTTCTTAGGAAACTCCTGTCGCACAAGAGGAAGAGGAATGCTTGAACTCCTTTTATTTGGAGAAACTGTTGAGACAGGCTTGGCATTATGGAAAACACCTCATGGTAGTTTGGTTTATGCAGTTTAATGGAGTTGATATAGAGTGATAAGACTGTATGCTCATGTGTTTATTCATTAAATTTGCAGTCTGTTGAATATGTTGCATATCTTTCTAATTTGAGATTACATGTGGTTCAGTTACCCAATTTCCTATGCTCTTTGTCATGTGAATGTCTCACTGGATTGGCATTCGTATGAATATTTTATGCAAATGCGGTACAAAGCAGGATTCCCACAAGTGCTTGAAATTCATGAAAATAGTGTTGGGTTTTCATAGCTTGAAAGCATTTGGATTTGCATAAAGGTGTGGAAAAATATTGTAATAAAAAGAATTCACTGTCGAACCAGGTAGTCCACTTTACGACATACTCTCCTCCTGTATGTACGAGCCAAACAACCAATGAAGACTTTCCATTAGCTGTGATAACTCTCCGCTCAAACTGCTTTGGAGCGCATCTCCCTCAGTAACTTAATTTTGACGGCGGGTAAAGACTCACAAGACGGTGTAGATGAGAGCTGATCACTCTCATGTAGTTAAAGAAAAATCAACTGTGTTATAAAGTACAAATCAATCATGCAGCGTTCTTGATGTAAAATATGTGTAATTCTACATTTGCTACCTAACATTACAAGCTGGATCATGGTAAGATATTTTAACGACTGTGGATTCCCTACAGTCTTAGGTTCTGGGTTAGAATCCCATGTTCTTCTCCGACTTGCATAAGTTTTCTCTGTCCTGTCTGATTTCCTCATACATTTAAAAAAAAACATGCACATACAGAGACAAACAACTATTCTCACAATGTGAATGATTGTTTGTCGAAATGTGCCCTGTGATTGGTGACTAGTCTAGGGTTCACCACATTTCTCATCCAAAGTCACTTGAGATAGCCTTAAGCTCCTTTGTGAAAAATTGATTGCTATATACACTAAATGTGAATATACCAAATGAAGAAAGTAATTAGCCGAATATGTCAATTCCCACAGCTGTACGCGCCTGGAAAAATATGAACACTGAGCTTGCGCTTAAATGAGACTTTGCAAATAGCTATGATCCCTGACAAACTGATCGACTTTCATTTCCATTTTCTTATTAGCTTAAGATATCAAGAGACTTGTTAAGAAAGTGTCGCTCCTTCCCACTCAGCCTTATTAAGTCTTTTTGTCACAATCAAGCCATGTGTGGCTCTTGAATGGTTCTTGACCTCTTTGGGTTCGCACATTGGTTGGCCACGAGGTTTAAGTCAAGGGATTGTAAACACACTGCAATGGTCTATAAGCTGATACTGATACCCCCAAAGGTGTGCAGCCTTTTTTGGCATCTGTGTTTGTATGTGCCTGTGAGCTAATGACTGTTTCGTTTGTGCAACCATGTGTCAGCTGTGGACTATATTTGGATAGCATTAAATAGCTAGAGTTAAAATCAATCAAAGAGTGTTGGCGTGTGATACTTTGTAGAAAACTGAAATGTGCTATGGAGACAAAGAGAAAAAGGGCTACAAAAAAGGAGAGGGGGTGGGCAGCACAATGAAACCTAAGCCTTGTGGACCCCATTCTCCCTTCCTACAGGCATTCTGTGGCTGGCAAAAAAATGCACTGTATATTTGAGGTTTTGGATCACGTGACAGAGGCAGGGTTTGTGAATCAAAGCACACTATGACTTCAAGAGAGCGAGAGAGGGAGCAAGAGAGAGAGAGAGAGAGAGAGAGAGTCAGGAGAAGGAGAGGGAGGCAGAATGCAACAGGCTAAAGTCAGTTGTCGCTGTTAGAGAAACTTCACAACTTTGAGTTCAAACTTTGCTCATTACTCATCTGACTCTTACCACTGTAAGAAAAAAAAACTAGGCCCCCCCCCCCAAAAAAAATCAGCAGGCAGACTCACATCAGACATCTGGTAAGTTTGACTTGTAGTCTCTTTTTTTTTCGCTTGATCTGAATTTTCCCTTTAAAACTTGAGCATGTATCAGCGGTGTGTAAGAAAAGACAGACATGTCAGAGCACGAGTGAGATGTCTCTCTTTCGCTCTCTGTTTGTGTGTTGTTGGGACAGCACGAGTGCAGAGGTTGGGTTTCTTGAGGACAGCTTTAATCAAGAACAGGGAAAACAGAAAAAAACGTCTAAGGAGGGGAATGAAAGCTGATCGTCGCTCGCATGCACTTGAGGCCCACTCCATGTGAGCGGATGAACTCTTACATGGGTGTTAGCACGTCGTCTCGGTTTGTTCCAGTGATGGATGCACATGCCTAATCTTTCTGATTCACCGATGCTGGAAGAGCAACTGTACTCTGAAATGGGTGTCGTCATTCAACAAATTTTAAAGAATGACAATAGAAGTTTGTACATTTTGAGATAGTCGATCACTAATCGAGTCCTTCAGGTGAGATTGTGGAGCACCAAGCAAAAATGCCTGCAGGTTATGCGGCGTCAGACTGCCCAATTCACTCGATGCGGTGATCCATCACAAATAGCCAAATGGTCTGGTAGAACTGAGTATGCACACATTCAGTCTCGCATCGCCTCCTGAAGCTTTTGAGTACACGTTTCTATCTGCACAGTTACGTAATTCCAAATTGCCTGCTGTATGTATCATGACACCACTTCGATTTCTGCCGATTTGCATTGTGTTACTTTTCGTCATAACATCCTTGTAGCTGCCCGTGCTCTACAAACAGTGTGTGATTGATGATTAAGAGTAAGATGCAATGTGCCTTATCCCTACTTGACCCAAGCAATCCTGGTCGGCCAAATGACAATATAATGTTGAGCGGCCTGCTATACTCGATACATCGTATCAGTTCGTCGCTGTTCGTCATCTCAGTAACAGGGGCATAAAGAATTATGTGCAGACATTTGGGTCATACTGACAACGGATTTAAAATTACAATTAAAATAATTACTAGGGCTTGGACTCGCTCTCTGAATCCCGATTTTCTATCCACCTTGACATGAATGATTGACTACTGAATCATAATTAAATTTTTACTCCTTATATTATTCTGAAATAAAGACGTCATAGTCCACCAAATGAAAAATCCAATTTGGTTATTTTAAAGTTTAATTCAAAGAGGGTAAATTGGTTTTTTTTGCCTGCCTGTGTAAAATGACTCACTTTAGCCAGCATCACTTGCCATACTGTAGCCAAAGGTAGAACCCGGATGGATTTTGCACCTGTTCGCGCCATAAATCCTTGCTCCTTTGGACCAGCTTCCTCCTTTCATGGTAGCCAGAGGACTCTCTTCATCTGCCATACTGTGTTGGATCCACTATGTCGCTTTCATTCTGCCGCGATTGCTGTCCAGTTCAGCGATGGCTGCTTTTCGGCTTCGAATATCCGTGCAGCTCCTCAGGCTAGGCTCGTGGCCACTTCCTCCGGATCTCAGTGTGATGGTATTGCTACAATTGTGTACAGGCACAGTGACTATGTTGAGTCACTCAAAAATGTTGTTGGTTTTACGCAAATAATCTTTTTTTTTTTTTTTTTTTTTATAAATCCGACCCGGCAGCAGTTGCAGCTGTTGTCAAATTGACTTAAGTAGTATCTTATGTTCTAAAACATAAAAAGGGATGATGTGAGCTTTTTGACTTGCTCCTTTCTGTTTTTGGAAAAAAAAATACAACATAAAAATAACTCGTACAGTTGCTAAAAAGCCCAACATTACATTTACCATAAAATCACTTCACCACATGGCTGCCTTACACACTTGCACTAGGTCTATTTGCAAAGTGGTTCTAAATGGACAATTTAACTGGCTGAGATCTGTCACATGGGAGCCTACCTGTGCTTATAAGTTTGCTAACGTGTCTGTTTCCGAATCCAAACAAAAGTCCATCTATCCAAGTCTCCTGGACGCTATAGTATTTTTCTTGTCTGCTCATCTGGTCTTTTTCATCATCAATGTCTTTTCTGGATCTGTAGCCATCTGCCATTGTCGACTGAAACAAGAACTGGTCCATTTGAACAACACAACTCGGGGCGCTATGAAACAGTTGGATCCGTCTGTTGTTGTTTAAATCCTGGAGCATGGAAACGCCTCAGGTTGTTTACAAGTGTGTGCTGAAATTGATTTGGGTGTGATAGATGTTATTTATCTCCACTGCAATCTCAATTTTGTTGTCTTTATTTTCCAAGGATGACTGTAGGGATCATCTCTGTCTCTTTAACTTTTAGTCTTCATCCTCAGTCCTTGTCTCAACATATGTGCAACCTTTTGCCAGTAGTCCTCAACCCACCAAATGTTTCCTTGTCCTCCACAGTATTGCACATTGCCCATGGAATTGTTTAGAGCGATGTTGCGAGAGTCATGCATGCCTAATTGGCTTCAGAGATTTGGAAGTCACTTGAATTGCTGCTTTTTTGTGTCTGCCAGTGCATTGAAAGAAGCTCAAAACGTGTGTTCAATTGTGGCCTGAGGAGATTCTTCCCTCAGCACTGGCTACATTTCCTTTAAAACGCACTTATAATCTTCTATGTGGAGCCAAAGACTATGTGTGAGTGTGAGCGTATGTGGGTGCTCAGAGGAGTTGAGGCTCACTTTTCACTTAAATACTAAATAAAAAGTCGCCTACCAAACGCCTCAATTAGGCCTGACCCATGGCTGGGGTGTGAGGCCTGGAGCGACAGAAGTTGACCCCGGCATCGACCTACAAACCTTGAGCACCCCACAGGCTTGACTCCAGATAATGGCAACATTGTATTTTACATAACGTCACGGTCACCCACATCATCCCCATAACTACCGCTAATACCAAATTTACACTGAGTGATTACAAAATCCAAGTAGTCCTGTTTTTGTCGAGGGTGATTGATTTATGATGTATTTGGCGTTCATTCATCAAAGTCCTTGTCAGGGTAACAGTGAATTTCAAAGCAAATGAAGTGGAACAACAGCTTGTGACATGCCAAATGCTTCAAGTGATCAATTAATTATAAAATTCACAGATTCCTCATCTTGACACTGGACATGGTTGCAGTCCACTGAAAATATGACAGTGATGTTTGTAGTTGTTATTCAGACTGTATGTATCTACTGGCTCTTCTCACCTTGGTTTGAGGAAGTCATATTTTTTCACCTGAAAACGTCCAACCATCCATTTTTAATCCTGCTTATCGTCGCTTCGGTCATGGGGGAGCTCGAGCCTGTCCCAAGCTGATTTTTGGTGAGAGGCGTTGTACACCCTGGACTCGTCGCCATCCAATCTCGGAGCACCTCAAAATAGCACAGCAGGAAATTCTGAAAATAACACTGTCTTTAGTCCAAACAAGACACACTAGGTAATCAAGAATGGGTCTCTCATATTTGTGACTGCTTGCCGTTGTAATAAGACATTTTTATTCAATGGGACACTGAGGGCAGCATTAAAACAGGCTACTGCAGCAAAGTGGAGACTATGGAGTCTAATAAGGCTGCAGGGCATGCAAACATTACCCTACATGTTTATTTGTGTCAAACTAAAGTGCCAGTATCAAGTACAGGTAAAGTGAGTTGAGTGGGTCCCACGCGGTGGGAAAAGAGCATTCGACTCTCATGACCGACGTTGTGGGATGTTGCTGTCTCCCAACCCTGTTCGACCAGATCTGTGTTCGACAAAGCAGACTTGATTGTCTGGTTTTTTTCCTTTCCTGGAAGTTTTGGTCTTTTTCAAATCATCTGTGACAGAAGCATCATTCAAAAAAAAAAAAAGTGTGGTTTTAAAAAGATGCCTGTGGATGAAGCGAGTGCTGCCTTATATGTGGCTTCCCCCAGCTGAGGGAAGTTAAATCCATACTGTATGTTGTAAAATACATTGATGTTACGCAAGCAACTAAGTTGAAAACTAAATGTTGCTGGTGTTTCACCAATGTTTGATTAAAGTGTAAAAGTAGACTCCAGCTGATAAGCAAAGCGACGAACAAAGTCTGATCCAAAAGCAAGCGATTCAATGAGATAAAGCACGGAGCGCATTGCCTTTAAACATGCACGCATGACTTTGGAAAACAGCAACAACTTAAAGGTTTGAAAACACAATTACGGGGGTGTTGAATTAAATGCGTTTCCCAAGAACACAACTTCAAAAATCTCTCACACTCTGGGACGCATAAACTTTTAAGGACACAGGCTCATCACCATGTAATCCATAAGACATGCTAAATTTGAGTACTAATCAACCACATGATCAAGCTCAATAAAGGCCACCATTGTACACCATTGCGGAGCGGAGAATTTGTCCTCACTGTCTTTTATTCGTAACCACCGGCGGCGGTCCAAACATTGCTGCGCATCATTTCTATGTTCCACGTTTCAAACCATTTCACTACTTCAATTGAAGTTGCGTGAAATTGGGTCACTGTCGTTGTTTGACATCATGATTTGCTATGTGTGCCAAATAGAATGAAAAAGACACCCAAGTAACTGTGTGGGTGTGTGTGGCGGATGAGTTGAAAAATGTTAACGTAAAAAATGACAATAATTACAAATAGCTGTGGCAATGAAAAGTATGACATTGGATAATGTGCGTGTTTTCAGTTCCATAGAGCAGAGCAGATGTCCAAAGTCCCACACTCGACAAGAATGTTGGGTCATTATTGTGTGGTAGGGAATGGCGTTTTTGCTTGTAATCTTAAAGGGTAAATCACCAAAGCTCAGCTAAAGGCCTCCGCCGCCACCAAAGGCGGGCCAACCGCCCCGGCGGCCGGCCACAAGCTGAGCTTCGACGTCCTGGGAGTCCGTTAGCCGAGCTTCGACGTCCGGGGAGGCCGTTAGCTGAGCTTCGGCGTCCAGGGCTAACGGCCTCCGCCGCATGGAAGCTCGGCTCGCGGCTCGCCGCCGAAGCTCGCTCTTCAGATTGTGTCATTCCTGTCTGAAGAACCATCCACGGCTTCTGACCCGGAGCTCCCGCGGGCCTTTGTTTACGCATTTATGTCGCGCGTAGGCCTCTGAGTAGTCAGACTCCGTGTCATTCCGTCCGAAGAACCATCCGAATATTCAACATTAATTACAGCCACAGGTTCAAATCTGTATGGAAGTATTCCTCCGTCTTCCCGATCAACCGATACTGCTATTTCTTCATCAGATGAGGATAAATCCGAGAAATCGGCGCTGGGCATAAATGTTGTCCCATCTAATCAAGCGATTGGAACAGCACGGTACACGTCACCTCAGCGCACATAGGTCATATGACTCATGAAAATGGCAATGCCCCTGAAAATTCGTAATTGTCGATAAAAATCTTCTCAAAACACTAATAAATGAGAGAGGATTTAACATCACATTGTCAAAAGGGGACATATTTCATGACCCATTGGATACACTGTTCATGCAAAGCACTGGATTTCCCTTTTAAACTTTCCAATGTGGAAAGTCAGAAAGACATAAAGGATAACCAATCGCAATCCTTGCTGCTATACAAATTGCTCAGATAACTAGATCATCTAAAATTGTTGCTTTTGACTAAAGTTGTGATATTTTGCTTTTCATAGTGAAGATCTACAAGATCTGTGCTTTTGTAAGCAGCCACAATAGCACACTGATTGTTATAATAAGATTAGAAAAGCTTTACTACTGTATATACTGTGTAGGAAAATTTACAGGGCTTGCAAAAAAAAGATACTTTACGGTTAGCGTTGCAGGGACCTTGGCTTACTTACTGTTGGCTTTTAAATTGGTTTTGAAAGTGACCAGTAATGCAGCCTTCATTTAATCAGAAGGTTCCAAAGGGTCATCAGAGAGGTTTGGCGCCTTTAAAGTGGATTTTTGTCAATGTCAGTGGCATGGCGCTAACCCATAATTGCTTACAGCAGTCAAAAACCTTTTTCCATAAAATGGTCGAATTCGTTTCTGCTCTCCGTGGTACAGTTTTTTTTTAGCGTGACACAGAAATCAAAGGGCAACAATGGAGGACATCAAGCATTTCATGTCCTTAATGATTACACTTGCTAGATGCAGATTTTGTTTTGCGTTCTTTCTCTTACATACTTGTTGTCACACTGAAGTGACAAGTCTGCTTGTCTGTTTCCACTGCGGTCTGACGCTGTACCAAAATGGATGGTGCCACAAAATGGTTCATAAGTTATTTTGGTACAATTCACGAGTACTGACCATGGAAACAGTAAATATTGTGTGCTAAACTCAACAGAACCGCCCTACAGTATTTGCTTCAAAACTTTGTGAACACCTCACAACTTCTCATTTTGTGAGCACTCTTTGTACAAACTTGCAACACAATAACACGATCAAAGATTTTTTTTTTTTTTTTTTTTACAGATGTGATGTTGTAACAGATTCATTGTTTGTGTGCAGTACACTCATGAATTAGGATTGGCCTTGTTGGCTTTTGACTGTTTATCGCTGCTTGTATTCATCACAGCAAGTAAAGTAAGGATCAGTGGTGCCTTGGAATATATATATTTTTTTAAAACTTACTACATCTTTTATCTTTGATAATCAAGGCCTATACATAGATCATTTTACACTTGAAGCTGTCATGGAAACAATGAGTCGCAGCCCTGGAACGATGAGTGATCATCACAGAATACAGATAATCTTCTGCTAGATTTTCATTACAGTTGTTGCGCTTTAATCTTTTATAGTTTGTACATTTTTTTTGTATTCTCCATTGCGCTTGCTCTCTATCAATATGGTCTTTAGCGCTGCCACAATAGCAATTATGTTTAGGACAATGTTTTCACAAAAACCTTCAAGATGAACAATTGTATCGTTGATCTTTTCTATGCATAATGAGATTAAAGCAAAAGAAGGACTTGTACACATTCTACAAATTCTGCTCAGGTAATCAAATGTGAGCACAACCGTCTTTTTTTTCTCTCTCAATTTCTCATCGCATTTTGCAACCGCCGTCTTGCCGCATGTAAATTAGGCGCTCCACTTCTGCGTCACCGCATCGGTGACGTGAGCGCGTCGAATCATACGCGTCATTGCCGTGTCCTGTCTTCGCAGTAAACCTGATTTCCACTTTTGCTTTTCAATGTGTTGAAAGGCGCGCAAAATGCAAATTTCCACCCGGAAATTGCGATGAGAGACCGCTTTGTCTGAGCCTTGCGCACATAAGTAGGCAAGCAATGCTGTGCGTCAGCAGATCCACATTCACAAAGCCTTTTACATCTCTCACGCCGTTTTTTTATTTTTTGATTCATTGATTTGCTTGGTGGCACGGTGGATCAGCTAGTAAAGCATTGGCCTCACAGTTCCTGGGTTCAATCCCGGACCCACCTGTGTGGAGTTTGCATGTTCTCCCCGTGCCTGTGTGGGTTTTCTCCGGGCACTCCGGTTTCCTCCGACATCCTAAAAACATGCAACATTAATTGGAGACTTCAAATTGCCCCGAGGTATGATTGTGAGTGCGGCTGTTTGTCTCGATGTGCCCTGCGATGGGCTGGCAACCAATTCAGGGTGTACCCTGCCTCCTGCCCATTGACAACTGGGACAGGCTCCAGCACTCACCGCGACCCTTGTGAGAATAAGCGGCTAAGAAAATGGATGGATGGATGTTTTGCGTGTTTATTTTGCTTCCAGGATGCAGGACGCACAAATGAGGTCCCTGCCTACAGTTGTCCCACTTGTCCTTCTCGATGTCCACAAATGAGCCCTGACACGGAAGCCGAACGGTCGGCAGCTAACCAATTTACTCCTGCTTTGTGCGTGTTTAAGTGGCCAAGGTAATAAACAAAAAAAAATTGACAAGTGTCTGGTTTGGTCAAAAACCCATCTAAAAAGTACCACACTTCGATGTGTTTGTTTTTCTGTCTTTTGACCAGAAATGTGGTGTGATGCAGACTCAGTTGTTTTCTGTTCCTCGGGAATTCTTATGTGCATGAGGGCCTTAATGAAATGAACTTGAAACGGTGATGTGGACACGTTGCCAGAGTGACTCTCAGTAATGACCGTCTGTGTTTCATACTGTAACTCCGAGCTCAAGCTGATTTGGAAAAACTATAAAATCCAGTCACATTTACAAAGGATAACTAGATCCAGATGACTCGCCTCACAAATGGCGGGACACGTGATTGAAAAGGTTTATGTCATTTCAACTGTTTAGATGTGGAAATCGAGAGAAAATAAGCACAACTGATGGTAACTTATGTAGCAACTTGTTGGAGAAGACAGTCCGATGGAAAGCCCCATTCATCGTCTTTACACCAAGGCTGTTTTTCATCGCCATTGTCTGGGAAAAGCCGCAGCAGTTTATGCGTATATGTGAGCGTGTGTGTCAGCAGGACCGGCACCAGGTGACCCAGTCTGACCTGACCCAGCCTGCGCTCATAAAGCAGCATTGAGGCCTGGAGACACAGCGCCACTTTTGTTGCCCTACCCAAGGTGTATTCCCCCTGGAGGCAGAGCGCGGGGGCGGGCGGAGGGTGTTACTCATTAGAGCGAAAGAAACCATGCCTCTGCATCGTTTATTAGCAGAAATAAAAGTGTTTCTTTATTTTTATGTTTGCTGCCTATAACGACTTTGTCTGCTTTCTTGTTGCCCCATGCTGTTCCACCACAGTCGGTCCCTTCTTTCTCTTATTAATCCACTTTCCAATGCACCTCTAATTAATAGCACTCCACTCTTACACATGGCCAGCCAGATGCTTGGAACGCCTTCCCGTGTTCCTCATGCTCGCTTTCGCCATCTTTTTTTCAGCTTTCAACACTTTCCCCCCCCCCCCCCACTGCATGGCAAACCTTTTAATACATCTGGCTTTCATACTTGGGCTTTTTGGGTTTGATTTTGCTAAAGAGTCTCAGTAAACCTGAGTGACCCAAAGGCTACATCTGTGGAGGGGATTCTCTGTCCTATATTTATTCCTTCATTCTTCAAGGTCAATTGCAGCTTTCAATGACGCTTCAGCTCGCGTGAATCGGCTGCGTTGCCGACGTGATTATTCGCCGCTGAACACGATTAACCCTCTCAGGTTTGTCCGCGCTGGGATAGCTGGAAGAGCAAGTATATGAAATGTTGATCAATATTTATCTAGATTCTTGTTTTGAAAGTCAATTGTAATGAAACTCTATTTGACTAGTTTCTCTTGGCTTCACTCTAACTTGATCGTATTTTCAAAGCAGCGTGCAATTTCGAAAATAACACAGGTTTGTGCTGAGCAAAGAAAATTATTTTTAAGACGATACACGTAGATCCAACATTCAGGGGGGCAGAGAAAGTCCTTGACCTCAAAGGGTTAAATGTGCCGAACATCTGTGTACATGCACTTCTGCCGGCTGCATGTCTCTGCTTGCATGTGTCGGTGTTCCTCTTTTACGCAGGCATGTGCATGTTAAGGTTTCTTAAATGTGGCATTCTCCACATGTGCATGTGTATAATTTTTTTTTTTTTTTTTTTTAACTCCAGTACCTCCCTACTTTGTCCAACCGGTGTTTGACATTCTTTGATCGACAAACAGTCAAGTTCTTTGTGGAAATAGTTGCAGGGACTCTCCCCAACTGGCCCTCGCGGTGAAGAAAAACCGCAGTGGAGCCGAGCAGTTACAGAAATATGTCAATATGGGAAATATGACTTTAAAAACAACATTGACTACGCTGACTTTGTGTGTTAGAGTGGGGGGAAGAAATAGCAAAAGACTCTTACTGTAATGACAACTGCTGATTTGTCATTCTAAAGTTACTCAATGCACTGTATTATTAATGCTCATGAAATTTGATGATTTCCAGAGTCATGTTTGATATATTTTGAAAAAAAAAAAAAAAAAGACAAAGAAAGTAAAAATGTACCTTCAGAGTGAGTTATAATACACAGGGAGTCCTCGGTCCACGACTGAGATCCGTTCCTTCAGTAGCGACTTAACTCGAATTTCGACTTAAATCGGATTCCTCCATTAAAGTCAGGGTTTACATCAAAATATTTTGTGGAAAAACCAAATACGCTGGAATAAGCAATATGATCTACTTAGCATTACTGCTGAGAGGTGGATGGAAAAGAAGAAGGGGAGGCTGTGCTTAGCTATTGGGAAGGAAACTGGTCCTCAATCCTCTCCATCTCGACAAGTGTCAAAGAACCTTGTTTTGCGATCATTGTATCCGACATAGGAACGGAACCCTTCACATGCGCTAAAATACGGGCTTTATCTTTAATAAGTGTCACCACCGTTGACCGACTGAAGCCTTGGTGGTGTTGGCGTCACTCCTCTCACATCTTTTTATGATCTTGAGCTTTGTTTCCTTGGTAATGGATTTTCTTTTGGCTGCAGAAGCATTGCTAAAAGATACAGCTTTCTTCTTTGGGGCCATAATGTCTAAAAAGGAGGTCAAAAAATGCAAAGATACTCCCGGCGCACAAACACGGACAAGCATTAGCCGGACAAAATGGCGGACGGGGGGATGAACGTCATAAAGTTGAAACGTCTTGGGTCGAGACCGTCTTAACCCGAGGACTCCGTCTATTAATTTAAAAGAAGCAATACCTAAAATGAGCGGCTCTTACTTGTCTGGTGCGTGATCTTATGCAGCGGACAATATGAGAACTCCATTCATACCAAAGCGTTATTATTTTGTCTAGTTAAAATAAAACATTTTAAAAATGCTGAAGGTGACGTGAATTGTAAAGGGCAAGGTTTTTCGTCGGAGAGCTCTTTGCTCAATGTGGTGTCACTGCCGCGCACATCAATGCTCACGTAAACTGGATGGCCAACACGGGAAAGCTGATTGTGCACCTTAAGCCAGACCTTCACCAAAATTCTTCCTTGGCCCTTCCCGTAGCAAATTGCTTATCGTGTAATTACTGAACTTACCAAAAAACTATCACCTCAGCTTTTTATGCTTGTCAGAGGTAACGTGGATATTAAAATAATACATGCCCCATTTAGTGAATAAACTGTTCTTGTAGGCTTTTTGTGACTTTTTTTTTTTTTTTTTTGTTTTCTAGCAGAAGCCTGACTGTTTTGCCTCAACACTGACTTCATAATTCCCTCTACTTTGACTCCAAAGCCTGGGTATGATATTCTTTTGGTCATGAACAGCATAGTGCTTGCGTCAAACGTACCTTTTGGAATTTACGGCCAAAACATTCAACCTCGGTGTCATCGCATCATGGCAAAATCTTCCATGCTGGAGGCCAAATGTGTATGTTTGGCACAAACGGATCATCTAAAAAAAGACCATACTGTACTGACAGTATAAGTGAACCATGCGCCATCATGCCATCATGCTTTGCGGCTGTTTTTTCTTCAGCTAGAAAGGGGGTCTTTGTTAAGGTGGAGGGAATTGTGAACAATTCTAAATAGCTGTAATTGTGAGCACAAAACCTTCAGGCCTCTGCTGGAAAGAAAAAAAATATCATGGAAAGTCTTTTAGAACTTTTTTTTGGGTGTGTGACACAGATCTCTATTTATTTATAAGAGGGTTTGCACATATCTACTTTTTTTTAACCTCCCCTATAAAAAAGATGAAAATAATCCATTCAGTTGCAACGGTTATAAGTTGCATTAATAGAAACAGTTTTGAAACGATTCATTTTGGTCTCATTTCTTTGTATCTGAAAAATCGGGTGTTTGAACAGGGCTGTGTAGATGTTTTATATTCACTGTAAAAGGTATTGCCGCAGAGTCTTACATAAATGTACTTTAAATACGGTGAACCTGTGCAAATTTTGCCAGTTGTAAAGGCCACCTATTAGCATATTTTTATGATTTTTCTCTAATGCTCTAACATGTTTGGCTACTCAGAAATTTGTAATTGGCATCAAGGAAGTATTGTTGAAGTCATAAATCTTGATTTAAAGGCAAATATTTTGTATGTCTGGGAGGAGCTCAAATTAGCCTGGGTTGTCAGTGGAAATGAGAGTTTTCCTGCATGTACATTTTTTCTTTTTTTTTTTCAAAATCAAATCATCTGTAAACAGTTTGTTTTCACTGATAGTGTAGTAAGATGAATGTTAAATGTTTAAGTGTTTTGTAATTTATAGTTTGAGATTCAAAATTGTAGAGCTAGTAATATCCATTTTCTTTGCTGCTTATCTTCACAAGGCTGTCAACAGGCAGGAGCCAGGGTGCACCCTGAACTGGTTTCCAGCCAATCGCAGGGCACATTGAGACAAACAGCTGCACTCACAATCACACCTCGGGGCAATTTAGAGTGTCCAATTAATGTTGCATCTTTTTGCGATGTGGGAGGAAACTCACGCAGGCACGGGGAGAACATGCAAACTCCACACGGGCGGGGCCGGGATCAAACCCGGTACCTCCGAACTGCAAGGCCAACGCTTTACCAGCTGGCCTACCGTGCCGCCCCAGAACTAGTAATGTAGGTTTTTTTATAATTTTTTTTAAGGGGTGTTTGTTTTGTCCCTGTGTCCTGCAAAATTTACTGCATTCAGAAAGTTGAGGTGCAAACTTCCTGACGTAAATACCAATCAAAATGAACAATTGTGTACACTGGATGTACTTTCTTTTTTAGAGGAGCAAGTCCTATAAAAACTTTTCAAACTGGGGCTTGTGGATTATTGCGAGTAAGTGAGAGTGTTGTTTTTGGACAGCAGTGAGGCTATTGTCCCAACCAAAATGTGAGCTTGAAGGTCTAAACGTTCTTACAATGAAACTCTGAAATCTATTCCAGCTACGTGAGCATGTATACCGCGTGTGCGTTTTTGCCTTCGTTTGTACGAGAGAGAGTTTGCATTTCCAGCAGGTATGAGGTGACCCGCTGCGGCTTCTCTGAAAGTGACAAGCAGTTGTGTTTGACAGCGTGTACCTGTGATAACAACGACAGCCGAGCAGGGATTTGCCTTTACTTCTTTCTACTGTGACTATTTTTGCCGTTATTCCTGCTGATTCACAATATTCCTCTTTCAGTGGAAGACATTTGTATATTCAGATCGCTCTCCCTCGGCCTGTGTTCGTGTGTGTGTGTGTGTGGTGTGTGTGTGTGTGTGTGTGTGTGTGTGTGTGTGTGTGCGTTTGATTCGCATGCTGAAGCAGGCCCAAAACAACAAGACATTCTTTGGCTGAGCTGTATTTACCACAGCTCTACCACAGAGATGTAAGCCCCGCCCACTCGTGAAATCACTGAAGGGAATGAGAAAGAAACAAGAGAGGGCAGCTCTCGTCTAACTTTTTTTCGGCGGGTGGCCGAGACGCAGCGAGAGTCCAAAAAGACGGAAAAGGTGGGACGGGATCGCCGGCGACCTTGAGCAAAGCGAAAGCGCTGAGGGCCTCCTGTGGGCTACGATGAGCACGACTTAGTTTTGCGCGCGCGTGTTGTTGTTAGGGGTTAATTTTACGCATGTTGCTGG
The DNA here is from genome assembly GCF_019802595.1 of Syngnathoides biaculeatus. Classification (NCBI taxonomy): domain Eukaryota; kingdom Metazoa; phylum Chordata; class Actinopteri; order Syngnathiformes; family Syngnathidae; genus Syngnathoides; species Syngnathoides biaculeatus. The sequence goes on along the minus strand of NC_084649.1, from coordinate 12,994,513 downwards.
CAGGCTGGCAAAGGGAACACAGAGAGCCTTTATAATCCAGTTGTGCTGATTGAAATCATATGGCATTGCCTGAAATCATTACGCCATTTGGGAAAGTGAGCAGAAGAGAAAGGCTTGTTTCTTTTCCCACTTTTCTTCACCAGCCTCTTTCTCTTTTTGTTCTTTACTTGAGCTGCACGATCGGTTTTCCACATTCATTTGATTGGAAGTGAGTTGCAGAGAAACCTTTCTCTAGTTCTAGCATATCACTGCTCAGTCTCCGTTTGCTTCTGTCTTCTGTTCTCTCCAGACCGTGGCCAGGCTCTTCCCGACCTGGTCCCTGGGAGGCTGTCAGCATCACCCGCCTCACCTCCCTGCATCCCAACCAGCAGACGCTGAATGGCACCGGCCTTTTTCACGCTCACCCGCGGCTCCTGACCACCACCGAGGCGTCAACAAAATCCCGCTAAAAACCACCAGACTTACAACGCCAGCTAATTCGTGCGACCATGGCAACCAACAGGGAGCATCAACTGCGTCATATGGCTGGCTTCCCTCGCACCATGTACCCTTTCCCCTTCAACGCCATGAGGAGCCACTCCCCCTTTGACCTGCTGGCCAGCAGCAACCTTTTTGGTCGCTTTGGGGCAGACCTTCCCAAAGAGATGGCGGCGTTGTGTAAGTAATGTCTCAAATTCAATTTTGTTTTTCAAACACGCGGCTGGGTGCCAGCATACAGTCAACTGTTCCGCTGCTCTTTCAGGCTGGGGGGGATCAAATAATCCGCCAAAGTCTAGCATGATGATGCTAATTGCTATAGCTAACCATTATAAAATTTTCAAAAGTTTCAAATTCTGTACACCCAATGTATTCATCCGTTATCTGAGCCGCTTATCCTCACAATGGTCACAGGAGTGCTGGTGTGTACCCTAGCATTCTTCGGTTAGGAGGTGGGGTACACCCTGGACTGGTTGCCAGGGCACATAGAAGCAAACAACCATCAGCACTCAATCACACCTACGGGCAATTTAGAGTCTCCCATTAATGCATGAAACTGGAGTGCCCGCAGAAAATCCACACAAGCACGGGGAGAACAGGCAAACTCCACACAGGCGAGGACGGGATTTCAACCCAGATCCTCCGAACTGTGAGGCTAACACACTAACCAGCTGTTCCGCCACACCATCACACCCAATTTAGACCGCACAAAATATACAGTTTAAGGATCGCGGTCCATCCCTCCAATGAGAATAAAATGCATGTTAGTATTAAAGATTTTTTTTTTTTTTTAGAGTCAAATAATATTGGATTATTCAATCAATAATCACAGAATCGATTCTAAATAGATTCATTAGTGACAGCGTTACAGGTTTTATTTACAGATTATAATTTATAATAATGTACAACGTGGTTGGCAGCGGTTGTACATCTTCCAGTTGAGTGGTTCTGCGTTCGAATCTCAGCGCTTCTAATGAAGTCGCGTCCCAAATTGATCAACGTACAAAGAAAAAAACCTCTAAAATTCCAGTTAATGGCCAGAACTGGCTCAGAAATGCAGTTGAGGTCATATTCTCGTGGTGATTATAAAATGCGTGAAGAATTGGCATTTTTAATCTCAGTCACACACTTGTGCACATGACACTTTCTGTGCTGTGTGCACAACAGTTGAATTCCTCTCAATTTGGGGGACTTTTAGGGCTATTTTGAGGCTTAAATTTGTCTACAGGACTTTAGTGTGAGCTGTGCTTGTTTTTGAAAGGGCTTTTTCAAGTTGAGATGCGCCTTGAAATGAAGCATGAGACTGTGTCTTTTAGCCTTCAGGGGGCGCTATTGTGCTTTGAATGCCTAGCTGTGCAAGAGCCCGTATAGAAATATACATACAAGTAAATACAGTTGTTCCTTTCTGAGGTTGCCCGTTTTTCTTAAGAATGATAATGTGATGTTTTATTTTTTTAAAAATCAATATTATCTATTTATTTGTTGTCAGAGTCAATTTGAAAGAAGGAAGGTTGAATGAGACCAAATCCACTCTCACGTTGACGGTAAATCAGGGGTGGTGAACTCTGAGAATAAAGAGGCTTCATCCAGGTTATCTCATACATCCATGAATGTATCCTCTTGACTGACAAGATGCTATATTTATGTTACATCACTTTAACGAACTCAATTTTTACAAAGTTTATGGTTGGAAGAAAACATGAAAGAATATCTGTTTTAAACTCTGAGCAAATCAGTTGACCACCATCAAAACTGCTTTATTTGTCATTCAAGTTTTCACATCACAAAATACTACATCTGTACTGTGTTAGTCCAGAGTTGTAAAGTTATCCGTTACAACCTTTTTTTTTTTTCTTCACAAAGGAGCTCTGCTTTGGCTCTTGCACTTATGGTGACATTCAAAAGCAAAAAAAAAAGGGGGGGGGGCTGAATGCTCCTCCAGTTTGTCAACTTTTGACATTGCTACTAAAATACTCTCAGAATTATTGGATGCCAATCAAAAGTCAAGACTAGTATGAAAAGGGAAGATTAAATGCAAAGTATAAGATTAAAAAAATGGACCATTTTCAGTCTATTGTAATTTTAATATGAATGGAAACACTTTTGTAGTTAGAAATACTTGTATTAGATGCACAGATGTGTGGATTTGCATACTATAAATTGGATTTTGATGAGATTGTTTCCCTAGATTTGTACATTTTATACTGTTGAAACAATTCATTGTCTCAGTCTGAAAAACAGAAGATAACACAATCTACAGTACACAATACACAATAGAAGGACATTTTGGAAAAGAGCTCTTCATAGATATGCCATCGTTTTGTAAAGCTGGTAGCTTTTTCTTCCATATTTGTGCTTTAAAATATTGGCTTCTTGAAAATGAATAATTGATTTTCCTTGTCAGTTCCCGCACGAATCCTCTTTTCTTGGAAATTAATGTAAAGTTAGACTTGGCCATATTTCTGCAACAGTTCCAATGTTCAATTGATGAGCGCGAGAGGAATCGCGTTTCCGATAGAATAGTCCGGGTATGTTCATGCGACTTTTAAGAATTAATATGTAGTCACACCGAGGTGCTTACATCCATTTTAATAGTATTTTAAGTCAGAAGTTTTGGATGATGCATTGCTGAAGGGCAAATTGTTCAGGAAGCAAACTGACATTTCTTTCACATTTTCATTCTTTCTCCCGCAGCTTCCCGCTTCCAAAGCCGAGCCCATTTGACTGCCGTCCCTAAGACTCTAATATTTACTGTCCCAGAAATAAATACTGTAGTCGTATTTGCAGTATGTAACCGACACCCACCTGAACATCCCCCGCTGACTGTAGCTCCTACATTAGCCCGCTGCAGTCAGTCTGAAGTCACGTCCCGGCCAGCTGCATAATATTGGAGCCACAATGCGATGCTCCCAGTGGAGAGGGACACGCAAAAAGAACAAGGCAGCACCGAGGTGGTAGCTAGTGCACTGTCCAAATCAAACAATTTACACAGCATGTTATGTGTGCCACTATGCTGTGAAATGGGCATCGGGCCCAACATGCCTGTCAGTCTGTTTGCGCGCGTGTGTGTGTGTGTGTGTGTGTGTGTGTGTGTGTGTGTGTGTTGTGTGTGTGTGTGCACGCTCCCCGAGCAGCTGCTATCATTTGATCTGCAGTCGTTTTAGTGGAGCCTATTGCAGCATATATTTCACCAGGCTAGTAGCTCACAGCATGTGATTACATCTCTAACATGTCGCCCGCGCTACTTTATCGCACGTGACGACAGATGTGCCGGACTTGCACTTAAGTCATTTAAGTCAGTTAAGATTTAGTGGTCATCGTGATGGAAAACAGAGGCAGGCAGCAGACGGTAATTGTAATTACAATAGTTCTATCAAGATACCTTGGTAATTGAAGTTCAGAACAATTTAAAATACTATGTATTGCTAGGATAATTGCATCCTGGTGTGACGGTCTGAGCGCTGCCGGTGCAGAAAAGTCTCCTTGTGATTAAGGTGCATGCATGTATATTTTGTAAACTTCCGTCCAGTCTGAAACATCCCCATCCATGCTTCGACATGTACCATTAGACAACCTGTCGCCGAGTGTTCATGTTTGCTATGGACGTCTCAGAAAGATGAACACAATGAACGTACATATATGTGTATATCTTTTCATCAACTTTTGTTTCAAGGTTAGGTTAAAATGTATGTTAGCTCCCTCTATGTAGAAAAAGGGGAACTATGAGACCGGAGGATTTCGCAGTAAGCGTCTGCTACATACCCAGAGTTCCCCTGTTAGTAACGCATGTGCATTAATCACAAGGAGACTTTTCAGCAGAGGGGAGCGCTCAGACCATCACACCGGGATTCAAATTCCTTTCCCCCCTGTGTGGAGTTTGCATGTTCTCCCCGTGCCTGCGTGAGTTTCCTCCCACATCCCAAAAACACGCAACATTAATTGGACACTCTAAATTGCCCCTCGATGTGACTATGAGTGCGATTGGCTGGCAACCAGTTCAAAGTGTACCCCGCCTCTTGCCTGATGACAGCTGGGATAGGCTCCAGCACTCCTGTGACCATTGTGAGGATAAGCGGCTGAGAAAATGGATGGATGGATAGTTCCATCCCTCCATTCATCCATTTCATAACGCGCTTGCCCTCATTAGTTGAGCCAATCCCATCCCAGAACCATTTACATTCGTATTTGCAGCTGTGGACAGTTTCAACCTAACATACACGTTTATTCAATGTTTGAGGAAAGCATGGGGAGAGCATACCAACTCCACAGAGGACAGGCCTTGAGCTGAGATTTAAACCCAGAACCTCCGAGTGTAAGGCTGAGATGTTAACCATCCAGAACGTCTGGAAATTAAGCAGAGAAGTGAGAGAAATTACGTTGCCACGGCAGCAAAATTCACACACACAAAATGCGCCTGTAGCAATAATATACAAACACACACCAAAGTAAAAACAAATGTAAACAGCAGCATTGAAAAGGAATTCAGATCATTTTACATCTAATCGAAGCAAGAAAAAAATTATAATCATGCAAAATAGCTAAGACGGCGCACTCAGCTATTTTGCACGTTTGAGTTCAATGTTTTGATTGATGGTGACACCCAATTCTCGATGGGTGCCCTCGCTTGGCAGCGTCGAGGTGTAAAGCTACTTGATGGATGGCGTCTTTTGAATACTAATTGCTAACATGCCAACAAGGTCCTGCTTTGGTTGTTTGAAATAGTTCTCTGAGGGTTTCTGTCCAGATCGCATGGCCATTCCTTTGCATCAAATAAAGCTGCAGTGATCTCTCATTATTTTGCTAATTAATCCGCGTGCGGCGCTCCCTAATGAGATGAAACATTGGTACGCACATACAGTATCCACTTCAAAAGCTGCTGGCAGCCTATTCACACATACAATAAGATGTCTTTTATTTTCCTAATGGAAGCAGCAATCTGTACAAACACATTAGGAGCTTTTCTTTTTTTTTTTTTTTTTGAATCCCAAATCCCCCTGGACGCTCTGGATTTTTCATATACATGCAATTCTTCAGATGGAATTCCGGCCTTAGGCAAAATGGATGAAATTATGAACAGTTTCAAAAAGCAGTCCTGTTTGTGCAAATGCTTCAAGGCTTTTTGCGAGGCGCAACAAAAATCTCGGGAACAGCCTGTTAGAACAGTGTAACTTTATTTAGGATTATTCAGAGGAACTTTAAATGGTGGCAGATGTGGGCCGATTGAATGTGATCAGTTAATTCTGAACGGGGGATCATCCCCAGTGAAGTGGGTGTGCACACTTGTACAACCACATTATCTCAGTTGTTTATATTTACTTCCCCTCTTGAAAAGACGGAAAATCAATTTTAATTGAGTTGTACAGGCAATATATCACGTTACTGCTGTAAAAAGTTTTGAAATGATTTCATAAAAAACCTGACCTTCGAACAGGGGTGCGTAGAATTTTTATAACCACCAGAAAAGCAACTTTTTTTTTCCCTGAAAATTTGGTGTGGAATGTTGTGCGGCATTAAAAGCCTTTTAACATGTCACCTTATTCATGGAATGAGGAAATTTTTGTTTTCTTCTTCCCTATAATGAACACGATGTATTTCCTTTAGTGGTTTCCTCACATCAATTCAGTCACTTTTTGTAGTGTGTGTGTGTGTGTGTGTGTGTGTGTGTGTGTGCATCCTGATGCACAACTATGTGTGTATACTTGCACTGAGTGGCTGTGATGACAGACACAAAGAAAAACACACAACTCTCTGCTTCAAGTTACTATCACACACACACACACACACACACACGTGCTCACACAGATATTTCCATTGCCACTCTGTAGGCTGCACATTCCAACATTCATGAATGCCGAGCTCCTCACATTCGTGACTTATTTGTGGGCTCTCTGATGGCCGCAGTGAGACTTTGTGCAAATATCTGCGGCCGAGCTGGAGCAAGAGAGAAAGACCGAGAAAGAGAGCGAGAGAGAGAGAGAGAGAGAGAGAGAGAGAGAGAGAGAGAGAGAGAGAGAGGCTATTGTTCAGCTCTGTGTGTTTGTGTCAGACATGACGACGGGATGAATAGCTGAAGAACCTGATTGTGAACGCTTGTAATGTGACTCTCTTTAAAAAGTGTCAGGCACAATTGACGTGCTTGCGAGTTGGTTTTTTTTCTCTCCATTTCAAAGAGCAGAACGCCAGCAATTCGGCCTGCTCGGTGAGGTAGCGACTTGCATTTTTCATAAAAGTGAAAGAAAATGAGGCTTCTTCGTCTTTCGCATTCCCCCATATTTGTGTGTCTCTCCTGCACAAAGCAGCAACAGGGGGCAGGGTGCCGCGAGGCGGTGGAGGGTAATTGTCTCAAGGTGTGGAGAGAGCTCAGCGGGCTGTTATTGTGCCACTCTACTCCCTGCGGTGTGTCATTATAGTGTGTGTTTGTGTGCCCGGCCGTGATGTTGAAAGACAGGTAAAACAAAACAAGAAAAACAAGAGTGGGTCAGCGGAGCGCTCATAAGATGTGTGAAATGGAGCGCGGCGTCCCTTCAACTTCGAAATCATAATGTATTCAGTAAGGGGGTTGAAAAGATGGGGAAAAAAATAAAACAAACAGAGGGGGGAAAAAACTATTGTAACACTCCGAGTGTACAAAGCCAAAGGCATGACATGTTTGGAAGTAAGTGTACATACATGTGTGTGCGTGTGTGTGTGTGGGGGGGGGGGGTTGGAGCCCCAGTGGGGGTTTGTTCTAGAGTTCATCCCTCTTGAAGGAGGGAAGGAAAGGGAGGAGTGGAGGGAGGAGAGTGAAGCTGTCTAGTATACAAACTATTCACACCGCGGGCCAATGTGTGTGGTGTGTGTGTGTGTGTGTGTCGCTTACAGGACACACACACACACACACACACTTCGGGTCCTGTGGTCCAATAAGCTGCACACGCACAACTTAATCAGTCCGGACCCATTTGACAGAGTTTGGAAGGGTTAGTTAGGGTAGGAGAAATGAAAACAAATAATAAACTATGTGACAATTATTTGCCATTGTTGATTAAAAAAAAACAGTTGGATCTTAATCAATCAGTGTATGAGGAATCTAGGCTAGGCAAACAATTGTATGAAGATGATCCATAAGCACAAAAAAAAAAAAAAATTGTAAATGACCCGATGGGATTTGTGAGTAAAATGTTTGGCAACTAAATTGCTACCACATGTGTACCTGTATGATCCATAATCCTTGTTTGTATATTTTTTAGTTTTTTTAAATATATTTTATGATCTCATCAACATAAAGATTTAGATCTTAATAAACTCTAATAAGGTCATCATCATAGATATATCTTTTTTTTATCCACTTTGGTGTACTAAAATATGGTTAACCTAATAATTAACCTAATAATCATTTTTAACTGTTACAAAGTAAATAAAAGAAATCAAAGTGCTTGCTGAAAAGTTTTATTTTTTCGTCATGTCTTGCGTAGATTCTCGATCATCCGGATTTCCGTAATCAGCAAATCTTTAATTGAGGCGACTGGACTTAGTTGCTGAATAAGTTTTTGTTGTTTTCCAAAATTGTAAACGACCTGACGGGTTTTGGGAGTCAACAAATATTTATTCTTTGCCAAAAATACAACCAATACAAATCCGGTGCAGGAGATTTAAAAGAAAAATAGAGAAATGTGTTATTTTATAAGCAGCAATTCTTTTCAAGTCACCCATTTTACCATCTCATTAACGTCACGTCATTTTTGAAACAAACTACCGTAATTGGCCCACCTAAAATATTGACAGTTTCCTAAAGAGGCTTTGAATCTGTTCACAGTTGGTTGACGCAAGTCGAAAGAAGTTGGATTCATTCTGACTAACAGCAAGCAAAAGAAAACATTGTTCTGAGTATGAAGCGTTTTTTCAATGTTATGAAAATGGTTGCAAGATGACTGAGTGTTTGTGTTTGCACTTTGACCTCCGCCGAGTCCATCATCTCAATATGATGCTCATCTCTCAAAGTGCTCCTGTCTTCTTCTCATCTGCTGTGAGGTGATTTTTTTTTTTTAATGTGTGTGTTCATCTCTCGTTTGTGTTCATCGCTAATGGCAACGGAGTGGGGTGACATTTGTGGGGTGGGAGACAGCGTCCCATCCTGAAGAGATGAAATGAAAGGGAAGAAAGTTCACCAGTATACTACAAGGCAAGGCAAAAGGGGTTTGTTCTTATTTGCATCAGATGTGAAATTTGAGGCTGGAAAAGTTGGAGGCGATGAGGAGGGAAGCTGGGGGTTCCTGGCGCGGCCTATCAGGCGTCAGGCGTGCACCCGGCCCCTCCCACCACCCCGCCCCCCCCATGCGCTCAGGCGTCGCTTGTGCCTGTGGTGCAGAGCGAGAGGCCCGCAGAGCCGGTGAGATCGGTTACAGAGCTGAGGTCCGTCGGGTGACCTGAAGGCAGAACGGAGAGTTTCCAGAGACCGCTTCAGACCCACCGAGTTAGCCGGAGTCCCACTTTGTACCCGCGTTCCGGTCCAGCATGTTCGACTGCATGGAGGCTCTCGGGCTGGCCCCGCGGCCTCTCTACGACGTGTCTGCACAGGGCTCCTGCATGCTGGCCAAGGCCCCCCCGTTCTTCTCCAGCTTGGACCCCTTCGCCTGGGCCGGGGCCGGGACCGGCAACCTTCAGTGTGAGTACCCGGCCCGCCTCCTCATTCGGCCCGTGACGTGGATTTGCTTCTTATCAGGGCTGCCGCCGGTGTTATCGCAGCGCTCTCTCTACAGGAAGAGGCCGATTCCTCTCAATGCTCTGTGAGCGTTCTCACCCCCGCCGTCTGTTTGTTTATGTGCTTAGTGGACTTTGCGGGGGGACTTTAGCGGCGCATATTTACCCGTCACCATGTTTGTTTTCTTTGCGAATGACTTCACGTGATTGACAGCCGCTCGAAACAATGCAGGACCTGACCCGACGGCCAGTCCGGAACGTAATGTCCGAACAGAAACAGCTGTGACAGATTGAAGGCAAACGGGCCTTGAAATCATATTGTCGTAATTTGACTTCTCGTCTGTAAAAAAAGTCGCCCAGTGCGGCACTTCCGTCAACCGTGTGGGTTTGGACGCTGGTCAAATGTGTGGCAGCTTTCCAAAGGCCCGCGTTGCATCAAGTGGGAACGCTGGAACAAAAAAAAAACGCTCAAGATAATAAGAAAAGCAGATCTTTTGTTATCATCATGGAGCCCATTGTGGGAGCGCTCGTATTCCGCGCGGTGCCAACCCAAACATTGACTCTATCTTTCTATTCAAGTCAAAATTGCAGAGCGCCATTCAGCTGTGCGGCATGCTCTGCCGCTCAAGTGGTCCGAAGCGCACCTTGAGCCAATTTATCTTCAGCAATCATTGGGACGGCGAGCCACAGAGCGCTGTCAAGTCCGCGGCGTGGCCTAATGATGACGGATGAGCCGCCGGCTTGACAAACACCGCGGTACGGCCTGCAGCCTGTTCCGACTTGCTCGAGGGCTTCCTTTCCCAGATGCCAGCCTGAAAGACACTCGCAAATATCACTTCAGTTGTCATGAAGAAAAAAGAAACAAAAAACTTTTTCATCTAAGTGTAGAACAAAATTGAATTGCTTAACCTTTACTCTGCATTGAAGCAATGAAACAAAAACTGTCCTCCTGGAATAACCTGTTAAATCTATTTGAAGAGGAACATGCAAATGAGCGTGACTCAGCTCAAAGTTTTATTCGCCGCCGAATCAAAATGTCAACCCAAATCAAACTTCTTATTTGCCTCCAATTCGGAGGCTTACCGTCAATGATGGCGACTACTAATCGCCATTGACGTGACGCCACTTTTATTCTTCTACTTGTCCTGTTAATGCTTGATATATATATATATATTTTTTGACCTAACTATGTAATAGTGCGCAGTTCAGGCGAGATATTATTCATTTATAGATTCATCAGGTGATGTACCTGTAATGCATTTCACCCACTTAGCTTTTTGTAACGTCACGTAGTCATAAACAAAAACACTTGAGATTCTGAGCTGGTGCAGAATCGACCTTGTGTGCCGTTGGTGAAAGTCATTCGATTCGTAGGAAAGTCGTAACTTTACTATCAATGTACGACTGCGGTTAAATCATTTGGGAACCTAAAATCGAATTAAACTATGATTAGAATATAGTGTAGTATAATGATTGTACTTGTCAGAATTCTCAAAGACAAACATCAGTCCGTCTCCCTTTTAAATTTCATGATTTTCTATATGATGTCATACTAACAGACGTTAATTTCAATACATGAGCAGCTTGCCAACGTTCTGCATGACCCTGAAATGCGATTTAATATTTTGACTTGTAAGTGACTGTAAAGTTACTTTTTAAAAGTGGGGTTCATTTGTTGATTCATTTATCATTTTCAGTTTTATTTTGTTACTGTACTTTGTGCAGTTTATTTTAAACAGGATATGTAAATGTAAACAAATGAAACTTCTTTATTTTCTTGTTTGAACCAAGGTATCATGTCGGGATACTTTATTCACGTTTGGGTGCAGGATTTTTTTTTTTCTTTTCTTAATAGACCGTAGAGGTACCGAATCGATATCGGCAGAACCTCAAAATCAAGTAGCTGGGACTCTGGTGTCCAAAAAGTCACGGGGCCCCATCCATGCAAAAGAAATGTGCCGAACGTTCTGCCTGTTTTCCAGGGTTCTGTGCTTGTGGGTCAGTTGGACACGTCTTCTTCAGCTTGCTTTGTACGAAAGTCGACCGGCGTTGAAATGCGCAGCGTCCATCGCGAAGTGTGCCACCGCACGGCGCCGCCTCCCGCGTGACGTTTGCTTTCTGCTCTACTTTTGAGCATCGGCTCTCCCGTTGCTCGGCGGCCCCGTCCGGGAGCGCGCGTCGTCCGCCTCTCTAATGTTTCTCGGCTCGGTTTACACGCCTCATCTTGTGTGACCCGCAGCTTTTAATGAAGCCATTATAATTAGAAAAGGCCTCAATTAAGAGATTAGCAGGCGTGTGGGGGCATGAAAGAGAAGGAGAGGGATGAATTTGGTTTTGGGATTAGCCTCGCGACCCCCCTCCCTCCTATTGACTTCTTATATCTTGGCGTTTCAGGCCTTGAGGGGGACATCTCCTTTCTCGGCTGGCGTCTTCAAAGCGGAACCAGCACATCTCCAATGTGAGATGTACAGTACCTCAATTACGTAGTCCAGAAGTTTTTGTTTCTGGTTTGAGGCTACAGCAATAGTCTGTAAACCAAAAAAGACACACAATCGTGCTTTTGGCTTGTCCGTCCGTCTTATCACATTTCTCAATTGTAAAAGATGAGCTCTAGATAAGAGAAGCTCTTCAAACTCATTACAGAGACAAAAACAACAAGATAAAGACACTTGTGAGTAGTTAAGACTTGGATTATTTATTAGTGTTTTTTTTTCTTTTTCCCAAAAAGATGACAATTAATTATGTGGATGTCATTTCGAAATAAGCCTGAAAGTCCTTATCTTGTTTTTTCCTAGTACATAATTGTGGTGTTAAATTGTGTTCAAAATAGTCGATAATAACAATTTGAACAAGGTCCAGTCAAAATCTTCAAAATCAAAGATCAATATGTCTTGATCACATATGTTTTGAAGGAACACTTTTTTAAAATAATTAAGTAATATTTAAATGAGAGAGGAATTTAATTTTTTGCATTTTGTCAGGGCCTGTTTTTGCCTTGTTTTTCGGGTTATTATGAAAAATAAAGGAAGGGCGTGTTCAATTCCCGATGATGTATCGCCGGCCGAAGACATATTTAACAAGCCGTCTTCTGGACGTCCCCTCCCCACATTAGTCAGGACAACTAAAACAACGCGAACGCCGCTACGCAGCTCGCGCGGGTCGTCTCGATCTCAAGAGATGAAGCTGCCGATGATTCACCTCGGTGTCGTCCGTCTGAGATTCAAGGGCGTTGTTCGCAAGTGTGTGAAGCTTGTCAAGTTGAAGTATTTGTCCAAGATTTCTGGAGCGCTTGTGCAAACGTGTTTGTGTGTGTGTGTGTGTGCTTGCGTGTGTCTACCTCCTTTTTGAATGTCTGCTGCTGCTTTGTTTTTTATGGAGCCGTCTTCTGGACAGCAGCCCGGTTTTCACAGTCTTTCCTTTAAGAGGCGCTACCAATGACAGGAAGGGCTCCTCCTCCTGCCCGGGCAGGAAGGCAGGAGAGGACAGAGGGGGGAAGAGGGTTATTACTGGGGGGGTTTGGGGGAGAGGGTGTGGTGGTGGTGGGGGATGCTGGTATTGAACTTAGAACAGCTGATGAAAGGGATTGTCACTCACATCTCCCCCATCTCCTCCCTGCTGTTGTGGTAATTACTCACTCAGCATTTTTTGCGGTCGCCCCCCCCCCCCCCCACGCTGCTCATGAATCCCAACAAAGTAACTCGAAGCGCTTGAAAATGACAACGACAATCGATGTGAAGCAGTCGAATCGAGGCAGACGTTTGCGTGTTGGTGTGTACGTGCGATGCAGTTCTGTCCCACCCACGGCCCCTGTGGTCCGACACACACACACACACACATTCACATGTGGACGCACATTCCACAGGGTGCTGCTGAACATTTGGTGGCGCCAGAATTAATGGACGAACTGAAGTGCTGCGTTTGAATGATTATTATTATTAATGAGGAGATTGTCTTGGCATTTTATTTTGCTATTGTTGGAAGCGCAGCTCCAGCTTAGTCACGATCCGCCTCTGAGACGGTTTTTCATTGACAGCTTGAAGTGCAAAATGCAAATTGATCGAATCCTTTACGACTCTGGCTTGGCTTTAAATACTCCAGGCCTCGTTTTAGCTTTTTTAACTGTCATGCAGGTGTTCAAAACAATATGATTACAACTAATATATGATACAAAACTGCTGACTTTTTTGATGACTCGTGATGAACGTTTTGGTTGATGTGGAGGATTAGAGAAGGCAGTTCGTGTTTCACTTTATAACATTTGTAGCTGTCAAACAATTGTAAAACAAAGTCGGTTGCTGTACTGTATATTAAAAATGAGCACAGGAATTTTACTGCTTATGCTGTTGCCACATCTCAGTTAGATTTTGTTGTGTTCTTCTATTGTTCAATTTGACTTATGGTTGCTTCCGCCATATTTGCGCTGAGCAGCCAGGATAATTCCATTCCCACTTTTACCGTATTTTCCACACTATAAGGCGCACCTAAAAGCCTTTGGTTTTCTCAAAAGCCGACAGTGCGCCTTATATATGGATCAATATTGAGCCTTTAGTGCAGCTTCATCTAATGGATGTATAACGTAACCCCAGCCTCTACTGTAGCGTCTATTCTATGCGCCTTAAAGTGCCTTATACCGTGAAAAAAAAGTGTTAAAATAGGCCATTCATTGAAAGTGCGCCTTATAGTGCGAAAAATACGGTATGTTCATCATCACACTCGGGCTGCAACGACCGAATATTTTTAGAATTGAGTACTCTATTTTCCCATCGATTAGTTGGAAAAAAGTGGATTTTAACATGCTTGTGAGGCGCAGGCGTTTTTTGTCATCATTCTCTCATTCAAGTGGAGTATATGTGACTTTAAAAGGGCAGGGGCTGAGTGACGTGTAGGATCTGTGTGATGAGTGACTCTGCATGAGCTTTGGCCATCAGAAGCTCGGGTATAGATGCCCTTAGGTCGTTTTTGTTTTCTTACCATTTGGTCAATAATCCGATTGAAAGTGCCCATGTGGCTGTGTCCTTCTTTGACCACTTTACAGAGGCATTACGATAATGTTCTGACGAACGATGGTGGGGTAGATGATGCCTTGTGTTGGAGATTGTAGACGTGCTGTACACATTGTACTTTGGTCTTCTTTTTTTTAGTGTGAAGGGATTCAAAACTTGGACATTGTTCGTTTTCCCTCGCTCAAAACAATCACGCCAACTTCTTTTGAGCGGCGCTTGCAACTACAGTAACACTAGCGCCATGTGGAAAATGGCCACCCGCAAAGCTTGAAAGCGAAGATTTTGCTTCAACCATTTTTATTGTCAAACGTCGGGGACACTTCAGTGAAAAGGTTCCAGTGCTGACTATCCTCGAAGCCTCCCCAATGTGAAGCTGCTTAGGCGCCCGGGGCCAAAGTCAAGCTGCACGCCATATGTCACTAAGTCGTCCCCACAGCCACTCCGCAAGCAATAAAAAAACCCACACCAAAAGACAACTTCAATGTCAGCGTAAAGGCACGCGGTGGCAGATTGGTCAAGTCCAACTGAAACAAATGGACGGCGACGCGGTGGCGCGAACTGTCCGCTTTTCCAACGTGGACTAGGTGTAAAGTACGAGGCCAAACTGGCCTGTGTTGATGAGACATTAAATTCATGGCTGAGAGGAAGGAAGGAGGGGATGTTAACAAGACACAAACGTGGCGGTCACTGGAAAAGTTGCTTGCTGATGTAGGTGACAGAAAGTCTGCCAGGATGTTCGGAAAATGTGCGCGTTCCACTGTAAGGCGATGATGTCTGACGAGAGCGTCCATTCCCGCCAGTCGTGTTGTCTCTTGTGGCTCCCGCAAAAGGTTCGCTGATAGATGTTGTGACACAGACCGGGGGTGAGCCGCAGGTTAAGACCAGATCTCTGTTTCTTCAAGCCCGGCCTCCGAGGCCGCGCTCAGTTCAGGGCGATGACAGCCCGCTGACACTTTTTGGCTCCTCTCCCTCTTTTCGTCACGCCAGGTAGCGTCGCTCCCCCCCTCTCTCCTTCCTCCTCTTCTTTTCTACCTTCATTCCTGCCCCCCCCCCCCCTCCACCCATCTCGCCACACACAGACGTCGTCAGTCAGTACCTCTCGTCTGGCGCCAGATGCGCTACCTCTGTTTGAATGGCACCCATTTTCCCTCTCGGAGACACTCTCTTACATTGTTACTAGATCAACAGATCGCCTTACGGGTTTAGCTCCGCCCACTCCCTCTCACCTGAGCGCTAAAAGCCTTAAAAGTCAACACGTCTCGTACGGAAAGTGGACACGATTACTACTAGTAGCCGTAGTTGTATGAGCTGAGCAGGGATTCCAACGCTCATAACTGCGAGGCAAACTTGCTAATCACAGATTTAGTAATAATATTGAGTAAAAGTCATGAGTAATTACTAATACGTAATACATTTTTCCATGATCGATCAAACTCATTAGAAATGAGCATTTTTAGGCTTCTATTTTTTTTTTTTTTTTTATGGAGGTCAGTGTATAGAAATGAAACGAAAGCAACTATTACTGTTTTATTAGTAAGCACCTCCATTTCTCGGTCATTCTTTTCTTTCTCTCTTCATACAAACGGCGTCATTTAGAAGGGCACAAAGCGACTTGATGTTACCGGCGGACAGAATGGTGAATTGTCGAACGCCACTTGCACACACAGTGAACTTTTAAAGTGCCTGCTGGGCAAGTAGTTGCGGTAGCAATGACCCCCTTGAGCCAAGGTCAAAGTTAAATGGTCAAGCTTTGATTGAAGCTCTTGTCCACTGGGAAGTTTGTGTCCCTCCTTCTCAGCCCCTTCCTTTTCTTTCTTTGGCCTTTCTTTTGTTTTTATTGGATTATTCCTTTGTGCTTTACCTCGCTGCGTTTTGAAACCTTAGCGCTCCGGTTAATGACGGGCCGCTGGGTTCATTTTAGGGTTGCCGCGGCAGGGCGGGGGTGGGCCACATTTGGCTGGGCCTTGTGTCGTCTGTTGAAGGTGACAGGAGGGCCACTGACTTTGGGGTTTTTGACCCCGGATTCTTTCATTTTTACAAGGAAGGGACGCGAGGATGGAGCTGTGCGTGTGAATAGCTGCCCAAGGTGACTGGATGCCAATAAAGGGGGGCGTCAGCCTGGCCCAAGGCCTCCTTCCCGTCCCAGACACAACCTTTATAGGGCCGCTTGTAAGCCCGGGCAACTATTAAACTCCGTCCTGCCTGCGCTAAGGAATTTAGGGCCAGGAAACAAGCGGGTGGGGGTGGGAATAGGCAGAGGAAGGTGAAGTTGGGGTGAGTGAAGGTGAAAGTTGAAAGGCATGTTGCAGACAATCTGCTTCTTCAGTCATCACCTCCAAATACTGAGGAAGCCGAAGCTGCTTCTTATGGGAACGGAAAGTTTCCGTCGGTTTACTTTATCTCCCGGCTTGTTTTTGACCGCAGCTTTAAGCTTTGCAAATGTCATAATACAGTTTCCCCCTCGGAGAGAGGGGACAGGGGCCGAGCCTTGTAAACTTCCAGCTTTTGTTTGTTCACATGGACCTCGGGGTATATGGGCACGTCTCATTGGACGGCTTTTCGCGTAAAAATGTGAGCCTGTGAGCACAAACGCACACAAAACTCCGGAGGAATGCTGCTTCCCCCCTCGTTGCCCAGTAAATGGAGAAGCCAATCAAGTCTCAGCTGCCAATCAGTGATTTAAAAGCGGGGGACATCTGGCTGTCAACTAATTGTGTGTCCTTGAAGTCGCTGTCAATCAGATGCCTTCCTCCTCCCTTTTCTCGTCAAATTCCCCCGCTGAGCACCGGCTCGCAAACGCCGCTAACCTGTGAGCGTCCGGCAAAGTGTCTTGACGGCTTCTTCTTGTGTCCGCAGCCGTGGAGACCCAGAGCACCAGCTCGGAGGAGATGGTGCCCAGCTCGCCTTCTCCTCCGCCGCCACCTCGCGTCTACAAGCCCTGCTTCGTGTGCCAGGACAAGTCGTCTGGATACCACTATGGAGTCAGCTCCTGCGAGGGCTGCAAGGTACTAGCGTCCACTGAGAAAAGCCATACAAGGCAGCTTTTGATTCACTGTTATCAGTCTTCCGCCCTCTAGTGTGTCCTTGGTAGTACTACACAGCTTCAACACAAGTTTAACACCCAGCAAAGGCACACATTTAACATTACAAAAATCCCTCTCGTGTCAATGTATTCACATAAGTGTTTATTGTCAAGCAATCAGTTGTTAGCTTAAACTTTTTAGTAGCCACTGCACAAAGCACAAACACATGCCAAAGACCCCTCATAAATTCCACCAACAATCCAGGCTAAATTTATCTCCTTGCCAGCATACAAAGATATATACTGTAATTCCTTGAAACCATTTACTGCTTTCCTGTTAGCCAGGGCCTCGGCGACATTTTGTGACATCTTGAGTCATTATAGAAAAAGCTGCAAAAACCACAGAGCCATAAATTATTTTTTTTTTTTTTACTGAATAGCTAAGGATGTGTTCCAGGGCAGAGGAGGGAATGTGGATTAGTGAATAGAAGTTGAAGGGCAATGTTTCACGATATACTTTCCACTTTCCAGCAGATAAAACAGCAGCATGTGAGAACATTGCAGACAGTATAAATGAGACATTTCTCCATTTCAGGGTTTCTTCCGGCGCAGCATCCAAAAGAACATGGTGTACACGTGCCACAGAGACAAGAACTGCCAGATCAACAAGGTGACCCGCAACCGCTGTCAGTACTGCCGGTTGCAAAAGTGCTTCGAGGTGGGCATGTCCAAAGAGGCGGTGCGAAACGACAGGAACAAGAAGAAGAAGGATGTGAAAGAGGAGGCGGTGCTGCCCGAGAACTACGAGCTGAGCGGTGAGCTGGAGGAGCTCGTCAACAAAGTCAGCAAAGCTCACCAGGAGACGTTTCCGTCGCTGTGCCAGCTGGGCAAATACACCACAGTGAGTGGAAAAATGTCTTGACTTGGCTCATCTTCTCATTTGAACAGCGTTTCATTAAGAAACCGTAGCTTATAGGAGCTCACCAACCGTCTCTCTACTACCCCCGCCCCAGAACTCGAGCTCTGACCACAGAGTCCAGCTGGACTTGGGCCTGTGGGACAAGTTCAGCGAGCTGTCCACAAAGTGCATCATCAAGATTGTGGAGTTTGCCAAGCGACTACCAGGCTTCACCACGCTAACCATCGCCGACCAGATCACCCTCCTCAAGTCTGCTTGTCTGGACATCCTGGTACTGCAATCACTCACGCACGCATGCACGCACGCACACCACCGCCTCATTCGCCACGCGGCTTAAACTCTTGATTGCAAAAACATAAAAATCTGAACAGCTGCCAGGAAACCTCCTCAAGTGTCACCTTTTTTTTTTTTTTTTTTTGTCTTCAGATGCTGAGGATATGCACGCGCTACACCCCCGAGCAAGACACCATGACCTTCTCCGATGGCCTGACCCTAAACAGAACCCAGATGCATAACGCCGGTTTCGGCCCGCTCACAGACCTTGTGTTCGCCTTCGCCGGGCAGCTGCTGCCTTTGGAGATGGACGACACCGAGACGGGCCTCCTCAGCGCCATTTGCCTCATTTGCGGAGGTACAACAAACACCGCTTTTCTTTTCTTTTTAACCTCTCTTTGGTGAGATTTTCACACCGTCTCCCTCGCTCATCAGACCGCATGGACCTGGAGGAACCCGAGAAGGTGGACAAGCTGCAGGAGCCGCTGCTGGAGGCCTTGAAGATTTACACACGCCGCCGACGCCCAAACAAGCCTCACATGTTCCCTCGCATGCTGATGAAAGTCACCGACCTGCGGGGAATCAGCACCAAAGGTCAGTTTGCCACGACACACCAAAATGTGTGTACCCATTTTACACTTTAATGATATGAGAAGTGAGCACAGATTGTGACAATTGTACAAGGTGTGATAAAAGCAACATAACTTGCTTTTATTTGACCTTAATGCCTCTTCTGTATTTCCACCTTAAGCACGAGTCATCAACTGCATTTGCACCTTACACTCACTTCTCCGCCTTCTATTTCACCTTCCAAACAAACGGCTGTCCACTCTTGTTCCCACCTTAAACACACCACTTTTCCTTCAATTCCACCGTGAACTCTTCCGTCCACCTTTATGTCCACTAAATGCATGCAAATACTCACAAAAGGTTTGAAATATTGGGCTTTCGGGTTAAATTTCAGGATGGAACTATATTGGACTGTATTTTTGACAGGTGAACCGAATTTGACCTCTTAACTTAAGAACGCACATTTTAACAGTTTGTTTGGGTAATTTTGCACAACTTTGTTCTTTGACAGGTCACAAAAGTAAAATCCCCAACAGGTGTTTGATCCATCAATGCAGTGATTCCCAAACAGTGTGCCGGGGTACATTAGTGTGCCGTGAGCGCTCTTCAGGTGTGCTGTGGGAAGTTATCAAAATTCATGTAATTGCTAAAAAAAAAAAAAAAAAACATTTATTCCAAGAAATAATATATCTTTGATGACAATGATGGACAACAAAAAAAATCCTCTTCTATTATAAGGCAGGAAGTACATACAGTAATTAATCGATCCATTTTTGGTGACACTTTTGTTGGTGTGCCGTGGGATTTTTCAATCGTAAAATATGTGCCTTGGCTCTATAAAGGTTGGAAATCACTGCATTAATGGACCAACATATGATTCAGTTAGAATTGTTTTTTTTTTCCACATTTTTATATACAAACAGAGAAAGAAAGAAAGAAAAGTAAAAAGAAAAAATCTAGTACGTCATCCTCAACCAAGTTCATACCCAACAATAATGTACAATGATTTACATATTCTCTTCAAGTAAAAATATTTTTATTAGGTTTCAAATTTTCTTTCTTCTTTCTCTAATAATAATGACACAGTTCTGAGGTCCCGGGTTGAATCCCGGACCTGCCTGTGTGGAGTTTGCATGTTCTCCCCGTGCCTGCGTGGGTTTCCTCCCACATTCCAAAAACATGCAACATTAATTGGACACGCTAAATTGCCCCTAAGTGTGATTGTGAGTGCAGTTGTTTGTCTCTATGTGCCCTGCGATTGGCTGGCAACCAGTTCAAGGTGTACCCCGCCTCCTGCCTGTTGACAGCTGGGATAGGCTCCAGCACACCCCGTCACCCTTGTGAGGATAAGTGGCTAAGAAAATGGATGAATGGATGACAACAACAAAAGGATTAATGGGAATTTCAGAATTGGTATTTAAAACTTCATCCTGCATTTTGACATCATGAGCTCAAGATGACAGCTGACCAATGACAGTACCCTTACCTCCCTATTCCAAAAAGTATCGCTTTCCTCGGGATACTATGTTGAAATGAAGTGAGGAACTTCATCCATCCATTTTCTTTGCCACTTATCCTCACGAGGGTTGCGGGGAGTGCTGGAGCCTATCCCAGCTGTCATCGGGGTAGACCCTCAACTGGTTGCCAGCCAATCGCAGGGCACATAGAGACACACAGGCGCACTCACAATCACACCTAGGGGCAATTTAGTGTCCAATTAATTTTGCTTGGGAGGAAACCCGGAGCGCCCGAAGGAAACCCACGCAGGCACGGGGAGAACATGCAAACTCCACACAGGCGGGTCCAGGATCGAACCCAGGTCCTCAGAACTGTGAGCCCAGCGCTTTACCAGGTGATCCACCGTGCTGTTGAGGAACTTAGTTTAGACAAAAGTAGTGCTTCACCACCATCGTGTGACATCGCGAGACAATTATAAAAGTTTGTGTCAGAGCAGCAACTGCTTGGGGATGCCACGTTCATGTTTTAGTGGTCCATCGTGAAATTTCAACGCAAAGCCAGATATCGCTAAGTTTTTGTGAATAGTGTATGTCAATTGGCAATTTAAGACTGTATTTTTATAATTACTGTATACATGTACGTTACCTGTCTGTCCTCACAGGTGCAGAGAGAGCCATCACACTAAAGATGGAGATCCCCGGCCCCATGCCACCGCTCATCAGGGAGATGCTGGAAAACCCGGACGCCTTTGAGGACAGCAGTGACTCGGCGGAAAGCCCCGCCCCCACCGCCGCCGGACCGCCGGCGCCGCCGCCGCCCGCCGTTCAGGCCATCAAGCAGGAGGAGAAGTCCACGTACGAGTCGGCGGTGGAGGAGGAAGAGGAGGACGAGGACGACGACTACTGGGACGAGGACAGGGAGCGCTTGGCGGACAGTGATGCCGAGCCGTGGGGGGACGTGGCGGCGGGGGGGTCCGGCGCGCACAAGAAAAGCGGGACAACACAGTAGGACGCTTCCTCATCCTCACACCATCAGGCTCTTATAAAAGAATTGCAAAGTTTACAGGGAGTGAGGGACGAAGCAAAAGCACTCAACAAGCGACTCATTGTGGTCCATGGTGACAGGAGGGAGGTGATGAGGAGGGTGGGGGGGGTGCTCGAGGAATGTCCCCCTCCTCAGGAAAAGGGCTACGCTTGTATAGAAAACATCTCTTTTTTTTTTTTGTTACAAGAATTGCTACTTATACTTTCTTAATGTATGATGTATTGTCTCAGCTCTTTGTCTATTTTCTTCACTGCGTGTGTTTTGTTTTGTTTTTTTTAAAGCGCTAAAATGACGCATCGTGAGAGCAGGACTCCAACTTCCAATCGTCTTCCAGGTGGTCAAAAGCTTCTCATAACAAGCAATAGTGATTTTTTTTTTTTTTTCCACATGAACAGGGATGGGAATCAAGAACAATTTCCCAGCAATTCCATTCATAGGAATCGTTTTGTTTGCTTCCCTCACAATTCCGCTTATCGAATTGAATGACATCAAACGCAACATCTACCGGTATATATATTTTTGGGAAGATTTCCAACATGAAGTCAAGGCAGAAGCACTGTAAAGTTTGGCTATATTTCACGCTAAAAGATGATATTGAGAAGTACTCGTAAAGCTTTAATTTGGGTCAAGGAGAAAGGAGAAAACATATGAACTGTCTCATCTCTTGGAAATAAACTCGAGATGCTTGATCAGAGCACGGTTGCGCTTGTGCTTGTCTTTAGAAGAACCGGAATTTAAAAATGATCATCGATTCCCATCCCTAGACATGAATGTCATCCAAATGTGATTTTAAGACAAAAACAATAATTCCCAGCTCAAAGATGAAACCATGTATGTGATGTCAGTCTGGAAAACAACTGGGAATTTATTCAATCTCCTTGTACTTGTACAGTCTCTGTCCTCACCGTTGGGGCAATTTTGGCTTGAGCTGGCCCATGAAGGATTTCGGCTAAATCCTCAAACAGTTTTCCTTAATGTCAGCCCTCAATATTGCGGGACATAAAGACAAATCCTGCATTGCATAACCGAGAGGACAAAGTGAAGCCATAGAGATGCCCCAGCAATTATTCTGAACTTTTTACATCACAGCAATCCTCAGGTGTGTTTTTTTTCTTCTTGTGTTAAAAAAAAAAAAAAAACCTGATTATTACTAATTATATAGTCTGACTTTAACCCAGCAACCATCTACAGTCAACGTCTGTTTTAAAAGGTCCTTTACCGTTTTACAGCTAGCAAACACGTGTAAAACACATTTTTCTGATGCCAAATATTAATTTCTGATCACATCATTCTTCTCAGCTGTTCTATGACGCTCACATGCTGAGCCTGAATGTATAGAAGGTCAAATAAGTATTAAATGGGGAATTATCTAAGGAGGCTTCAGAATGTCAACTCACTGAATGTCACGAGAACAAAATCAGTCAAATGCTTTTGCGCTCTTCTATATCGCCCAGTTCAACACAGCATGTTGCTTTAGAACTGAAGTAATCTCCAGGACCAGGATCTAACGGGGTTGGGGGGGCAATAAAGTCTCCTGTTTCTTTTGTCTTTTTCCTGAACTTGAGCCAGTGCAATAAAACAAAAGGCGCATGCAAGGTTGATGGGGGGCACATCTGTGTGCAGAAAAAGAAAAAGAAAAAAATTCAAAAACGTTGGCTCATTAAAATGGCATCACCTTGACGGTTTTGACATTTTTGTTTGTGTTATGTAACAGATAATATTTAATGATGATTTTTGACGCTCAAATCATCTCATTGTGTCTCTTTTAATAATGAACCTCCGTCATTTCTACGTGGAGAACTTTGAACATCTCAAGAACGGGCTCATCTGTTGTTTTCTTTCTATTTGTATTAAATCTGTCCATGTAGTTGCCTTATTTGGTTTGCTTGTTATTTTGGATGGATTTTGATAAAAGTCGCTTTGTGTTTTCACACCTGTCGGCGTGGGGCTGCATTTATTTCCGTCATCACTTTCAAATACTTAACGACCATGTGAACCTTTAAAAAAAAAAAAAAGTCATCGGACGAGACAAATGTCAGATGAAAACTCCCATCTACCAGAAACTCATAATGCATTTCCATTCATGACTGTGAAGAAGGCATTCCAAATATGTCAGCATCACGCAGAACAAGTGGCACGATAAACCCATAATTAGTATAAAATGTCCGAGTTGACTCCCGACAATGAAATGTGAGCCCAATATGAAAGCCTCAAGTGGCTCAATGACTTCAGTTACATGCAAACCTCTCACATGCTTTTACATGACTGAATATTTTTAACATGTCCACAAATTTACTCAATCAAAAGTATCCTATGCTTTTTTTTTATCTCCTTAACAGCTGCAAAACAAAAAAAAAGACACCTGTTAAACATTAATTCCTTAAGCATATTGTTGCCCTAAGGGTGATTACGATGAGTGATTCACAACTACTGTGCCCGATATACTTGAGTGTGTTGTGAGACATGTGATGGGACGTGATCCCATTTTATTTAATAGCTCAGAAAATATTATCTGATTACAAATAATATTAATCTCGCCAACCTGTCATGGATGTAGTGGCAGGCAGAACAATTAATTGTTCTTCCAATAGATGGTACAATTAACCTATTCGCCTTTTGCCATTCATATATTAAAACATTATTATTTTTTCTGTTTAGATCATGACATTCAATATTTCAAGTATAAAAACACACTTAGTCTATATCCTTACCTACAATTGGTAATTATGTTAAATGTGCTCTACCGCCACCTAGTGTTCATCAGGTCAGATGCTGGCAATCAGGCTATCCGTCCATCCATTTTCTTCGCCACTTAACCTCACAAGGGTCGCGGGGAGTGCTGGAGCCTATCCCAGCTGTCGACAGGCAGGAGGCGGGGTACACCCTGAACTGGTTGCCAGCCACACTCACAGTCACACTTGGGGGCAATTTAGAGTTTCCAATTAATGTTGGATGTTTTTGGGATGTGGGAGGAAACCGGAGCGACCGGAGAAAACCCAAACAGGCTCGGGGAGAACATGCAAACTGCACATAGGCGGGGCCGGGATCGAACCCGGGACCTCAGAATACATTTCACAGACCTCATATACATTGTAGATGTCAATGAAGTCTGTAATTACATTTTGAATAGTTAAAATTTCCAGTCAAGATATCTGAAACAGATTTGGGATCGATCAAAAGGAAAGCTCGAGAGTTCAAGACCGACTGCAACCTCATTTTGCCTAGAACAACTGACGTTAGTGGGCTCACTCATTCCACATATCCACAATCAGTTGCAGGAATCCACGAGCGGATATCTGGAACTCCCGTTTGAGGGATTCCAGTTACAGATATGTAACTAATGTAGGTGAAACCTGCTTTTCAATATCTAAAAGGGGTTTTGATCCATCATGAACCGAAGTGAAGTGAATTCAGTATATCTTGAACTGGAATGACGACTAATCAGAATCAAACTGTAAATACCTCAAAACTTGAGTCCGTAGCTAAATTGTCAATATCTGTAGAGAGACATAAATGGCAGAAGTGATGTCAGTGCAGATATATGAAATGCTCATTTTAATTAGGAAGAGTGTAGTCACGGACATCTCAAATGGCTCGGTAAAACTGAATTATAGATAAGTGCAACACATCCCCAGTATAGCTGTTGCTTGTTAAGAAGGCTCGGCGCATCTTCCACTCGGCTGTGCAACTTGGTTGCAGTTACGTTGGCGGTCAGCATTATTAATATATTTATGCTTCATGTGCTGATGTTGATTGGCAACGTTGCCAATATGTGCTCTTTGGAAGCTACTTTGTGCATTTCTGTCTGGAATACTGTTCCTGGTAGCCCAGCTATTTTCTTTTTAGGTTGATAGTGCACTTGGTATGAGGTACAGCTCAGATCTGTAAGAATATAAAAGTTAGGGTTTGATTGCCGTTTTATTTTTAGTTTTACTTTTGATTCATCAATAAACCTGGAAAATAACAAGCAGACTGAACTGGGGCTTATCTTATTTTATGGTTTATCTGCCTGTCAACAAATTCAGAGCTGGCATCACCAACAATTAGCAATGACCGTTATTTCAGGATAAACACTTTTTGTGACTTTCTTTGAGGGGAGGGGGGTTGTCATGAGATTTTTTAAACTTAAAATATCTGTCTTGTCTCAATAAATATTCAGAAACACAACACCAAACACACAGAGCTCAGTCTCAACCCGCAAACTTCTTTGTTCTTAGTGTCACCACATGATGGAGGCCGTCAATTCACTGCAGAAGAAAAACTTTGAATTAAAAATGTGTGTTTGTGCGTCTGTGTCGTTTGCGCGGTGGAGAGGTCACCTGAAGACTGGGTCCACAAGTGCCGGCAGCATCCGTTGTTTCTTGTCACTGCGCCGGTCCGCCTGCATCGAATTGAGCCAGCACATGTAAAGGATGAAAGGGGTTATCTTTAATGTGTAGCACACGTCAATGCAGGGAGTGACGACACTGTCACAAATACAGTACACGTACTCAGATAGCGATCACGCCACATGATGCACAAATGCGGGCTTGAAAAGAATTTAATTCGCAGTACTCCCACTCCACAGTAAATATAGTTGAATGGTGCCAATGAGGTGCCGAAAACACAAACACTCACGCTATTAATGTCGCTCTTGCTCCAAAATTCTGCTTGCGGCTGCTCCATCTTGGTCGTCACCTCTTGCAGTCGCTCTTCCTTCCTTTGCACCTCGATCCTCAACTCCTCCACTTTCTGCTGGTCAGCCTCCCCACGCACACATGCCGTCGCCCTTCATTTCTTTTGTCCTCATTCTGAAAGAATGACATTTATCTCCGTGCCACTCACTCACCTGCGCCGCACTCCTGAAGGCTTCCCTCTCCAGGCCCCAGTTGGCCCGCTCCTCCCTGAGAAGAAGCTTCTCCTCAGAGAGCTGCAGACCCAACTGGGCCACCTGCAGGCGGCTTTGGTGCAGCTCTGTGTCGGCGCGGCCCTGACAGACGCCCAGCGCCCTCAGCTCCCCGCGAAGTCCCTCGGCCGAGCGCTCGCTCGCATCCAGGCGACTCTGCAGCTCACGGACCTCCGTCAGTGCGGCTTGGTGTTCCGTCTGAAGGAAGGAGGATGAGGAGGTTGAAATTGTAATGGTATGACAAAAAAATGGTCTCCGACTTAATGTTCTGGGTTGGAGGGCTTCACGGACTTGTAGCAACTTTCTCTTTTCTTCATCATGTTTGATCTGACTGGATAATTTCATCAGTATCTCTTTCAACCTGCGGGAGGGAGAACAGTGTAAAAACGTGAAAAAAAAAAACACTGAAGTAAAGTAAGTCCATATTAGCAACTAGTAGCTGGCCAAAGTGCCTCGAAACACCCAAAGTACCTACGGTTAAGATTGTTTTTGTGCTGCTTAATATTTTTTCACTTTTTTAATTATCTGTATAATAGGTGAAGTTATGTGGAATTTTAGAGCACCTTTTCATCATCATGAGAGCAAAAACTCATCAAGGGCTTTTATTTGATAGGGGAAATCCAGTGTTTTGCATGAACAATGTATCTAATAGGTCATGTAATATGACTCTATTTTGACAATGTGATGTTAAATCCTCTCTCATTTAATAGGGTTTGGAGAAGATTTTTATCCACAATTAGGAATTTTCAGGGGCATTTCCATTTTCGCGAGTCACATGACCTTCGTGCGCGGATGTGACGTGTTACGTGCCGCAACAGAGGCTCGATTACATGGGACACCATTTATGCCCAGCGCTGATTTCTCGGATTATTCCTCATCTGATGAAGAAATAGCAGTATCGGTTGATCAGGAAGACGGAGGAATACTTCTTCCATACACAGCCGTGAGCGGCCGGGCCGTGAGCTCGCTTGTCCGGGAGCAAGCTCACGGCTGTGTATGGAAGAAGTATTCCTCCGTCTTCCCGATCAACCGAGCCACTCACGGCAGATGAGGCCTGCTGTGAATTCAATGTATTAAGGAGAAGAAGAAAAAAAATGTCCAAATTGTCTCAACTTTCCTAATTTTTTGTGAATGAAGGTACCCCTGTGTAAAAGTGGACAATTGGTGGGGGTTTAAATCCAGCCTCTCCTGTGTAGAGTTTGCATGTTCTCCCCGTGCCTGCACGGGTTTTCTGCAGGTAATCCGTTTTCCTCCCACATTCCAAAAATATACATGGTAGGTTAATTGAAGGCTCTAAATTGCCCATAGGTGTGAATATGAATGCAAAAGGTTGTTTGCTTGTATGTCCCCTGCGACTGGATGGCGAGCAGTCCAGGGTGGACCCTGCCTCTCCAAGACGACTGGGATAGGCTCCGTCACGATCACCACGGCACTTGTGAGGAAAAGCGGTACAGAAAATGGATAGTTGAATAAATTAAACTATCCCAACATGCTGCATATAAGTCTGATGCATCAGTGGTTCAAACACAGTACACAATGTCTTGTTGAGATGTATCACTTCAACATACTTCCTTGACACCAATTACTACTTTCCTATTTAGCTAGGGCTCTGGCAATAACTTTGGCAACATCGCAACTAAAAAACACAGGTCAATTTGTGTATAGCGAACCACAATATACAATTCTATATATCCATCCATCCATTTTCTTTGCTGCTTATCCTCACGAGGGTCGCGGGGAGTGCTGGAGCCTATCCCAGCTGTCGTCAGGCAGAAGGCGGGGTACACCCTGAACTGGTTGCCGGCCAATTGCTGGGCTATACACACACACACACACACACACACACACACACACACACACACGCACACACACACGGACTCTATATAGCTGTCTACAGGTATCTCACGTTTTAAAGACTTGCCTTTCCAACTCCACGTTTGTCTCCTTCTCTCTTTCAGTCAGCACCTTGACTTCATCCTCAAAGTCTTTGATTTGTTGCTGACTTTGCACTTTTTCGCCCATGAGTTGACTCAGTTCAGAGTTGAGATGTTCCTGAGTGCTTTCCACATCCTGCAGCGCAAACACACGATTATCAAAAATCAAACAAATATATGACCTGCATTAGCTGGGCTCTGGCACACTCGTGACCCTGGTGAGGATAAGCGGCTTGGAAAATGGATATGGATATTAGTCCCTACCTTGTGTTTTCCTTCCACCTTCTTCAAGGCGTCACATTTGCGTGTCAGGTTTTGACAGAGCTGGTGAATCTCCACTTTCATCTTGTCCCTTTCGCTCTCCCACTCCTCCTTTGCTTTTGTGCTGCTCCTCCTCTCCTCCTCTACTTCCTGTCTGGCCTCCAGCACAGCCTGCTGCAACTCTGCCTTCTCCCTCAAGCGCTCCTCTAGCTCGCTCTGCGCACAGCAAATTTAAGGATTGCAGAAAAGTGGACAGCGAGCATGTTGCCCCTTTTCCCACCTGGAGCAGCTGAGCTCTGGGGACCACCAGAAGCAGCTCATCCTTCTCCTCCTCCCCATCTCCATCTTCCTCATCTCGTTCCTCAATTAAGGTCTCCAGCTCATCCAGAGGTTTGGGGGCGCAGAAGGTGAACGCTCGACTTTGCCCGCAAACTTTCCCCAGCTTGTCCACGTAGACAAAGTGGTACTCAGTTGTGCTGGGGCCAGGCAAGTAGAAGGCTGCCAAAAGCATTGTGGGACAAATTTAACAAGACGAGGAAGCGGAGTGTAAAATGTGTTATACTTCTTGATCCCTGAGGTACAGTATTTGGACAAAAGCATGCATACCTACGGACATATTGGGATGCCAGGAAACTGTGATAAAATTGTAGCAAAAAAAAAAAAGTCTTCGTTAAGACACCGCCACTAGCGTTGTTATTTTCACAGGAGTAAATAAATGGAGAACTACAGCTAGTTAGATCAATCTATTTGTGATCTCTACAGGCTGGTCAGACAGAGGGATAGAGATGGGAAGGATGTGCAGCAGGTAAGGGTGATTAAGGATAGAGATGGAAATATGTTGACTGGTGCCAGTAGTGTGCTCAACAGATGGAAAGAATACTTCAAGAAGTTGATGAATGAAGAAAATGAGAGAAGGAAGAGTAGAAGAGGCAAGTGTCATGGACCAGGAA
Source organism: Syngnathoides biaculeatus (assembly GCF_019802595.1). Lineage (NCBI taxonomy): Eukaryota > Metazoa > Chordata > Actinopteri > Syngnathiformes > Syngnathidae > Syngnathoides > Syngnathoides biaculeatus. The sequence continues at coordinate 12,965,038 of NC_084649.1, read as the reverse complement.
GTAGCAATGATTAGTCAGGGGAAAGCCACTAAAAAGGATGAAAAATTGAAAGGCAGTTGGTCTTGATGACATAGCTGTGGACATATGGAAGCAATTTGGAGAGGTGGCTGTGGAGTTTTTGAGCAACTTATTTAACAGAATACTCGCGGGCGAGAAGATGTCTGAAGAATGGAGGACAAGTGTGCTAGTTCCCATTTTTAAGAACAAAGGCGATGTTCAGAGCTGTGGGAACTATAGAGGAATAAAGTTGATGAGCCACACAATGAAGTTATGGGAAACAGTAATGGAGGCTAGACTCATGAGAGAAAACTACTTCCGAGTAACAATATGGTTTTATGTCTAGAAAGAGAACCACAGATCCATTGTTTGCCTAGAGGATGCAAGTGGAAAAGTACAGAGAAGGTCAGAAGGAGCTACATTGTGTCTTTGTGAACCTAGAGAAGGCCTATGACAGAGTACCAAGAGAGGAACTGTGGTACTGCATGCACAAATCTGGTGTGGCGGAAAAATATGTTCGAATAGTACAGGACGTGTATGATGGCAGCAGAACAGTGGTGTGGTGTGCCGTAGGCGTAACAGAAGAATTTAAGTTAGAGAGGAAGATGCAGGAGATGGAAAAAGATGACACGCTGTGGCGACCCTTAACGGGACAAGCTGAAAGGAAAAGAAGAACTGCAAAACATTGTGGAAGAGTGGAGCATGGACAATGGAAGAGCCCGTTGCATTTTATTGCAAATCTGGATCAAACTTCATCATGAGTCTGTTTCACATGGAATTATTTTCAAGATTAAGTCTTCAATGGTGTCAGCATTTATTCACATACACCTTGCACACAGAAGTCTGTAAAAACCTTTGTTTTAATAGAAACATTTATGCCTCGAGTCTGGGGAATCAGGTCTTGGGTCTGAAATTTCACCTGCCAGTTCTGACATTTCACAGCTTGCTTTCATGCAGCCACCATTCTGCCTCTGATACTACCCCCAACCCGGAAAATTTGAGCTTTGGTACAGTAAACCTTTTAAGTGCAATGGCAAGCAATCGACACAACAGAATCATAATTGCAGTGGCCATGAACCAAAAAGTTGCAAAGAGATGGACAAGGAAACACAAACAAAAACAAAGTTCACATTTGTGAACAATTTGTACTCAGCCTGCGCCATTCTGAGTGATATTTGATTTACTTGTGGCCATTACCGATATAGCATTGGATTTGGGGGGCATCCAAACTGGGTTTTGTGGGCATCAACAGACGTCACCCAATACATTTTCATACGTAGGCATTGTTAATGGGCACACAAGTACATACCCCCAGAGGGCACTACTCCTCCATGAGTGAGTGTTTCACACTTCCAAAACCACAGTTACTGTTTCGAATGTTTGATTTTTACCGTAGAAAAGCGCACAGCAATCAACATCGCTTCCTTCGGTGTAGCCTTCGGGGACAAGCGACCATGAGTATGTGTGGTACTCCCTCAGGGATGACCAGCCCACCTAAGGAGGAACAAGACATTCCAAATGTAACCACCAACAAAGTATAACTGCACAATCATATGACAAACACATGAAAAAAATGTACACAACCTGTTCAAATGTCAGGGTTGGAGGTATAAAAAAAAAAAATGACACCAAGATGAAAACCGGAATTTGCGGCCTATAAAACGCGACTTTTTTCACACACTTTCACGCCTGTGGTTAATGCTGTGATGCGGCTAATTTGTGCAAGGGGGCACTCGAGCAGAAAAGGTAAGCTTGAGACCGGTGGAATATATGTGCTGAGGAAGTGACTTTGACTGGTCCGGCCCTGTTAGCACTGCACTAGCGTGTTACTGTCGTGTCTCCGTGATTTTTACCGGTATATTTTATTTTTTAACCGGCCCTGTTAGCGCGGCGGCGCTAGCGTTAGCGTGGCAGCGCGAGCATTAAACTCTCTGCGTATCATCTTTCTTTGTAAATATCTCGTGTTTCACTGTAGGTTTCAATGTGGGTGGGCACTTGCGGCTTTTACACAGGTGCGGCTTATGTATGTACCAAATGGTATTTCCTTTACAAATGTACTCGGTGCGCTCTGTAGGCTGGGAATGATGGTAATTTCACATTTTCCACCATTTTGCAGGCATTGAATCAATCGCCACTGGACCACTCTGGTTGCGATAGAAGAGGTTTCACCTGAAATTGCGAGTTAGGACAAGTTTGATTCTGGTATGGAGAAACTCAGCTATTTATGCTCCAAGTTGGAGACACACCCTCAACATGGGGATGGTATTTTTCTTTTGGAATGCAAAAAAGACCAGTCGTTAGAATGTCCATCCACAAGAGTCATTAGAAACTCTCATTAATTCAGTCATAAACTGGTAGTGGAACTTCCTTATGGCCAAGGAGGCTGTGCTTTTGTCTTATTTGTTGGACGCAAAATCATTGAGTTTTGATAGGGTTAGGGTAAGGGTTAGTACATGATCTTACTCGTCTTTCAAAAAAATCTTCCCTGTCCAGAATAAGCACAATCCTCAAAAGAGAGCTATTTTTCTTGGTAGACTTTTGAGTCTTGACCTGAGGAGTTTGTTCGTTTGTGTTGTGCCATGCAGCTGCTCAGGTTGCTTGGTTTCTCCGATGCATGGACCGTACCAGTGCATTTCTCCATAATACGCCATATTGACGTTGATTTGAGGCTATTTTTCTTCAGTTGTAACTGAAGACACGAGAACACATTAGCAGGAAATCTTCAGGCTTCTCAAAGTAAAACAAAAAGCATGGAAATGCCACTAGAACATCTGATATTAATTTGGGGTCAATCAGAGGCATTCTCCATGCCGCTTGTCACTATAGCAACACCTTAAAGATGCCAATCCAGTCCCTGCTGCTCCACTGATGCGCCGAAGTCACGCTGTAGTGACACTCTACTCGGGTTTGGGGGAAGTAGCGCTGACCCACATTTCGAAACACCACCGCAGACTGAGGATATTCTTTCTCCATGACGGTGACAAGGAGGAGGGCACACGCTGATCCAGCGACAGCAGGAGGACAGCTGAGGAGAGGAGACATTTGAGAGAAAAACACTGTTGGGCAATGCAACATGGCCTGCCCCCACATGTTTAAAGACATGCTCACACTGTCACCTCCTGACAAGCAAACATAGAAGCATCAACCGTGATAAAGAAAAATTATTCAACCACCCTTGTTTAGCCAATTTCTTGTTCATTTTAATGACTGGTACCAACACCAGGTATATTACCAAAAGAATACAATAAATGCAGCTGACTCCATCTATACTTTGTCATATTTCACATACTTAAACTAAATTATCTTCCCACTGGTTTTGGGTAATATCAAGAAAACCATACTCATAATCATGAGCTAATTTGGCATTTATTGTAATAGTATACAAACAAATGTACATTTCCTTGTACCAAACATTAAAAATGAGTAAGAAATTGAAGTAACACGGGTTTTCTAATAATTCTACCATGACTGCAGATAAATAAAAACTGTACTCTTTATTTTAGGTAAGTAAAAAATACAAACAAGACACATACAATACTGCTACTTTTTAAGTGCTGCTTAGCTAGCTGCTATCTGAGTTGCCGGTTAAAGAATGTTTTATTGAGAATGATAACTTCATTTTGAAAAAAAATATCACTATTTTTTATTTTTACCTCAAAGAGACGCGATTTTTTTTTCTTCCTTAAGATGTTCGCAGCTGTGCTCCCATCGTCACACTGACTCAATTTTGCCAGGTGGCGTTCGAGGACACTCACCCCAGAGGATCACGGGAAATGTAGTTGGCAACAATAAAAGCCACAGAGTCCAGTTTCGGGACACATAATCCTCCACTGTGAGTTGTTTACTCGATTCTTTCATTTCTTGGCAGTGGTTGAAGCACACCAGCAAGAGTCGTTGACTTATTCGTGACACACGCTTCACGTCCTAATGGCACGATTACAAGTCACTTATAAATCTTTATTTTTTTAACCGTTATGCACAAAGTACAGTAACATCATTCCAGATGATGGAGAAATTCAAATCTGCCATTATCTATAATTTTTTTTTAATTCAAGTCATGCAAATTTTGTTTTTTTATTTTTTAATAAAGATAAATGGTACATGCCAATGGAATAACAAGGCATTAAAAGACAGCCAAGAAAAACAGATCTGATCAATCATTAAGCAAATGGATCTAAATATACACAACACAATAACCACTACTTTGTAACAAATAATAGTAGAATACAATTAAACATATTCCAGAGGTAATTTTAAGATGCAAAAGAAATTATTGTAGAACAATACAATAGAAATGGAGACAAAATAACAGTTTTGCCTGACATGAAAAAATCTCCAACCAACCTTAGCATACAGTAGTGTAGACTTTGTGTACATGTTTTTTCCAAAATCAATAAAGAAAGATGTGAAAGAGAAAATTACATTCACTTACAAACCTCTGAGGTCTTGATACTCCGTCTTCCTCCTCCATTCCAAAACATTGCACGTGAGGTTAATTTACAATTCAGAACTGATAAGTGTGACTGTGAGTGAGAATGGTCGGTTGTCTACAGTTGCCGGCGACACCACCAGGGCGTACCCTGTCTCATATCCAAAATTAGCTGGGATACGCTCATGCTCACCCAGAATCCTAACGGGGATAAGGAGCGAAGAAAACTGATGGATGGATTGTTCTGTTATGATGTTTCCTGAGTGTTTGATAATTCTGGCCTTGTGTCGTTACTAAGCAATGCGAGGACGCCCAGTTGTGCCAGCTTTGCTTTGGCCACACTCTCCCAGCCCTTATTAGCCAGAGGGTTCCTGGGCGAAGGATGCATGATGCCCTCCACTCGCACGTCCATACCAGCTGCGGAAAGAGCGCGGCGCGCCCGCTGCTCTGCCACCCTGCCCACCCCGATCACCATGGAGACACCCAGCGCCTCCACGGCTTGGCAGAGGGCAATGTCACACAGGCGGAAGAGCTCTGCACGCTCACGAGCGTTGAGCTCAGGCGGGGTCAGGTTCTTCCCGCTGCTGCTCATGAAAATGAGTGGACAAAGGTTGTGCACGAAACAGTGGCGGAAGAACCCCGCCGGTTCGCCGCACAACTTTCTGAAGAAGCCCCAGAAGCGAGCGCCGCTCACTTCGCTCTGAGTGCAGGCCAGGCCGCTGATGCGACGCTTGGGATGCTCGTCGGCAGGGCGACCGACCGCCCCCGTGATCTTCAGCCAATCAACTACTGACTTCACTTCGCCAAAGGGAACCTGGGAGAGATCAAATGGGGATTTCAACAGTGCAACACTGCTTCACGGAACTTCTGACAAATACGCAAGCAGTTGGAGGCACGACTGAAACTGACAATCATTTGCAGAAAGAAATAAAACATGCTCGCCAGCCAATCACAGGGTTAGTTAGTAACTCAGCATTTTATTATTCTTGCAACCGCTACATTGCTCATCCATACACTGGCAATTCACTTTTTCTCTGATTTATTTTCCCCTAATAATTTACAACTCAGAATATTAAAATAAATTACATTTTCCCCTGGAAAATATTCAACTTTTCTCTCCAAAATATCAAAGTTTGTTCTTGCTGTGCGTTTTTGTGTGTGTGTGCGTATTTTCCCTGCCGCTTATCCCCACGTATTACATCTTTAATCGCGAAAATGCAAGACTTTCACTTCATAATATTACAGATTTGTTGCATTTTGGTGTCACTGATGATTTAGTGGCACGGATATTGGTGTTATTTTGGTGCAGGCAGCGTGAGTTCACTTCTCACTTAGCGATGGTGTGAATGGTTGTCTCTCTCTGTGCCCTGCGGCTGCCTGGCAACCATTTTAGAGTGTAGTCTGCCTTTTGCCTGAATTAAACTGGGCTAGGCGGCGTAGAGAACGGATGGATAGCTTACTGGGAAAAACAAAGACAAAAAACGAGCTGTTACATATTTCTGCATTGGCCAAAAGGTTACTGCTGAAGTCATCTTTAATTTCCATACAGATTGAATGTCCTCTTTTGAGCTCACCCCCGTCTGGGCCATGCCGAACGGTCCAGGATTCATTCCTAAAAACAAGAAGCTCTGGCCCGTCTGGCAGTACTTTTCCACATAGCAGCTGTGCGTCTCCCACGCGTACTCCAGCGGGTTGTACACATACCGCACGGGCTCTCCGAAGCTGAGCACACGGAGGTGAGCGTTGAGCTCCAGCTCGAGTTTCAGGAACCTGCATGAAAGGCTGGGCGTAGTGTTCGGTTTGCACAATCGCTCCTGCGCTTCCCGTTCGTCTCCATCACCTCGCGCCATGGCGCTGCCATTTAACATGATTACTTTGGTTCTTTTCCAATTTTCATGCACACGATTCCTAACTACCGTCTCCGCATCGTTAACTCAACGGAGTTGTTTATTTCCTGTGAAGCATCTTGCTTGACTGAGGACTACAATCAACACTTGAGGAGATTACCGCCATCTCCAGGTTTGGAGCGTGAAGTGCATCTTTGCTGGGTTGAGCAGAAATACAGCACTGTACTCGAATATTCTTTTGAAAAATAGTAAGCGTACTTTCTTGAAAGGTATTGTGTGAATGCCGAAGAACTGACGCTGGAATCCAATCTTGTGGAATTAATTAAAATGTAAGAAATGTTAATTGGGAGACTGGAAAACAATATTTCAAAGACGCACTTTAAAAAGCTTGTTGACTTGGGAATTTCGTGGAGTAGAGCAAAAAGGTTTCAAGTCAGAAATGTTTGAGTTGTTGGAGAAATATTAAAGGAGTTGGTCAATGTGTCAAATAAATTTTCATTAGGTTATTTTATTGTGAAATATGGAATAGTACAGAAAAATTGGATGGTTCGTTCTTTGTTCTAAATAAGATGAACTGATTAAACTGTTTTGAATTGGTTAAGAAATGTGGAAGGACTGAGTAAAATATCTGCACTGATTTGTAAATTGTCCTGGAAAATTTTGATCATTGAACTCTTGCGTAATAATTCAATGGACAAACAACATGAAATGAAAATGATCAACAGTAAATTTAAGATTTAACAAACAAAAAAAAAAACTGGACTTGTAGCATGATAATGAAATAAAAAGTCCCTTTGTAAAGAAAAAAAGTGTTAGATTTGTAAAAGTTGAAATGGCAATCAGATGTGAGAAACTGAACGACAGAGACAGATGTCCTTAACAAATGTTTTTATTTCAGCATAATAGTAAGAAGCCTCTCCTCCGATTTCCATACAGTTGAAACTAATTGGATCACAAGGGTACATATTAGTTAGCCCATTTTACAATAATTATTGTAACAGTTTTAGGAAGTTACTCATATGCACTCATTTTTCTACACAAAATAATCAATATCAATATTCTATTATTTCAACTGAGAACCATAACTCTGCATGCAAGACTAATAAAGAAAACAACTAATCTGTGATAGCTACCATTATGCCGTTGCTCTCCTAATACCATGATGATCAATATAATTTACTACAAATACCAGGGACTTTGCATTAGAAGGAATCTTTTTCTTTGTTGACCATCTTAAAAAGAGCAACCGTAGAGCACTGTCAACTGTACTGATCCAAATGGTTCATTCTGTTCATTTTCTCTGAGGAGAAAGAGGCTTTGTCTAAAACAGAGTACACTTTGAAGGAAACACAAATATCCCATCTCTCACTTTGCCTATTTTCCCGCCACTCCAGTGTTTACAATTTTAGAATAAAAATTTACTTGAAATAAAACACAGACCCACATTTGATCCAAGTGGAAAGTTAAAACCTCAGTTAAAAACAAGCGATTGAGACATCAGGGTTCTTTTGCGTGGTCCTAGTAGAAACTAAACTGATGAGTATTGTATTGCCCTTTTAACAAGTGTCGCTATGCACCAGCGGCATGCTTTGTGCACAGCTGGAAGAGTGTCGATGCCTTCCTCAAATCTGGCCCTCCGTCAGTCCATCGGCTGTAAACACCGCAAAGAGAAATCAACATTTTGTATTGAACATAAAGCTCAAATGTGTCTCTCTGGCAATCGCAAAGGAACCAATACGCTCTGGGATTGCACCTGTCTTACATTCAGTCCAAGTGACCGCGTTATGTACACGAAGCTCTTTCTCATTTGAACAGTGAGAATGAGCGCACAACTCAAGGAGGGTCAAGTTTGAGAAATAAATCAGCAGGGAGTATAGCGGCTGTGATGGAGCCTCTCTGCCTTCGCCCGTGCAACAAAAATGCTCGTTACAATAATGTTCAGCATTACAATGATTATTCGTTTATCTGCACTTTGTTAAGGCTACACCCAATGATATGACATACACCTGTTAAAACACGCCAAGCACATAATATCTGCATAAAAAGGCAATGGTTAGTGTGCAGCAGAGTGTTGGTTTCACCAGACCGGGCTTCCTTCAGTATTAGACATCATGTGACTCCCCATCAGTGACAATGACCTAAGAGATTTTCTGTGCCACTCGGGTCACCAACATTCTGTAACCACAACAGCTTAGTGGACAAAATGTCCGCCGTGACATAAAAGCGGCCTTGTTTTTGTAAATACATCTGAAACACAATAATAAAGCATTGAGGAAAAGGCTAAATAAAATTGAGAGAGAGAGAGAAAAACAAAAAGAGGATTCTCAGAGACAAATCTCAACGTGAGAGGTGTACAAGCAACAAAACAGCGGGTAATCAAAACGTGGCCATAACTGGATCCCCCACCGATCACCTACTCCGTGGAAGTCCTGGTTAACATTAACACCCATTGGCTCGCAAGACTGTAGGTAATTCTTGGCCAAAATGAAACAAAAACAAAAATGAGAAAAATCAACTTAAGTCCAACTGTGAATGTAGTAGCAATATTTACAGACAGTGTACCTCTACTGTTGTTAGAGGCAAAGAATGCTGGTCAACCAGATGGCTTCACAATAGTCCTGGTCAAGCCACCGTTGCCATGGTGACAGCAATTGAAACAGCTGCCACAGCCAGCCAGATCTGGTTGACGTGAGCCATATTTGGACCTAAGTGACAAAGCTTAAGAGACAATGAAATCCTTTTCCTCACAATGATATCCCTGTTTGTCAATTTAAAAAAAAAATGCCGTCATTACAGAGTACCAACAAATGTAGATGCATTGGATCAATAAAAACTTTTTTTTTTTTTTCACCCGCGAACAGAGTAAGTACAAAACAGGAACACTCTTCATCACAGAAAAGTCTTGTCGTTAAAAAAATATGGAGGCGAGAAAAGAAACAGTTAAAACGAAACAAACAAATGTCCCGCAGTTATTAGTAATCCAAGACTGGACCTGCATCGTCAGTCTGTGCTAGAGCCACTCATCACAGAGCGAGCGCCACGCCCGTCCACCGGTTCTGTGTCAGGTGGCCACGTAGACGGGGCGAACGTGGAATGTCAGACGGCCAGCCGACCCGGAGGGGGGTGCATGGGGCTCCAGGTCGGGGGAGCAGGTGGACCTTCCTGGGCATATTGGCGCGGTTCACAACATGGTTGGTTCTCCACTTTTGCTACGCCGCGGCCCTGGCACAGCCGACGGTGCCGCAGCAGACGGTCTGTCCTTGAAAAATTCTACGGGGAAAACAAAAGTGTAATTCTGTTTATTCAAGTTTTCCACACAAATTCCAACTACAAGTACGGTTAAAGCGGTTGGACAATTTCAGATAATTCCGTGGGAATTTAAGATGGGGAATTTTGGAAAACCCCTCCTTGAGGTGTCACCTTGATGTGGTGGAGAGGTTTTTGCGTTCCAATGATCCGAGGAACTAAGTTGTCTGGGGCTTTATGCCCCTAATAGGGTCACCCATGATAAATGTGTCCTAGGTGAGGGACCTAAAAAAAGCACGATGATGACAAAAAGTTGACATAGTTTTCCCTTGGCCAGACGTGTGTCACCAGGGCCCCCCGTGGACCGAGGTCTAGAGGTGGGGCTCAAAGGTGAGAGCCTAGTGGCCAGGCCTGTGTCCACAGGGCCAGCCGGGCATAGTCCGAAAGGGTAATGTGGGTTCCCTTCTTATGGGCCCACTATCTGTGGGAGGGGCCATCGGGGTCGGGTGTATTGTGAGCTGGGCGGTGACCGTAGGGAATTTAGCAATCCCAATTCCCACCTACACAAGCTGACGGGTGGGACAGCTGGCAGGGAATAACACAGATGTGTTGTGCAAAGTCAAAATAGCTGTACTCGAGCTCGCCTCCACACACACACACACACACACACACACACACACACACACACACACACACACACACACACACACACACACACACACAAGCTCTCCCTTAGAAATAGGGTGAGAAGCTCGGTCATCCAAGAGAGGCTCTGAGTAGAGTCACTGCTACTCCGCATTGAGAGGAGGCAGATGAAGGGGCTTGAGCATCTGTTTAGGATGCCTCCTGGAGGCATGCCTGGTGAGGTTCTGGGTACGTCCTGCTGGGAGAAAACCCCAGGTATAAACCAGAACAAGTTGGAGACTAAATATCTCAGGTTCCCTGGAAATGGCTCAGGATCCCCTCTGAAGAGCTCGAGGAAGTGGCTGGGGAAAGGGAAATCTGGGATTCCTTGCAAAAGCTACGGTCCCTGTGAACTGACTTCAGATAAACAGAAGGAAATGGATGGATGTATTTTGGAAATTTACAGATTGAAAACTTTGCCAATACCATTGGAATTTCTGAGAAAGGTTAAAGGAAAAAAATCTGAAGCACAAATATTTTTTTGTTTGTTATAAGACATCCATGTAAATAGCTTTACATGCAGACATATGAAGGCATTATAGTACCTTAATTGCTCCAGTTTTTCCAGTACAATATCTGAAGTTCATTTATAACTCAAATTTGGGACGTGCGGTGACCGCGCTAACGTCAATGCGGGTCTCCCAAGTGTTGCTTGCCTTTATAACTGAGCGCAACCTAGATGTTCAGTTTTTGAAAATGCTACAGCTCTTAGTAACTAGGACGCCACTGGGTGGCGTTTCCGTTGTACATTTTGTTCATTTCCGGTACCTGTTTTTACTTTCCATTCAGGAAAAGGGAAGAAAAACAACAAATGCAATCGTGAAAGTATGTCTGCTGGAACAAATGGACCTAAATGACCAGATACATTTAATTATGTTGCTGATTCATTACTGATGAATAAAATAATCTGCCTACCTGCTGGCAGCGCTCACATTGGTAAGGCTTCTCGCCGCTGTGCACACGCTTGTGTCTCTCCAGATGGTAGCGCTGGATAAACCTCATATCGCACATGTCACACGCAAAAGGCTTCTCCCCTAACAAAAAGCACACACAACAGAGTCAATGCGTCAATATTTGTTTTCTTAAAACACTAAAGTGTGTCAAACTGTCATTGAGGACTATCATTGCAGCAAGACTAAGTAGGAAAAAAAGCCTTATCTGTAATTTATGAGTGTTATTATTATAAAAAGGCCTGGTCATCAACTCATTATGTGTAGGACAGAGTGGTTATCATGGCCCAGATGTACGCAACATCTGCGCGGCGTGTGATGCTGGTTCAACATCCCATCAAAGTGGAGGTTGCGCGTCAGGGGGTGCGAGCGGCAGTGGTGGGAGGGGACGTGGCAACGGAACGCATACCCGTGTGAGTGAGGCTGTGTCTCTCCAGGTGGTTACGCTGAATAAACCTCATGTCACACATGGAACAAGCATACGGCTTCACCCCTACACACACAGAGCAGCGGATTAGGCCTTCCCCTTCCCGCCACACACACCACACAAGGTCAGGTACGTGCAACATCACCTCTGCCACACACACACACACACAGACAATGTGGAAATGTTCGCACATGCAACTATGGGAATACAGCTGGAACACAAAATATGTCAAGCGCACTGCGTCAGATAAACAATGACCGCTTTATATGTTCTTAACAACCCTCACTATCATTCACACAAAGTCCCAGATAAGCGTCATAAATTAATACAAATTCTATCAGTTATGGATTCCTTTACGGGCAATGGGACATATTTGGTCAACTGAGATCAAAATGATGCCTCACTAAAAGGTAGTAGAATCCTGTGCTTACTCCTAGTCAATCAGTGAAGAAAAGGCCAAATATGATCAAAGTGTATTGTACAGGTGAATCATTATTAGCCAAGTGATAATGATAAATTGAAAAACGCTACAAAATATTAAAAAAAAACAAGTTTTAACTGTACAGTGGTGCCTCGAGATATATATTTGTTCACTAACCACACTCATAATTCAAAACATCATCTCAAATTGTCTTTAAACACTGAAATGAACCGATATGCCATTAATCCGTTCCAGCCTCACCCCCACCCCCAAAATTGCAATGACTTTTTAGAGAACAATGTCACACTATAATCATATTTGGAACATACAGCAATAGCATAATTAAACAGAATCAAAAATAACCTTTTTTTCCTCCTTTAATCCTCATTGTGCTGCTCATTCTCTTGTCTGCGCCTCGGCCACCTGGGGGCAGTATTAGATAGACATATGGACACTGTATTGGAGGCTGAGTTGCTCTCTTGGCTTCTCAGTACAGCAGCAACAGTTAATCTTTGCACAGGATAAAGAACATATGCCTGTGAATATTGTGATTGTCTATTTAGTTGCTCCACAGATTGTGGTCAGATATCCACTGTTTCAAGGGTAGCAACACCGACACAGATGCCAGTTGTTAGCCTGTCCACCTATGGTCTTTCTAATAGAAGGTTAGCATTAAGCTAGCGAAGGCTATATAGCTGTTCTACATACATGTCGAATTGTTTGCTTTATATTTAGTTCAACAGTAACGTATAGCTGAGGGTGGTAATAAACAATTGAGGCAATTTTTTTTTTAATACTAACTAATGTTATCTGACACGCTGCTTCTTTTTGTGAAGTGATTTGAGTCATCTGCCATCATTGAGGGCTCGCTTCAAGTTTGCACTCGCAAGTCCAAGCAAAGTAATTGGCCAATCGACGGCTCGCATCTCAAGAATCTCAAAAGTCGGGTCATATCTCAAGGCACCACTACAGTAGTTCAATGCCTGTGCAGCAAAGAGTGTATTTCAGGCAAGAAAATTCACTAAATTTTGAAATATTCACGGTTACGTGTACTAAACAGCAAAAATAAAAGTTTTTAGCAGAAATTATGAGAAATGTAACGGGCTACACAATTTAGGTTAAAGAGGGTACAAAACAAATGTATTTTTTCTATTTGTGTTAAAAATTGAAGAAAAAAAAAACAAGACTAATGTACTCATCTCTGGTGTAATTGTTTCCCACTGGATCATCATGTGAAATATTCCCAGCAGGAAAACAAAAAGGCAGATGAAACAAATCCACCTCTAAAATGCTCGCTGGCTGATATCTAAAATTCTACATTCGGAGATTTCTATGTGTGACGATTAAAAGATGTTAGCTTGAGCCAACAACAACACAAGCCAGTAGCTTCAACGACTGCATGTCATAGTAGCATTATGGACATTTCTCTAAAAGTTTTAGATTAAATTGAAGAGCCCGGTCTAAATAGGTAAATATTTCTGGCAAATATTGCGTCAAACACATTAAGTGACTGAAAACATGAGAGGGGTAGGTGCACGGACCCATACCCGTATGAGTGAGGCTGTGTCTCGCCAGGTGGTAGCGTTGAACAAACCTCATGTCGCACATAGTGCAAGCAAAAGGTTTCACACCTAAACGCAGAGCATTAATATATTAATTTTCAAAACTTGTCATTCGGCTCAGTCATCCATCGATTAGTAAAACTGTCATTGATGGGTTGTTAACCACTTCTCACTTGGCTACAAAGTTGTGTTTGACCAATTTTCAGATCCACAGCTAACACAACATGAGCTGATGATGTCACACTATTAATTTAGTTTACGATTCAAACGTGATACAGAAAACGCTTCATGACACAGGACCGATTACCTTCGTAAACTAGCAACAAGCCTTGTGTCTAATTAACATCCTCTATATTGAACTTTGGTCAGTGTCATTGTTTAGGTGGGCGGGTGCATACCCATATGAGTGAGGCTGTGTCTTGCCAGGTGATAACGCTGAAAAAACCTCTTGTCACACATGGTACAAGCATAAGGTTTCACACCTAAATGCAAAGTGGCAGTGTTACATGACTTAGGCTCCATTTTCATTCTTTGCCAGTAAATCCCGAAGCTATTGGTTATTAACCACACAGTCGCCAATTCATGCAAAAAAAAAAACCCATGTCATTCAGCCTCTTTGCTGTGTATTTAAGCGGTTTTGCAGTACTGGAGTTTGCATCAACAGAAAGAAAAATATGTTACGTTTCTCAACTCTATTTCATGCAAATATCTGCCAGAAACAGAAATGCCAATCTTACAGTCTTCCCAGAATGCCCATGAGGGAGAAATTGACACAACTACCAACATTGCGAATGTCTATTAGTGATCAAGTCTAATTGCGAATTCATGTGCAATCCCATCATTTTATGCATGTTTGAGCTCCTAACATAGACACGTCATATAATAATTAATGTGTCTGGCGCCCTAAGTTTAAAACTGAGTGTTCACAATGTGGCAAGAAAACACAGAGAAAATGGAGGATGCATTATTTTAGAATTTGAAGAATCTACTTGTGTCCGTAACATCAGGAGTCGGGCTGATTTCCGTCATCCCGGATATTCAGGAAAATTAGGAGGGTTGGCATGTCTGCAGTAATAGTCCCACTGTAACTGTTGCATTGTGAAAACACGACAATATCCCAAGACAGTAGCTCCATTTTCTTGAGGATGATTGCTTTTAACTGCAAAGGTAACACGACTGTTACATATTTCTATACATTTTTCCTTTAAGAAAAGCAATGTATTTCAAATGAGGCTGTGTGTGCTAAAACTTGATGGGCAATAAGGGTTCAACAAGATAGAGGGGCAGCTGTATAGACCCATACCAGTATGAGTGAGGCTGTGTCTGGCCAGGTGGTAGCGCTGAACAAACCTCATGTCACACATGGTGCAAGCAAAAGGTTTCACACCTAAACGCAGAGTATTACAGGTATTACTTTCACACTTTGGTTTTTAGTGTTCACAATCCAACAGTGATGCAATGTGCTTCTAAATTTAAAATTGATGGGTTGCAAACCAACATTTTCTGTTATTAGACCTATCTTTTTGAGCATTTGAATGCTTGATTTTTATTCATGACCAATCTCTATGCAAAACGTGACAAGCAATGAGTCACAGGTATATATGCTCGTGATGAAAAAAATTAGCCGTCCGTCAGAGATGCTTTGTGTGATGTCATGTAAAGTCAAATGTGACTTTAAGTGTCATGGGCAAGGTGAGCGCATACCCATATGAGTGAGGCTGTGTCTTGCCAGGTGGTAGCGCTGAAAAAACCTCTTGTCGCATATGGTGCAAGCATAAGGTTTCACACCTAAATGCAAAGTAGCAACGTTATAATACTTTGCTTCACTTTGCAGTTTTGACTATGTAAACATACCTAAGCTATTGGTTATTAACCACACATTTTCCAATTAATACAATGACAATATCTCATCCTTTGACATTTCTGCCTATTTTCACTGCCACCAGGGATTCAGCAGATTCCGCTTTAAAATTTGAGTTGTGAAAATGTAAGTACATGGAAAACTAATCAACATCACAAACAAACCAACAGATACTGTTTTAAAAAATGTCTTATCACATTCATTATGAACAGGTCAGTGAAAAGATAAAAATACTTGGAATGCCTGACAAGCAATTGTTGTCTCTATGTCGTAAATTATGTAAAAAGATTTTTTTTTTAAATCCTCCAAAGAACCCTACAGTTCTCCTTGTAAAGAAGTTGGATTCCAATAAAATTGAACAAAAACTTTCCTCAGAGGCTGTCATTGTTCACAAACTTTAAGTATTGCTTTTGTCACATCCAAACTATATGGCACCTGCCTTTACCTCTTCGGGGAGTCATTTTGTGCCCATGTTTGTGAAGTTTGAAAAATGACAGCATTTAACTGCATTATTACTATAACAGGGAGTAGTCTTGGAAATACAGCAGATGTATAATTCCAATTAAGCTTGATATAAAGCCACCTGAGAAAATATAGCAAATGCAGATATTACCACTACTATATTACTAATACCAGCCACTAGCCGTATTGATTTGCCTCATGTGCTGCACGTATCTTTAAATACAGACTGACTGCACTACATTGTAGCTAATCTGCTTCAATGCATTTTCCCTGAAATTAATACATTTTGAGAGTAAGGACAGGAAATCTATTCACAACGATAGGAATAAATGTATTCTCTACTGAAAAAACAGGACTCAAACACCACAGGAACCCTCCAACAGAAACACAAGAAGAAGAATTTCTTAAATCTTCCGGCTCAGATATGATGCGTCAGAAATGAGTGAGATCCTGAAGGAAAGTGACAAATGGGAAGGTGCACACAGAATGTACTGGGCACGATGTACGGACCCATACCAGTATGAGTGAGGCTGTGTCTCGCCAGGTGGTAACGCTGACAAAACTTCATGTCACACATGGTGCAAGCATAAGGTTTCACACCTAAATGCAGAGCATCAACAGTATTAATTTGTATCTCTGCCACAAAGAAACAAGAAATCTTGATGTATTTAAGCCAACTAATCCGAGATAAATTGATGTCTGTGGTTAATAACCAATGTCATACCCTAACATGAGTTAAATGGGCAAAGTAGGAGCTAGGTAGGTGGTTTTGCAAAAAAATTACCATTTTCTGATCCACTTACTTTACACAAGCCAATATCATTGGTACTAATGCACTACATCTGCCCCATTAACAAAGTGTCAGAACACAGACATTTAACAGATGTTGCAGCATCCCAATGGTGTGACGGTCTTAAGATTGGCAGGCGCATACCCATATGAGTGAGGCTGTGTCTCGCCAGGTGGTAGCGCTGAAAAAACCTCTTGTCACACATGGTGCAAGCGTACGGCTTCACCCCTATGCACACAAAGTACCAGCTTTAGCGTGGAAAAGAAATTATTCAACTGCCAAAAATGATCGCCGCTAAACTTTACTAATTGTTTAGTAAAGTTTGGTTGTAGTCATCAGCGCTTAGTTTGCTGCAGAGATTCCACTAGGTGAGGAAGTAGGTCTGCCATTCCAATTGAACATGACTTTTCTATTTGACTATGATTGCTAATTCCACAGTCAGTGTTTGAATTTCAAAATGGTGATGGACAATAACAAAATCATCCAGAGAGGGAAAGAAATCAATCTGCAAACCTAGACCCCTGAATATCCAAAGGAATAATTGAGGTCCTAAATGGACACAGTACACCAAACACAATATCCAATAAGAGATTGCCTAATTTCAACAGATTTTTTTTTCAACGCTGATCGCAGGTTAGACAATTTTAGGCAGTTGGCAAACTATTCACAAAAGATAAGAAAGTAACATCTGCTATGTAAAATATGAGAAAACTATGATGACATACTCTGGAAAACATTTTGAAAAATGATCAATATGATGTCTCAATTTATGCTTCTGTAAAAATAATTAAAAAAAAACAAAAGTGACCAGAGCCATTGTTAATAAAATGAATGAGAAATGACAACAATTGACCAGTGTGGACTGTTGTGCATACTGACAACTGACCGAAAATAATAATTTGTCTAATCTCTCACACAGATTGAATGCCAAGTAAAATGGTGAAAATTCTCTGATGGGACAAAGAATGTGTCTATAGCTTAAAATAAAGGTCTATGTATCAAACATTATCTTCATTTATAGGGTGAGATTCTTCTATATGTATGATGCCACAATAAAACAAACGACAACTTAAAACATTAAGCAAACAATCATTTTTACTCTATTGTGAGCAAACTAGGAGGGGAACTCTCATTAGCATCACACTTTACATGTGCTTGTGAAGTAAACCGTTGAGTTTAAACAAACAACCGTTTGGCAACATTGTCACAGGTGTCGTAATAATTTTTTTAACATGGAACTCTCAACAGCCATCAATGGCAGTGAATGAGTTTTAAGGCATAAGCCCATGGTGGTGTGAGCCATGTCACATTGAAATGAAAGGGACATACCTGTGTGTGTGAGACTGTGTCTTTCAAGTTGGTAACGTTGAATAAACCTCATGTCACACATGGTACAAGCATATGGCTTCACTCCTGAATGGAACACAAAAAGGTTAGATGTATTTCATAACTTAAAAAAAATAAAAGAAAACAAAACATGTAAAAGACATGGACATACTAATTGGGTGGTTTGTAAAAGCATGCTATGAAATTGATCAGAGACAACACATTACGCCAGAAAGAACTGGCAGACATCAATGTTTTTAGTTTCTTTTTTTGTTGTTGTTTTATAATTACAAATAAGCAAAGCTCAATATATAAAATTGTAGGAGCTACTTTAATAATGTTCACTTTCAATGCAGTCAGTTGTCAAAAAGTTTCTGATCGGAAGTTGCTGGAAAATGAATTATTTCAATGGTCAAGCAACTAAATATTGGTTCAATTTGGAGAAATGGAACTCGTCTTATTAGTATTTCAGACTACTGATGTCTGCCATTAAATTTCATTTGTGTAATGTGCCCGGTTAGTGATGGTGTCAATTATACATGTTATGGTACCGGTTTTAAATAAAACAAAAAAGGGCCTTTTTTTCAGTGGACAGTTTTCCAACAAAGCCTACAGTTTTACTGGACATTTTCCACTCATTACATAATGATGTTATTGTGGGAAATGGGACTTAAAACATGTTAGACGTCCTTGGGTCGGATTTTAGAGGTTTAACAGTAAAAGGGGAACAAATGCAGCATACCGGTATGAGTGAGGCTGTGTCTTGCCAAATGGTAACGTTGGAAGAACCTCATGTCACACATGGAGCAAGCGTACGGCTTCACCCCTGAATGCATACAGTACCAAACTTTATTAAAGTGCTCCTGTCAGCTATGAACAGAAATGTATTTTTACATGTACAAATCAGTTTTGGGACCAATACATACTTTTTATACTTCCATGACTAACAAGTCCCTAGTCACACATTCATGCCGACACAATGAAATTAAGTGAAGGGGGGAAAAAATGAAAGATTTTGGCATAGTCAAAAGGTCCTCATTCGCCTTGAGCTGCGTTTCCCCTGAGTAGCACCTACACGGCTCGCCTCAGCTTGTCTTTTTTCCACTTCATTAAAAAAAAAACAAAAAATGAAAACAGGCATTATTCAATGCATCAGTCATAACTACTTGTTCGAGAGGCGGCTGGGGGGCAGCAAGAAA
Organism: Syngnathoides biaculeatus; assembly: GCF_019802595.1. Classification (NCBI taxonomy): domain Eukaryota; kingdom Metazoa; phylum Chordata; class Actinopteri; order Syngnathiformes; family Syngnathidae; genus Syngnathoides; species Syngnathoides biaculeatus. The sequence continues at coordinate 12,945,837 of NC_084649.1, read as the reverse complement.
ACAGACTCCTGCAGCAATGTGGAGACTGGAGTATAACACGGCAGCCTACAGAGCTAAAGCACAGCAACAGAGTCTGCTAACATTAGCAAATGTGTAAATTTTTTATCATTTGTAGCCTTGTATCCAAATTTTACAAAAACCCAAGAATGACAAATCTGCAGCAGTTTACCCAATATGGTCTCGTCACGTCATGCTTGGAACCTCGGCTGATGAGGAAGAGAAAATAGTACTTGGTTTTGACTGGAAATAGTGTCAATAGAGAGTTGAGCCGTGTAGGTATTGTGCAGTGGAAAGACGTTTGTGTCTCAGTGCTCTGACAGGTAGGGTGAGGCCTATACACTAGAACACTCCATTGTGTGGTTAGGTGAGAGGGATTGAGAATAAACATGTACCCGTATGTGTGAGAGTGTGTCTCGCCAGGTGGTATCTCTGGAAAAATCTCATGTCACACATGGAGCAAGCATATGGCTTCACCCCTGTACACACAGAGCAAAAATGTTTTGCAAAAAGTAAAACGAAACACCACAATGATCTCAGTGGGACACACCCAGTTATTATGTATCCAGACATGCCAAAGGCTGTGGCACAAGTACACGACACTTCACGCACTGACCTATTCTTACATCGTCTTCCACAATATAACTTGAAAGAGTTTTAACTTTAAACATATTTGCCTTCTGTCTAAAGTCTAAGTATGGCAATTTAATGGAAGTACCTGGCTGGAACAACAACTCTAAGTGTTATGTTGAATAGTAACAAGCACTTCTATGCTGTATGCCTAAAAATATTCTAGAAATTAGGAAGCGTTAACTATTGGGCCAGTATGAAGGATTAACTAGATCAAGGAAGAGCAACTTCATACCCGTGTGAGTGAGACTGTGTCTTGCCAAGTGGTATCGTTGAAAAAATCTCATGTCACAAATGGAGCAAGCGTATGGCTTCACCCCTACACACAAAAAGTACATCAGTATGAGCTAGAAACAAAAATCACAACCATCAACTCTTCCCTCACCTTAGCTCTTCTTATACAGCCACATCTTCTCAGCAACTGTTTTGCTGTGCAATTATATGTCCAAATCATGTCCGCCACATTAAATAGTGCCCAAGTATTGTTTTTACGGACAAAGAAGAAATTGCGCAGAACAAAGTAGAGCATTCAGCGGGGAAAAAGCTGACGTTTCATACATTTATGTGTACAATTAATGCTACAATTATTTTTTATTTGGCTGTCGGAACATGTCTGGATACATCTTCGTTTTTTTCTACCATTTCAAGCGTAATAAAAATTTGAAAGTCAATTGAGACACAATGATATCTTTACTGTCTGTTGTTTAACGAGGTGAGGACCGAAGAAGCTAGTGTAAGTAGACGCATACCAGTATGAGTGAGGCTGTGTCTTGCCAGATGGTAACGTTGGAAGAACCTCATGTCACACATGGAGCAAGCGTACGGCTTCACCCCTACATACACAAAGTCACACATTAGCTAGGACGTCCCTCTAGCATTAACAGGGACAGTCACAGGCTTGTTTAGGTCTAGTTGTATCTTCTGTTATTTGGGAGGATTTGTTGTGTGGAATTATGACCAAAAAGACAGCCACAGGATGTGAGCCAAGCATGCGTGAACGAGACACAAGGCACAAGCAGCAAGACAGCAAGGAAATGCGGGACACAACGATCACACTGGCCAGCGGAAGCAGACACATTTGCACCACTAGTAACTATAAGAAGTGACCTTTTTTTTTTTTTTTTTTCACCCACTGGGGTGAGGATGTTGTTTGAAACTTCTTTTTTTCGTAGGCGTGATGCCAAAATGATGACCTGCACTGGATGCTTAGTATTGCCAATCAATTCCTGCTCCAATCTCACAGCATTTAAATCGTGCTGAAAGCCTCAAATTTAAAAAAAAAAAAAAAGCTTGATGTTTACAGCCCAGCTAAATAAGTTGCAACCATTCAACCATTATTATGCATGTACGGTACATGTGGGTGGACATCAAAGGACTACTGCTTTAGTCAGAATTACCCAACCTAGAGAATGCAAAACACTAATAACCGTGATATGTTTAATTGCACTAAATTTTAAGCATAATTCTCACAACCCCATTTCACCAACACCACACTAAATTTAGTAGTTCCTTCCACCTCGCGTCCCCTAATTTGAATCACACATAAAATCTAGATCTTAAAGAATTTTTGCAAAATGTCATCATTTAAAAAACGTATTATCAAATAAGTGCCACATAGCAACACAATGAAAACTTACATTTTGGTTAGAACTCCAAGATCAGAACAAGAATGTCTATATTCAGTAAAAGCAGGTGATTGGGATGTCAAGGTCACAATTGTGGTATCATTAAAGAGACGTTTTTTGTTCATGTTTGATATCTCATTTTCCCTAATGTCAAAGCATCTACAGTGGAAAGAAAAAATTATGAACCTTTTGGATTTTTTTTAAATTTATGCACAAATTGGTCATCAAATGTAGTCTGACCATCTAAATCACAACTATAAAGGCTGCTTAAACGAATACCACCCATTTTCATATTCATATTGAAAATAACCTTTAGACAACATGACAGTGAGGATAAAGTGAACTCTTTGATTCAATAACAGGTTGACCTTCCTTTGGTAGAAATAACCACAACCAAACGTTTCCTCTTGTTGCAGACCAGGCCTGCACAATGATCAAGATGAATTTAGGACCATTCTCCTTTACAAATCTGTGGCAGTTCAGCATGATTCCTGGGATGTCCAGTATGAATAACTCCCTTGATGAGGATGAGGTCAGGACTTTCTTTTATATAACTTGTCTAAGGCTGGAAGCTGGTTTTAAAAGTATTGCTAGATGTCTTTGTGGTCATCATTCTATGGTTAGACAAATTGTTTATAAATGTAGAATTTTAAGGACTGTTGCTTTTTTACAAAGGAGTGACTTTTGGAAATATGACAGCAATAGCACAGCAAAAAATATTCAATGAGGTCAAACAGTTACGTAGGCTATCACCTGTGTATTGACAAAATTGCATTCTTGGTATCGGTCTGAAACACCAAAACATTCCATAAAACGGAAACTGGATAGACTATGAACATTCCGGTTTGCCCCAAGAAAATATCTGAACTGGAGCTAACGCCGCTACATCATACAGCAGCTTGTACATTGCAGCCTCTTATTCTACCCTGCCTGAGCGTACTTTCAACTTTTTATTGACGCCACAGATCACTGTAAAACTAAGCATACAAAAAAAACCCTTTTTTATTTAAACAAGACATTTTATTGAAAGACCAATGCCAACAGTCCTAGAAATCCCTATTGATGAGCAAATTGATATTAGCATTTGGTCACAGGTGTGATTTACCTTCAAATAATGGTGGTGTGCGGGAATGGAGTGTGTGTGGAGAGGCTCTACTCCTTTACATTTTTGAGAGTCCACATAACAGACAACCTGACCTGGACTGTAAACACAACGTTGGTGGTGAAAAAGGCCCAGCAGTGTATGCACTTCTTGAGAGGAAGAACAACCTGGAAGCTAAGCTGCACCTGGCTTCCTGCAGAACCACCAAGGAGAGCATCCTCTCATACTGCATCACAGCATGATATGCTGGATGTACTATGGCGGATGAGAGCTTTGCAAAAGCATGAACATCACCGCCTAGATCATCACTGGCTTCTCTCTGCTCTCCCTCGAAGACATTGGCAGCTGTCGCTACCATAGCAGCGCTACTAAATTTGTTAAAGGGGAAATCCAGTGCTTTACATGAACAGTGTATCGAGTAGGTCATGTAATATGTACCCTATTTTGACAATGTGAGGTTAAATCCTCTTTCATTTAACAGTGTTTTGAGAAGATTCATATTTTTTTCGATCTAATACCATACCAATACCACTAATACCAATTCAATTGTATGTATATTGGTTTGAACACCTTGTGGAGTAACGCTCATGTGGTTATATTCACAGTCATATAATGACAGGCTTTCGATGATTGATCACGAATATTCACACACAAATGCTGGCTACAGACAGGTAACATAATTTTCATGGGCATTTATTCTTCACATTTGTGAAAAATTACTTTATTCATGTTTTAATCGCAACTTTCTTCTTTTACTCTTTCTTAGATGAGAGAAAATGAGTACCTCCATGCATGCATTGCACTACACTGCCCCTCAGAGGCCAAGGGACACACAGCAGAAACAGCAGATACAGACATTGACTGGATAAAACGACACCGCACTTTTTTTTCTCAATTAAATCAAACCTTTCAAACCAAAATTATTTTCATTCGCTGTATGCCAGCCTAATGATATTAATTTTTTGAGACAAGTATATTAGAGAATACTGTCATGCCTGAAAGCATTGGTACATTTTCAACAATTAATGTATTTTTCTTTAGTTATTGTTCAATTTCTATTATATTATTTTACATCTGTTTTCCTGGGTACTAACTTATTGAATCACCTTTCTCCAAAGTTATATTGAAACTTGAATTTTGGTAACTGAATAAATACAAGATTTTGAAATGAATAACTGATTATTAATCAGGATTTCTATACAAATCAAAATAATCAAATCTGATATTTTTCTATAATCCCATAGCTCTAGTGTAGCGTCCCCTCCTCGCTTCCCACTGCATAGGTATGCAAGATCTGCGAAGCTAACCCAAACAAATCATATCAAATCAAATCACATAGCCAAAAGCACTCACCAGAAATAAATGTAAAAATGTACAGATAACCCATATTATTGGTATCGGCAATGATAGGCAAATCTCACCCATGGATTATCGGTACCGGCAGCATAAACCACTGAGCACTGCTAATACAACATAATGTGCACAAGACACATGAAAAAAAACATGTCAATGCTAGGTAAATAATTTCATAATTTGTAGTCGATTTATTCTTTTAAGCATTATTTTTAATGTTTCCAATTGCATGGACTTAATTTTAGGGAGGCCAGTACCGAGTCATCACCATAAATACCTTTTTACGCCACTCTATCATGAATATAGGAAGCCAGTACAAGCTCTGACCGGGCCAACAAAAATGGTACATGGACTGCACTTAGTGACCCAACCCGTACCCACTGCATATACTGCTTTATCTACACAGTAACCAAAGCGCTTTACAAAGCCTCATATTCAACAGCCTCCTCATACATCAATGGACGACTGCTGCCATCCAAGGCGCTGCCAGGCCCAATTGAGGGTTTAGAGTCTTGCCCAATAACACTACGTCGCAATTTTAACCAACTTCCCTTTGATCACTGGACGACCCGCTGTAACCACTGAACCACAGCCACCACTCAAAAAGATTTGTTAGACCCTAGTGTCAGATTAGGGTACATGAGGAAAAACCCATGTAGAAATATTTAAAAAAAAAAAAAAAAAACTGCTGCAAATTTGAATTCCACCCTACTACTGGCAAAATATTCTGTGGACAGGTGAAACCAATTTCAAGAACTAATTATTTTGGAGAAACACACAATGCTGTGTGAAGGAAAAATGCCACAACACACCAAATCAAAACCTTATGCCAAAATGATGGTAAGTGTACTTTCTTACCTAAGGAGTTGGACAGCCTGTTCTCTTCAAGGGAAAAATGAATAAACAAGTTCGGCAAGGTATTTTGCACTTGAGCTTTGAACTTGAGGCCATCTGTCCAACAGTTGACAACAGGATAATGGTCCAAAGCATAGAAACAACATAAAGGCATAAAAAAAATGTGTGGCCCAGACAAAGTCCTGATGTCAACCCAATAGAGATGCTATAGTATGTATGACCTCAGAAGTACTCAGATTAGATATCTCAGGAATCTTGCTTGAGCGCTGAACTGCAAGTTATACAGTTGTAAAGAGAAATAGTTCAAAATTCATCCTGATCAATACGCAAGTCTCAGCAGAAACTACAAAAAAATAATAGGTTGAGGGTGACAAAAAAAAAAAAAAAAATTGCTGAAAAAGGCTGGTCAACCAGTTATTAAATCCAAAAGGTTCACTTACCGTTTCCTCCTGGTCATTAAAAGGGTGAAATAACAATTACTTAATTTTCACAACCATAAAGTGCAGTTAAAAGTCTTACATTTTGTCCAAACTCATAATGCAGTCTGCCATATGTGTGCACCGAGTTCCAAAAACTGTAAATGTTGTATGACTTTCATGAGTGCTCGGCATGACTGACTGGGAGAATTTCCTGCCGATATGCTGCTTATACAGTATATAGGAGAGCCAGACGTAACTGAGGACAGCATACGGATGTTAAAGGGGGAAGGGTGGATGTGGAAAAGGACCCTAAGGCACACCCCCAGTAGGGATACAGTGCTGGTATGTGTATTGTGCAAAACAAGATCAGTTTGGCTAAGGATCCTCGAATCGGCACCTACGAGAGAGATGCTTACGAAGCACAGTTTAAACTGCAAGTTTTTAATTGCAAGTTATGCGGAGAAACATGGGAATCGAGCAGCCACGTGAAAATTCGAGATCAACGACTCTATGGTTCGCAAATGGAGGAAACAGGAAAACGAGCGTCGCTATGTCAAGAAGACAAAAGTGAGTTTCCGTGGAAACAAGGCAGGGTGGCCAGAGTTGGAATACCAACTCGAGCAATGGATTAATGATCAAAGAATGGCATCAGGGAACCAGGCGTGTTTGATGCAGAACTTGCTCTGCTGTTCATTTCGGACACAGAAGATGAGGACTTTAATGGATTTGCGGGTGGGAATAAAAGAAGAAAGAATAACATGAATACATTCTTAAATACTCCAATAACGTACAACCGAACTCACTGTTTACATTTGAAAATACTTCAACCTAACTCAGTTTTGCTCCCACTGGCTTTTTAATTTGCATGTGTGCATGCTACCATATGTTTCAAACTAGCGTATTGTAGCATCAGTGGGAGGTTAGAGGCACTCCCTGCTTGCTTCGCAGCGCTAAACATGTCAACAGCGTTTCAAGTGCATGGTTTGTGTCAATTATTTCTTCAGTTATCGTTTTGGTTGTTTTGTTGTCTGATGGTTGTGCTGTTCTGTTTGCTGTGGTGTGATGATTTTGGTTTGGTATGACACCGTGATTGTGCATAGTGTGTCGGAAGGTCACTATCCTGCTGTCCCTGTCGCTGTGCGAGACAAAGGTAACATTGTTCTTCAAGTTGAAAAATAAAAGTGCAATTGTTTCTCACTGCCTCATGAGTGTCATAGTATGTTTTAAGGTAGCGTATGTTTTATCATGCCTGCACCTAATACGGTGCGCCCAATCTGTGTGTTAAATACAAAAATAGTGCCCATAACTGACAGTGCGCCTTATGGTCGTGAAATTTCTGTATGTGGTATTAGTTTGATTAGACTGTATGTTTATTCTTGCGACTCTGATGAAAATCAGAGATTCGATGACCAATTTTAGCAGAAATGTAATGCGTTTAAAAAGGTTCAAATTTTTCCTCTCGTCCAAAATTGAATTTTACTATTAATAAAACATTACTTAGAATCACTATTTCAATGAATAATTTAAAACATAATATTAATCTAAATAATCATACTCCTTTGATGTCCATGTAGTTGTTCTTAGAAATTTTTTTTTCAAGAGGGGGGGTTAAAAAGAAGTGCAAACCTAGCACATTGAGGACAAACACCGTGGTCCAACAATTTTCAAGTCCATTATAGAAATCCTATAAAGAATATATATTGGCAATTGCTTAGCACAGAGTTCCGTGACCATACAAGTTATGTCTACACACACAATATATGTACCTGTACGTGCTATTCCACTCGCCGTGTTTAGAAGAGGAAGCATGAGGAATACCATCCCCAAAAACACCATCGCTACTGTGAAGCATAGGGGTGTTTTCTGCACATGGGACAGGACGACTGCACTGTATTAAGGAGAGGATGACCGGGGCCATGTATTGCGAGATTTTGGGGAATTCCCTCTGTTCGAGGATTGAAGATGGGTCGTGGCTGGGTCTTCCAACATGACAATGACCCGAAGCACACAGCCAGGATAACCAAGAAGTGGCTCCGTAAGAAGCAAATCAAGGTTCTGGGGTGCCCTAGCAAGTCTCCAGACTTAAACTCAATAGAAAATGTTTGGAGGGCACTCAAACTCCGTTTTTCTCAGCGACAGCCCAGAAACTTGCCTAATGTAATGAAGATCTGTGAGGAGGAGTTGGCCAAAATCCCTCCTGCAGTGTTTGAAAACCTGGCAAATAACTATAGGCAATGTTTGATCTCAGTAATTCCAAACAAAGGTTACTATACCAAATATTAACCATGATTTTTAATGTAGGAGAACTTTCAGGGTGTTCAAATAATTTTCCTCATTGTATGTGTGCACACACACTTTCCGAGCCGCTTATCCACACGAGGCTCGCAGGAGTGTTGGTACACCCTGAACTGGTGTATATACACAAACACATTCACATCCACACATATGCAGTGCCCTCCAAAAGTATTGGTACACGGACAATTTATTTGTTTTTGGTGTATACTGAAGACGACATTTGGGTTTCAGACCCAAAGATGAATGCTGAGACAGAAGTTCAGAAATCCAGCTTGTTTACCCCATGGTGTTTACATCAGGATGTGTTAAAAACAACTTAGGTCAGAGCACCTTTTGTTTGAAGCCACCCACTTTTAAGTGAGCAAAAGCATTGGAACAGCTTAAAGCCGTATAGAGCTCGTGCATGTGACGTCACCATTTTCACGGCCCCATATTGCCAGTCAAACAGAGCTCCTCGACATTGTGGGAGACATTAAAACGGAGCAGAGTATACACAATGCCCAAGACTTGTTGTGCTGTTGGTTGTCACAATAGATGAGACAGTTCTTAAAGAAGATCATTCTATAGCATACCAGCTGAAAAGACCAGAAAAGAATGATGGATTTCGGCAATTAAACGTGATGAATGGTGCCCAACCAAATACACACACCAGTGTAGCGATCATTTCAGGTAGGAATAACTGTGAATCTCAAATTGCCAATTAGTATCTATAATTCCAAGTTGGCTCATTTGAGAACAATCCGTATTAAAAAAAAAAAAAAGTCAGTCATAGAGTGGTTTACGGAGGAGATGACTCCCTGTCCAAAATTTTATTCCCAATCACAGTTAATGAATGCGAGTTTGTGTAAAACCAGGGGTCATTTATTTAAATATTTGTATTGTAAAATCTGAGTGGGTACATCACGATGTGGGACTGATTGAGAACAGATCCAGCAACGAAGTATTTGTATGCGTCCAGACTTTCATACGCTTTCAAACTTTTCCATATAAGTCTCGACGACTTACTCACCAGATGCAAGTGTATATCCAGTTGTCCAAGACAAGCGGAAGTGAATTAACAGTCCAATTTCTTATTGGCGAAAACAAGTGTCTCTAATTTTTCCACATACCTTTATTTATTATGACTTTCTAAATGTTTAACGGTATTTGACAAAACTCTGGGCGTTGTGCTATATAAGACATTTTCGTTTCATCTCAACGGACTTAGCATTGAACAATGCTTTGCTTGACCGGCAATTTGGTCAGCCATGTGATTTTGGTGACAAAGGTGCACAAGCGCTATACCTTGTGAAGTGAATAAAATTTAAACATTTGGTGACATAACCATGACTTGCAATAAACGAATAAATCCTATGACCCATTAAGTTCACCTGTGGTTTTTTTTAGGCCTTTACTAGAACCTCTTGAGTTCATGTTTGTTTCCATGGGCTTCTCCCTTCAGCCTCCTTTCTAGGTTGATTGCATGCTTTTTTGGGGTAACGTCCAATTATTAACTGGCCAGTCTAAAGGCTTATTTATCACGCGCAGCCAACACCCACCTTGCAACATGTGATGAAGGCGTCGACCCGCGCGGACTGTCTGCGTCATTCGACATGCACACAGCAAAAATGTGGCTGTGTGTAGAATGCCACAGAAAGCATCTCTTGTGATTGGTTTGTTTTAGTCAAATGCTGCAATGACGTACTGACTGTTTCTTTTGGTTCCTCATGCCATCTCCGCTCCTGCCTTCTTGATCGATTGTGCACCATAATTAAACATATCATCTGGTTATCTAGGTCTATTTACTCTAGCAGACAATGTTTCACGAACACCACTGTTGTTGCTTTGGTCCTTGTTCTGGAAAGGAAAGCTAAAACGGTACCGGAAATGGCCAAAAAATGCAGAGGAAACTACTCCCTGCAGTCTCTGTGCCAATAGCAGCCGTAGCGACACCCCTGGCATGGAGAACTGCAGTACATTTTCAAAACTGTTATTAGGGGTTGTGGTCGAGTATAAAGGCAAACTCCATATGGGATAGCCGCATTGACGTAAGTGGGATCCCCGCATGAGTATAAAGAGCCCTTTAAGACCTTCCATTTTTTCCCCTTGATTAAGTCCATTGTGTTGGCAGTGTGTTTTGGGTCATTGTCTTGTCGCATGATGAAGCTTTCCCCAAGTAGTTTGGATACATTTTTCTCGAAATTCCCACATCAAATTGCTAGTTAGAATTCATTCCATTATTCCATCTTCAGAGTTCTACCATCACGCATTACATCATGAATGAAGACAAGTGAGGCTGTTCCAGAAAAGGCATCCAAGCCCAAGACATGGCATTAGCTAAACCGTGCTTCACAGATGAGCTTGTTTTTTTTTGGATCATAAGCAGATCCTACCTTTCGCCATACTTTGGTAAAAGTTAATCTTGGTCTCATCAATCTATAAAATTTCGGTCAAAAACTTTTGTGGCTTATCGCTGTACTTCTTTGAAAAAAAGAAAAAAAAAAACTTTTTGCTGATGAGCGGGTTGCATCTTGTGGTATGCCCCTGATATTTCTACTCTTGAACTCTTTTTAAAACAGTGGATTATGATACCTTCACCCCTCGTCTGTGGGGGTTGGCAGTGATGTAATTATTGTCTTTGGGTCTTTCTTCATGTTTCTGTCAACTGCTGTTAATACCATTGGACAAACTGTTCAATGTTTGTTGCTCAGGACACCAGTAGTTTATTTCTTTTTCAGTACATTCCAAATTGTTGTATTGACCATCCCTAATGTTTGTGCAATACTGCTGATTTTCCCCTCTTCTCTCAGCTTCAAAATCTTTTGCTTTTTCTCGAAGGACATCATGTTTGCTTAACAAATGCAGTTATTACAGGAGAAACGTAAAGCCAAAAACAAACACTATTTAATGTATAAGCAATCAATCTAAAAGGAAACACATGAGCAACTAGACACATCCATCAGTCACATGTTCCAATACTTTTGCTCACTTGAAAAGTGGAAGGATTCAAACAAAAGGCGCTCTGTCCTGAGTTAACAAATTTATATGTAAATACCATTAAATAAAAGCTCTTGACTACTGTCTCATATTTTCTTGCGATCTGACAACCAAACATCTTCAGTATATAACAAAAACAAACACACAAAGACATGTATATCCATCTTCCAAGGCAAGAGGCAGGGTAACCGCTCAACAGGTCACCAGCCAGTCGCAGGGCACAGAAACAAATAACCATTCAGACTCACAACCACAACTGAGGCCAATTTAGAGTCTTCAATTAATGCATGTTTTGGGGATGTGGGAGGAAACCGGAATGCCCCGTGAAAACACACACACATGCACACACTTGAAGTCAGACATTTACATAGACTGTGCAAAAACACATTTCATTTTTATTTTTTTGTCTCACTCTCTGTGATTTGACGGGCGCATATGTATAGATATTGAAAGACGTCACTTATTTTGTGTAGTCTTGACTAATGTTCCCTCTAAGCTGCACCACTGATCCAGCGCAGTGAACCACAGTCTGACGTCATTGTTTTTTTGTTTAAACACGGAAGCACACAGCCGAGATGCTGCTCAGCATACTTCTACTTCCTAGTTTACCTGACACCACCCGCCTCCGCTCTTACAGAGGTACACTCATAATTACAAACAGAACACACATCGACAAATTTATATTAGAGGGCATGACTGGTGGACCACACCTGTAACTTTATATCTGCGGGCATGCCTGACCACACCCGTACATTTTTCAAATGTGAGTGACTGCTGTCTGAAGTCAAATCAGACTTTTTGTTCATTGCCACAATAATGAGATAGAACTTTGGGGAGAATTTTATATTAATTTCTTTGAGGTCAAACGTATGCATGCATGCAAAAAAAAAAATACTGTCTTTAAAAAAACATTGGTGAGATCCAGATGATGAGGTCATGGTTTTGGAAGCTACTGACAACATGTGAGTTAATTGACGGCACACCTTACAATGTATTTAAGGCCACACCTCAATGTATTTAAGGCCACACCTCAAACACACTGCTTTCTTGTTTGAAATCATGAGAAAATCAAAAGAAATCAGGCAGGAAATCATAGAAAGAATCGTGGAGCTCCACAAGTCTGGTTCATCCTTGGATGCAATTTCCAGATGCTTGAAGGTGCCACGATAACCTGTTCAAACAATTATACACAAGTACAAACATCATGGGAATGTGTAGCCATCACACAGGTCAGGAAAGAGATAGCCTTTGTCTCCCAAAGATGAACATGTTTTGGTCCAAAATGTGTGTATCAACCCCAGAACAAAAGCTAAAGACCTTGTGAAGATGATGGATCATGCTGGTAAGAAAGTGACACTATCAACAGTGAAGCGAATCCTGCACAGACATGGGCTGAAAGGCAACTCATTGAGAATGAAGCCATTTCTCCTAAAGAAACATAAAAATGCCAGATGACATTTTGAAATAGACAAAATAAAGACCTTAACCTCTGGTGACATGTCCTGTGGTCTGATGAAACTTAAGTGGAGCTGTTTGGGCATAATGACCAACGTTACATTTGGACGCAAAAGGGAGAAGCTTGTAGACCTGAAAATCAACTGTGAAACATGGAGGTGGCAGAATCATGTGGTGAGCCTGTTTTGCTGCAGCAGTAACTGGAGCGCTTCATAAAATAAATGGCTTCAGGAAACACAACATTACATGGGATATTAAGGAAACATCTCTAGACATCCGCAAGGAAGTCAAAATTTGGGCATCAATGGGTCTTCCAAATGGACAATGAGCCTAAGCATACTGCCAAAATGGTTAAAAAGTGGATTGAGGATAAAGACAATGTCTTGGAGTGGCCATCACAAAGCCCTAATCCGAATCCCATTGAAAATGTGTGGGCAGATCTGAAAAGGTGTGTGCGACAAACCTGACTCAGTTAATCCAGTTCTGTCAGGAGGAATTGGCTAGGATCCCAGCAGAGTACAGTCCGAAGCTTGTTGAAGGTTACCAAAAACATTTGACCAGAGTCATGCAGCTCAAAGGAAATGCTGCTCAATACTAAGGAAATGTATGTTAACTTTCTTTAGGTGTCTCTCAGAAATTCTCGCTCTCATTATTGTAGCATTTAAAAGAAAAAAAATGGATCTTTCCCGACCCGTAACAGGACGTGTCGTCTGATTTGACTTCAGACAGTGAGACAAAATATGAAAACTGTTTTTGCACAGTGTATGTAAACTTATGTCCTTCACAAACATATACTCACACACACACTCACAAACACGTCATAACAACTCAAAAGACTATCACCCCCTTGAATAACTAAATCTGACGGGTCACAAATTATCTGTAACACCCGCCGGCTGGGGCAGACAAAAACATGCACAGAGCTCCCACTACAGTTTATTCAGTTTGATAGGGTTTTTTTTTAATTCATTAATTTCCATGCCGGTCGGTCAAAATATGTCTTTACGTGAAACCAGCGCAAAAAAAGGCTGGGGACTGTTGTACTATGCTGCAAAAATATCAAAAAGGTCATCGATGAATTAGATTAATCAACTTTGACTCACTCAACTTTCACCATATTAGTCGATTACCAAAAAAAATTTCTAGTCGTTGATAAAGTGAGCCTGACGAGAGGAAGAGACACGATAAAAAAAAAAAAAAAAAAAAAAAAGTCACGTAATAAAAGCCTTATATACCATCTACACATTTGGGATTTTCAAGAAAATTCTGTATATGTATTCTCTGGTATCTGTAGTATTACAAATAATAAAAAATAATAATAATAATACTATTTAAGAAAAGTGAAAAACTACAAAAAGCAAGGATTTTCAATAGTGGACTTGGCACTGATGGACCACATTGTGATACACTGTCTGGAGCAGGTTGAAGTTGAGCAAACAAAAATGTTATCCTTAAAAAGCTTCGGGCTGAAAAGATTTTTGTGTGGTGGCTTTGTTGGAAATTACTGTCCACAGACAAAATGAACCATTAACACCCGTCCATTTTTTTAAAGTGTCAAGGCTGCAGTGATAGTCCGGAGAATATATGCAATATGGGTACGGTTAAAAGACGCATACCCGTGTGAATGAGGCTGTGTCTCTCCAGGTGGTAACGCTGAATAAACCTCATGTCACATACGGCACAAGCATACGGCTTCTCCCCTAAACCGAAGAGCACCAGTTTTAGTTCAAGCCCCTACAGAAACCACTAAAACTGTGAGACAAAACCTATTATATCAAACAGACCATTTGAAACCTAACAGATGCTGCACAGTGCTATCTATATCCAGACCATTTTAGATTTGTTCTATTTAAGGCACTATGGTTAATAGCATGAAGCATACCTGTGTGAATCAGGATATGTCTCTTCAGGTGGTATCCACTCCTAAATGCGCCGTAACAGTGGTCACAAATAAAGTTTTTCTGCACTTTTGAAGATGGACCATTCTCATCTCCACCTGCGCCCTGAGGATGAAAGCAATGAATAGCTGTTCAGCAACATTGTCTCTGCACCAGTCATAAACTAAGATGTTTTTTTCCATACCTTCTCCTGACTGTCTTGTTAATGAAAAGCTAAGTAAGTTATGTATAAATATCCTCTAATCAAGGTGCACTTTACAACTCTTTTTTTTAGGCTTGATGGAGAATTAACTTACAATCCCTTCCCCAAAAGGCCATGGTGCTGCTCCCCCAGTTTTGCACACAACTGCTGTTATTGTGCACCGCTTGGACCTGCTCCCCTCCCCCAGCTTTCCTCTTCAGATCCTCCACCCCCTCCACATCTTCTCTGCGCTCCTCCCCCCACCCCCACACACACAAACAAATGTGCAGACTAGGGAGAGCCCCAAGAGGGGGAGCGCACTAAGACCGTTCCCTGTTTTGCAATCACTGCCACTGACCTTCCCTCCCCTTCCCTCTTGTTCTCTCACTTTACAGGGCGCCACTGATTTCCTGTTCTTTTTTTTCTGCTGCAGGTCCTCATTGGTCCTCATGTCCTTCTCATCCAGCAGGCGCGGAGCTTGGAATTCACCTTCCTTCCGGATCAGCTAAAATAAAGGATACAGAACAGACAATTATTCCAGAATTACTCCTTTTCACAGCCCCTTCAATTTAACACAATTCATTTACAAAACCAGTGGTGAAAATGTGATTCCTTAGTTCCTTAATTCCTTATGGGTTTTGCCTCATATTGAGGAAAAACTCAACACTTAAGAAATGATAAAAACTTGGCATCCAAAGAGTGCAATTTCCCTGCATGAATTTCCCAGCAAATTCTCACCAGGGGTGGACAGCTCATGCCAGACGGTAGGATCATGTGACTCTGGGGACCACGGTCAGGTCCGTCTCTCTGCGGTGGTGCGTGTCCAAGTGGAGCCATCATCTTTTTGGGTGGAGCTGCTGCCATGGTGCTGGCTTGCATCAGAGCCATACTGGAGAGCACTGCTTCACAGCCGAGTAGGCCGGCCTGGGATATTAAAAATCAGATTTAGGATTAAAAATCTGTTGACATGCATCGACGGCACAGCAATTATCAATGACAACATCCTGAGTGACACAAGACTGTTCATTAAAAGTGACTTGCAACCACTTTGGTGTTATAAAACACAAACCCATTTCATATGGTCGCGGACTGAGCTGCTGGGCAGATGTGACATTGCTGTGGTAACGGTGTATGTGAGCGCAGGGACAGGGGTGGGGACAAGGTCATCCAGAGAGCCGTCAGTCAGGATGGTCAGGCTGGTGGGAAGCCACACCCACCTCACTCATCTAGCATTCAAACTGAAGAAGAGGAGGATGTGGATGAAATAGACAACACATGGAATTACAATAGTATTACTTATTCCCTTTTCAGCTACATGCTCTCCAGTGGTAATGTTTATCCAAGTATGGAATACTGGAACTATAAGTGTATATTAATATGTTTTTCTCACGAAATTATTGAAACTTTCAAGTCATTGAACAGTACAATGGGCCATTTACTTATTGGTTTCAAGGGTCCGTAGGTAAAGTACAATGCTTGTACCAACCATCAATCTGAATTTACACAATAGTACTAATTGATATGACTAGTCGATAAACAATACAGAAATATATGAGAAGAACTGACAACATACATAGAATGCGACATGTTGACAAGGGATAGTGGTATGGATTTATATGGTAAATGACATTTATTCACCACAAAAATTGCTAAAATTATAGAGAAATGTTAATCATACCTTCTTGGTATACTTTCATTTTATTGAAAACCCGTCATAAATGTTGACGTGTGCAGAAATACAAAATGCTATAAATGAGGTTTCATATTTCTTGACATTCAGACTTGACTAACTCGATCTTCTGCAACGCGCTAACTAAAACGGACAATTGAAAACCATCATTCATTAAATAAAAATGTCCTTGTAATTGCTTATATTTAGGATGCTCGACATAGTGTGTAGCGTCTGTCAGTTTTAATTCGTTAGGCTCATGTAAAATGATCAGAATCAAAGTACAACTCCAGATATATTTATATAGGTGAAAGCGACATTGCTGTATTAGCTTTGCTAAGCTAACGTTGTTACCACTTGTTAATAATACATTAAAAAAACGACCACCACCAATTGGGTCTTACAAAACATGCGTGGAATATGGAATATGTTACGGGCATATATGGTGGTACATTACTATAAGCTTTTGTTTGAGGAAGAGATTTTTCCATTTTTCAACATTTTGCAAAACTGGGCCTTCGCGCTTCAGGCAAACCTGACGCTAGTTTAGCGTAGGTTGAACAGGCTAGCTCACACCAAGGGGCCATCAGCTAGCTCGCCTTGTTAGGGTCCTCGCCTACTGCAAATTACACAGAGTATTAATTCACGCCCTTTACTTTTTCACTATACGCAAAAGCGCGACGAACATCTACGTCGCGAAGAGGGGATCAAATAATGTTGTTTTCTGAGCGAAGACAAAGCGCGAGACGCTCGAGACGAGATGGGGCGATAACGAAGCTCATAATGGCCGTCGTGTCGTGGAGAGCCTCCCCCTCTCGACGAACAAGCTAACGTTAGCTGGCGACGGCTAACGTCGAAGCTACAATATCGAGAAAATCCGTCGATTCCACCCTAATCGTTACGTGGGCGTCCAGAAGGAAGCAGCGGCCCACCCAAAAAATGAATTGCGAAAACCGATCGAACACAGAAAAGGCAACGAAAGGACGGCCGTTTACCTTGGAGCTTCGGTCGGCAGACAATTTTCCGAGAGCGTCTAGTTTACAAACACAGGAAACGCCACAGGATGTACGGACCCACTCCCCCACGCAGTAGCAGCAGCACAGCCTCCTCCAGCCAACAGATCATCTTCTTCAACCGCTCGGTGGCCAGCCTCGCCTCACCGTCGTGCTGGAAACCATCCGGACATTAGGTTGCGCCGTCTGCTCGATGTTTCGATGATTATTGTGTGGCTTTTTTTTTTTTTTTTTTTTTTTTAGGGTGGGAGCAGCCTTCGCGCTGTTTTGCTGCGGACAGAGGCGCAACTGAAGAGACGCAGATGGAGGAAGATGAGGGGGAGGGGGAGGAGGAAGGAGAGAAGGGAGAGGGGGGGAGAGGGGAGAGGAGCACTCAGCATAACAACCCGTTCGCTCCCCTTCACCCCCCGATGTCCACCAGACCCACACAACAATACTCTTTCACTACCAAATTAGTATATCGGTTTTTCAAATCAATGTTAATAATTACATTTCATCTGTATAGTATTATATTTTATGGCATATTCCCCTCATCTCTGTACCGTAATTAAAAACATTCTATTCATTCTAGATATTTTACATATAAATTTCGATTGCAGTCACGGAAAATGCAGTGGTACATTTACCTGGCGTCTAGTTAAAACTCAGTGTTGGTGTGAATGTTTGTTTGTCTCCTTGTGGGCCCTGTATTTGATTGACTAGCGATCCAGGACCTTGTTTTCCTTTTGTCAATTGTCAAATGGGATCAGCCCCTCGCTTCCCGTGACCCTGAATAGGATAAGCACTGTATAAAATGGATGGATTAATGGCACAGATGTGGCTTTGCGTGGGTTCAATTGATGAAAAAAAAGTGGGGGACCCAACTGGAGGGAAATGAGGAGTGCAGGATGAAGGTCCAAAGAAATTCAAAACAAAAACAAAGTAAAAAATAACACCCGAGTGAGGAGAAGCGGTACAAAAATGGATGGATAGATGGAAAAAGACAAACAATGAGGAAGAATCCATCCATCCATTTATTTTCTTTACCACTTATCCTCACAAGGGTCACGGGGAGTGCTAGAGCCTATCCCAGCTGTCAACGGCCAGGAGGCAGGGTACAGCTTGAACTGGTCGCCAGCCAATCGCAGGGCACATAGAGACAAAGAGTTGCGCTCACAATCACACCTAGGGGCAATTTAGAGTGTCCAATTAATGTTGCATGTTTTTTGGGATGTGGGAGGAAACCGGAGTGCCCAGAGAAAGAAGGGGAGAACATGCAAACTCTTCACAGGCGGGTCCATGATTGAACCCGAGACCTCAGAACTGTGAGGCCAACGCTTTACCATGCCGTCCAATGTGGAAGAATCAAAACACAAAATAAAGCCCCTGCCTTGCGTCTTCTTCTTTTCCTTTCAAACCAGGTGGTGGAAGCTGAGAAAGAAAGAATGCTGTGCAGCCTTCCGGAAAGAGTTGAGACAGGCTCTCAATGGACAGGAAGAGTTCCCGGAAGACTGGACTACTAAAGCCCATGGTGATCAGAGAGATAGGCAGGAGAGTACTTGGTGTGTCTTCTGGTAGGAAAGCGGAGGAGGAGACCTGATGTTGGAACCCCAAAATACAGGAAGTCATACAAGACAAGAGATTAGCAAAGAAGAAGTGGGACAAGGAGAGGACTGAGGAGAGGCGAAAGGAATACATTGACATGCGACGTAGGGAAAAGGTAGAGGTGGTGAAGGCTAAGCAAGAGGCATATGACGTCATGTACACCAGGTTGGACACGAAAGAAGGAGAAAAGGATCTCTACGGGTTGGCCAGACAGAGGGATAGAGATGGGAAGGATGTGCAGCAGGTAAGGGTGATTAAGGATAGAGATGGAAATGTGTTAACTGGTGCCAGTAGTATGCGGAATAGATGGAAAGAATACTTTGAGAAGTTGATGAATGAAGAAAATGAGAGAGGAAGAGTAGAAGAGGCAAGTCTCAAGGACCAGGAAGTGGCAATGATTAGCAAGGGGGAAGTTCGAAAGGCACCAGAAAAGATGAAAAATGGAAAGGCAGTTGGTCCCGATGACATACCAATTGAGGTATGGGAGCAATTTGGAGAGGTGGCTGTGGAGTTTTTGAGCAACTTATTCAACAGAATACTAGCGGGCGAGAAGATGTCTGAAGAATGGAGGAAAAGTGCGCTCGTTCCCATTTTTAAGAACAAAGTCGATGTTCAGAGCTGTGGAAACTATTGAGGAATAAAGTTGATGAGCCACACAATGAAGTTATGGGAAACAGTAATGGAGGTTAGACACATGAGAGAAAACTAATTACGAGTAACAATATGGTTTCACGCCTAGAAAGAGTACCACAGATGCTTGTTTGCCTCGAGGATGCTCCTGGAAAAGTACAGAGAAGGTCAGAAGGAGCTACATTGTGTCTTTGTGGATCTAGAGAAAGCCTATGACAGAGTACCAAGAGAGGAACTGTGGTACTGCATGCGCAAATCTGGTGTGGCGGAGAAATATGTTCGAATAGTACAGGCCGTGTATGATGGCAGCAGAATAGTGGTGTGGTGTGCCGTAGGTGTGACAGAAGAATTTAAGGTGAAGGTGGGGTTGCATCAGGGATCAGGTCTGAGCCCCTTCCTGTTCGCTGTGGGACTGGATAGGTTTACAGATGAGGTTAGACTGGAATCCCCTTGGACCATGATGTTCACAGATGATATTGTGATATGCAGCGAAAGCAGGGAGTAGGCGGTGCAACAATTAGAAAGATGGAGGCACGAATAAAAAAAAAAAAAAAAAAACAGAATATAGGTGCGTGAATGAGAGGGGTGCAAGGGGAAGAGTGAGGCTACAGGGAGAAGAGATAGCCAGGGCGGACGACTTCAATTACTTGGGGTCAACAATCCAGAGCAATGAGCAAATGGTGAGTGTGGTAGCTGGCGGAAGGTGTCTGGTGTGTTATGTGACAGAAGAGCCTCTGCTTGGATGAAGGGCAAAATTGGTGAGACTGGGCATGATGTACGGATTAGAGAGGGTGGCACTGAAGAAACGACAGGAAGCAGAACTGGAGGTGGCAGAAATGAAGATGTTGACATTCTCGCTCGAAGTGAGCAGGAGACTACAGGGAAACATTCAAATAATTTATTTGTCATACCAACACTCATTTTCACATGATATGAGATTAAATATGATACCTGAGGTCCCAGATTAGCCCAATATACCCTGAAACCTGTGTATATGACTACAATACAAAAATAACAATAAGATGACAAAAAAATATGTATCTACAGCGATGGGTGTGTTCAAATTTGCAAATGGATCAAGGATGTAGAAGCATTAAGTGATGTAAAATGACAAAATAAACAAATAAATATAAAATGGCAATGACAGTTTTCCAATGGTGAGATGAAAAAGGACACTTTTTTTGTCAAGGGAAAAAAGGATGGTGCTTGAGCATCTTCTTTGGTCTATCTATGCATTCCCCTGCTGCAATTGCTTGTCTACGTTAAACTTGGCTGGTGGCAAACAGGAGTGACATTTATGCGCCCTGTGATTTCAAGACCATCAATGATTGACTGATTAACGGAGATTCCAGTATTCCTCTTTCATCGACAAGTCTTTCATGCAACAATGTGCATCCAAGAACGGATGTTTTTATGTTTCATGGTTTATTTATTTTTTTCTTTGGGATTGTTTTTGTGACAGTGGCCTCCTGGAAAAGTCATTTCAGCCTTCGGTATTTTACACATATTTGGAGGAATTAACAATGAAATTTTATCAGGTATTGTACGTGACTTCACGGACCTTCTATGAAACCAAATGAAATTCCATTACGGTTCGGCCTGTTTTTATCTTTCCCTTTTTCATTGATTGAAGGGGTTACACAAAGCATTTTTTAATTGAGTTCGTGCTTCTAACTTGATTTGAATCAGGAATAATCAAGTTATAGGATTTATATCACAAATGATATACAGTGGAACTTTTTTTTCGTGATTTATAACTTTAAACAAATCACATGAAAACCAAAGTAATACTTCCCTTGGGAAATGATGCAAATCCAGTCCAATTAATCCTTTCCAAACATCGTAAAATATTATTCAGAAAATATGTAGTTTAAAATACAGAAAACAATGTGAAATAAATCTGATGAAATTGCTAAATGAACATTATAAATCACTTTTAGAAGACTCCTAATAGCGTAGACGTGTTCATGCTTCGTTAAAATACGTTTTACTTGGCCTACATCACAATTTAAACGATTTTCCTTGCTTTCCCATTACTGTATTTTCTTCGTGAAGCCACATCCTCTAAGATTGTGTGGTATTCTCACGCACCTCAAGTGTATTTTGTACATAGGTACGCAGTTCGACTGACTCGGAACAATAAACAAAACCGACCCAGGTAGAAGTAACGTAACACCAAAGCTCATTGGTGCATAAAATCACATGACCTGCGTCCTCCACTCCTGTGACACCTTTCATTTCACTCCACCTTAAACTGCCCCAGTCTGGACAATGTTGCCAGGTTGGATGGTTATTCTCAGCTTTATCTGTGTGAGCGAGGTATTAAACCATCAATGACATTGGCTCTTGCGATCGGCGGGTTAAAAAGGGGAAAACCTTCATCAAAGACAGACTGTGAGCGTCACTTGTTGCCGTTGCCGAGATATCCTTAATCGAAGTAAAAAACCATGAAGCGATGAAAAGCATCAGCTGGATCTGGCAACCAAACATCAGGCTGTGGCAAGTGTCAGGTGTCTCAAGGTTTGGGCAAAACTCCACGGAAGTTTCTACAGGTAAGACACCTTCAAACACGACAGCGCACAAACACACAAAATTGAAACATTTCAATAGAATTCGTACTCAATTAGTCCTATGTTATCATAGGTAGATTTCCTGTGGTCACAATACCCCCTCGCTGCTCATTCGTGATGAATTACTTATTAATTATGTCCGCTTGCCTACACTATCGTCACATTTTAGCGATGAACAATATTATTTCAAATAGGATCACACTTGGTAATCCAGCTACTATTATACATACACCTGCAAATAAATGGATATGTACAGTCGTGTTCTGTATATCGAGGGCAATAGAAGCAAATTTCTTTGATTTTAATCAGATGTTATGGTCATAAGACGTTCTGTCAAGTCTCAAGAATCCAATCTTCTGCTTCCTCTTCGGTGGTATTCTTTATTACTTCTGAGTAGGTGTGTGCATCTTTATTTGAGTGTGCTGTGGTGACTTGTTAAGGATAACTTGAATAAGTTGGGGTTAAAGTTCAATAGACCTAATGTAAAACGATGGCTGCTCTGTCTCTCTCTCTCTCTCTCTCTCTCTCTCTCCTCTCTCTCTCTCTCTCTCTCTCTCTCACTATCTCTCTCTCTCTCACTTTCTCCCCCCCCCCGTTTTTTTAATATTTCTCTCCCCCTTCCCCCCTTTTTTTTAAAATGTTTCACATTAGTGTAAAAAAAATCGTCAGATCTGAAAGCCACTAAATATTTTATCAGCCAAAAAGAGCTGAAGCGCCACCAATTTGGGAACTCCCTTTTCTTTCGTCAGAATGACGTCACACCATGCCTGACTCAAAAGAACGTCATCATTTTAGGCCAGACAGGATGTAAAGACCTAACAATGTAGTGTGTGTTGTCTTTAGTAATCTGTTATCTCACTTGATATACAAGTTCAGATGAGTTTGCTAATGTCGTTGCTCATTCAGCAGCTCGAGCTTTGTAGCGCAACACCTTAATGTCTTGTTAATATTGTCACACAACTGCCCTGTAATCACACACCTATTCCTCATAAAACACATGAACCGGTGTGTTGGAATGTAGCAAATGACTCTATAAAGTTACAAGCATGTTCGTTTGGATTGTCAGGACTGCAAGCAGCATACGTGTGTTAAAAATAATTTGTCCAAAGTCCACACGATATGTTGTCATCTGTTTGATCATGTTAAGGAGAGAGCGGGTGACCCAGATATCAAGTCAATCAGTGCTTGGCGGTGGATTTTGCCCAGCACTCTTGGAAAAGAAATCAAACACTTGTGCCGCTTTACTTTGTTACCTTTGAATTTAACATCAGCTGTAAAATGCTCTGCCCTTGTGTACTTCAAACAATCTTAACTGCCTGACTAGTTACTGCAATTCTGTTTGTGTTTATCATCCCCTGCACCCCATAGCAAGTAAAAATTGAAGTGAAACCAATGCCGTCATCAAATCTCCAGACAGTATAGGCAATTTTTTTGGTAATCGCACTTATTTGTGTTTTGAACAGGAACAATGCACAAAGTGTTGAACCGATGAGTTGACTATTTGAAGAGTTGACTTTACTGCCCCGTATAGACATTTAAAGCTTGTAGGTGCCTAATCGTGGATTTGTGGCTTCTCATATTCCTCGGCCTTTATGCACAGGACTTTGAACCCGTTCATCTGCTGCTCTTGGTGGACTATAACATTCTGTGGAGCAGGGAAATATCTGGCCAACAAGGCGGTAAGATGAGACCGGTCGGCTCGGGGAAAAAAAACCCAAAACATACGTTGGGGCCCAACTAGCTATAACAAATACATTTAATTTTTAATCTTTAGTTTTTGTTTGTTTCAATGCTAGTCCATCAGAATTTGTGTTGAAATGTAACCGGTCTGTGGTGCAAAAAAGATTGGGGACTGTTCTCCTGTGTGGAATTTTTACCATTGACTTCAGCTCAATTTTTGTCACAGTCTACTACAAAGTCTTTTAATGATTTTGCACAATGTACACTAATAAATATTTCTGTTAATGTTCCAATTGGCCAGAGGTCCCCCTGAAAAATAATAAATTTTTATTATTTTTTATTTACAAGTTTACAAGCATTTTTCAATTCAAGGATGAAATGGAACTCACTTTTGGTTTGCATTCCATTCCTTTTTTTTTTGCCATATTGTACAGAGCAGCCAAAACAAATGTATTTACCAAATGATGACCATGTAGCTATTTTTCACGAAAGATGGATTCATGTAGTTTACCTGAAGGTACATGTGAGGCAGACAGCAAGCATCTGGTAACTTTTGTTGCTACATTGTTATCGGACAGCCAGGACAAAGTTTGTTATTCCGCTACATTTCCTGTTCTGCTGGTGTCATCATAGTTCTCCTCATTGCAATCAATGTTAAGACTGTGGTGATAACACAGCAAATACTTCACAACGTCAACAAAAAAGCTCGTAGGAAATTGTTTAAATGCTCACTATGCAGAAATCTCGCTAAATATGCTGACAACGCTTATGATCGCACAAACTACTTCTTTTAGTGTGTTTCAAAAATGTATTCCCATTTTAATCTAGTATTCTTGATAGTTTCCAGTTTCTTAGTAGGTCTCTGTGTCCCTTCCATGAGTTGAGGCATCATGTTTGTGTACATCTGGAGACTATTGGTGCACCAAAAAACAATATTTCAAACCTCAACACTCAGTATTTGTTTCCAAATTTATTTCATAGCATGGCTCGTCAGTCTTTTTCCTAAATCATTTTTAGAGGTCTCAGTGAAGGCTGGGAGTGAGACTCATTCCTAGGCTTTTCAAAGCTCCACTGCACGAAACACAGAAAACTTAATGGAGGGTTATCCGCTGTCTTGCTGCTGTTATGATACGGTTGGGTCAGAATAAACAGCGACTGTTTTGAGCTGTGTGGTTTTGAGCCGCCAGTGAGTTAAATCCGCAGAGCGTGCGCTGGCCTTCCGAAAATAACAGCCCAGATTTTTGCAGTTTCTATGTTGCAATCAAGTCGGTACAGGAGTACGAGTTTGAACACGTCAATAACAGGAATGCATATTGGAAAATATCACTTTGTATCTTTATTTTTGGTTTGGCACAAAAGTCTGGATAAGGACAAGCGGTTTTATTGTGTTCTAGGAATTTAGGTAGCTGCAAAGATGGAAAGCGCTCCATTCAGTCGAAAGTCGTGGGTGACGCAGTCGTTGCGTGTCACTGCAAAGGAGTTGTCGCTTGTCAGTGGGCGAGGAAGAAGCAACGCCATTGCTGAGCGATTCTCCAAGTGAGTAAACAAAAACATTTCAGTCTCATATGGATTTAGTGTCTGCTGTAAAAAAAAAAAAAATCCCTTTATTAAAGTAAATGGACTGTGGTTACAATAATTTGTTGATTCATTTTTGAAAAATAAAAAAAAAAAGATTTCAGCAGACCTGATCTAAGTATTGTTTCTGACCCCAAAAGGTACCAGAAAGCTGCAGAGGAGTTAAATTCAAGTAAGCGAAAAGAGGTAAGTACATAATCAGATGCTTCAGATACACTGTAACACCCTAAGATCAACTTGAAATTTATTTCAGGTAAAAAAAATAAAAAAAAAAAAAAATATATATATATCTTTATACACTCCATTCTGCTCTTATTCTCTTTGACTTGACTTAGCCACATTGGGCGGCACGGTGGAGCAACTGGTTGGATTGGTTGTGACCTCTGTTTTAAAGTTATCATCACACTTTGCCCTTACAGCCACCATTTTGTGGTGGCTAAAAAAAAAAAAAAGACTACACCAAATACATTTTTCAAGTTAAATCTTCATCTGCTCACTGAGTAGATAAATCTTCCAAAAATGACTGACAGTTAAATCTCCAACTTTGTTTTTTTTCCTATTTCACCAGAAAACCTTGGTTAAATTCAAATTTAAGGACCTTTAGGTTTCATGGAGTTTGGTGTTCCATTGTTTATCTGCTCAGTCATCAATAGATGTTTGAACTTTGAACCGAAATAAAAGGGCTTGTCTTTACTGAATTGGATTGGTCATATATGCCCGGTTCAAAAAAAAAAAAAACAGTGGGAGATACCCATTATGCCATCAACACAAATCTTCGCAAATTGTCTTGTCCCGGCTGACCTCTGATTGGCCAGCAGTACCAATGGGCAGGCTATCAAACCCATAATCCGGCCTCAATCGGTGTAATCCCTTGCAATAGTCTCTAGTGTTGTCTGTATTTTAGCAGCTTTGTCTGAATGAAAGACAAATTAAACAAGCCTGGACTAATGATTATTACTATTATTACAAGGATAACTGACCAGCCAATATCATGAAAAAAACAAGGTAACGTGGCTGTGTGTTATGTGGTCTCTTGGTAGTTCAGTTCAGTTGTTCAACTGAAATAAAATAATCCATCCATTTTCTGAGCAATTTTAGTTAAGTGTTTACTCTCTTTTTGTAAGACACAGGTATCTATCTCAAAGATGCAACATGGTTAAGACGTTAAAAAAAAAAAGTCTCCTGGCGTAGTTGTTGCTAAATTAAATCAGCAGTGTAAAAAGACCATCTGTCATGTGCACACACAAGTTCTCACAATGCATACATACATACATTTCAAGGATAAACTGTTGCTAGGGTTTGGGAAGTGGCAACCAGAGGTCAAAGTCCAGCTGTGAAACTTGTTCAAATGCCTTGTTTTTGTCTTATAAATTCAGAAAAGGCGCTAAAATACTTTTGGGGTAAAAAAAAAAAAAAAACACATACACAGAAAATTCCGGACATAAATTTGGGGTTCAAATATTTTATCAGTGATATTGATAATATCCCAATACTGCAATAAGGCAATCATTTATATATAATTGGCCTCTGTATAAATTAGTAAAGAGGAAAAAACTTTTAGAAACGTGTTACTCTAAATATAGACAACAGGAAATTGGGAAAATACTTGTTCATACCTGCATATGACAACAATAATGAGTTCTTACAAAAAATATCTGTAGGTTGTTACGTTTAATATTTTCATGTGTTTAATCAGTCGGAAAGCTTAGGTATGGAAGAACCAGTAAGGTATTTTTTTCCCCAGTTTTTAGTAATGGCTAGCAAAGTGAAACCAACATGTTCCACAAACCAGGGCATTGGTGTAATATTTTATACCAAATTCAGCGAGATTTACAGGTGAATTCATTCACCCAATTAGTATGTGCATCAATCAGTAAAAATGTTGCCTTTATTGCCAATCATCAATTTAAAACATTACATTCACAGTCCTGTTACATAGTAATCTATTGATTTATTTAAAAAAAGCAAGGAGCTTTGTTTTAAGGAAATTTTGTGAGTTATTGGTCTTCATCCCCCCCAAAAAAATGGTAGCAGAATGTTCAAAACACAGGATAAAAACATTTTCATCGGTTGTTTAGACATGAAGCTTAAAGGCTGATGTCAGCATTATTGATTCTAAATGTGACAGCATCAATAGTGACAGATAATGGGAGGCCACATGGCAATATCCATTTTGCTTAATACTCCGAATGAGCACTCTTATATTTAGGGGGTTAGTCTGTAATCAATCAATGACACGGATGGTAATTCTTATTGAATTGAAATTTAGCCTATATCATTAACAAATTTCCTGATGTTTATCAGAGAGCATCATAAAGCAAAAGCTGTGGTCACAAAGCGGAGAAGGCATAAAAGGGAGATTATGGTTGAAAGCTCTTCAGATCTTACGATTGATTGGCAAGGTATTTGTGCCACAAGTACACGATAGTCCACAATGAAGACCTTTAACAGATGGAGAAAATGTGGCACATCTGGGACATTACCCACACCTGGACCTCCATTTAAAGTCGGTGTTAAGTCGAGAAGAAATGTGATCAGGGAGGCTGCCAAGAAA
The DNA here is from genome assembly GCF_019802595.1 of Syngnathoides biaculeatus. NCBI lineage: Eukaryota > Metazoa > Chordata > Actinopteri > Syngnathiformes > Syngnathidae > Syngnathoides > Syngnathoides biaculeatus. The sequence continues at coordinate 12,917,776 of NC_084649.1, read as the reverse complement.
CCCGCATCAACATTAAAAGAACTGCGAGGATTGTTGGCAAGTATTGTTTGTGTGAAATCGAAAATACAGACATCTGTAATCTTTATAGGAAAATAGTATTCTACAAAGAAGTACAGCTTAAGCATGACATTGGGTGGGACATGTAGGAAACTGAAAACAATGACATGACCAACATCATGATGTCACACTTCCAGGTCCAACTCAATAAATTAGGATAGTGCCAAAATCTTAACTTAGTTCAAAAAGTGAAACCCATTATAAAGATGCATCACACAGTTGAACCCAGATGTCGACATACATATTTTTATTTCACTGAAGTCAAATCACACTAAACTTCTTCTGTTTCAGGTTAGTCAGGATCACCCAAATGATTTAATTTTGTTAAATTCCACAATGATGCGAGAGGAAATATCTTAAATAATTTTATATTTTCTTTTAAGTCAAACATTTACAAACACAAAATTACTATGTATTGAAAAAACATGGGGAAGCTCAGATGATGTCATGGCTTTGAAAGCTCCTGATGGGTTAAGTGATGGCACACCGGGGGATGTAGATAAGGCCAGACTTCAAAACAATCTGCTTCCTTGTATGAACTCATGGCAAAAATCAAAAGAAATCAGCCAGAATATCAGAGAGAATTGTGGAGCTCCGCAATTCTGGCTCAGCCTTGGGTGCAATTTCCAGATGCTCTCATGTGCCCAGATGCTCTCATGTGCCTTGTTTATTTGTTCAAACAATTATTGCACATGTAAGTATAAACATTATGTGAATGTTCAACCATCACACCCCTCAGGAACGAGACAGGCTCTGTCCCAGAGATGAACATGTTTTTGTCTGAGATGTGCAACTCAACCCCAGAACAAAAGCTAAAGACCTTGTGAAGATGCTGGACGAAGCTGGTAAAGTGTCATTGGCTACAGTGAAATGAGTCCTGTACTGATATGAGCTGAAAGGGCGCTGACCGAAATGAACCCATTAATCCTAAAAGTCAAATTATAGTTTGCAACCAAGACAGCTAGAGACTGAGAGCCGTTTGGCCATAATGACCAATGTTACATCTGGGGGGGAAAAAAGGGGACGTTTATAGACCTGAGAACACCAAAGCAACAGTGAGGCATGGAGGTAGCAGCTTCATTTTTTGGGGATGTTTTGCAACAGCAGGAACTGGACCGCTTCATAAAAAAGGATGGCATCATGAAGAAAGAATATTGCACAGAGAGGCATTAGGGCAACATCTCAAGCTATTAGCCAGGAAGCAAAAACTTAGGCATAAATGGGTCTTCCAAATGGACAATGACCCTAAGCATACTACCAAAATGATTCAAAAGTGGCTTGAAGATAACAAAGTCAATGTCTTGGCGGGGTCATCATCTTCAAAGCCCTGATCTGAATCACATTGAAAATTTTTGGACAGATCTGAAAAGATGTGCGTCAAGCCTGACTCAGTTACACCAGTTCTGTCAGGAGGAATGGGCCAAAATTCCATCAAGAGTACATGTGGGATGTTACCCAAAACGTTTGACCCAAGTCAAGCAGGTCAAAGGAAATGCTGCTCGATACTAAATAAATGTTTGTAAACTTTTATCCTAAAAAATATGAAATTCTCTCTATTATCCATCCATCCATCCATCCATCCATCCATCTATCTATTTTTTTTCACGTTTATCCCCACGAGGGTCGCGGGAAGTGCTGGAGTCAATGAGCAGGAGGCAGGGTACATTCTGAACTGGTTGCCAGCCAATCGCAGGGCACATAGAGACAAAACAGCCGCACTCACAATCACACCTATGAGCAATTTAGAGTGTCCAATTAATGTTGCATGTTTGTGGGAGGTGGGAGGAAACCGTAATCCCTGGAGAAAACCCACGCAGGCATGGGGAGAATGTGCAAACTCCACACAAGCGGGCTCAGGATTGAACCCGGGTCCTCAGAACTGTGAGGCCAACGCCTTACCAGTTGAACCACAGTGCTGCCCTTCTTTCTATTATTGCAGCATTTAACAATTAACTATTTTTGGTGATCCTGGCTAATCTGAAACAGGAGAGGTATAGTCTGATTTGACTTCAGACAGTGAGACAAAAATGAATGTGTTTTTGCACAGTGTATGTAAACTTCTGTCTTCAACTGAATGCAGGGAAATATTTAAGGATTTTAAAGAAAAAGTATAATTTTGATGATTATAGCGTACATAGAGCAAACACACCTCATACTCATCATCCAAAGGAACCGGTGTATTACGTACAAAAAACAGTTAGAAACTGTGATAATTATTTTAATGTCAGGATTAGTCAGGAATTTTCCCATGTTTTTAATAAACATACATAAAATGTATGAGTACTGACACAAATGAACTTTTCTACCATATTCGAATTTGAGGTGTAGCTGTACACCCTCAGTGAAGCATGTCTTGAATTTCCCCTGAGAATGAATTCCAGTTTAAAGACATTTAGGTAACATTTGTGTTTCATCTCATCTTAACAGGAAAGGCGGCTCTTTCGGCATCAGAAAAATGTAAAAAAAAAAAAAAAAAAAATGGCCACTAGCATAATATGATACAAATACAAGAGCTTATTGAATATTTTGGCTTTACAACTCAGCTTTTATTTCAAGAGCACGTTTAACAACTGCAACTGTAACAAAGATCTATACATGAAACTATTAATACATAAACAAAATGTTCTAAGTAAAGGTTGCGTTTGCAGTTTTTGCACCGCTAGCAAAATTTGAATGTAGCTTGAGTTCACGCTTATCTCCCATATCGCTGCCCAAAGCCCCTCACTAACGTCACACGCAATGGCCAAAGATTAACCCTTGTTTTGTCTCCTGGGCTGTCCCATTTCCTTCTTTGTAACTTTTGTTGTTAACTTGAGGGAAATAGTTCGTCCCAAAAACAGTTTGCGTGGGGCTGGGTGTACCACCAGCAGTGTTGCGGCGTGTGTGCGTGTTTGTGTGTAGGGCAAATGATTGACACACTATTCGCTCATCATGCCTTTTCCTGTCTCAGCAGGACAAATTTTCAAATAAGAGACCTCTAAATGAAATGAGAGGCATAACATGGGGCCACAGAGGGATGATTTTTTTGAAAGCTCATCGATATCATTGATCGGCCAGGATAGCAGAATATTTATTTTGTCATCACAGTGTGCATGATGTTACTCAAGGTTGTTCCACGCTGAGTTTGAACATAAAAGCCAACTTATTATAAAGATAATAACACTCAATTATTATTAAGTATAAAGTTAATTATTTTGGTATTCATTTGCAGTGGTATGAAACTAATGGATCATATTGAGAGGTCTTAGTATTTGTGACTGTCATGGGTAATTGAGAGAGTCAAATATTATACGCTGTCCTCATTTGCGTTCTGTCCCGGTTTTCAAATGAATGGGCTCTATTTTGGCAACTTTGTCAAAACAAAAACCATGTGAAAAATGCAGCCCCCCCCCCCCAAACAAAACTACTATTTTTGCTAAATCGTCTTTGTGTAAACATACTGGGAGAAACACTGAAGATATGGCTGTATTTTACACTGTCAAGTACGTACTTGTGGGCCACTACAATTTCCCGGTGGAGCAGCATTTGCGAAACACTCCAGTATATTGCCTCATTTGGAGCATCAAGTTCTTGTGTGCACAGACTTGCTTATCTATTAGGCGATTGTGTCATTTAGATGGAAACATTGAGCCACATCAGACTCGGATATTCCCATTTAAGAGCCCTCTTAATGTAGGGGGTCTGCCCTGTGTGCACATGGTGGGAATAAAGTACTTTTCTATCCACTGAGTGCATAGTAGACAAAGAGTTAACTTTCCCTCCGTGTGTATCATTTCCTGCTCCAGTTTGCTGGGCTTTCTGACTCTTTCCTGGTGTCAGAGGGGTTGGACCAAGTCGCGGGAGCTTATTTAGTCTGGTGGCTAACATCTGGCACACTTCCACCTAGTACTCATCTGTAGAAGACCAAGCAGAGGACATTGCCACACACACCTCGCTGGCTGTTTTTTCCACAGGTTGACTTATTTCTTTTTTTGCTCTGTCTCTTTCCATTCACTTTCCTTCATATTGGACTTTCCACACAATGGCAGTGATTGTTAGTGTTGTTCTGCTTTTGTTTATGTATCCAATTGTCTGTTCCCGAGCTGTTGCTGCTGTTTTGTTATTTGGGTAATTTCTGGTTCCTTATGGATGGAGAGCAGAAACAATTGATTGTCATGTCAAGTCGCATTTTTCTTCGGATTTAACAATATGATTCCGGTTATCTGTTTAGAAGTGGCCAAGCATACCTGCAAAAGTTGAGCGAGATTCATGGTTTTGTGTGTGTGATTGTCGCCCTTGTTCAGATCCTCTTTTCTTTAATGTGTCACTCTTCTATCACAATTGGGGAAGTTTTTGAAGGTCACGCAGCTGCCACCGGCCTTCCTCCCATTGTTCTGCTTTGTCTTGTCCGCCTCACCGCATGCTTTATTATTTGCATGAATGGTGGACAGCGAGCTCTCCTTAGTGCGTTTTCTTCGTAAGAGTGAAGTTGTTGTTCACAATGGAATGCGGCACGCATGCTCAGCCCTGTTAGATTCGTCTTAGGCCATTCGTTTTGCCTCAAGCGTATTTAGCAAAGACATCTTCAGTATTTCCTGCACTCGTTTTTCTAAGCAGCTGTTGTGTTAATGGATCAACAGCCAAGTGAGCAGATTCTAGGATTCCCTTTAAAAGTCTTTTCCCTGCAAGGGCGCAGTACTCAGTGAGCAAGAGTGAGCGTTCACGCTGTTGAATTTTACCTTTCACTTCCGTTTTCTGCGTTGTCTTACAGGGCTTTAACAGTGCATCTTCCTCTCAGCGCTCAACTAACCTGAGCGCTTTGAAGAAGCGCTGGGAGCAAGCGGGGAACGTCGGTCATCAGGACAAGACCCCATTTATCTCCGCGCCCATACACAATCAGAGCACAACCACGGTCCTGACGAGGCCGGCTTCTGTCAGCGAGCAGCCCCCTCCTCCGGAGAGCCCGGTGGCCTGGGAGCCTCCTCAGGAGGATCCACCGAGCGCACCCGCCGCCGATCCTGTCGTCACGCCTCCAGCTGCTCCGCAAGAGGAAGAAGAGGGGGGGATGGAGAACGATGTGCCGACACACAGCGAAGCACCCGAAAATCTCGACGAACAAGTTCCGACTAGTCCCCGCGCCTCCTATGAAAAGCCCAGAGTGCCGCTGAATAATCTGAAGATGAGGTTTGAGAAGACAGACGACACCCCAGTAAAGGTGAACATCTCTTGGTACTTTGTGAATGAATAACACATATCTTCAGTGAATCATAAAAAAAAACAAAACATAAAACAGTAAAGATGCTGACTTATCGTCACATTCGTTTGTTAGCTAAGAAAATGAAATCCAACATGGAGAATGGGGAAATTTATTATAATGAGTGAAAATATGAATCACAGATGGACCGCGTCACAACGCCAATTATGTACCGGCCAATCAAAAATAACATCTCACATCAGAGTATACTTTCATTTGGAAATGTGGTTGGAAAAGTAAAGTGTTGGGAAAATGCTAAAGTCCAGTGCAGTCAGTGAATGGGTGTCATTGCTCTGCTTCTTCCATGACAACTGGGCCACGTAGTTTGCGGTCAAATAAAACACCACCGTACTGTATATTTGACGCCTCAAAACGCTGTTTTCTGATAAGAACACCAGGAGTCGCAGTTTTTCTGTTGCAGTTGGTATATGTGCCAGGGGGCCGGTCGCCTGGTTTGCGGGTGTGCGTAGCGGGTTGTATTATTTCCCACTATTGTTCCAGCTCAATCGCTTGGGGTGTGGCGGCTCTCGTTGTTTTTGTAACTTGTTTTTTTCCCACCCAAGAGTTGCCTATTAAAGAAACAAAAACACAACCAAAACTTAACCAGCATACAAATAATTTTGCAATTCAAGGAGCTTTTGCTGAAACTGTCAAAGGTTTGATGACTAAATGTCTGCTTGTGGTTGCGCTTGAATGGAATGTTGCCAACTCAGATATGGCCAACATATGTTGTCACTTCAGCATCGCCACAAAGTTTGTCAGCCCTGTTTCCACTCTTGCAAAACGAAACTATAATTGACGGTTTTGTAGCAAGTAATCTAATGCTTTTAGAGAATGTTTTCATTGTGTATTTCCAAAACAATCAATCAAGAGCTCACCTTGGCCAAAAGAGGAATGTGGGAACATTCCTGACCTCGGGCTGCTTTGTCATTCCGACGTCTGTTCGCTCACTTGATTCCTTTTCTCACCGTGCTCTCGTGGGATCGTCTTGACGATCATTTATGCTTCGCTTCCCAAAAGTGACACGCGCTACACATAGAAACTGGCATCTAGACTTTATGGGAGCGTAACATTTTCAATATGATCTCGATGAAAGACAGGAAGGCGTGCATGGCTTTTGCGGAAGTGGCCTGTGAGTAATGATAAGCTGATAAACAAGTGCACTGATTGAATTTAGCGTTAAGGTCAAGGGAGGAGGCCGGTGGCCATGTTCAATCATCATTCTCCTCTGTTTCATCCAGGGTTCCAGGTCCATGCTACTAAGTACTTCGTCAGAAGATATGGACCAAACCTCGGGTGAGATTTGCCATTTATTTGAGATTTCAGCTAAGAATGAACGTGAACTTTACGTGTCGTGCGCCATCAGTGTGTGACCGTGTACTGGAGAAGACGTCACTGAGAGAGAAGCTGGCCAAATACTCGGCTGCTGTCTCCAAACAAAGCAGCGCTAAAACTGTGAGTAAAAGAAGGATCTCCTCTCCTGTTACATAAAGTATATACATTCTAGATAAGAATAAATATCACTATGAAGTACCTATGGGTGTCCTCATCAGAATTAGGAAATTAGACCAGTATAATGAAACTCTAGCCAAACATTTGCACTTGTACCTGTACAATGATACAAACCACCTTAAAATGTTTCCAGCATTTTATACATTTTTTCCCCCCTAGTTGGATGTATGTGATTTTAGCATTGCTCTGCTATTTAGTTTTTGAAACGTGGTTAAATGATTCCAAAAGAAAAATCTTTTGACATGGTTTTATAGTCCACTAGTAGTCATTTGATAGAACGAGTCATTTATCTCACCCGTATTGTTTTCATATAACAACATTTGGCATGTGTTTCTGAAATATAGCTATCCACCTGTCACTAAGGGCAAACTGCCCTCTGATGATGGGGGGGCGCACTGGGTGGGGGGCTGATAGTTGGGCGTTCCCATACCCACGCTCCTCCCCTTGGGACTCTCTGGGGCACTGTCCTGGGGAATAGATAGCATCCCCACTATCGTTTCACTTATCTTTTCTTGAGTTACAAAAGATGACATTATCTGATGTTTAGACTTCATTCCTGTTTATATATATATATATATATATATATATATATATATATATATATATATATATATATATATATATATATATATTTGTATTTTAAATAATTAGAATGATTGAACTTTTTCTCCAAAGACACCAGGTGTAATTTGGGTTTCCAAGTATCCTGTCGTCAAAATAGTTACGCTCAATCTCGCAGGATACACAGGAAGTCCGCTTACTCGTCGTCTGGATGTAGTCATGTGATGTTCCGTATTTAGCGGATTGTCTGTGAACTTTGGCAAATGGAGGCGCGATTGTGTGTCTGCGTATTGATTGATCACGACCTCCCCTTTCACATGTTCAGTCTGTGATTACTACAACACTTGTGTACATAACAGCCATTGTGTTGCTCCCCCCTTGACTCCAGGCTGCGACGCCAGAAGTGCTTCCCTCCAAGATTTCTCTGTCAGCAATTCAGAAAGTGACGCCTGTACACGAATGCAATGGTGAGTCAATGACTGGATTGGCTCGAGATGACAGTAAATTAAAACTAAAACTTTGGTGTTATTTCTATTACGCAAGGCACTCGCTATTTATAACTAGCAAAGGGGGTGAAACTGGATTGATCTTGAGCACACAGTGCTCCAACTAGTCAAACGGTGTCTGCTGGCCGTGTGAATTATTTTGTTGTTCGATTCATTCCCGTTTTGCAAAGTGGCAGTTATTATTGTAGTACCTCACAGGAGGAGCGACGAGTATTCAAACTCAAACGAAGTCATTCATGTCAAAAACCAGTAGTGTCCCTAAATCTCACGAGGACAAATACAGCAGTACTTCATTTTCACGTAGAGCGTGCGTGAGGAAATCAACTTTGACTTTTACCAACATAAGCAATATTTAATAGTTTGAATGTAAGCGTGAAAAAGTAAAGGCCATTGGGTGAAATGTTCTGACGAATCTAAACGGCACTTAACTGTTGAATGTGTTCGTTCTTGAACAGCAAAATTCACAATGATCAGTGTATCAAGTATTACATTTCCAGGTTAAATTAAACTTAGTATTGAAACAGTACTGAAACTTAGTGCTGTTCACATTTTGACATCTTAAGCCCAAGATTATCGTATTTTCCGCGCTATAAGGCGCACCTAAAAGCCTTTCATTTTCTCAAAAGACAACGGTTATATATATGGGTCCATCTAATGGATGCATAATGTAACCCCACCCTCTACTGTAGCATCTATTCTATGCGCTTTATAATGCATAGGCAGGGTGTAAATTTTTTGCCTTATTGAGATAAAAGTCTCCTAACAGGCCACAATCAAGGAAATAACACTTCTTTAACGCATAAAACAAAGGGCAAAAAAGATGTACCCTCTCGTGGGCAGCGTCCCAAAACTGGGACGGGTATGTTATCAGTTCTGTGAAGTGGTACATATGAGAGATATGTTTATTAATTCTTATTCTAGAAAGCCGCTCACGTGTTAATAATACTGATGGATTAGCATTTTGAAGACAAACTTGGTTGCATACTGACCTTTCTCCCTTTCTTCTCTTGGAAAAACGCACCATGTGTACTTGAGGCAGCCATGTTGGGTCAGGAAGGAAAGGGAAATAACTCCGTGCTAACTTTGACCGAAGAGTTATCCTACTGATACCAAATTATGGCTTCTGATTAGAACACTTAAATATTTTGATATACTGAAGGATATAATGCGTGAAAATCATGATGCCCCAAAAATGGAACGCTGCCCACGAATGGGTTAACCCATTAGGGTTGGGCCATGCATTGAAGGTGCGCCTTATCACGCGGTGCACCTTATAGGACGGAAAATACGGTACTTAACAACTGATCGATATTGTCTCACTTCCGACAGCGAAGTGGCCACTAAGTGCGGCATAGTGTCATCAGTTAGTTGTAACGCATACAGAGACTACAAGTCATAGACATAAAATTGGATGTTCTTGAAAATGTTTGTGGAATCAAATGCGTGATGATTTTTTTTTTTTTCTGTTAGTAACTCGTGAGCGAGCATCTAAATGTGCTGCTAGCTAACGTCATGCATGTTAGGCCTCTTCAGAATTTTCACCTGAAAGCTAACTTTTGGTCTGCGGTGTCAAATGAAATAAAACAGTTGGCATTTTTGGACGTTTCAGGGGATACCAGCAGCGAGCTCTCGAAACCATCCAGGGTGAGTCGAGCAGTCCAGCTGTCAGTCAGAAGAAAGTATGCTATACGTTGCCAATGTGTGTTGTGTCTCTGTGTGAGTTTAGAAGTTCTGCCCTCCAGTCAAGGAGACGTGCGTTGCTTGTCAGAAGACGGTGTATCCTCTGGAGAGGCTGGCGGCTCTTCAGCACATCTACCACAAGAGCTGCTTCCGCTGCATCCATTGCAGCACAACGCTCAGGTCCCCCCCCCCTCCCCCCCGGCCCCTCCTGTCCAAAGTGTTCTCGGTGCAACTTTTTTTTTAATGCCTTTGATGTGCCTTCTGTTTTTTTCAGCCTTGGCAACTTTGCCTCCCTGCACGGAAACGTGTACTGCAAGCCTCATTTCAGCCAGCTGTTTAAAGCCAAGGGCAACTACGACGAGGGCTTCGGCCACCGGCCCCACAAGGAGCTGTGGGCGCCTCGCAAGGATGACGATGAAGGCGAAGAGGAGGCGGTGAAGCCCAAAGAACAAACAGCGGCAGTCAGGAGCGGAGCCGAGTCAGCGGAGAGCACATCGGACCAACAGCTGACCCCAACTGTAGAAGCGTCACCGCAAGTCAAAGTCACCGACCTGGCCGCCCACCTGGAGACCCGCATGCAGACGGCCGCCGGCTCTGCAGAGAAGCCGGCCGAGACCCGCAGGTTGAGGATCGCCTGGCCGCCCCCCGCCGGCGTGCCCCAGTCCGGCCCGGGCTCGCGCACCCCAGTCGTCGAGGGGGCCGCTACTGGACGGGCCTGGAGGGCCAAGTGGCCCCCGGAGGACGAGTCGCCGTCTTCGGGTTCCTCGTCCCACAGCGCCGAGCGCGCTGAACTTACGAGCCTGAGGAGGAGCTCGTCCCTTAGGGAGCGGAGTCGGCCCTTCACCATAGCTGCCCAGCCCAGCGCCGAAACCACCTCGAGTCCCAGGGAGCCTCGTCGGCCACTGAAGGCCTTGCAGGATTGGAGAGCTTCTCTGGAGGAAAGGAGCTTCTCTCAAGAAAGAATGGAGGACAAGAAAGTGGAGCTGCAGAGGAAGAGAGAGGAGATGGAAGAGCACAACGCTGGTGAAGAAGCAAACAAAAGCAGCCCGGAGGTGATGGTGGAGAGCGAGTGCAGAGGATGTGAACAAGAAAGAAGCTCGTTAGCAGAGGACGGCTCCCGCAGCATCTCTCCCGATATCTCGGAGTCCCCCTCACCGCCCGCACGACCCAAACAGAACCGTGCCTCACAGGACGTCGGCTTCTGGGAAGAGGACAAAGACGAGAGCGACGCAGAGGAGCTGACAGCGGAGGACTTCATCAAGAGGAACCGTTGCTATGACGATGACGACGATGACTAGAAGAGCGCCTCGTAATCAACGCCATTTGTCTTATAAAAAGCATTCTGTACAAGTTGCAATAACTGCCTTTTATTTCTCAAGTTGGTTTTCCTTACGGTTTTAGCTTTGACAATTGTGTCACTCCTGACTGTACTGGAACAGGAGTTAAATATTTCATTACTCTCCAACTGTGCTAACATTAATTTGGATGACTGGAAACAAAACTCAGGTCGACAAATGTGCAACTGCTTTGAAAAGCCTTTTCATTGCTGAAATCCTTAAACTACGCTGTTGCCATATTACATAGCCTTATTGGATATCTTGAAGTTGAAACATTTGTGTAACGTTACTTTTAGTCTTTGGAAAATCATGTCAAGATCCTCTTGAAATGTTCTGACTGCCACAAAAAGATAAATCCTGATGTAGTTTTTTTTTTTTTTTTACATTTGGTTTTGTGAAACCCCTTCAAAACCTTTAGTTTAAAAATGTGCCACTGAAAATATGGTTTCTTGTTTTTAAATAACTTGTATCATTAATTCAATTTTAGTAGTTTTAAGTTGTTAAAGTAATAAAATGTTAGAAAATCAGTCATATTTTTCCCTTGTTGCTATTTTGTGTATTACAAAACTAAACTCAAAGGTAAAAATAAGTTTCAGCGCAGACGGGGAAATTTTCCCAACAAAGCTTGAATTATATGGGAAGAACCACGACCGAATCAAAATGACGACTCATCCACCTTAAATTGCCTTCTTGCGCCACTCCATTTTAAATGTAAAATGTGTTGCACATGGGAACTGTAGCATTAAGACAAACACATGGATACAGGATAAGACTTAAATTTAATATAGAAAATATACCTAAAAAGCACCAGCAAAATGTCAAAAACTACACATTCCAAACATTTAGGTGAAAATAACATTTGTGGAACATTTTTGGCTTGCATCAGATTGCTTTACACTTGGCTAATGAGGAAAGGCACTTCATTGTTTTGAAATAACCAGGTGAGGGTTAAAAGGCACAACCGGCCGGCCATGGGACGTTCTTTATATTAATCCAAAACATGCAGGCACTTTGGTCAGGATGCTCTGATTGGCTCCTCAGATCCGGATATTTTGAAGAAAATTCATTGTGACATACACTGCTTATGCCATTTGAGGTCACAGACAAGACGGATCCGACCTCAAATTCACACCGAGGCTCAATTTAGTGTTAAGTGAACCAAATATTTGTATTTTTGACATGGGAGAGGAGATTACACATTTCTTTCTTTCTGAGGAGGAATAGAATTGAGGCAAGGAAAATCTACTACTGTAAAAGGAAGTACAAGTGAAGATTGGACGTCTTAGTGTAACGAACAGTAATCCTAAACTATGAGAACAGAATTAACTCACCCGCCCAAAACATGACTCAAAGCAATGGAAATCTCTGACTTGAATCGATAAAAAGATGATCATTTTTGATATTTAAATACACCTGAGAGCAACAAATCATAGTTATGGCTTCATTGTCACAAAAACATTTAAACTGTAGACATTTTTGGTCATTAAATATCCTTCCATCGAAAATGTATTCCCTTTCAGCATTTCATCTTGTAGCGATCAAAATGTTGTGCATTATGATAACAGATTGAACTGAGTGACGTAACACCCCCCAAAAAGGGGAAAAATTATTCAAACACCAAATTGTTGTGAAACAAAATTTTTTTGGGCTCAAAAATTAGAGTTAATGGCCACAATGATGTGTTTCCCAACCATTATGCCTCAGCACACTTCTGAGAGAGCTCATCAGGTTGCAGAAAACGATGCAATTATCTGAAAATCATTTTGGCTGAATATTTGCGACATGACAAGACAGGTGTAGCATTTACTGGCAATTTATTTTCCAATAAATGGCAGAAGGTTCAATTAACTTCAGAATAATAGCTTTGTCTTCAACTTGGGGGAAGATTTCACACAAAGTAAAATGCGTCAGTAAATCGGGACAAGAAATTCATTTTTACATTGAATTATTTTCTATTACGTTTTTGTTTGGTGATGTGCTGAGAAAATATTCACAAATACCATATGTGCCTGGGCTCAAGTTAAGGTTGGGAAACTTGATACATTTACAGGCCATCACTGCACTTCAGGACTCTCACCACTAAGTGTCGCTAATGCACGGTTTATGGGACGTGCAGCGTAAAGGGTCGGCAGACAAATGCTAACTGTGCCGTGTTTGTTCTTTCTTTTTGTATATTAAAATCTACATCGCACTTTGTGATTGTATCAAAAACAGGGGTGTCCACACTACAGCATGGGGGCCATTGCAGCCGACAATTCCATTTTTTGGGCACCCTGTGCCATAGAGTTCAATTAATATGTAGTTTGCCTGCATTGTACTACAATATTTCTACACTGGGTGGCAAGTCAGGAGAAGAAAAGAGGAAGTTCCTCATCATCTCTTGCTTCCTTTTTTTACACCAATCACTTGGTAAGGTGCAGCGTTGAGGTCATCTTGGTCCAGAATGCTCTATATTTGGTTCCCGTGGCGGAGAAGGGATTCTACTGTGCTCAGTGCAGGGATGTATTCTTGTGGGATTTAGCCAAAAATATGGAAAACAAAATCCTTGACTTCATGCACTATAAATAATATATATGTGTGTGTGTGTGTGTGTGTGTGTGTGTGTGTGTGTGAGTGTGTGTGTGTGTAAATGCTTTGCATATGTTTACTTACACTGATAAATTGTGTGTTCAATAAAGTGAAGATGTCAAAGTGAGGAAACAGCTTGGACACACCTGAATTACAACTTCAATAAAAATATACATTCGGATCATTTGGAATCAAAGTTATTTGACTCTTACAGCATGGGAAGGCCACAGTTCTATCCTGACGTGACTTCAACAAGCAACGTGCAGCAGCCTGTTGACGATGAGGTGGTGGTGTTCAGCCACTGAGCGGGTGCAGGTCCACTTTGACTTTCTCCCCGGTGCTCATCATGCCGATAGTAGGGTAGAAACCTCCCGCTGGCAAGACCACCTCCCTGCGTCCCACCACATTTCCATTCCGGGTGAAGAACACCTGGCGCGAATGGACAGCAAGGACAACAATGAGCATTGTCACACGCAAGAGGTTCCTGGCTTCAGTTCTGGCAGCAACTCACCGTGACCTTGGTTCCTTCCAAGTCTTCCTCTACCTCTTCATCATCATCATCATCATCATCATCATTGCCCATGTACAAGTCGTTCTGAACCTCGCTGGGCCGTGGAAACGCGTCCGGCTCCCAGTCGTCCGCATCATCTAAACAAAGCCGTTAAGAAAAAGTCAGACAATTGAAAGGACGAACCGTCTGTTGGACGGGAGTGGAAACCGGCTCACCTCTGCTCTCGTGGCTGTAGTCACGTGGAAACATGATGCCGCAGCCCATGAGGTCTCCTTCGAAGCAGCGCGGTCCGAATGCGTCGCCGACTCCGCTGCCCTGGAACAACTTCCCGTCGTCTACAAAAGAACCTCGAGGTCGTGTCACTGCGACACAACGTTAGACAAGCCGAGCCCAGAATCTACCGCCGACACGTCACGATGCAAGCAGGCAACAAGCGGCTTAATTAGGGGCACCACCCCTTACCGATGGTGAGATCAATTTCAAGCTTTCACATTTCGATTGAAAACGATTTCAAATATCTCAATGCCATCATATAGACAGAGGAGACTAAAGTTGTACTTTTTGGATAGTGTGTGTCTCATTACATCTGGAGTAAATACAGCACAGCATTTCAGAAAAGGAAACACCCAACCAAATGTGTAACAGTGTTGATTGTGTGATGGGGTCGCTTGCTACTTCAGGACCTGGGTGACCTGCTGCGATCGATGGCACCATGAATTCTGCTCTTTACAGAAAATCTTGAAGGTGAATGTTTAACCATCAGTTTGTGACCTCAAACTAAAGCGCACGAGTTTTGCAGCATGACAATGATCCCAAACACACCAGCAAGGATCACTTCTGAATGGCCTTAAAAAATATAAAAAGAAAGCTTTTGGAGTTGAATAGTGTTGAATCTGATTGGAATACTGTGGCATGACCTTCAAAAGGCTGTTCATACTGTTTTTAAAGCAATTCAACAAGGAAGAGTGGGTCATGATGTCTCCACTGAGACTTTAAGGACTCATTGATAGAAAATATTTGCTTTCAATTGCTGCAGGTAAGGGTGGCTCAACCAATTACGAATTAAGTTTAGGGGGCAATCCCCCCCATACAGAGCTAAGTGATTTTTCTGTTTGTTTTGTTTGAGATTTACATTTGATTGATGATCTTACAGTTGAAGCCCAAAGTTTACATGGAATTCAAAAACATTTTTTTTTTGTCTCACTGTCTGAAGTCAAGGGCGGCACGGTGGATGGTAAAGCGTTGGCCTCACAGTTCTGAAGTCCCGGGTTCAATCGCGGACCCGCCTGTGTGGAGTTTGTGTGTTCTCCCCGTGCCTGCGTGGGTTTTCTCCGAGCACTCCGGTTTCCTCCCACATCCCAAAAACATGCAACAATAATTGGACCCTCTAAATTGCCCCTAGGTGTGATTGTGAGTGCGACTGTTGCCTGTCTCCGTGTGCCCTGCAATTGGCTGGCGACCAGTTCAGGGTGTACCTCGCCTCCTGCCCGTTGACAGCTGAGATAGGCTTCAGCAATCCCGTGACCCTCGTGAGGATAAGCGGCTAAGAAAAGCATGGATGGATGTCTGAAGTCAAATCAGACTCAACACCTCTTTCAGGTCAGTCAGGATTACCAAAGTTATTTAATTTTGTTAAATGCCACAATAATGACATTTTCCATCCATCTATCCATCCATTCATCTTCTGAACCGCTTATCCTCACGAGGGTCGCGGGAGTGCTGGAGCCTATCCCAGATGTTGTCAGGCAGGAGGCAGGGTACACCCTGAACCGGTTGCCAGCCAATCGCGGGGCACAATGAGACATACGACAGTCACACTCGCAATCACACCTTGGGGCAATTTCGAGTGTCCAATTAATGTTGCATGGTTTTGGGATGTGGGAGGAAACCAGATTGCCTGGACAAAATCCACACAGGCATGGGGAGAACATACAAATTCCACACAGGTGGGGCCGGGATTTGAACCTTGTTCCTCAGAACTGTGAAGCTAACGGTCTAATCGTTCACTTCACTATGCTGCCGAGAGAGGATTTCTTGCAGAATTTTTTCTTTGAGGTCAGAAGTTTACATACAAAAAAGTACTGTCTTTAAACAATGTGGAAACGCCCAGATGATGAGGTCATGGCTTTGGAAGCTCCTGATAGGTTAACTGACAACATATTCGTGAATTGACGGCACACCTAGGGATGTATTTAAGGCCTCACCTCAAACTCTGAAACTTTTGAGAATGAAGCTGCTATTTGTAGGAAAAACTTTGCCAAAATTTTAAGAGAGAAAAAACACAGATTTTTGCTACGTTTTGTCATGTGGGCGTACGCAATTACTCTGAAATTATGCCACAGAAGATTAAAGCCCAAGTGTCATCCTTATAAACATTCTAAAATCGATATTGTAATGAAAAATACACAACATTATTCACTTCAATGTCTATACGAAAAAATAAATGTGAACGGAGAGCCTGTCATCCATCCGCAAAGTTGCAGAAGTGTCATTCTACGATATTCAAGTGGTCGCCATATTGGCTGCATCCTCTGTAAGTGCCGTCACCCGGACATTCGCCAATGAAAACACGCGGTGCACCCTAACTATGGGAGACAAGGGTTAGGGTTAGGTTAGCTCATTTCGAAAAGGAGAACACCACACAAACGGGTGAAGTTACCGGGGCAATAGTACACTATTGCTTCGACCCATGTTCAGATGATATGCGATCACGGCCAAACCGCATCCCCGTCCGATCCACTTCTGCGGCGGAGATGAGCCATCGTGGCTTATCGCAGCCGGCCAGTGTGGCTTATGATGGAGCCGAGCCGTGCTGCTTTAGGGGGTTGTTCATAGACGCCGCAGTACGTGATGAACAACACAGTCGAGCCGGGGTGCTTTACTGTGCGCACGCGGCTGAATGAGACATTCTCGGCTGGGTTCTTAGGAGCGGCCCCCGTCCGCAAAGCCCGACGCGCAGCCTTCGCAGAAGCTGTGACTGCCTCAGCCGGTGTGGCTGATTTTCGGTGCCGTGGTGGCATATAATGGAGCCGAGCCGTGCTGCTTTAGGGGGTTGTTCATAGCCGCCACAGTACGCGATGAACATCACTGTCGAGCCAGGGCGCTTTACTCTGAGCCTAAACCGCAGCCTTCGCTGGCGAAGCGAAGCAGCAGCCCGACGCCATCAGACGTGCACATCGACATATTTCGTATGTGGATCTTTTGTTACGTTACGAGAGACCGATTACGTGGTCCCCCTCAAACTATTATTTTTTTAGTAGCTGTATACACACCTACGTGTTATTTGGAACCCACGAAGCTCTTGTCTTCTGCACCCGTGCAATCCATTTTTTCACAATGAACCGGGTCTCTTGCAAATTTATGAAGGGTAAATCCAATCTCCTGAGTGTTCAAGCAACTCGCAGCAATGCAATGAGCTGGCATTTTGGCTAACACGAAGGAACGAGCTACCTTCCCAGAGGAAAAACTAATGGAAACAAACGAGTCCACTTGGGGGCGCCGCTGTCCTTTACGTCGCTTCCTGCTTCTTCTTGAAAACAAATCCCTCGAGAGGATTTTCATGGCGGGAGTTACAAAAATCTGTATACGTCAAAATCATGTTTTGTGGTGAAAAAATGCACAGGCCTATATTGGCTGACGTTTTTTTCATTAATAACATACTAAAAATCATCCATTTCATGACATTAGCCCTTTAAGAGATGCAGTTGATATGTCAACACTCACCAGCATGGTAAGCTATGGACCCTCTACTCCAACCTGGATGTCTGTTTTTTGGATAATCCTGTGGGACGACAGTACACCATCAGTCATGTATGAATGAAAAAGGTATTTTTTCCCTTTCGCCCTGTAAATATCAGCCGTGATTTACAAAAGATTGGTGCATCCAAAAACAGGTTCAAACTTGACTGGGGATACAAAGAGTTGCGGAAGCTCATCTACCATCTGGTCATAACCAGGAGTGTGTTTGCCAAATGGCGCATAGTTCATTTTGCTTGATGTGGGAGAAGTGTATTCAAATTAATGAGCTCATACAATGTGATTTAACAAACCCGAGATGAATTGCAGTCTGTGTTTAAATAACGCACCAGAAAGGCAGGTGCAAACCAGCACACACAACAGTGCCAGCGTGGAGAACTCAATGCTTCTTGTAAATCGGGCCCCGTGTGTTTTACAGGGTACCAAATTAACTACCCTTTTTTGGCAATCCTACATTGGAGTACCACAGTACTTCAAAAATACAACTATGACACAAACTGGCCTCAGTGTCACGTCCGACCAGACCCCAAAACACACTATGTGCAGGACAATTTTAAATATGTACATATTTTATTACGTGCTGAATTAAGTGGCTTTGAGTTTGGAGTGACCGCTGTGGTTGTCCAAACATTATTCTTCAACTCTTCATATTACGCTGGAGGGTGAGGTTGTTTTAAGAGTTATGAAGTTTCCATTTTGACAGCTTTGACCTTGTCAAAGAAAGACAGCAGAGGCTTCTAGTTTGGAGTGAGCGCTGAGCGCTCTCTAGCTTTAGCCTTCAACCCTTCAATTTGTGCATTTAGCAGGGTGAGGTTACAACATTTTTGTTCCAAATAATTTTGACATGATCAGCCTTGACTTTTCCTCACGGTGGAAGAACACGGCTGACATGCGGTTAGAGACGTCACAAGTTTCAACCATCGAACTGGCACACGACGAGGTATGTAACCAGCTGATTGGTCCTCCCAGGCCAAGTGTGAGACATTACAAGTGAAGAGATGTGAAAACATACACGGTGCAAAAACCAATCCAAATAAGATCAATAGTGAGAGGCAGGTTCTTTGGAGCAAAGATTGATTAGTTTTCCTAGAATGTGGAAGGACTGAACAAACTGTTACCCTGAGAGAAAAAGGATACCTTTGTTTTGGTTATTGAAGTAAAAGGAAAGCGAATGATGGCTAGAAAAAAAAGTTTCAGAAAAAACAGACGCAAAGGGAAAAACAATCAGTCAGAAAAACGACAGCTCTATTCTCTGATGCCGCGACACGCCTACGCGCATCAACGCCAGAGGACTCAGAAGGAGATTAGAGAGGGCGCAAGTGCAACAAAGATTCGCCGCCTCCCAGGGTGTGAGCAGCGCCGGACACAGCTGGCACAAGGCAAAGCGTGCGTCAGTTAGCCGTCGCCACAAACTGAAAACAATGAGCGCATGGCAGAACATCTCCAGATCGGAGGCCCACTTCTTTTCAAAAGTGTTATTTCAATGACACAATGGTTTGATAATGTGTAAACATTCAACAGGTCTTCTTTCAGACACGGCCCATTTCCAGAATGTGAATCATTTGCAATCAAACAACACCTAAGTTTCCCCAATGTGACTGCCCTTTCCTCCTTAATGAGGCAGATTAGCATCTAAGTGGAACAACCTGCTTTGGATGGAAACGCAGACATGAGGGCACAATGAGACAATATTTATTCTGTTAGCTTTTCCTCCCTCATCCATCAACACGCAGACTGGAAACAGTGAGAGCGGCGCTACATGTCGAAGGGAGGCTCCGGAGAAGTGACCGCAGCGCGCACCCTAACGCCGATTGTCAAACACTGATCGTGAAGAGCCCAAGGCGCCTCATACCTTGCGTGCCAGGCCCAGGGCGATGTAACACTTCTCTCCAGCGTCTGTGATCTCCAGCTCGTAATAGTGGAAGCGGGTGTTGAGTGGCCGAAGGGCCTGAGCCAAGCCCACGTCAACAATGCTCTTGCCTTTGCCAGTGTACTCGAGCAGCTGAAGAAATAACATGTTCACGTCAGTACTTCAACTTTCTCTTGATTAGATGTCCCAACATGTGTTAGTAGAGCAAATTGAAATAATGTCATAATGCTTCAAAGGAAAAGAGACTGTGTGTGGCCAAATGAATAAAACAATTTTGATCTTAAATTAATTACTAACTAACTAAACTAAAATACATACTAATTGAGCATTTTTACATACACACACACACAAATATACATTGAAGAAAAGTATTTGAACATCCTGCTTTATTGCAAGTTCTCCCACTTGGAAATCATGGCGTGGTCTGAAATTTTCATCGTAGGTGCATGTCCACTGTGAGAGAGAAAATCTAAAGATAAAAATCCAGAAATGACAATGTATGATTTTTTTTAACAATTTATTTGTGTGACACACCTATAAATAAGTATTTGAACACCTGTCTATCAACTACAATTCTGACCCTCAAAGACCCGTTAGTCCGCCTTTAAAAGTCCACCTCCACTCCACGTATTATCCTGAATCAGATGCACCTGTGTGAGGTCATTGGCTGCAGAAAGACACGTGTCCACCCATACAATCAGTAAGACTCAAACTCGCAACATGGCCAAGACCAAAGAGCTGTCCAAACACACCAGAGACAAACTTGTACAATTCCACACGGCTGGAAAGGGCTACGGAGAAATTGCCAAGCAGCTTGGTTGAAAAAGGTCCACGGTGGGAGCAATCATTAGAAAATGGAAGAAGCTAAACATGACGGTCAATCTCAATCAGAGTGGAGCCCCAGGCAACTTATCACCTCGTGAGGTCTCACTGATCCTTAGAAAGGTGAGGAATCACCCCAGGACTACACGATAGGACTTGGTCAATGCCCTGAAAAGAGCTGGGACCACCGTTTCCAAGGTGACTGTTGGTAATACACTAGGACGTCATTGTTTGAAATCACGCATGGCACGGAAGGTTTCCCTGCTAAAACCAGCACGTCAGGGCCCGTCTTAAGTTTGCCAATGACCATTTGGATGATACAAAGGAGTCACGGGAGAAAGTTTTGTGGTCAGATGAAACCAAAATGAAACTTTTTGGTCATAATTCCACTAACCGTGTTTGGAGGAAGACGAATGAAGAGTTCCATCCCCACTGTGAAGCATGGGGGTGGTAGCATCACGCTTTGTTTTTCTGCTCATGGGACAGGACGACTGACTGCACTGTATTAAGGAGAGGATGACCGCGGCCATGAATTGTGAGATTTTGGGGGACAACCTGTTTCCCTCAGTCAGAGCATTGGAGATGGGTCACGGTTGGATCTTTCAACATGACAATGACATGAAGCACACAGCCAGGAAAACCAAGGAGTGGCGCCGTAAGAAGCATATCAAAGTTCTGACGTGGCCGAGCCAGTCTCCAGACCTAAACCCAATAAAAAAAATCTTTGGAGGGAGCGGAAACTCTGTGTTTCTCAGCGACAGCCCAGAAACTTGTCTGACCTAGAAAAGATCTGTGTGGAGGAGTGAGCCAAAATCTGTCCTGCAGTGTGTGCAAACCTAGTGAAAACCTACAGGAAACGTTTGACCTCTGTAATTGCAAACAAAGGCCACTGTACCAAATATTAACAGTGTTTTTCTCAGGTGTTCAAATACTTATTTTCAGCTGTAACACACAAATAAATAATTTAAAAAAGTCATACATTGATTACATGATTTTTGGAGTTTTCTTTTTAAGAGTCTCTCTCTCACAGTGGACATGCACCTTTGATGAAAATTTCAGACACCTCCATGATGTCTAAGTGGGAGAACTTGCAATATAGCAGGGTGTTCAAATACTTATGTTCTTCACTGTAGATATTGTATATAGCAGCATGGTGAATGGTCCTCAGAATGATGAGGCAGACGCTCTAACCAGTCAACCACTGTGCCGTCGATACAGTCACCCATCCATTATCTGAGCCACTTATCCTCACATTAGGGTCGCGGGAGTACTGGAGCCTATCGCAGCTATCTTCGGGAAGGAGGCGGGGTACACCCTGAACTGGTTGCCAGCCAATTGCTTGGCACAAAGAAACAAACAACCACTCCCACCCACATTCACGCCTACAGGCAATTTACACTCTTCAATTAATGCATGTTTTTGGGATGTAGGAGGAAACCGCAGTGTGCGGAGAAACCCACAGTTACATGGTGAGAGAACAAACAAACACACACAAAACGTACCAGGAAAAAACTAATTAAACCCCGTGCTTTCATATAAGCATCTGGCTGTTCTACAGATTCACAGAGAGCACTTTT
Organism: Syngnathoides biaculeatus; assembly: GCF_019802595.1. Taxonomy (NCBI): domain Eukaryota; kingdom Metazoa; phylum Chordata; class Actinopteri; order Syngnathiformes; family Syngnathidae; genus Syngnathoides; species Syngnathoides biaculeatus. The sequence goes on along the minus strand of NC_084649.1, from coordinate 12,895,786 downwards.
AATGTATATAAAGAAGCAGCACCTCAAGAGCTCCCAAGTTCAAGACCTGCAGACGTCCGGGCGAACTGAAAGAAAGAAGACTGTTTCTTTATTTTTTTCCCCCCCCAGCTAACAAGTCTCCTGAGGACAGTGCATGTGGAATTCAGCTTGCATGCGGTGTGAATATGTGCTGATGTAACACAGAACAGACATTAATAAAACGATAGGGGACTAATTTGTAGAAATCACGCATGAAGAAAAGGTACTGCAGACTTGCAGGTTATTTGCTGGTGCCTGAGAGTTATTCAGCTGTGATTCCCTCTTGCCTCCTATAATTGAGCTCAGATTTAGTGCACATCAGCGTCTGAGTCAGACACCAGCACTGCAGTCTGGACGTCTCCAAAATGGGTGGGAATCGTAAAAGGGTCAATGACCTCGGGAGAATACTAATTTGATTCTATCATTAAGAATTTGTTGAACACTTCTGTATTTGGCTTTGCCTCCTTTACTGACTCAGTTATGATTCATATATGGTCTTTTAAAAAGTGGGAACTTTTTCATTTGAAATCCCCAGAAGTGCAGAAATTTATTTCATAGTAACTAACCTCTTTAATCTATGACATCAGTGTGCTGTGTTTATATAGCTAAGGCACATTAAACCTACATTGCCAAAATCTCATGGTACACGAGTCGACAAAATAAAAACCTCCCAAAAAGTACAATTGAAGCCAGAAGTTTACGTACACTGTGCAAAAACACACATTTCATTTTTTGTCTCACGGTCAAATCAGACTAAACCTCCCCTGTTTCAAATGAGTCAGAATCACCATTATTATTTAATTGTTATATGATAATACAATAATAGAGAATTTTTTAGAGAATTTTATCCTACTTTCTTTGAGGTCAAAAGTTTACATACAATTCTCCAAACACCTTAACTTTAGTTTTATCAGACCATAGGATATATGTCTAGAAGTTAAGATCTTTGTCTTGAAAAAAATTAAAAATTATCTTTAAAAAATGGCTGCAGTATAACAATGAGAAACTTGATGGGGTCAGAATATTTTCTGTATCCACTGCATAAAGAAATACCTGTAGTAAATAAATAATTCTGAGACCAATTGAAATAAATTAAGCCATTCTTTGCAATACATTTGAAGAGCTTTCTCTTATGTGCTGCGGAATTGGGCCGATGTCGACCATTTTGAGAAAATGGAATTGTTAGTACCAGTTCCAATCGATGCTCTAAACTCGATGTGCAACCCAAGCGGCGAGTACGGGTAATTAATGACACGGGGGCACACTTCACGTGTTCCCTTTTATGCAAACATGAAGTGTAGCATTATCTATCTACCCTTGAACTTCCATGTCCATTGAAATCTGAATTATATTCAACCGTTTTATGTTTTATACATTCAAAATTTTATTCATGCAATATTTCTATAAATTTTCCAAAGCTTCATAGAAAGTATTTTTTTTCTAAGAACTTGTCAAGGACCATGAAATCTATTCTGAATTATATCATATTACATTTTAAATTTTTTCATGATTGAACAAAAACTTCTTTTCGTATAATATTTTGATCTCAAATGGCTCTTTTTCACACGCACACACACGCACGCACGCACGCAGACACAAACACACACACACACACACACACACACACACACACACACACAGACAGACAAGCGCTCGCGCGCGCATACTGGTTTCAAAATCAAGATCCAGATCCAGCCCACCATATTCATTCATGGAGCCCACGTAAGCCAATCAGGTGTATCTACTTCATGTTGTTCTGGACCAAAATTTCAAGTTTTCTCAACTTTTAAAAACACATTTTACAATATGTGGGAAGATGGATGCATTTTGTGTTTGGACCATTTTCAACTGTACAGACAACAAAATGATGTATAAAAAGTGGGACATCATTTCTGAGAAAAAAAAAAGTCAAAAACTATGGCATACAAAACTGTTGTTTAACTGTACATTGTAATTATATCTTAATTTCCGGTCTATAAGCCGTGACATTTTTCAAACGCTTTCAACCCAGCGGTTTATGCGGTCATGCAGCTAATTTATGCATTTTTTTCTAACAGCCGCAAGGAGCCACTTGAGCGGAAAAGGTAAGAGTGAGACCGGTGGAATATATGTGCCAAGGAAGTGAGTTTTATCAGTCCGGCCCTGTTAACGCTGTGCTAGCATATTACTGCTATGTCTCTGTGATTTTTACCAGTATTTTTTTTTTTTTTAACCGGGTCTGTTAGTGTGCCGCTAGCGTTAAAACTCTCGGTGTACCGTATTCCTCTGTAAATATCTCGTGTTTCAATGTGGGCACTTGCAGTTTCTACAAAGCTGCAGCGTATGTATGTACCAAATGGTATTTCCTTTACAAATGTACTGGCTAAGGCTTATAACCAGGTCCGCTCTGTAGGCCGGGAATTACGGTATGTGGTTCCACAGTCATGACGTCCCTCTCAGAAAAACCATAACACTCTGGCCTGCAACAAATATGACTTTAACACCCCTGGCCCAAGTGGTTTAGGGCTTCACTACAATACGCAAATATCTTGACAGTGTTGAGTAAATGTACCGAATATTTTACGCCGCGGTGGGATTCAAACTGTGACCTACTGACTGAGACTGTGCAACGGCCACAGCCATACCAAAAGGAAGACCTCTTTTTCAAATCCTCCTCTACGTGTTTATCATTACTTACAGTGCCCGAAACTCTAATATCATGGAGGCGGCCCCAGTCATCTTCATGGCTGTCTACTATCATCAGTCCATCATCCTCCTCCATTTTCCACTCAGCATGTAGGTCCAACAGTACTTCCTCCCCTAGCGAGTGCATTCCTACCGCAGGGTAGAGAGCTTCAGCTGCTGGCATGTCCAAGCTGCCAACCTGGAAACATTCACAATCTCATAGTATTGGGCCCAACATCAGGCAACTGAAGTCAACTAAGTACGAGTGATCTTCAGGGTACTGGACTTACTTCTTTACCATTCTTGGTAAAAAAAACAGTCAACTGTCCATCCTCAGAGTCCAGGGATATTCCACAACCGATTCGGTCCCCTCTACAGCATTTAGGACCAAATTGTTGCCCTACAGTGTTGCCGTTGTACAGCCTGCCAAAATACAAGACTTTATACATCTCGCAGTGATTATGTGATGCCACTATTTTCAGAAATCAACCATAAAAACAGAGCTGAGGCCAGACCAAATATAGAGATGGAGATACAGATTATCAGAGATAATGAGAGTTTATAGTATTATTTAATATTTCAACAATTATACATTGCAATGATTATGAAATGATAAATGTTGCTGTATGGTGACAACTTATGTGACAGAGCCAGTGAGGAGATTTTGCTGTTGAATCTTCTCCATTCCCACCACTGTGAGATTTTTTATGTGGAAGTGTGACAGCCAAGTATTGAAATCACATTACTTCGCAACCCATATCAAACCAAATTTGAAGGAAAATGTTGCAATATAAGAGTCATGTACCTTTATGGCTCAATGTTCCCTATATGCGAGACAGAAAGTTAAAAGAATGCCATGTGAGCTGCAAGCAACTGCGATGTTATTAGCTCTTTAACATGACTACAAGTCAAGCAGTGCATACTTAAAAAAAAAAAAAAGAAAGAAAAAAAAAGTCACACATACTTGCCATCATCTGCATGGAAAGCCACAGAATTTGGGAGCCAGCCCGGCTGATGGTCCAGCTTATAGAGTTGAGGCACTAAACCAACAGCAATCATCCCTCTCACTCCCGTATCAACAATGGTAATCTAAAAGAAGCCACAGTAACAGTTTAGAATATTACACATCAGTACAACAAAAAAAAAAGAGAACACCATATAAGTTATGTTGGTTCTGAGCGGAATTAACAGAACCCATGTCGCAGATGCAAGTCATTTAATTATGAGTCAATATGTACGTTCCCTTACACCATCATCACCATCATGCATTTTCTTGACCAATGGCAGATGCTCACAGAATGTCAAGAGGAAGAAGACGACAGATATTGTTTATAGTGATGCATCAGTGAAGGTCCACCGTGTGTACAGTAAATGATAAACAGTAGCCAAAATTGACCTATCTGTCAACAACTTCACATATGTTTGCATGTCCGTTGCCTGATTGTAGTTAATTATTAAAAAGGTTTGAGAGCCTGACAAATGTGTTTTTAATACGAGAATCATCCATTTAGTACAATGAATATTAAGCTCAGTGACAAATCTACTTATTTTGGTATAATGGGATGTCTATAAGACATGGTGACATTGACGCAAATGATCACTAAAGAGAGAACCAGTGACAAAACCTGAAATACTGTCATGCAATACCTATTCTTTTTTTATTATTATTATTATTTTTCCATCTTGTGGGATGTCCCACTCATTGAAACTAGTGATTCATACGAGCGCTAGGCACCGATCTGAGTCGTTGTTATCGCAACTGAATACCGACTGTGTGACGTGATTGTTGGGAAGTCCTACATGGAAGCGCACAAGTCAGAGCACTGCTGGCAAACAAAGGGTAAGCAGAAGAGGAAACTTTTAAGTTCTTTCCCATGACTTCAACAGATCTCTCAAAGATGCCTTGTGATTGAGAAGGGATTTTTTTTTCTTCAAAACTGTCAGATGGCCCATAAATATTGACATCAGATCAACGAGGAGGCCGCGTCACTGATTAGGCTCCCGACCCCACTGACGCAGATGGCCTCTTCCTTCCCTCCTCCACTGTGCCTCCCACACGGTGAGTCATAAGAAAGAAGCACATGCAAGCGGAAAGGTTAAAAGGTGTGGTTACCGTATTACTACATGGTAGACTGGGCTGCGTGGGTGTGCTCGGCAAGTTTGAACATGGTTACCTCTGCGGCCGCAGGTTAGCATCTAGTCCAATAAATCATGCATGGTGTAACTTCCAAAGTTGAATGCTCACCATGACATGTGGCCAAATGTTTTAGAAAAAAAAAATTATATTTACCACTACATAACCATCCCTAGTGATGACAAAAGAAAACATATCCAACAACCAACTGGATATAAAACTTACTGTGACATCAGAAAAGATCTGACTCCTCCATACATTATGAGCAGTGATGACTAGCATTGAACTGTCCCTCAAATTCTTTCCTAGTTCCCTTCTCGTATGTCTGTCAGGTGACTTCAAATGGTGAGGAGTTTAGTTGTATTTGTTTTATTATACAATGGAAAACATTTATTCCTATATAACATAAATGATATTAATATGTTTCTCAAAAATGGCCTTTACATGTTTTAAACAGCGACAGATTCAGTCTGGAATAAACTTGGAACTCACTCAGGATTCACAAAAGATGGCGTTTGACTTTGGACGTTTAACTTTAGCCCATTATTTGGCTCAGCGAAACTAATTTGCCTTAAAGTAATTACAAACTTACCAAAACAACATGGAAACAAGTTTGAACTCTGTGCACAGTAGCATACTTCCCACATTCGCCAGGAATCAACTGCCATGCTTCTTGTAGGCAGAAGCACGTAGTCCATGAGCTGAATTTGCCACAGACAAGGGCCAAAAAATACCATCTGGATTCAGTCAGAATCTTTCATGCATCATATTATTAAAGCCAAACTGACACAATAAGGAGCTTCTCACTTGATGAACAGCCATGTTAGAAGACATACTCTGCAGTCATAAAAGAACAATGGTTACCAGGTTCAGCGAGATCACATTGCTGGCCTGGATTAAGCAAGTAAAAAAAAAATAAGGAGACTCCTAAAACAATTACTGTATTTTCTGCATGATATGGGGCACTTAAAAGCCTTAAATTTTCTCAAAAATCCACAGTGTGTCTTTTAATCCGATACGCCTTGTGTGTGTGTTGAATTCCAAAAGCTGTAAAAATTTTGTCCGACTTTGGTAAGCGCTCTACGTGATTGACTGTCAGACCATTTCCCGCTGACACAGGGATGTAATAGATGTACGCTGGCGGTGATAAACCACTCAGTGAGCATTATGCAATACGTATAGTACATACGCTTACCTCCGCCACACCTCCGGTAGGTATGCTACCAGTATGCTGCAAAACATTTGTGGTTATCAGCTACACAGTTATAGATGGTAATACAGCACCCCCAAAAGAATTCAACATCAGTGAATCTATGGTTTGGAGGTGGAGGAATCAAGAAAATGAACTGCGCCAAGTTAAAAAGACGAAGCAGAGTTTCTGTGGGAACAAACAAAGAGTACTCAATTGAAATAAGCAGGGTGAATCCAAATGGAATTTCATTCATTTTCACAGGATTGGAACACCCCTTTTGCCAAACTGATCAGAAGTAAATTTTCGTCATGCATGCCGACATTTGGAATTGAGCTCGGCAGCACTCTGTCTGTGCATGCTGTGTGTAGTCAATGTGCTCCGGCGTTTATGCATGACATAAATATGGCGGCTCTCAATGGAGCTCGTATGTGACAGAGACCTTGTTTTTGAATTACCTAAGTTTTTTTTTTTAAATAAACATATGAAAACACTACCAACTACTGTGCAGAATAGACTACTTGAATAACGTGACATTCACGGTGAAGTACACGTCACACAGCTTTTCTGACTAGTGTGCGTGTACACACTCAATCGGAATATCTCCCCTCACAGATCTTCAATTGTAATGATTTCAATCAGAATGACAAAAAAAAAAAAAGTCTTCATGTAAACCCAGTTACTGCGTGGTTGGTCCCGTGAAGATGAGCCCTTCAGCTGTCAATCATGTATAGATCGGCGTTCGCTGTAGTCAGCTAATTGCTAAATAACATGTTTCACTAAGGTCGTGCTTAATAAACAGTTAACTGCTAATTGGGGACTAACACACAACAACGTCATCACTGCAGTGAGATGTTTAGCTCCGTAACTCGCTAGGTTACAGCACTCCACATGGAGCAAAAGTGTAGTCTATTGGATGGAGACAACAGCGGGATGAGGGCACCGGTCCAAGTAGCGGCTTATGACACAACAGTCCAACTCGTAACTGTGTGATCCGGTCACCGGCTCACCACAATGACCATTTATCGAATCCAGAAAAATTATTGTGGCCATTTTATTTAACCAAATTGTACGCAAATATAATAATTACAGTGACAGCCCTTGCTTGGAATGAGCTACATTTGTACACCTGCACAACTCAAATGAATTGAATAAAAAATAAACTGAGATAATGTGACTCAACAGCCTTTTATAACAAGGATGTGGTTGTGTTGAAAACTGACCAATCACATTCAAACTCATTGTAATGGGGTCAAAACACACGTGCCCCTATTTACAGTGCCTTTGATGAATCCAAAATATAGTTCAGATGCGTAACCAGGGTTTTTCTAACATTTGCTTTGTAGAAGAAGCATGAAGGTTTCGTGCTACCAGTAACTGCTATTTTGAACTGCTCATCATTCCTTCCACCTTATCGCCAGTCCTGGTTCCATCTGAAGAAAAACAGCACCAAAGCCTGATGCTGTCATCACCATCCTCCGGTATCAGGTATGGTGTTCTTTTGATCATGAGTGGTATTCTGGTCTATTTAAACATTCCTTTTAGAATTAGGCCCAAAAGTTCAAATTAACAGCCAATCACAAAATCTTCCAAATACCATATGGACAAACATAATGTACAGGTTATAGGTCACAATGATGAAAAATATTTTGAAATTATTTATCTTGTTGTAATTAGTTAATATGACAAAAAAAAATTGAGCAGGGGTGGGTTTTTTATATATCTAATGTATCTATAGACTATCCCTATAATATAGTACATAAACTGAAACTGACCCTGCTTGAAATTTAACCAAGAGGGAAGATGAAGACATTTTCAGATAACATGATAATATTTGTTTTTGCTTCTCAAACCCACCTGGGAAACAGATAATAAAATGTTTTGGAGGAAAAGATACTTGGAAGGTGATTTGATTAATGTTCAGATCAACAAAACATATGATGTAGTCGGAGCTCACACCCTGCCTCGTAAATTTTTCGAGGCCAACAACCAAGATTCCAACATGGCAAGAAAAGCTGAGAGGTAAGTTGATATTGGGAAACAATGTTCTTTGTTTCTTGGAAGAAATATTGTCCTGTATTGATCAAACTACTGCTATGGCAACATGCACACTCATGTTGATGTTCTGGTGATACAACCTTGCAAGTTCACGTCTCTCAAATCTAAACAATTTGCAGATGATTTCCATTAAATAATTTGTTCTATAGAGTAGATGTAGAGACTAGGGAGGGGGAAACAACTGATGGCATGGAACCCGCACTGATTCACGAAAAATTAAAAGATAATTCGGGACAGGTCATCGGTAACAGTGCATCATTCGATAAGCTCTCGTGTGGATGAAGAGGGGGAAAATGTGAAGGGTATGTGGAATACCATAAAAGGCATCTATATCCCCCACCAGGGGCTGTTCCAATTATATTCTCAACTTCCCTGACTGATTCACTGACAGCACTTCCATGACCCAGACTTGAAATCAAGGCGGTTTTGTCGACTTCCATCGAAAATAGATGAGCCTGCGGGCCAGCAGCAATACAAACAGTAAGCTCTTTTTGCTGAACACACCCCAGAGACGCTAATTATGGGCCTAACACCCCACCGCAAATGCAGCCAATTTTTTTGTCTTTGTCAGAAGAGCACTCCAAACACACCCCATTACATACCTACAGAGGGGAGTGTTGTCACGATCCCATAATTATGACTTCATATTATTGTACAATACCTGCCACCAAGAGTTTAGCAAACACTGAGCATCAGAAAACTTTCTTATAATAAAAGTTGACAGAATATTTGGTACTGAGTGCACTAAGTCTGAGCAGTTTAGCAGGCCCGAGCTTCAACAACAGGCTCACCCATGCAAATCAATGAAAATACAGTTTAAGGGACTCGTCTTGAGAACAAAATTTGTACATTTATCGTACATAATTTAAATGAGATTTGGCAATTGAGATAATGTGGACAATATACTGTAACTGTACATTTCTACACTTTGCTCTATAACATACCAAAAATTTTCAGCCAGACAAAAACCGGAAACATGTATTGATTGTAAAGAAAACTAAGACCCCGTCAACAAAGCAACAACTGTCTGCAAAAGATATTTTAGCATTTCTGCCCACCCCACGCACACACAAAAATGGTGTTTCGGGAGACCAAATATTCTCGTTTTTTTAAAACAGAGTCCCAGAGTGAGGAAATTTGTAAACGCAGCCAACCTGTTTCCATGTGTACAACACATAAGCACCTTTCCAAGACAATGATGTGGTAGTCCCGGTTTTTACAAGATCACCCCCTAACACGGCCAACATCAACAATAACAATTGTCAGATTATCTTTACCTTGATAGAGATTGGGGCTTTTGTTGCCAAGCAGGTTTGCCTCATTGTCAGTTCACAAAAATGTCTCCATCCACATTCTTCACCATTATTATATATTTACGTCACAAATATGGTATCAGATTCTAGTGGCATGATAAAGGTGAGGAAAGATATTGTGGGATCAAAGCATTATGAAAATAATTATACCTCTTAAATGTATTATTTTTAAATGTTTGCTTTTGGTGACTTCCCGTGACAGCATTACAGCACCACCTCACGGATGGCATATAGAGTCGGTACAGAGCATATTCAGACCCCTCAAATGTTTCACGCTGTGTAATATTGCTGCCATTAGCTAAAATCATTTAAATCAATTCTTTTTCTTCATTAATGAACAAACAGCACCTAATATTGACAGAAAAAAATTGAATTTTTGACATTTTTGCACATTTCTTAAAAAAAAATATATGTGATACTTTCACAGTCATAATTGTTCTGACGCTTTGCTGTGACACTCATATTTAACTCGGGTGCTGTCCATATGTTCTGATCATCCTTAAGATGGTTCTACAGCTTTATTGGAGCCCAAATGGGTTTGATGATACCGAGTGGAGCTTATTATTAGCTTATTAGCAAAACCAGACCTGTCTATATAAGACATTAAGAGCTCACAGTGCATGTCGGGGCAACTGCCTGAAGAACTCAAGAGACAGAATTGTGGCAAGGCACAGATCTGGCCAAGGTTACAAAAATATTTCTGCCGTACTTAAGGTTCTTAAGAGCACAGTGGCTCCCGTAATCCTTAAATGGAAGAACAAATCAGACGTATAATGAGCATCCTAATGTGGATAGTAATTATTACTTTTATGGTAATTTGCTACAGGCATTTTATTTTGTATTATGACTTATTATTATTATTATTGTTATTATTGAAAGAAAAAATTTCAAAGTGGTGTCGAACCCATTATTTTTTTTTTTTAAAAAAAGTGTTTGCGCTCACATGATCCATTTGCAATCGTGAATAGTGAAGCCTCATTAGCACCAATTTAATTCCATTACTGTACAGCATTCGGTCTTTCTGGATAAAAGTGTGACATCTTGACTACTTTGTAAAAGCAATCAAAGGGCAATTTCTTGGGTAATTCATCTTATTTGTGGTGAAACCTTAATATTCTGTATGCTTTGTAACAGGTAACATATACAAGAGTTAAAGTATGCAGCCAGATTGTTAAATTTAATTTACAACTCAATTGTATGTGCATTTTGTCGCATTTTACTGGAGTACTTTGTTTTTTTTACCTCAAAATAGCGACTTCTCTTTGATAATGGCCTTGCCGCTACAAAACAGCCAACTTCATCTGAATTCCCATGGTACCTGCAAACAGAATAAATACATAAAAGAACTGACTATCGCTGAACACTTTGATGTGTGGAATATAACAAAGGCATGATGGGGAAACCCAAGAGGAGTTCTTTTATGGTGAAAGAAATCAGTGCAGTGGTACGCTCTCATTAAATGTTACCTCAGCACATCTCCATCCCTCAGCATTCTTTTCAGGCGTTCTCGGTAGCGCACTGGTCGTACTTCACGAATTTCTCGAATGCGCCTTCTCCAGTTCAAAAAGCGATAATGGAGGTTGATGTCTTCCATTTGTGAGAATCATCACAATCTGAAACGCAAAGAAATACATTGGTTCATTCAGATGTACACAAACAAGACCGACAACGCAAACAACCATATTTCACCATCTAATTTCTATACCACTCATCTTGCTAACGTAGGGCAATGACGGACCACTCCCTGGAGTGGTCCCCCGTCAATCACAGGGCACATATAAAGACCGGCAACTATGCACACAGTAACTGAGTGGGAATTGAACCCACACTGCCTTGCACAGGAAGTTAAACCGAGTGAACAACCACCACCAGTGACTAAGGAGTCTATAATAGAAGGGAAAATCATATGTGTCTGAATATATTTGCAAAAAATATTCCATTCAGTTAAATAAAAGTAGCTCTAAATGGGACCGATGCACCCCTCTTACACACCCAGATACACATAAACAGTCTTTGTTAAATAATTAAACATGGTTACGATGACACGTAACAGCTCTAACTCTCAATTATAGATCTCAATGAGATACACTTAAGAAACCAATTAGAACATTAGAATTACATAGAAGGACATACTACAAGAAAGTGATATAATTCAACAAAAACATAGTGGGCTAGGTTTCAAGGACAGCCCCATGTGGATTCGAATAAACTTTTGTTTTAATCGTACTGTATTCGCTGTCTAGTCAGAATTCTTAAGAGTAAATAAAACATTACTAGGACGTTTTCTTTTTTAAACACAACAACAACAGACAAGTTTTAGAATCGTATACAGTAGTTACTCAGTAACTACTAAAACTACTTACTTACTACTAGTTACTTAAACAGTAACTTACTGTTTGACCGCTATCAAATGCGTCACGTACTTATAGAAATCGGAACCAATTGTCAACTTTTAAGTAACTATTTTACAACGTTTTGTAATATATTACTGGTTGTTAACCACTGGAAAAGGTCCACAGAGTAACAAAAGTACAATTCCGACACTGGTTTGGTTGTCATCAAATACATAAGATTCCTCAAGCTACATTCGGCCGGCTAGCTGCTACTCTTTGGTGCGGAGTTATCAAACGAGCTGACAGGTTCCCAACGATAAGTCACCTTCAACTCAAAGTAACTCAACTCTCGCTTTTGTCTACAACTTTCTTACTGTTTGACCAACCATATGTCGACGTTCTTCGGACTTTATCCCGATTTAAGGCAGCTGCTGAAGTTTCACTCTGTATACACTGTCCAACCGGTGCTGCCGGAAGTTCCGCCTCTGCAGCCAATCAGATCAGCTGATCACCAAAACGTGCGTGTGAGTATTTTTTTTACGTGCACGCGACTGTCTCCGCCTGAACTTCAGATGCCTTTATAACGATAATATACCGAAATATGTAAATATTTTGTAGCTTTGTACCATTGTATAGCGGTTTAAACAATATATACAGTACTTGTGTTATATTTGAAGCATTTGAAGGAGTATGAACCATATACTGCAGGGGCCTTTTGAGGTACTTTTGGGAAGGGCTACTATATGGAAGTAGATTAGTGCCACCAGGATTTGAATTTGAAATGTAAAGTGAAATAGGATTTGAATTTGAAATGCCACACAAAATAGGATTTGAATTTGAAATATAACGTGATCACATTTTCAATAGTTGTATTCAGTGTAACTTCTCAATGTTAACAATTCGGTCTGTGGGTTACCACAGGTCAGAACCGAACACACAGCCAATCCCAGTTACGCTTTCTTAATGTGTGAGGTCACGTGACTAAGAAAGCGTAACTGCGATTGGCTGGGTGTTCTGCCTGGTGGCAGATGGTGAATTTTAGACAGCGAATTGTAGCAACTATTGAAAATGTGATCACTTTACATTTCAAATTCAAATCGTATTTTCTGTGGCATTTCAAATTCAAATCCAATTTCACTTTACATTTCAAATTCAAATCATGGTGGCACTAATCTACTTCCATACTACTAGTTTGATACACACCTCTGAAATAACAAATCTGGTCAAATTACCATTAAAAATTTTATTATTTGTAAATATAATTACATTGTTGATAAATCACATTGATTCGGACAATAATTGCCATTAATGAATAAATACCACTTGTTAACCGTTCCTGCTCCGGTCGCCTGAACGTGGTCGGGAGACACAGGGGAGACGTGTTCTCCTGGGCCGAGGTTGTCTTCCTAAGGGTTAAGTCCCTTCTCGCGTCGCAACTCCGAAGCTCGATGGTGGGAGTAGTAATAACACGGAGCATCGACTCGCTGTTATACTCACTTTATTGGCTCTTAGCACACACCACTTCCCCGGTCGCTGTGAATCAAACTTTTTCTTTTTCTCTCACACTCGCCTCTCACCAAATCCAAGTGCAGTCCGTCTCACCCACACATCAATACACACGCCCACCTGCACCGAGCCCGCAACACACTATACAATACTTTAGTTCAATAAATCTCTGTCAGTGTCTACATAGTTCCTAGAAAATCTCAATGTCTGTAATTTCTAAAAACTCATTTAAAAAATTGTCCTGGTCTGAGTGTGGGGCATTAAGAGCAGGCCTGTTGATTGGCTTTTCAAACGTCAGCAAAAATGAAAATGCAAGGTAACAAAATAACATTTCAGATGAAATTGCAAAGGGGATTAATCTGCGTGTGGAGTGACTGATGCGTCGCTCCTAGGCAACACTTGACGCACACGTGGCACAAATTATTCATGCAGAATGCCATGAGATCATCTCTCATGATTGGTCCGTTTTAGTCACATGCTGTGATGACGTACTAGGCTACTCAGTTACACATACCACCTATGCCGTCGCTTTCTTGATCGATTTTGCAATATAATTCGTCATCCAGGTCCACTTGTTCTAGCAGGCACTGTTCCACAGTTGCATTGATGTTGCTATGTTTCTTTTTCTGGAAAATAAAAAAATGTCCACTGGAATTAGCCACAAAATGCAGAGGAAACTCTACCCTGTAGTTTCGTAGCCAATACCAGCCGTAGTGACACCCCAGACTTGGAGGGGAACTGCAGCACATTTTCAAAAGAGCACACGTGGGTTGCACTCGATTATAAAGGCCAACTGTGCGCGGGATAGCTGCAGGGAGGTCAGTACGGTCGCCGTCCGCAGAAGTATAAAGAAGCCTTTCTAGGACTCTTGTGGAGCTTCTGGAAGAAGATGAGGCCTCCTGTAAGCCCAACCCCCTCCATGAGCAGCTGATTCAACACGAAAAGGGGCGGTTCCAAACGTTTCACATAATATTTACCAGTGGATTCTCGTCAAGGTATTACAACTCTGTGGAATCCAAGGAAGGATGGAGGCTGTCATGGGACAGAAGACAGAGAAACATTGGGCCATGCCACTTGACTTCTAGGCTCCAGTGATCTGGATTCTGCGCTGGGCCTGTATGGCAAGGCCGCCAAACGGTAGTGGACCTGTTTTCGCCCCACTTTAACATCTCCAGCAGACTCTTTGGGAAAGTGCCTCGAAGGTCATGAAGCTGCGGCATGGCTGGCTCGAATGTTCAGCATGGGCGTGTTGGAGGACGACAACAAAGATATGTACTGGCAAGATGACATGTCCAAGTACAACACCATACTGGTGGACATCTCTGCATATGGACTCTATGGCTGTTTGGTCCTACAAAACAAGAAAAAAGGAGGAGTCATACCTTGGCAAAATCCTGCAAGAGTTCACCTTGGTGCAGAATTCCAAAGAAAAAAATGTCGTTTCCCTTCAGCCTTGTGCAGCACTTCTATCAACCGGTGGCTCTGTTGGATGTTTCAAGCATGAGTGACACAGTGGCTGAAGCTTGGAGGTCATCCAGATGTCACATGGTCGGGGAGGATGTGGCCCCCGAGGGACACCCCAATATGGTGTCAGCCCAAAAGGGGGGAACTGGTGGTGGAAACCACCTGATTGAGTTGTGTAGCAACCGCCCACCCCTCCTGTTTCATCAGCAGAAGGAGGAGGTGGTGGGATGGACAGGCCACAGGCCACAGTGGTGGTGGCCCGCCAGCATGGAAACCCTTTGAGAAGAATTCCAGCACATAAGCCAGATATGACGCATACTTAAGACAACTAGTACTGGGAGACAAAGATGCTCTGGGTGAGAGTTTGAATCCATGACAGAGTGGGAGCGCTGCAGGGAAAAGGAAGAGTTTGAGCAAGCGTTCATCTCTTATGGGCCCACATCCTGCATGCTTCATGTGCGGTAAATAGAAAGATGACCACATGATGACAACAACCGGCACATCCAAATGGGGTCAGGAGGGCAATATGCAGGACAAAGATGCAGCTGTCAAGATGAAAACCTTTTGCAAAGTTGACCAGGGAAAGCTTTGAATGGGTTCCTGACGAGATCACGAGATGTCCAACATACCATGCTCAAACCGTAACTTAGCCAGAGTCAGTCTTCCCAGAGTCAAGTGAAGCCTTTTCCATCTTCAACTATCTGACATATACGCTGAGCAACAAATATAGAGTTTTCCAAGGTGGTGCAGGTCACCAAGAAGTCAATTGGGGACCAGGAAGCGAAGCAAAGTGATGTGGCAACTTAGCAGATAAGTGACATCAAACATGTATTCCAGGGTTGTCCGGTAAAATTTTGAAGGTGACACCTGAAGACATAGTGGTGAGCGCACCTATTGGATCATGTGACCTCACACAGTACAAGAAGCAAAACGATGATTATGAGGAGGAGGAAGTGGATAAGGGGGTGCGTCCCCTCATGGATGTGTTGAAGGCTATTTTGCCAGCTTCTCAGATGATGGCAAGTCCTCCTCATCTTCCTCAGATGACGATGGCGAGGAAAAAGAGGAGGCAAAGGTGTATAGATTCAATAGAGTACATGAGATCGATAACAAAACATAAAACACAAAAATACCAACCACCACTAATACCAATTTTGCTTTCCAATTAAAATATACAATGCATACGTTGTATGATGTGAAGTCGTTGGCATTTGCTGTACCGAAGGTCCAGAGTTTTAATGCCTTGTTGGACAGTCTACAATGTAGACTCGACATGATGTGTTACAAGACCTTTAGGCACCTTTTGACACAATTTCAATGTGGACTGCAAAATAAAGCCAATACAGTCCCCTTAAAAAGTATTGGAACAGGAAGTTCAACTCCTTTGTTTTTATTGTATTCTGATGAATTTAGGCTTCAGATCGACAAATGAACTTGAGACAAAAGTTCAGAATTCCAGCTCAGGACAGAGCATTCTTTTAGAAGCCACCCATTTTCAAGTGAGTAAAAGTATTGGAACAGACTGTTAAATTAAATAAAGTGAAAAACATTTCATGTTTGGTGGCATAACCCTTAATTGCAATAACTCCATCAAGCCTGTGGACAATAGACCTTTCTGACCTGTCAATCACTCGTACAGTAATAGCCAGTCAGATAGCCGCATTGTCTTAAACCCTGGCTTGACACGCCCCTCTCGCCGTATTGTCCCACAAGCAATGCTGGTTGTCAGTAACATGCGCTTGGAAAAGTTAATGTTACGAAGAAAATGGTCCTCAGATGCGCTTGGGGAACGTGGAATTCTGATGAAAGATATCCTGCTAGGTTACAAGGGGCCCAGTTGATTCATTTTCCAAAGCCTAAAACACAGTTGAGGAAGTGTCTATGATGGATTAAGGCTTGCGGAAAAGCACACGTACCACTAAATGTGAACAATATCAACAAATACACAGCTGTATGTTGAAAGGTAAGTGAGGGAGAAGTATCTCCTCTGAGTTGGATTTCATTATTATATACATTGCAGGAGAACAACTTTCACTTTGTTAGTGTATCACTGACCTGCTGAATGAAATGTGTCATGTTTTATGCCGAAGAGTCGGGTTCGTAATACATAAATGCGCCATGTCATGCAAGAATAATGTCTTATTTGCCCATTTGTATCTCATCGAACTTTTATGACAGAGCACTGGGTTCAATTAAGAGCCGAGTGAAATTAATAAACCCACTCACTTATAAAGACAACAACGATATTCCTGGTGATCTTTCCAAGTAAAAAGTACTCACCCTGCTTTACATGTGCAGTAGCATTCCACTATTTTATCCTGTTGGATTTCAATATGAAGTTTGTGAGCCGTCAAACTTTATTCCATCGATTGCCAACGCTTCGCTGTAACTCTGACATTGCGTCCTGCTCCGTCCAAAATCTTAATTCCGTGTACATATCCTCACGTGAAATAGTTGAGACCTCTCTGTAGAACTCTCTTGGACAAGTGAGACGCATTTGGCAAAAAACATACCCCAATATTATCTGGAATATGCGATAGAGAATCCAGTTCAAACCTGTTATGTTCAGTCGCCATTTTGGAAGATTGTGGGGCATGGCAACTGTAGCTAAGGGGGGGCCGAGCTGAAGATCACCAGTCGGAAAGGTCCATTAACTTTACCCGACTGTTCCATTCTTCCTTCAAAACGATATTCCAGGCCTTTTGTGCAGCATTGTTCAGTTTTTGTTTGTTTCTGGGGGTATCTCCCTTCAGTCTCCTATTTAGGAAGTAAATTACATGCTCTATTGCGTTAAAGTCTGGTGAGTACTTGGCCTTTGAGACCTTCCACTTTTCCACTTCCACTTTCCCCCTTGATTAAGTCTCTTTTTTTGGCAGTGTGTTTTGAGTCATTGTCTTTTTGCATGATGAAGCGTCTCATGATTATTTTGGATGCATTTTTTTTTTGCATATTGCTAGACAAAATGGTATTGTACACTTCATTCAACTACTCCGATCAGGAGTTACAGTACATCACCAATAACGACTATTGAGCCTGTTCCTGAAGCAACCATACAAGCCCAAGCCATGGCATTACGTCCGCCATGCTTCACAAATGAGCTTGTGTGTTTGGATCATTCACAGATCCTTTTTTTTCTCCACAGTTTGGCCTTTCCCTCACTTTGGAAGAGGTTCATTTTGTTCATGTCGAGAAACCTTTGTTCCAAAATCTTTGTGGTTTTGCAGGTCAGTGTATAATCTACTTTTAAAATCAAATAATAAAGGTATTTTACCAGGAATCTTTTTTTTTCATTTGTTTTCAAGGTCAATGACCAACAAAACTCAAATGACAATACTGAAACTGGAGCAACCAAACTCTGATACATAAATACATATTTTTTTGTGTGTGTATTCTGTTGCAGTGGTCTTATTGGTCAATTCAGATTTCTGATAGATTCAATCTCAACTGGCTCAAAAGCAGAGAATTAGCAACTGCCACTGCTGATTTATGTTGGAATAGAAAACATGACTATCCTTCAAGATGACAGACAGCAAATGGTATGAGTGCGTGTGCGTGTGTTTGTGTGACGAGGAGAAATGGGGTGTGCTCAGCCCTGTGGAAATGAGAGGGAAAACTAGCATTCTTCATCACGCACCCTCCCATACCTTTCCTCATTGGTTCGGCCCTTTAAAAGCTGCTGCCAGTGCTATCTGTCAGCCTCATTATCACCATTTCTTGGCTTGAGCAAATTGCTATCCACCTTTCGAAGCTCAGTGGAAATAAACAAAGAGGCTTCCGAGGTCCTCGGAGAAAACAAGCGTCAACAAATCAAGGCCCTGGACAACTTTCAAGTGTGAGATGCTTCTTTGCACGAATGTGCTGCTGCTGCTTTTCCTGCAGCCACTTCTTTCAAGCCAAAGGCCGCTAACTGCCCCATCCAGAGGATGTCCCGGCTGTAAAGGAAAGCCATCCCAACTGCATACGCCGGGAGATTTAAATGTCACCGCTCTTGCCATTGGAGAGCCGTGTGGGGTCTACACACAGAGCTGTGCCAGCGGTCTGCGTTGTGCACCGGCTCCAAATGACCCGCGGCCCCTCCGCACCTTACTAGAGGGCAGGGGCGTCTGCACCAACGTCAGCGTCATCAGTTGGACAGAAAAGAGCCAGACAGCAGGTAACATTTTCGGCTTGGTGCCTGGAATTTAATGTTGATGGATCTGCATGCATCAGCAATTTGTAGTGCTGCAACAACAAAGTTTTGGTATTAAAGTCTGTCTAACGAGTGGGTTTTAATTCAGAACCAATCCTTTTAATGCTATTGGATAAACCCATTATAAAACAAAATAACACCACTTATGATTAGTAGTTTGCTCATTGGACGTGTTTTGCAATGACTTATAGTAGGTGTAAACACATTGAATAGTCAATTGTAATATTTTGTCTGTCCTCAGATCCCGCACCCACCGAGAATCCGGAGGAGGTAACCGTCTTCTTCTATAATAATTATACACTATGGAGACAGTTAATGATTAGTCATACTTTAAAAATCCTCTCCCCTCACAGGCCCCATGTCGAAAGCTGCTAACCACACTAATCAGAGGTCTTGATAGTCATTTATTCAAGTCCCATCATGATATCTACATGCCCAACTGTGATAAACGTGGCTTCTTTAGAAAGAAGCAGGTGAGTTGTAAAGTACTGTAACTTCATCCTATGATAGATAGTACAACTTTTTGATTTGTACAAATCATTGTCTAATGAGAAATTCCATCTATCTATCTATCTATCTATCTATCTATCTATCTATATCTATCTATCTATCTATATCTATCTATCTATCTATCTATCTATCTATCTATCTATCTAATCTATCTATCTATCTATCTATCTATCTATCTATCTATCTATCTATCTATCTATCTATCTATCTATCTATCTATCTATCTATCTATCTATCTATCTATCTCTCTCTCTCTCTCTCTCTCTCTCTCTCTCTCTCTCTCTCTCTCTCTCTCTATCTATCTATCTGCATGCATACATGTGTGCGTGTATAAAAATGAACAGTCTATTTTATTTAAGCTTTTCTATAATATGATAATAAATTATATTTGCTTCAAAATTTTGTAACATACAGTACAGTGGCTTGGTACAGATATGTTACTGTGTATCTTGAGTAAAACTGCAGTTCAAAACAAAACAAAACAAAACAAAACAAAACAAAACAAAACAAAACAAAACAAAACAAAACAAAACAAAAACAGAAACACTACAGTATTATAGTACTAAGTAACCAAGGGGAGAGTAAGAAAAGCTCGGAGGAAAAATGTAAATGTGCGTTTGCGTTTCTCTCCGGAACATTAAAATAGACGCACACCACACTTGCGCATTGTGCAGGAATATCAGCTACAGCTAGATAGATGGTCTTGTGATGAAATAAATGAAAATTAATGTTTACGTAGCGACATTTGTGTTCCAATGTGTTGTTTATTTGTGTGCAGTGCTGGTCCTCTCGAGGTAAACAACGCGGACAGTGCTGGTGTGTGGATGAGAGCGGGATGCCGGTGACGTCGCACAAACACAAAGGCTCGAGTTGTTGAAGAAGAGTGTCGAATGTCGGATTAAAGAAACGAGACAAACGCATGGCGGCCATTATAGGACGAAGTTATAGGATTTCCTCACAGACTTATTAGGAATTCCATCTTTGTGTCTCGCTTCTCACGCCATGAGCCTCAAGCTGTTCAGTGTAATTTTGACCATTGGTGCCCTCTAGCGAACACCTAGTGAACTGTTCACCTGACATTAGGCACGCCTGCATGAACAAGAGATCCAATACAAGAGCGGTATCAAAAGTTAACTTAAAAAAAATACTTTTATGTTGCAACTGGTCAAAATGACCCCAACATCTCTAGTTCAGTCCCATATAAAGTTTCCACGGAAATATTTTCCAAATTCCTTCATTCAAAAAAGCAACAAACTGACGTTACTTCATGTTTTTATGTCACGTAGCTCTGCACAATTGAATTTTGTTTGTCCAACACGACAAAATATTAAATTACTAGCGGATCAATGCAATATTGTTGTTTTAAACTTAAAAATGTTAAGTCTGTGGAACACTTTGACACAAAGTTTAAAGTTGTGTGTGTTTACTAAACATCCCGTGGAAAATTTCTCGTATGTTTTGGGGAATTCAACCTAAAATCCTCCCGTGTACAGTTTCGTCACAAACACAGTAGTCATCACTTTGGAGATGTATTACTCTGCATTTATTTTTTCTTGCGTATTACAGCTCTTGTCTTGGATGTTGTACTGTAGGTGTACCTAATACAGTAATGTGTTTGGTATGTGTTTGCATATTCTGCCAACAGTCTATTTGTCATTTAACAATTATTATTTGTATTATTGACAGCACATATCATTTTTCAATTTTTTTAAAAATATAAGATCAGTATTTTTACACCACTGCTATTGTAACAATGTACCTGTTGTATATAGTATCTACTTGTCATGTTATTTATATTTTAACACCATTATTTATGGCCATAGGATAATTAATAATAATTTAAATATTACCCAATGCTAATTAGCAGTCACAAAAAATAAAATAAAATAAATAACGTAGAGTGGAAGTTGAATGAGGATATTTTAATTTTATTTTTTTCCTTATTAAACAACATTAAAAAAAAGAAGTGACGGCACTTTGAACATGCACGTTGTGTTAGGCATTGTGTGACTTAATTAATGTGTAAGTATCAAAATCAGCTTGTCATGTTTTTTTCCATTGATTTGTCACATAAAAACAGCAGAAGAAAGCTTTAATCTCGTTTTCAACGAACAATAGTTTCTTCAATAAAGATTTGGATGACAATGTAAGCAAATCTCCAACGTCAAATGGTGCCCGCAACGTCTGGAAGCTGAAAGAATGTCACAACTCTTGACCATTTGGAAGACTGATTTCACATTTTAAAATTCATTCCAAGTGTGTCCATTAGTGATGTTTTTCTACGTGCTGAGTCAAATTTACAGTGGGAATTTGCCTGGGCCTTCAAATTGATCATCGGTTGCACGCAATTAAACTCTGATGATGTCATTTTTCTCTCTTCTCCTTGAAAATGATGAAATAACCGCTTAATCCCATTTTAATCGTGTTTTATAAACTTTGCCCTTCATCCTAGCGGAGACTCTTCTGTAACATAACACACCAGACACCTTCTGCCTGCTGTTCCAACCTGCTTGAACCCGTTTCATCACTTCCTTCCCACACTCACCATTGCTCTGGATTGTTGACCCCAAGTATTTGACGTCGTCCACCCTCGTTATCGCTTCTCCCTGTAGCCTCACTCTTCCCCCTCCATCCCTCTCATTCACGCACATATATTCTGTTTTACTTTGCCTAATCTTCATTCCTCTGCTTTCCAGCTCATACCTCCATCACCTTCCGTCTTAGTCTATTTGATTGGTTCACTCGAGCCTGTCTTCACGTCCACGGCGTTTCTCACAGCAATTGCCAGAAGTAAACCTTTGAACCCCAAGATCAGTGATTTCTTTCTTTCTTTTTTAAAAATATAGATACATAGCTTTGTTTGCTTCTTAACCTTAGTCTTTCGTCACAGATGTTTGTTTTTCTCCTTCAGAGTAATTTGATTTTGTCCCTTATATTTTTGCAGCTTTTGGTTTGGGAATGATTTTAGGTCTGTCTAACTTTAAAATAAAATAAATTATTAATAATCGCTGTAATTTATTGAATAAAATACTATAAAATGTTGCTTAGTTACACTTTCCTCCTCCTTTTTCGTTCTGTTGTTTTGTTTTGAGCACTTTCCTCTGAGTCCTGTTTGTAGTCCCGGTCTGACAAAATGAAAGGAGCTTTTTTTTTTTTTTTGCTTCTACAAAAAAAGTGACAGAAATACACAGATTTACGACATGATGTACTTTAATCATCAAAGACCCCAAACACAATCATTTAACACAGTGGTGTCAAACATATGGCCCACAGGCCAAAACTGTCCCAATGGGGGTACAGTCTGGCCCACAGGATACATTTGAAAAGGAAAAAATACAAAAGACATTGTGGTGGTGGGGAGTATGGATAATTTTGAGAATTATTATACTCCTGTATAAAAGGGACTGTAATAATTCTTTGGTCATCATAAATTGATTCAATCCAATTAAAAAACAAGTGCAATACTATATTCTACAATTCCAAAAAGACTTCAAGTCTTGTGCCTTCAAATACAAACACTTCCATCAGTTATTTTGCATGCATTGTGGATAACAAACTGCAACAAAATCTTCTCAAGAAATACGTTGTTTTATAAAATGATTTGATTTGATTTGGATTCAATCAAAATTAAAAACATAGGCATGTAAGATTTTAGTGGTTCTGCCAATTTGACATCAAATTATAGAAACAGATTTTTTTTAAATTTTAGACAGAAAAGTCCCATATGATAGAGGTAATCAACAATCTTTACATGTGCATGAAATAAGATAAGAGTTCTAAGAGTTTTGGCCTTTGAGAATGAATGTAGTATCTGATCCGTATGTCAAAAGCCAATTTATAGATACGTATGTACCCTGTTCATGAAACTAATACGATTCTCTATGTAAGTGTGGATATTTCTAAGGATAATTTTCAATCGATACATTTCTACCCATTAAAACAAATAATGACAGTAAGTGACACCAGAATAATTTTGAGAACACGGCAATGCCAAAATGAGTAGAAATCAAATCTTTTATACAGTGTACATATATATTTTAAATAGCTGATTGAGATCTATAGATGAGTCTAAAGGAAAACTCATTAACTTTATCAGTACTTAACCATCGAGTCATCTCAGCCACAAAACCGTCTCGGGTGGTGACTAAAAAAACGGTTGCAATAGTTTGGAACAGGGGGCTGTTGCATCCACAGCGCCACCAACCTGCAGCGGAAAGTTGGTCAAACCACAGCATCATCATCACCACCACCACCACCATCATCATCATCATCATCATCCATCCCACTTTTCCAAAGACACAACGACGTCGCAAGGTGATCGCCGCACACCGCCAGAGACAAAAAAAAGTGCCCCGATGTCCTCCCCGAGTGCAGCGCGCGTCCCACGCAGGAGGAAGACCAAGATGAAGCACTTCGTGCATCAGAAAGTGGAGGTGTTCCGCGCCGGGGAGCCCGTGCCCAGCGTGCTCATGTGGGGAGTCAATCACTCGGTGGGTATGCGACTGGGGAGGGCTTGCTTGCTTGTGTACAGCAGAAGTGGTTCAAGTACTCACATTCTGCACTGAAATAGTACTAGCTTACTTACAGGGAGTGTTGGGAAGATTACTTTAAAAATGTAAATTACATTTACAAGTGA
Organism: Syngnathoides biaculeatus; assembly: GCF_019802595.1. Lineage (NCBI taxonomy): Eukaryota > Metazoa > Chordata > Actinopteri > Syngnathiformes > Syngnathidae > Syngnathoides > Syngnathoides biaculeatus. The sequence continues at coordinate 12,871,772 of NC_084649.1, read as the reverse complement.
CCCTGTTGTACCTATTTCTATTTGGCTCCTGTTTTCCCCCTTTAAAATCTAGTGTAACTATTTACATTTCAAGTACTTTTCTTTATTGTGAATGCAGGCATCAACAGCACCTTTGGTTGCTGTTCTTCTGAAAAAGTGGATTAAAATCAGTGATCATTATTTTGTAATTCGTCAAATATTTGTTCTTTGCACAAATAATGTCATAACAAAACATGAAAAAAGCATTTTTTTTGCATTGCACATTCACATACAGCAGAACCTCAAAAGTACAGACTAATAGGAGGACGAATGAATGAAGCACTTTTTTTTTAGGCCATAAGGACCGATGTACAGTACAAAATGATTGGATTGTTTGGGTTTTTTTCATGCCTTATAACCTCCAGCATAGTATAAATGTCTTGAATAAATACAACAACAAAAAAACCTTTAAAATGTTTGACATTCATTTACTACGCTGGTGTCTTAGTCATGGTGACATTGATGACATCTAGTCAACAATGTCATTTTCGTGAGCCCCGATGAATTAGTGTGCTTCCTAATTCCAAATCTGTTGCCGAAGGTGCACCGCTTCATAAAAGAAAAAGACAGAATTAGTTAACCCATTTGCTCTTCTAACATTTTAGTCTATTTTTCAGTATTTCATCTCTCAGATTTCATGTCAACCATGGATATTCGCATGCGCCACCCTTGCTGACGCAAAGAAAATGATGTTCCAGATATAACGGATTTGACCTCGCAGCAGTGTGCCTCCTTGTCTCCCATTTGTAAAAAAGCGATCTGAACAATATTTTGAATTTCTGTACCAGACACTAATCGTACAATAATTATGTCTTCCGGGGAATTTTTCTTTTCTCCCCACAACCTGTCCATCCAACCAGAATAAAAACAGTGGAAAGGCTCCGTGGTAATCCAGAATTTCAGCTTTAAGGGGCAACAGAAGCGATGTACTGCAGCATTAAAAAAAGACCAATGAATGCCTTCGTTGTCAAGTTACATATTTCACAGGTCGTGCCATCATCTGCTGAGGGTGAAACATGTACGTTGGGTTTGTATTTTGTAACTTCCCACCACCCAGTAAATGAATGTGTGCAGATCAACGACCTGTGCCAGGTTCCTGTGCCTGTCATGCTGCTTCCAGATGACTTCCGAGCCAGTACCAAGGTCAAAGTCAACCACCACCTCTTTAACAAGTACAGTACTGTCCTCCTCTTTATTTTTCTGCTTTCATCCTGCACCAACACTCCTCAAGCAAGCATCACTTCACCAAAATCGGGGGAACAATAGATGGCATGATCTTTAGGAGTGCTCAGACGCCAATCAAAATATTAAAGTAAAGAAAGTGTTAATAAGAGTATGGTAGTGGTGGTAGAAAGGAGTGGTGGTAAGATTAATAAGGGTCTGGGGTGGTTAATACAGCTTTAAAATATGTATAAATAACAATATAAATCATAATATGAATAATAAATAATGAAAAAATATGTGGTCGCTACACGAGGGATTTCACCTATTGCAGGGGTGGTCCGGAACCTTACTCCAGCAACAAACGGGACATTACTGTACATACGTTTTCAACATCTATCAACAATATGAAGAAAATAGTTTCTCAATTCTTCAGAGAAGTACAACACAACTCAAGTCTGGAAAAATGAGTAGTTTGAAATAATCCCTTAATCCAGTCAGGAATCCAGGTTGTGTAACAGTCTCGGGAAAAACAATAAACTGTGTTTTGTCATGTGATGTTACTACACAGGGATTTGTTCCAAATCTCTTTGAATTTTTACCTAAATAATCAAAGTACACATGCCTTTATTAGCAAGGGTGTAGCACCAAATTGAGAGAGCCTGAAAACCGCTAAGGCTACTATATAATGAATGTGCTTTTAAAGATGTAGTTGTTGGCGTAAGTATCCTAGCAGCTAGGATACATATGCCTTGAACTAAATTTTGAAATTATAATCAGCATCAATATCATCAGTAATAACTAATAAGCATGCTTTATGATAAACAGATCTCATATATCAGTTAATAATCAGTCTAAGAATTAATTATCGTTGAGAAGATATTTTAGATTGGGTAGGTGTAATGATGTTGCTGTGTTTGGCATTGTCATCTTTAAAAGACATTAGATGATTCTAGATTGTTTTTTTTGGTTTTGTTTAATAAGAAAACCATATTTTTTGTGTGATTTGTTCCTTAGAGAGAATCTCCCGGGAGAATTTAAATTCAAAGAGTATTGTCCGCAAGTCTTCAGGAACCTACGTGAGCGCTTTGGCATTGAGGACCACGATTACCAGGTACTGCTGAAAAGAAAATAAATACAGTCCAAGCACACTGGTCTGAACTTATGCAGCATTATCAGAATTTTTTTCCAGCAAAGACTCAAAATTTGCATGCGTTTGTGTCAAATTTGCATTTCTGTGCACCTTGGAACACATTTGAGCTTAGCACGATGATCTGATCCATTCTGGGCGCTCATTACTGATGAAACACTGGAGGAAATACACAATCATGCAATAGTTTTTCCAATGTCCTGTTGGTAGCAATTTGCATTTCAGTGAAAACCATTTGCATGTTAAAGCGTGTACAAAATGCAGTATGTAAAAACGAAAATGTTTTCATCGACAGGTGTCTCTGGCTCGCAGTCCGCCGCTCAAAGATGGAGAGGGGACATGTGAGGGCCTGCTGCTCGCGTCATATGACCACACATTGGTGGTCAAAGAAATCTCCAGTGAGGAGGTGGCGGAAATGCACAACATCCTTTCTGAGTATCACCAGGTGACACACGCACACTTAAATCATTTTTTTTTTACCGACAAAGAAAATATGGCCCTTACATAGAATCATATTTGGTAATACTTAAAGCGCAAACGCAAATGGAAATGCACTTTGTAATTGCTTTTATGCAAATACTGTATTTTGGTTCTCAGGAGTGTATGCCTGCCCAACAAGTGTGAAATTAAACAACCAAGTAGATTTAATGAAATCTGCCTCTTAACAAATATATATTTTAAATGAGATAGCGGTTATTAATTTTGCCACCACAATTCAGCTGATTTGCCAAACACTGCCCTTGCATCAAGTTCCGCTCATGAATTGGAAGCTAGGCTGGGTGAAGATCAGGCACACTACACCGTCTGAAACAATAGGACAAAGCCAAATGGTTAGCAAATTGAACAGATTTGCAATAGCTAACAGCACTCGCTTCTGAGAAGTGACTCATTCTTGATTGCTTGGTGAAGTTGACGCTGTGGGGGTGTATTTGTGTTTGGCGATGTGTCAACTGCATATGCCACATGCATGGTTCTGCACATTAGCATCAAGTGTCATTTATCAGCTCGGTGGTGAACTGCTGACTTTCTGGGAACATATCATCCTTCTGTCTAGTGCTGTGATAATAGTTCAAATAACTTGAAAATTTTGATTAAAAAACAAGTCAAAGCATTGCAGTGATCATTTTTCCATATGGGCTAATGTTACTAAAGTATGCGTAAAAGACTAACCATATGTTCAAAATTTGAGATCATTTCTCACTTCTAAAAACATATAACCCACAAGTGGCCAAGGATTGACACAGTCACCGGGGCACTTTCAATCACAAACGGCAACAAAATGAAAACTCATCAAACATTTTCAAAGACTACTACATGGCCACAAATGATGGCCAAGCTCTCAAATAGCCAGACAGGCTAACGGTTAGCCGGTTAACAGCTAGCTGCTAACACTAACCCTTCACTCTCATTTGCTGACTCTCACGTCACTTTCAAGGCTAGGCCCCGCCTCTTAAAGTCACACAGACACACACTCAATATCCGATTCCATTCATCAATTCATCTTCTGAGCCGCTTATCCTCACAAGGGTCACGGGAGTGCGAGAGCCAATCCCAGCTGTCAACGGGCAGGAGGCGGGGTACACCCTGAACAGGTTGTCAGCCAATAGCAGGGCACATGGAGACAGACAAGTGTCGTACTCAGAATCACACCTATGGGCAATTTAGAGTCTCCAGTGAATGCATGTTTTTGGGATGTGGGAGGAAACCGGAGTGCCCGGAGAAAACCCACGCAGGTACAGGGAGAACATGCAAGCTTCTCACAGGCGTGGTCGGGATTTCAGAGCTGTGAGGCCGCTATTCTACAGCTGCGCCACCGTGCTGCCTGTTATCAAATTATTCAAGTTATCTGAATTATTATCACAACACTAGACAGAGGGATTAGATACTTTAGGCCAAAGGCAGACCACACCCTGAAGTGGTCACGAGTCAGTCGCAGGGCACACCATCATTAACCGGGATATGAACCCGCACTGCTTGCACCAAAGTCAGTTGATAATTGCTCGCGGCACACCAGAAGAGCTTTCACGACGCATTATTTGCCACAGCACACTGGTTTGCAATCACTGTTTAGAATATAAGAATGAACACGAGGGAGAAAAAAAGCCTATATTTTATACGATTACTTGAATAATCAATTGTAAAAATATTCATTAGCTCCAGCCCTACTTCTGTTTTTGTTGGGGTAACATCTGCACTCAATGTACAGCCACGCCTAGCTTCATTCATGCAACGCTGTACCTGAAATATAAAAAGACATGACACTGCTCCTTTTTTCATACCCAGCATGTTGTCACCTGCCACGGTTCTACACTGCTCCCTCAGTTCCTGGCCATGTACAGAGTCACAGTGGAGAGTGAGGACACCTACCTGCTGGTCATGAGGAACATGTTCAGTCACAGACTGCATGTCCACAGGAAGTATGACCTCAAGGTAAAGTGATTGTGTAAGGGGGATCCGTTCCTTTTGTCAATGCCTGAACACGTTCCGTTACGTTTGTATTTGTTGCAACTTCAGATTTATAATCATTGTAAAAATATAACTTGCCTCAATTTATGACCGCTGATACTAGGTGTCAAGATCTAATGGCACATCATTAGTTTAAAATCAGTGATGTGCTCGCGACTCAATGAAGTGCCATACGAGTCCGCTCTCCACTCTAATTGAGCTCCCCTCAGATGATGATGAAATGTTGTGTGGTCTCTCCTTTCCTCAGGGCTCCCTGGTGTCTCGAGAAGCAACTTTTAAAGAGAAGGTGAGCTCACATGAAAGGATGTGTCAGTGCTGGGAGAACTGATTGAAAATCATGAGGAACTGGTTTTTATCCTGTGGGGTTAATAATGGAAGCGTCATGATTGCAGTGAGCTTGCTTTTGCGGACTGCATTGATAGATGTGACTGTGAAGAATGAAAAACAACATTTTATAGTCTGCCAAAAGGGATTTAGAATGAAATGAGAACCATATGAAATTTAAGAGGGTTCACACAAATATTACATTTACAATTTAGGTATTAATTTAGATATTCCTTGTTGTGTTCTGTCCAGGTCAAGGAGCTTCCCACTTACAAGGACGTGGACTTTATGAACAACATGCAAAAGGTTTACGTGTGTGACGAGGAGAAAGAGCGCGTCATGGTCAAGCTTCATAGAGATCTTGAGGTAAGAAATCTTTTTGAATTTTTTTAACTTTGTGTAAATGTGTCTGTTGATTGGAATCGCCCATTGGAATGAATGGAAATGCCATTTATCTGTCCTCTTTTCGCAGAGGATATAGAGTACATGTTTGTGAGTGTTGTTATAGACTCTGGCTGAATGTGTTATCATCCATCCATCCATTCATCCATTTTCTTACCCGCTTTTCCTCACAAGGGTCGCGGGAGTGTTAGAGCCTATCCCAGCTGTCAACGGGCAGGAGGCAGGGTACACCCTCAACTGGTTGCCAGCCAATCGCAGGGCACATCGAGACAGCCGCACTCACAATCACACCTACGGGCCATTTAGAGTCCAATTAATGTTGCATGTTTTTGGGATGTGGGAGTGCCCGGAGAAAACCTACGCAGGCACAGGGAGAACATCCAAACTCCACACAGGCGAGTCCGGGATCGAACACGGGACCTCAGAACTGTGAAGCCAACGCTTTCCAGCTGATCCACTGTGTCGCCGTGTTATTATTTATGTTCAAATTAAAATTGCTAAAAGGTTTGTAACGACCGCAGCATTGACATAAGTGTTATTACCTCATTTATTGTGTTTCTCATAGTTTGTTAACATTAAGCTAATTCACTTTGATTAATCAAGATGTGCTTTTGTTGTGTAGAAAAAGTGTAATTTTCTTCGTTTAATGTTCAAATTTCCAGTAAATGTGACCTGGGAGTGGCGCCAAACATATACCTTGAAGATTTCAGAAATAGGATCGCTAGGTACCACTGTAGACAAAAAATAAAAATAAAAAATAGTCCCTGCTCCTCCCAAAAACAAAATAAAACTAATAATTAAAAACTTTGAACCTAGTCGCTGATGGTGTGGTGACTTTGGTGTGGAGAGCGTGGGATCGATTCGAGTCGATATCTGCCCTGCGACTGACTGGCCCTGTGACCCTTGTGAGGATAAGCACCTTGGATAACAGATGGATGGACTTTGAACCTTTGACCGAACATGCGTGTGTTTGATTACTGCATTCTCCACTGTGCCCTGCATCGTTTGGCAACCAATTCAGGGTGTAGTCTGAAAGTCAGCAGGGATAAGCTCCCGCCCCCCAGCATACCCCCCGTGACCCTGAACAGTATAACCGGTGTTGAGAATGGATGGATGGCACATTTTGGAGTGTGCTAGCTAGACTGCCCTCTTTCTGCAGTTCCTGGTGCGCATGAGGATTATGGACTACAGCCTCCTGCTGGGTATCCATGATGTGGAGTGGGCTGAGAAGGATGAGGTGGAGATGGAGTCGTCTGATGGCGAAGAAGAGCAAGATGAAAGCAGCCTGTCTGCGGTCCCACGCTCCAGATCACCTGAAGGCATCGCCGGCTACATGAACTCCTTCAAGCCCATGGGCCCCGGGGAGTTTGACCCTTACGTGGATGTGTACGCTATCCAGAGCGCTGAAGGTGAGTCCTGAGGGCGCTCTCTGGCCCGGGCCCGGTCGTGCAGGCTCGTACGTGGAGATCAAAAACAATCGGCAAAGGCTGAAGCGTTGAGCCTCCCTCACTCCCGTGTAGGCGCACCGCGGAGGGAAGTGTATTTCATGGGTCTGATTGATGTGCTGACACAGTACGACACCAAGAAGAAAGCGGCTCATGCTGCCAAAGCTGTCAAACACGGGGTGAGCGTCGGTGCCATGTAAAGCAACTGACATTGTTTATTCACACTGACAAATTGTGGGTCTGTTTTGCAGGCAGGAGCAGAAATCTCCACAGTTCATCCAGAGCAGTATGCCAAGCGTTTCAGAGAGTTCATCACCAAGATGTTTGCTTAGCTGAACAAAGATCCATTATGTTTTCACACTTACGGGATGGAGATTGCTGCTCCTTCAGGAGAGCTTAAATTCAGTTTTCCCCATCTTTAAATCTGCTTTTCAGATGTCTTCAAAATACAGCACACACAGTAAAAGAATGGGGTTACATTTTCTTTTTGAAAACCAATTTGTAGTTTTGAAATTAAATCAGGAAACAAAATATTGTCTACATAGTTTTCTTATTTCATCCCATAGTTTCTGTGTGATTTTTATTACTTTAATAGTTCTTTGTTTTTGTATGACCTTTTTAAATGTACCTAGTATCTTAATTGTTTTTTTTTTTTCACCCCTTCTTAGTTGCTCAAGAAGCCACCCTTTTCTCTCATGGATGAGATAACTGTGCCTTTCTTTCTTGACCCCCTACCATTTTAGTTTTAGTTAGTTCTGTGTTTGTTCTTCAAAGACGGGGTGAAGCATGAAGCAACTGCAGGATCCTTTCTTGTCTCCCTCTCTTATTGCAAACATTTCATTAAAATGGGATAAGACAAGATCGTTCCCTGATTTCATTGCAAAACAAACTTGGTGTCAGAAGTGGGATCACAGGATCGACTGTCAGACTCGGGACTAGAGAGACTTTGATCATCCAAGACAAGTCACTGGCTTGCCCCTTACCCGAGCCATCAATACGGGGGGACTGCCTGGCGCCTGAACAACTGACTGCCGCCGAGAGATCCACACAGGCCTGCGAGGTCCTCCAAACAAAGAATTACGGTCAAGAAAAATATAATTACTTGAAAACTGGACCATTTCATATGGAAAGGTTCGAGTCCTGTAAAGTCCTCCAAGAGTCCTGTAAAGTGTTAGCCTCACAGTTCTGTGGACAGGAGTTCAATCCCAGTCCCGCCTGTGTGGAGTTTGCATGTTCTCCCCATCCCTGCATGAGTTTTCTCTGGGCACTTCGGTTTCCTCCCAAAACCTAAAAACATGCATTCATTGGATACTCCACATTAACCCTAGGTGTGATTGTGAGTGCAGTTGTTTGTCTCCATGTGCCCGCGATTGGCTGGCAACTAGTTCAGGGTGGAGCCTGCCTCTGTCATGATCCTGGATTCCAGCCAGGGCTGGGCGTGGCCGTCTAATCGGAAGGGTCACACCTGCGCCTCATGACCTCTGATTAGACCCAGTACATATAGGACCCGGGGGACGACAGAGACTCTGCTAGATCGTTGCCTCTCATGCCTCGTTCCCGCACTACCGTACTCCTGACGTCTACCTCCTGTGTACCGACCAACGCCTGTCTCCCGACCTACCCCGTAAGCCTGCCGTTACTGATCTTGCTGCTTGTTTGGACGGACTCCCTGGTAACCGACATTGGAACGAATAAAGGCTTATTCCGCACTGCCTACCTCTCACCTGAGTCGTGCATTTGGGTCCACCCCCGAGTCTCGTCCGTGACAGAACGAGCTAGCCAAGAACATGGACCCAGCCGACTCTGAAGCCATTCGCCGTGCGCTGCAAGTGCAGGGCAAACGCCTGGGTGAGCAAGAGGCTGCTCTCCAGGGTATGACTCACCAGATCCAGGAGCTCTGCACCCAGCTGCAACCGTGGCTAGCCTCCCAAGCTAGCGCGGCCGCTCCTGTGCCTCCCTGTGCCACCATCACTCCGCTCTCTCGACCAGAGCAGTTCTCAGGCGACTCCGGTAACGTCAAGCCCTTCCTGGCGCAGTGCGATCTCCACTTTGAGCTGCAAGCTTCCGCTTTTCCCACGGACCGCTCCCGGATCGCCTTCGTCATTTCCCACATGACAGGGAGGGCGGAGGCATGGGCCACCGCCGAGTGGAGCCGTAACTCGGAGACCTGCCGCTCATGGGCGAGCTTCGTCTGCGCGCTCACCCAGGTGTTCCAGTATGCGACTCCGGAACGCCAGGCGGTGTCGTCACTCATGACAATCCGCCAGGGGCGTCGCCGCGTGTCCGACTACGCCATCGAGTTCCGGATTCGGGCTGCCGAGAGCCGCTGGAATGAGGAAGCCCTCCATGACGCGTTTTACGAGGGACTGTCCCCACAGATCCGTGGTCACCTCGTGGCCATGGATCTTCTGCCTTCGCTTAACTCCCTCATCGCATTGGCCCTCAAGGTGGACCAGCGCCTCACCGTGCAGAGACAGATGGAGGGAGGAGGAGAGGGAGAGTCGCAGTCCGGTTGTTTCCGCTTCCCGGCCACCCGTGTTGTCAGCTTCACCGGAAGCCATGCGAGTGGAGGGGCTTGGCAGCTCAGCGGAGGAGCGCTTACGTCGGCGACGAGAGGGACGCTGTTTTTACTGCGGGCGTTTGGGACACTTGATCGCCCGTTGCCCGACTCGACCAGGGCATTCTGACATCAGGATCGCTACTCCGCTGAGTGTGCGGTACACCGCGACGGGTCAGGGAGGTCCCTTCTTCACCTCACCTTGGGAACGGACTCCCGTTCATGCTCTGTGATGGCTTTCATAGATTCTGGGTCGGAAGCAAACCTGATAAATCCCCGCGTGGTCGAGGAGCTGGGGGCGGCAACTTTTCCCACGCAACGTTTTCGTCACGCGTATGCCGCCAACGGCAAGTTCCTTTGTCGGGTTACACATCGCACTCAGACGCTACGTATGAGCTTTCCGGACGCTCACTCAGAGCGTATTAGCTTTCATGTCTTCGACGCACGTAGTAGCGACATCATCTTGGGCAGCCCGTGGCTCAAAGAACATAATCCGCACATAGATTGGACCACGGGTCAGATCAAGACTTGGGGAGAGGACTGTCTCAGTCGCTGTGTCGCTGTCCGGAGAGACAGGGGTATTCAAGTTGCGCCGGTTCGGCTAACAGAACCTAGTACCGCCCTGGACCTGACCGCAGTGCCCTCCTGCTACCATGACCTACGGGAGGTCTTCTCTGAATCTAAAGCAAAGTCTCTGCCGCCATATCGGTCATACGACTGCGCGATTGAACTCCTGCCAGGCACCTCTCCACCCAGAGGGAAACTGTTCTCTTTAACCGGACCAAAGCATCAAGCCATGAGGGACTACATCGAGGACTCGCTGGCAGCCGGACTCATTCGCCCCTCATCCTCACCAGCCGGTGCGGGGTTTTTTTTGTCAAGAAGAAGGACTCCACGCTGCGACCCTGCATCGACTACCGAGGCCTGAACGACATCACAGTCAAGAACAGGTACCCTTTGCCGCTTATCTCTACAGCATTCGAACTCCTCCAGGGAGCCCGGATCTTCACCAAGCTCGACTTGCGCAGCGCTTACCATCTGGTGCAGATTCGGGAAGGGGATGAGTGGAAGACGGCGTTCAACACCCCCACAGGGCACTATGAGTATCTGGTGATGCCCTTCGGACTGACAAACGCTCCAGCCGTCTTTCAGAACTTCATTAACGACGTGCTTCGGGAGTTCCTGAACAGATCTGTCTTTGTTTATCTGGATGATATTCTCATCTTTTCAGCAAACCTAACCTCTCACATTCAACAAGTCAGAGAGGTGCTCCGGCGTCTGCAGCAGCACCAATTATACGTGAATATGGAGAAGTGTGAGTTCCATCGGGCATCCGTGTCCTTCCTGGGCTTCGTCCTGGCTGAGGGAGAGATACGGATGGATCCCGGGAAGGTCGACACGGTGCTGCGGTGGCCTACCCCCACCAACAGGAGGGACGTACAGAGGTTTCTGGGATTTGCCAATTTCTATAGGAAATTCATAAGGAACTTCAGTTCCGTGGCCGCTCCTCTGCAATCGCTCACCTCGCCACATACCCTCTTCGACTGGTCCGGGACCTGCCAGGAGGCCTTCAGCAGGCTCAAGGCAAGTTTCACTACTGCGCCCGTTCTCATTATTCCGGACCCAGATAACCAGTTTGTGGTGGAGGTGGATGCATCGAATTCAGGAATCGGAGCAGTCTTGTTGCAGAGGAGTCCCAGGGATGGAAGGATCCACCCGTGCGCGTTCCTGTCTAGAAAGTTGACCCCGCCAGAGAGGAACTACGACGTGGGAACTGCTGGCGGTCAAGAGCGCGTTGGAGGAGTGGCGGCACTGGCTGGAGGGCTCGCAAGTACCGTTCGTTGTCTTCACGGACCATAAGAACCTTGAATACCTGAAGTCTGCGAAGAGGTTGAACGCCCGTCAGGCCAGGTGGGCCCTATTTTTCACCCGCTTCCACTTTAAGGTGTGTTTCCGCCCAGGCTCCAAAAACGGCAAGCCGGATGCACTCTCGCGGGTCCACGAGGGAGGGCGCACAGATTCAGACGCCGCTACTATCCTGCCAGCAGGGTGCTTCGTGGCCGGTTTCACCTGGGCGATCGAGTCGCGGGTGAAGGAGGCTCTGGGAGAGACACCGTCACCCGCGGATTGTCCGTCGGGCCGCCTGTTCGTCATCCCATCTCTGCGGGGAGATGTCATCAACTGGGCCCATACCAACAAGACGGTCTTCCACCCGGGTATGGCGAAGACACGTTCAGTGGTCGAACAAATGTTCTGGTGGCCTAACCTCAGCAAGGACGTAAGGGAGTTCGTCAACGCCTGCCCGGTGTGTGCTGCCAATAAGACTTCCCGCCTAGGGCCTGTTGGTGAGTTGCAACCCTTGTCCATCCCCTTTCGTCCGTGGTCACAAATCGCGCTGGACTTCGTCACCGGCCTGCCGCCTTCTCAAGGGAACACAGTGGTGCTGTCCATAGTGGACCGTTTTTCCAAGATGGTCCACTTCGTGCCGCTTCCGAAGATCCCGTCGGCCAAGCAGACAGCCCAGTTGGTATTAGACGAGGTCGTCCGTTACCACGGCCTACCCCAGGACATCGTTTCGGACAGGGGTCCGCAATTCAGCGCCCGTTTCTGGAAGGAGTTCTGCAACCTCATCGGCGCTTCAGCAAGTCGGACATCGGGTCATCACCCAGAGTCTAACGGCCAGACTGAGAGGATTAACCAGGAATTAGAGACCGGTCTTCGATGTCTGGCATCCAGGGACCAGAGCACGTGGAGCCAGCACATCAAGTGGGTGGAGTATGCCCACAATTCTCTACCCTCCGCTTCAACAGGTATGGCTCCACTCCATGTCGTGCATGGGTATCCTCCGTCCCTGTTTCCTCCACTGGTCACAGAATCCACAGTTCCGTCGGCCCTGGCCATGGTGCGACGCTGCAAACGGACCTGGGAAGCAGCTCGGAGGACACTGCTGCGCATGAGCAGCGCCTACAAGGCCGCAGCAGACCGCAAGAGGAGGGCCGCACCAGAGCTCAGAGTGGGACAGCGCGAGTGTGGCTCTCCACCAAAGATCTCCCGCTGCGGACGGAATCCCGCAAACTTGCTCCCAGGTTCGTTGGCCCGTTCCCTGTTTCCAAGGTTATTAACCCGGTCGCCGTCTCGTTGAAACTGCCCAGGTCGATGAGGGTGCACCCTACGTTCCACGTCAGCAGACTTCGCCCGGATCGCACGTCGTCGCTGGCTCCTCCGCTCAAGTCCCCCCCCGCATGGTCGACGGTGGGTTGGTGTACACCGTGCGCCGGTTGCTGTCTTCCCGCCGCAGAGGGAAGGGGGTCCAGTACCTGGTGGACTGGGAGGGATATGGCCCGGAGGAGCGCTCTTGGATCCCCTCCCGCTTCGTCGTGGACCGCTCCCTCATCAGGGACTTTCACGCGGCTCACCCTGATGCGCCTGGGCCGTCCAGAGCCGGCCGTTGAGGGGGGGGTACTGTCATGATCCTGGATTCCAGCCAGGGCTGGGCGTGGCCGTCTAATCGGAAGGGTCACGCCTGCGCCTCATGACCTCCGATTAGACCCAGTACATATAGGACCCGGGGGACGACAGAGACTCTGCTAGATCGTTGCCTCTCATGCCTCGTTCCCGCACTACCGTACTCCTGACGTCTACCTCCCGTGTACCGACCAACGCCTGTCTCCCGACCTACCCCGTAAGCCTGCCGTTACTGATCTTGCTGCTTGTTTGGACGGACTCCTTGGTAACCGACATTGGAACGAATAAAGGCTTATTCCGCACTGCCTACCTCTCACCTGAGTCGTGCATTTGAGTCCACCCCCGAGTCTCGTCCGTGACAGCCTCCTGCCCGATGACAGCTGGCTCCAGCACTCCTGTGACCCTTGTGAGGATAAGCGATTCAGAAAATAGATGGACAGCCAGAACACAGATCCTTTTATGTAGCGCATGCAGCTGGCGCATCGCCGGAGTACAGCAAAATTAAGAACAGGTTTATCGCTGATACACTTTCAGATATATACAGCTCACAAAACAAACAAACAAATAAATAAATAGTACTGGGCAGCAGCACGGTGGATCAGCTGGTAAAGCGTTGGCCTCACAGTTCTGAGGACCTGGGTTCGATCTCGACCCCGCCTGTGTGGGTTTTCTCCGGGCACTCCGGTTTCCTCCCACAACCCAAAAAACATGGAACATTAATTGGACACTTTAAATTGCCCCGATGTGTGATTGTGAGTACGACTGTTTGTCTCAATGTGCCCTGCGATTGGCTGGCAACCGGTTCAGGGTGTACCCTGCCTCCTGCCTGTTGATAGCTGGGATAGGTTCCAGCACTTGTGAGGACAAGCGTCAAAGAAAATTGATGGATAGATAATACTGGGCAAGCAATAAAGGCCCACCTATTTGTATACAAGGCATATAAAAGTAAATTTTCCATAAAATGTCCCTTTAAATCTGGGTCAAACTGACTAAAAACTCTTTGCGGTCATTAATTTGGCGGGGGAGTGAAATAGTAGTTATTACTTCCCTAAAAACAGATAAAAATCCATATATTCATGAGCCCTTGCTTGAAACAAAAACAACATAAAATCTCACATATGTGGATGTATTTTATGAAAGTTTCATTTTTATTTTTATTTTTTTTTGCATAATCAGGTTCTCCTCTGACAAGGCCAGGCTGCCCAAATCCAGTCATCTATCACAGTGCTACAACTTTCTGACAGTCAGGAGGACCAGAAAATCTTCCAAACTCAGGGCAAGGACCTATGTTTGGTATACCGGAAAAGAAAAAGAAAAAAAATCATACCACATTTTTTTGAGGTAATCTATTTTCCCCCATTTTTTCTATTGTTCACAATGTAAGGTCTTGTACTGTATCACCCAGTAGTGTTAGGAAACGTTCCAAATCCCAAGCGGAGCTCTGACTCCACATTGTATGAAATCCAACTTGTGAGGGGGTTCTGACAAATTCGATTTAATTTATGGCCACTGTCAAAACCCATCAGCAAGGAAGGCCAGAAAACCTTCCACACCCGCAGCAGGGGAACTTTGTGCTTCCTAAAATGACCACGAGTCCACAAGACCACAAAGAATATTTTTCATTTTATTTTAATTTTTTTTTTTGGGGGGGGTTGGACTTTGGGGGAACAGGTGCTTTAACCGTTCCTAGTCGCAGGCTATATTAGCTCATTCCCAAGGCTGCTTGTGGTGCACACAAACTGCTTCCGCTCGCTCCTGATACTTTAGAGACAGTGCAACATGGCACAGATTGATTATTTGACATAAACTTCAAGAGCCTAAAATATTTAAAATGTTGGTTCATTCCAACCTTTCTACTAGTGTTCCCTTGCTTCACCCAAAGTAGAGGCTTCAAAAGTGAAACGTCAACATGAATTCAGAGCATTTTTATTCTGTCTGTATGTAGGATTGTTATTTTTTTTAATCAACTACTGCTATTGAGGGCTATCGTTTGTGTTGTGATCCCACCCTATGTGAATCTTGTTTCTAATAATTCACTATCTTTTCTATCGTGAATCATCTGCTTCGGCTTGTTGCGTCTGCAGCAGGCAGTGTCGAAGCTCCGTTAGAAAAGAGAGTCCAGGGCTCTGACCTAGAAAGATGTAGCCCGCAGCCAAGGAGCAGCCAATCTGACAGCGAGATGAGTGTGAAGTGATTTCTGTAGGCTGATTATTGCTCAGCTGCAACATGTTCCTGTTGTTTTGGTGGATCTAAATAGACTTGAGCAGAATTTCTGACGCAATAATAATAATAAACAGCTGGACGATGGTTTTGTGTATTGATAATGAATGCTTTATGAATCATTTGCATGAATTAAAAAAATACAAATGAATAGACTCTTTACAGCACAGACGTATACTGAGCAACATTCATTAGATGAACACAAAATCACATCGAGTACGGATGGGTGACTTGTTTTTATGCTACTCTTTAAATCTCCACGTGGGCAAAAGTTCCTCTTTTCCTGACTCTGATTATCAGCCACCTTCCAACATTCATTCTAATGCTCACTTGTATACTGTATATACGTACATGTGAAAACAACATATTTAACAATACTTTTAATCTCTATTGGTCATGGCAGGAGAGTCACTTCACATCCATTAAAGCTGCACCTCTTCCTGATGACGTGACGCTTTTTAAATACATTCAGTTGAAATGAAGGCATTTTCTTTGCTCATATGCACATCACCACGGCGGCCTGCAGCTTGGAGTCATTCACTTTAACGATGTCTATAATGCACAAATCATGTACAGTGTTTGTCGCGCACAGTGATACAAACATTACATATAAATTTTAGTCTTGAGCTTTCAAGATTTAATTATCAAAGGAACACCAAAGCAAGAAACTGTAAATCTCTTCCGCGGCCACTTTTGTACTCAGAACCACCCGTACAAAAAGTACAATAACAATTCTGGAAATTAAGAACTCAGAACTTTTTTTATTCCTCATTTTTTTTCCTTTTTTTTTTAGATTTATAGAATTCTATCATCGTATCTCTAGATTTTGTTCAAAACAAAAGCAGCCTTGGCAGCGCAACTTTAAAACGACCGGTCAGTCTGTTTGGCTGCATTGAATGCAACACAATATAAACACTCTCTTGAAAATACCAGTAAAGTCATGGCATTTGAAACCGATACATACAGACCAATTTATTAGTTTATTGCAGTTCTTTACATTTGGACTTGAGATCTTCTTTTCGCCCAACACACTTTCTTCACTTTCGTTGCATGTGGCAGTTTGCCAGTTTCTCTCTGTCTGTCTGTCTCTCTTTCTCTCTCTCTCTCTCTCTCTCTCTCTCTCTCTCTCTCTCTCTCTCTCTCTCTCTCTCTCTCAGCAGCCTAATAGAGCTTGTGGCGCAGCACTAGTGCAACATCTGGCCACATGCTCCTTCATCCTGAATGTGCAGGCCTCAATCTCACAACATAACTTTAAAACAAACAAAAAAATTATCTCCAGTCTTACGACACAGCTTTTCTTGATGTACTGTAGCTAAAGCTCGAACACCCACCCCTGTGTGAGATCTTGAGCGTTGCGCCGACTGCTGTGTTTGGCGCCATTGCGACGGAGACGCCTGGGTTGGCCGCGGAAGCGAATCCGGCAGTTGTGGCGACGGAAGGGGCGGCTTCATTGGGACATCCATACTGCAGCAGTATCTCGGCGCACTCCTGGCTGCCAGCCATGCGAGCCAGGGTCAGTGCCGTTTGCCCCTGACCATCCCTGTACCGAACGTCGCATCCATACTGATGACAAAGACAGATAAAACAATATGGTTACTGGAACACATTGGATGTTTCTTGAATGTTTAACATTTTTTGTTTTAGTTTTTGTAATTATTGAGAGATGTTAGTCAACCTGCCTAGGAACAAGGACATCAGACGTATGCACTGTAGTCAATCAGTGTCATCCACTGAAGTTACATGTCTCAGTAAAAGGTTTTTGAAATGTCACTTCCAACTTTGTTTCATTTATTTTCTTTAACCCACAATGACATCCCAGTCTGTTTTTCTTGGTGTATAACTGAATTATTGTTTGGAGAAGATCTTTACCAAAGCTTGTTTAAAGGTGAATGATGCTGCGAAACAGTTTTAAGGTTGTCATGTTGCCTCCTATATTTAAAATACAGAATTAGCTTTTTGGGCAGTGTATTGTCTGTGCTTTCATTCTCAATCAGGCTGTCCCAAGGTGGAACTTTAACATTACACACCATCTCATCCTGCACTTTCTACTTTGGCTTCAGACCAGACCTTTTTTACTCAAGAAAGAGAAAATCTCATCCAGTTTCACTACTTTTTCTTCTATTATTCACATATCCCGATGTTTGTAATTATGAGTGGCCCAATGTGACTTAGCAGCAGCTCTTTGTGAGAGGCAGTGTGCTGCCGTGTTTAAAAAAAAAAAAAAAAACAAGACGTCAGCCAGTAGTTCACTGCGCTGGATCTGTTTTCCTCTGCGCTGAGAGTGTGCACAAATGCGCAGTTGCGCAGCTTAGAGGGAACACTGAATACAGTGCAGTCGTCCTGTCCCACGGCTAGGGACAACTAACTGGACTGTTCTTGATTGTTGAAGATGCTTCACCTTTAACCCAAAAGACTTTTTCAGTTCCATTTTTTGCTGAATTGTTGCTCACGTGGAGGGTTCTGCAACTAGGAGTGGATGACTGTCGGACACGTGTTTTGGTGGGATTGAAATTTTGTTGGTGTCGTAGATGTTATAAATAATAAAAATGCCATGTTGATGCCATATGACATGAGTGTCGTGACAAAAAAAGACATTTCTGTGTCTAAAGCCCGATCTAGCTGGTTGCTGCCAAACTGTATCAATATAGTATATACAGTAAATATTGGTTTACAGTTATACTTAGTACATTCACAATTCATTATAAACATATACCTGGGAGTGTCTGTGGCTGAAATTCATGCAAAGTCTTTGCAACAAAACTTATACTTCGATTAATTATTATTATTATTGTTTTTGTTATTAGTATTATTAATTTCCCAGACACATAATTCTTACAGGTCCATAGTCTAATTACATCCAGTACACGAGCTTTAGCATAAATCCCGCCTTTACAATGATATCCAGAAACAATTGGAGACAAGTGAAACGTACTCCTTCAGATTTGTGAGAGTGCAGCTGCTTTACTAAAGTCCCTAATGTCTCTTTTTGGCTTTGAGAAACCTAACAAATACACCAAAAATTGAAGAAATGAAGAAAAAGACACATTAACATGATATACACAATATCAGTAAGATAAAACTGATAATTGTCACTCTCATGAAACTAAAGGCAAACTAAAACATATAAATATATATGGAAAAACTCCATTGTAAAAGGCAACACTAACACTGTATACACAGTTGAATATACAGTGTCAGTCAAAACTGAGCATTATTATCTTTGCAAAGTCAGAACTTTGCGTAGAACTCTTTGAGCTTTCATAATGTAGTGGTCAGAGAGTGTAGAGTACATCCCAGTCAGCAAAGCCTCAGTGGGATAGACTAAGAGGGAAATATACTGACCCAAACAAGAAGCTGTGTCATCACCACGTCGGCCTGTTGACAGGCAGCATGAAGGGCTGAACCGGGCAGCCGCAGTGCCATGAGGGACCGGGAGGAGAGCGCCATGCTGGGGGGTCCGTTGATGTCCTCTTTAGTGCAGTGGGCCAGGAGGAGCAGCAGTTTGGGGAGGTTGTGCTCCATCGCCGCCAGCAGAAGACGGCCGGACAGTGTTATGTCTGGACCCTCATTGGGAGTGGGAGGAGCCAACGGCGCCACAAAGAGTTTCTGCTCATATTTGGCCCGAATCCATGACTCTCGCTCCTCTCTGGAAAAAAAAAAATAAAGTGGTGGAGCGTCATAGACAGCAATGGCTCCTCTGCTGTTTTTAACACAAACAAATGCACAAGCCCACTTACAACCTAAATTCATTGATTCAGAACCTCTCCTGTTGATTACTGTGGCACGATTGTGTGCGGTTATATGTATATTACATTTTTGTATCGTACATGTCCTAACACTTCTTCTGCACAGTCCACCCCCCTAAAGAAGGCAGACTCTGGAATTATCTTCTCAACGAGTTGAGACTGGAGAACTAACCCGAAGATATTTGACAGCGACCAAGTCTTGACAGGGCTGCTTGCATGAAAATCTAGATTTTATTATTGAAACTATTTTAAACACGGCCCAGTTAATTTATTTATATTTATCTGATTATATTTATCTTACTTTTTGTATTTTACCTTCTTGTAACTTATGTACCTTCTAAAAACCTCCTTTGGACAAATATTGCAAATTAGCACTCGTGCTAAAATACTTAAAGCAATGGATCTAGTTTGTCCGATGTTTTTGTGACGTCCAAAGCGAAAAAATGAGTAAATACATAAATACGAAATGATATTTTCACCGTCATTACCGGGTAGCATCAGGCGGGGGTTTACGGTGGCCCATGGTGCGAGCCTCCCATATACAGTTCACCATGTGGTTCCCAATGGCACTGAGAACCAGCGTGAGCTCTCGTGGCAGGTCGTCCAGATCCAGAGAGCGAACGCGCGAAACGTGAGTCCCCAAGTTCCTGTGGATCCCCGAACACTCGATGCATATGAGGGCGCCAAGGTTTAAACTGGCCCACGTAGGATCTTTCAAAGGGGGAAAAAAAAACACAAACTGATGATCATTCATCTTTAAATGAAATTGATGATTTTTAGTACGTTATTAATGAAAAAACGGCAGCCAGTATGGATCCATCCGTGTTTCCACCACAAAACATGATTTTGATGTATATGGCCATGAAAACCCTCTCGAGGGATTTGTTTTCAACAGGAAACAGAACGTGACGTTGGAGGCAGTAGCGCACTCAAGCGGACTCGTTTTTTTCTATCAGTTTTACCTGCGAGAAAATTACTCGTTGTTCCTTTGTGTTAGCCATAATGGCGGCTCGTTGCATTGCTGGATATTGCTCGAACACTCGGGAGGATGGATTCACTCTTCATACTTTTCCAAAAGATCCGGTTCGTTGTGAAAAATGGATTGCACGGTTGCAGAGGATGAGAGCTTCGTGGGTTCCAAATAACAGGTAGGTGTGTATACAGCTACTAAAAAAAAAAAAAAAAACAATTGTAGGGGGGGGCGTAATCCGTAAGTCAGGGATGCTAAATGTGTTGATGGGCGCATCGGAAGGCTTCCGTACAGCAGCTGCTGAAGGATGGCCTCCGCAGGCCTTGTGAATCGCCACTGGCCGGCTCCGCCTTGTTGGGTGGGGTGGCTCATCGCAGCGCCGGGCCATGGTGGATTGGACGGGGAAGCGGTTTGGCCGTGATCCTCAAATCATCTAAATATGGCTCAAAACAATAGGGTAATAATGCTTCGGTAACTTCACTCGGTTGTGAGATGTTTTCTTCAGAAGGGGCGTGTTTGTCTCCCATAGGAAGGGCCACAGCGTGTTTTCAATGGTGAATGTCCGGGGTGACGTCACGGGCAAGAGAGCAGCCAATATGGCGACCACTTGGATGTTGTTGAATGAAACTGTCATGATCCTGCCGCTTCAGCACGAGCTGTGCGGGTGCCCGCGCGGCTGCGCTAATTGGGAGGCACACACCTGCGCCTCATGCGGGCTGATCATCCCCCGTATATATAGGACCCGGTGACGACTGGTCCTCTGCCAGATCGTTGAGCTTTATGTCCCGTTCCAGCACTCTCGTATTCCTGATTGAACCTGTGTGTACCGACCTTCGTCCGTTCTCCGACCAACCTTGTAAGCCTGACTCCTTGGATACGTCTGCCTGCGTTGATTGTTTCCCCGTGTACCGACTCCTGCCTGTCCGCTCATCTGCTCTCTTCGCCCGATGTCACAACTACCGCTGCTGCACCGGACTGCCTGCTCGATCCCCTACCTCTGCATACAATAAACGTGTCTCTTCTTGAACTACCTTGCGTCTTCCGAGTTCCTGCATTTGGGTCCTACTCTCGTTTCCGATGGGACGTGACAGAACGAACTGGCCAATACAGGACCCAGCAGGAAAGACCCGGCGTCGCCGGGACCGACGCAAGGTAGACCGTCTGCCGGAGGACCAAGCCTGTCCAATCCGGGTAGGCTCTCTGATGTCCTCCGCTCCCGTGTCTTACGCTCCGCCAGCGAGGTATGAATACGTCCCGAACACGACCCGTCCGGCTCCTCATATTCTTCTGGACTCTGACTTTTCGGAATATGAGGAGGACCGCGATTTGTATGACCGGCTGCCTGAGTACGACTCCGACGACTTTGATTTTGAATCTCTTTGCCCGGCTTTTCATCCCAGTCAGTTTGCTCCGCCTCCCCGCGTTTCCAGCACCCGAGCGACTTCGCCTGGTAGATCCAAGTACACCAATCGGTACGAGGGAACCCGCTTGGCCATCTACCCGGGACCTCCGCGTGGCGGCCAGAGGAGACGCCCCGGCCGGGCGCTCCTTGGTGTCTCTCGCTGCGCGGCAACGAAGACACCGTCCTCCCACTCCTCGCCGGCAACGGTGAGACCGGCAGACCCGCAGCTGTTGGCGAAGCTTCCAGCCCAGAGGGAGGAGGAGCCGCCAAACCACGAGGCGTTCTGTCGCGAAATGCGGGCACGGGTAGAGAGGCAGAGCACGGAATTGGCGGCTCTCACGGCCCAGGTCCGGCAAGGATTGGCGAACCAGCCGAGCTACTCTGACGTCGCAACGGCAACTGACTCGCCACCTCGCCAAGTGCATGTAGCTGTGGAGACTGACCCGCCTCCTCGCCATTCCCACGTCGAGGTTTTGGCGGTTCCGAGCAGAGCTCACGCGGCAGTTGGAACTGACCCGCTCCCGAGACACGCCCACGTGTCAGTTTCGACTGACTCTCCGCCTACTCAGGTTCACGTTGCCTTGGAAACGGATTCGCCACCGCGCCACGCCCACTTTGCTGTTTCAACGGATGCACTGCAAGCTCACGTGGCAGTGGGGACCGACCCGATGCCGCCTCACGTTGCTGTCCAGGAGGTGGCGACGTCTCCACAGCTGCTTCTCGTCCGTGCTCTGGAGTGGCAGTGGCGACCGGCCCGCGGACGCTCCACACTCCTGCTCTGTCGGCGACCGGCCCGCGGTCGCTCCCCGTTCCTGCTCTGTCGGCGACGGGCACGCCCTCACGTTCCTGTCCAGGAGGTGGCGACAGTTCCCAGCCGCCTCACGCTCCCGTCCAGGAGGAGGTGGAGTTGGTGATGCTGCTGCCGCCTTCTCACGTTCCTGTCCAGGAGGTGGCGACGGGGTCGCTGCCTTCTCACGTTGCTGTCCAGGGGGCGGCGACGGGGTCGCTGCCTTCTCACGTTGCTGTCCAGGAGGGGGCGGTACTGGCGCCGCCTTCTCACGTTGATGTCCAGGAGGGGGCGGTACTGGCGCCGCCTTCTCAAGTTGCTGTCCAGGAGGGGGCGGTACTGGCGCCGCCCTCTCACGTCCCTGTCCAGGAGGAGCTGGGGAGTTCTGTGGAGCCACCCAGGAGCTGGAGAGACTTCGGGGTGGCGGTCATGGCTCTGGTCCTGCTCTCTATCATCTTCTTCGCTCCTGAGTGCGCCCAGCCGCTTCAGGACCTGGCCTCGTTGGCGACCAATCCCTGGTCGTCTTGCAACGACGGCGTGGGAGGTTCTCGTCCGGAGCAGAGGCCTGCCTCGTTCTGGTTCCTGCTTCGCCGTTTGGTTCCTCACAGAGGTCGTCCGCCCGAGTCGCCCCGTGGGGACCCTGGTGCTTGGCGTCCAGGTCGTCCTCCTGACCTGTCCGTCCGGACGCCTCGTGTTTGGTGGCCTGGATGGCCACCAGTCTGGGGTTCAGGGGGGGCGTGCCCTCCTCCGGACCCCCTTCCGCCCACCCCTGCCTGTGTTATTGTCTGGTTTTTTGTTTAGGCACGTCTGGGAGCCGTGCCTTTGAGGGGGGGGGGTACTGTCATGATCCTGCCGCTTCAGCACGAGCTGTGCGGGTGCCCGCGCGGCTGCGCTAATTGGGAGGCACACACCTGCGCCTCATGCGGGCTGATCATCCCCCGTATATATAGGACCCGGTGACGACTGGTCCTCTGCCAGTTCGTTGAGCTTTATGTCCCGTTCCAGCACTCTCGTATTCCTGATTGAACCTGTGTGTACCGACCTTCGTCCGTTCTCCGACCAACCTTGTAAGCCTGACTCCTTGATACTTCTGCCTGCGTTGATTGTTTCCCCGTGTACCGACTCCTGCCTGTCCGCTCATCTGCTCTCTTCGCCCGACGTCACAACTACCGCTGCTGCGCCGGACTGCCTGCTCGATTCCCTACCTCTGCATACAATAAACGTGTCTCTTCTTGAACTACCTTGCGTCTTCCGAGTTCCTGCATTTGGGTCCTACTCCCGTTCCGATGGGACGTGACAGAAACCTCCGCAACTTTGCACATGGATGACACGCTCTCCGCTCATATTTATTTTTTTGTATATACATTGATGTGAATAATGTTATATGTATTTTTCATTTCAATATCTATTTTAGAATGTTTATAGGGATGACACTTGACCTTTAATGTGATGTACATACACTAAATGGTTACTTCCTTGGATACACATCAGAACAGGTGAATGAAATCCATTATCAAAGCTGTATTTGAGTGCTGCCTTTACGAGGATTATTATGATCAAATTTATCCAACACCATCACAGATGTTTCAATTTCACAATATGATTATTATTTCAGTTTGCAGTGGTGTTCAATTTTTAATAGTTTACCCCTGTCATCCAAAGGTAATTTTAAAAAACAACTTTCAGTATGCATCACCACAAATAATAAACACTAAAAAAAGATGTTAAAAGTTACTCTAGCACCTTACTGATATTATTCATTTGACCCATTATTTGTATTTTTCTGTAAGTTGATGTAATCAAATTTGTTCTCGAAAGAAGACAATAGTCACTAAGCAAGAAGAGAAAAGTCTCCTTCCTCCCACATCATGGTGACCCAATTTGATTCAGTGGAACAATTAACATGACATCAAAGTGTGCTTTTTTTTTTTTTGCTGCTTGTAATCAAGATTTGAACACTGATTTCTGTAATGCATTGTCTCATTCTCACCCTTTTTTCCTCCACGCTGTGATCAGTTGAGTATGTAAGAATGTGAGAAATTACTCAGTAACTAATGAACGACTTTCTTCTATTGTTCTGTTGAGCGTTTTTCATCTTTAAATGAATGCGACACAAAGATGAAAGATAATTGTCGCGTGAATGGCTTGAAGCTGTCAGAGATGACATGGCCGACAGACACAAAAAGTTGAAATAGAGAAAGATGTCACTGACTGGGAGCATCACAGTCGACGCAGAAGTTGTTGCCTTTGGCATTACGAATAGCCTGCAGGGCCACAGCCTCGCTCTGGCTGTTCTTGCGGGCCTGCAGAAAATAAAATAAAGTGATGTTAGCAATGCTCCTCTTTATGCAGCGTAATGACTGTAACCGTGTGCATGGAAAGAAAATGTGTAAAATAATGAGAGATATTAAAAGGCTTTGACCCGTGAATTATCCCCCCCCCCAAAAAAGTACTGCATCATTGCATTAACTCGTCATATCGGAGGAAATGACATTTTTAAGCACTCATCCACGGATGTGTCCTTGCGGCAGTGCGGATATCAGCACGAGACAAAATTGAGCGTGCTTGAAATCCCGACATGCTGGCTTCAGCATGAGAAAATCAATTAAACTTTCTTTATCTTTTTGACAAAAGCTCTCATGACTGTGTTGTAGGGTCATAAATCAAGGATGAGATGTTTTATGATTTTTTTTTCAGTGCAAAGAGACAGCAGAGAGCCAGAAATGAATGCAATTTTTCCAATACTCTGAATTTGCATGAACGTGTGTGTGTGTGTGTGTGTCTGACCTTGTTCTTGCTACTCTCACACAGCTGCAGGCTGGCCAGGATCTGGCTCTCAATGGCCTGCACCCACGAGTCTCTATCCTCCACACTCTGGGCTTCAAAATGCCACGTCTGGCCAGAACTCGACACAACGAGGAAGTCGGTGTTTTCTTCATCTGTCATCCACGCACACAACCAAACAAACTCTTAATTGCAGGTTATTTTGCCACATTTATGATTAATTTTCCTGCAGAATTTTTATTATGTACCAAAATGTTATGCATTGCATTACACTAAAGAACAAATGAATTAAAAAAAAAGATTAAAAATACATCTCACCATTACATCATAATATAGTTGTGGCAAATATTAATGGGAGGTCTGCGCATGTATGCGACACCACACTCAGTCTCCCAAACGTTACATTTTTTTCTGTGGCGTTGTTTCCATTTCACTTGCGCTTTTAATGTACCGTAATCTCCGTCCTATAAACCGCGACTTCTTTCACACGCTTTCAACCCTCCGGTTTATGCGGCGACGCGGCTAATTTGTGAATTTTTTATAACGGCCGCAAGGGGCCACTCAAGTGGAAAGGGTAAGCGTGAGACCAGTGGAATATATATATGGGCCGAGGAAGTCACTTATACCAGTCCGGCCCGGTTTGCGCTTCGCTAGCGTGTTACTGCTGTGTCTCAGTGATTTTTACCAGTATGTTTTTTTTTGTTAACTGGCCCTGTTAGCACGGCGCTAGCGTTAGCGCGGCGGGGCTAGTGTAGCAGCGACGCCAGTGTTAAACTCTCTGTGGACCGTCTTTCTTTGTAAATATCTTGTGTTTCAATGTTGGTACTTGCGGCTTTTACACAACTGCGACGTATGCGTGTACCAAATGGTATTTCCTTTACAAATGTACTGGGTGAGGCGTATAACCAGGGGAGGTCCGTAGGCCAGGAATTACAGTATTTGAGAATAGACCTTCTACAGGTCTCTGTTTTTTTTGGGGTGGGGGAGCATCCTTACAGCCCGATAATATACTGACATCAGTGTCATAAAGTAGCACAAATGTCGCAAAGTTAGTGTGCGCTATCGCAGAACCTCAATGAGGAATGAAGTTCTTCTTAGCACACAGTTGTCTGTACATTATTACACAATTTATTGGGCAAAAAAGATGGAGTTTCACTTGCCCTTGGTCCTTGCCACTAGTGCTGAGGCTCCATAAATATTTTAAGACGAGTAGTGATTGGACTAGCAGAACCTATTGACGCTAACCGCTAGGCTGCCCACGACCGTGTTAGTTTTCAAACCCCTTGCAGCTGTACGACGACTGTGACATCTTGTTGGCGGCGCTTTTCACTGCTCCACAGAGAATTATAGTCCAGCGACAGTGAAAGATGGACGAGTTTGAAAGTGTGATGTAAATTGGCTGAACGTAAGACGAGATGCCAGAAATGTGATGAGTGATTAGTGGACCTCAAGCGTTAAGCGTCAATGCGAAGTTGTAAAGTCAAATCGTTGAGTGTTTAATCGGCTCAACCAAGAATTCATGAGAGCACAGAAAAACTTTGCAGGAAGATTGGACTTTTTTTTTTTTTTACAATCCAAAGTCATAGCAAGAGGATTGATTCGTGTCGACTGAGTGTTTTTCATCAATTGCAAAAATGAAACAGAGAAAAAAAACTGGTTACCAATAGCTTAAAATGTATATTAACTTCAGCCTCGCTTCATTGGATCCAACGTATTTCCATTTTGTGACACAACAACAGCACCTTGTCACACCCAATATGTACTAGGAACTGTAATTTACAACAAGAGATCAGAAGATGCAACATGAGAGGACGTAGTAACGATATATAATATTACCTGTTTTGCTCACGTTTCTTAAACTACCAAAGCTTTTCAGTTTCCACATTTTGCGCTTGGCTGGAAAGAAGAAAAACAGTTGAAATCATTAAAAGCTGATGAATTCTACAAAATATTTGCTTTAAAACGCCAGGAATAACATTTTTTTTCAATTAATGAACAATTACAAGTCATTTATTTGTGAGTTTGAGAATATTGAGAGGCTCTTCACCGTCTGCTTGGCCAATAGTGGCGTCTCCTTTCTGGTTCATGCTCTTCTTTCTGCGATGCTTCTTCCTGTCCTCCACCGGCGACATGGAGCCAACGTCTTTGGTGGACGAGGAGCTGGACACGCCCTCGACTGCACAGTCTGCTGACCCGTTCACAGACACTTGATCATCACACAATTTTCTACAAACTTTGAAGAATTAGGGATCTTTCCCTCACCGCCACTTTGAGCGTGGTTGGAAACGTTGGAGGAACATCGCTGCACGCCTCGGTTACTCCTCAGGAAGAGACCGCCTCCCAGACCTTCCATGTCGTCCACTTGCAGGAGGCTGCTGGCACTGACAGGAACTATGACAAGCATCGAATCAATGCAGGAGTAAAAAAAAAAATAACAATAATAAAAAAAAAAAAAATGCTGTTAGACTACAAGAACAGACCACGGTGCTCTATGGCCTATTCACAGTAGTGTCAGTATCATTTATTTATTCATGACCAGTTGCCCCTACAAGATTGCCACATTTTCATTCATTCCATTCACAACTGCATAGTATTAATTTATTCATGTTTAGGTCCCAAGCACTTGCCACTGCTACTATTTACCTTGTAAATATACAATAGATATCCGTGCTTCTGCTTCTATTCCCTTGCTGCTGTAAAAAACAGAATTTCGCAATGGTTGGACAAATACAACGATATTCTATTCATCCCCCACCTGATTCTACGTGTTTTTGTTTGCTAATTAATTTCTCAGACTAGGGTGTTTTCATGGTCATTAATTTGTTTGTTAGCAGGATTGCCGGTACGCATTAGCCGACTTAACGGATTTCTTTAAGTTTGTGTGATTTGGAGAAAGACTCCAATTAAGACACCTTTTGTGCAAATCAGATTTTCAATACTTTTTCATCACTAGCATGGTAAGCAGTGGTTAGTATGTTCGCATCAAAGTTGAGTGGTTCTGGGTTTGAATCTTGGCTCATATTCTCAAGTGACGATTTTGCATATTCTACCCTGTGCTTGGGTAGATTTTCTCCAGGTACTCTGACTTCCTTGAAATAAAAAAAATAAAAGAAAATGGATGATAGACTAGCTGAAGACTCTAAAATCTCCACTGGTATGAAGGTATGTTTGTCTATTTCTGCCCAGGAATTGACTCCGCATCACTCCAGTGTACCCAGTCCCCTTGACCAAGGTGTGCTAGATAGGTTCCTTCTCACACAAAGCCCAAATGAGGAAAAGCGGATTAGAAATGTGATGGAGTTTTCACAATTTTCTTTAATTTCTCGCTAAACAAAACTGGAGTTCCCAACATTTATTGAGTTGGATGTTTCTGAATGCCCAAGATTTGGCCCTTATCCAAATGAGGATTTTTATGCCTTGGTGGATGTCTGCTCCACGAGCAACTGGTACATAAAGAGGATTTGGTGTTGGCAATGTTTATTAATTTCAATATATTTTCTAGATATTTAATATCCATCAAGGAATGCAACCCTTTCTCTCACCCAAGCTGACACCCTCTGCTCCCTGGCCATCTTTGACCCTCCCGTTGAGCCCGACTGGAGGGCCGCCAGTAGGTACAGCACGTGGGGGACGTTTACCCGGCACCTTCACCGTCACTCGCAGGAGGTCCATTTCTTTCCCGGGTGTATTCAGCATGTAGTCCTGCCAAGTCAAAAAGCCTTCATTACCACCAACCACCAGCCGAGCGTGATGTCCCATCCCAGCACGGTAAACCCTTGAAATCTCTCTGTCAAAACACTCACATTAACATTGGAGTGGTATGACAGTATGCCATCGCTGGAGAGTGTGACGTATTTCTTCTTCCACTCTTTGTTGAGTGAGTTCCCGCTGCGCTTGAGCAAAAAACCCTGGTAGAGGTCACAGAAAAAGAAAAAAAATCACTTTTACTATCTTGTGTGTTCCTCTCACACGGTTAGGCAGCATGATGGCAGGTGGCGGCCAAAACCCCTCAAAGTGTATTCGTATAGCCAATTTGAGGGGATGGCGTTCACACAATGACACTGACGTACGTGTCATTTGAAAATAGTCCTAGTGTGATGTCCTCTGCTGAAGTTCATTGGATGGACTAGACATTTGTATTCTCCCTCTTTGACTTACCTGCTTGATGGGAATGAAGCGCCCGCTTCCCACATCTCCTTTGCAGTCTGCACTTCGCCTGGCTGAGTCGCTGCCTCTTCGACCCTGAAGGCAACACAAAGGGGACCAAGAACGTGCTTTATATGGGGGCAGGAATGTGGTGATACTGAAAGTAATACACTGGAATTCCAATGTTAGATGATGTGATGTTAGATGATCCCCAGTTCAAAAATGTCATGTCCAATAGGAAATAAATGAAACTGTATTAGTCTATTCCAGTGTCAAACCTGCACCGTGACATAACCTTCAGACATGTTTTTCTTCTTCACGCTAAAACGCTACATAGTGACACACTTGGGCGTCCAGCATGACTGAACGCCATTCTTTCATCAGTAGCTACATTTTGCCCACCACCTAAAAAATAGATCTTCCCTCTTTGGATGAGTGGCGGGATATGCCGTGAACTGGTTGCCAGTCAATCACAGGGCACATAGAAACAAACAACCATTTGCACTCACAATCAGACCTAAAGGCAATTTAAAGTATTCATCTAACCTATCAGACATCTTTTTGGGATATGGGAGGAAACCGACGTACCCAGAGAAAACCGACACAGGTACAGGGAAAAAGTGCAAACTCAGTACAGGTGACGGCGCATTTGAACCCGTGTCCTCAGAACTGTAAGGCGGGCGTGCTAGCCAATTATTCACCATGGCTGTGTTGTTAAGGCAACCATGAGGCCATCCATAAAAAGTCGGCATTTTATTTCTTTTATACACAAAGGGGATGAAAGTCTGGACAAGGGAAGTAATTGTGTGTGTGTCAACAATAACGATGCGAGACAGCTTTGAATGTTCAGTAGTGCTTATTTTCAGACACCACTCGGCACAGAACAACGGCGCGCTTCCGCATACACTGCTGCAACAACCCATTGAGCTAGGGGTGGGCACTACGATTCTTAACAGTAACCCAGGTTCTGTCTCAAATATTAACCAATCAGGAAGTTATTTTCTGTTCGTCTACCTCACACTATCATGGCGGACGGCGTGCCACTTGCTTTCTTGCTTATTTTAAATGGCGAATACATCGTGATAACACCCCATGATCCATTCAAACAAAATGCCCCAGACGAATTTGGAGATAACATGCTGTCTGAGATAAAAGCACTGCGACTGGGGCAAACTCACGGTGGCATCCAATGCGAATGTCTTCATGATTTTGAGACATTATTACAGTTCGATCCGGATCTTAGGGTAGTGAATTTTCATTTGAGGAAAAATGCCACGGCTTAACGGCCCAAAATGGATGCATTTCTCACTATGATGGCAGCTGCCAAGGAAAATTCAAGATCTTTCCTTCCCGTTAAAAAAAAAATGCTGATCTGGGAAAACACCGCCATTTTAACAAAGTCCTGGAAGAGGTCAACAGAGCCAGCGCCTCATTCCCAAGTTCAGTGTCCAAAGAAGAAACTACTTACGTTATCCAGGTATGCAGATCAGTGATTTTAAATTATTGGGAAGTTGAAAATGTGAAGAAAGAAATATTTATATAATTTATAGCTAAAACGTAAGCTACATCAACACACTGAATATATTTATTGGTAGAATAGAATATCATGAAATGGACCTTTGTAAAAAAAAAAAAAAAAAAACCTACCTACTCATTTTTTTTCCCCATTCTTCTTACCTGAAACATAAATATTTTTATGGATTGCCTAATACAGTATGTTGAAACGCAAAGGAAGAATGTGCTCAAATGTCTGCCATGTGCCGTACGCCACAGGCTCAATAACGCAGACTGCTGTGTGTAATAAATAGGTAACTTTTCCTGAAATGTCATCTCTGCTTTGTGGACCCAAACACTGACACAACACCAAGCAAGGCAGTGACATATTGAACAGATTGTTTTCCTGCGTGTGAGCTGGTGGGTAGCATCTCACAGCAAACCGGAAGCTTAAGGGGATATATTTTCGCAGCTCAAACATATACAGCTGTTTAATATGCATATGCGAGGAGTACAAACACATTTGATTGACCGAGGTTTTTAGTGGAGTAAATCTCCACTAAAAGCCCAGGCACCAAATGTACAGTCCCCCAGGAGTTCTGCACTTGAGCTTCTCGTGAAAAACTAATTTTGTTCTTCTTTTCACCACTTTGAGAAAGACAAAAAAAAAAAAAAAAAATTCTCAACTCCTGTGGCGAATGTGCAGGGCCACACAATCTTCATTTGCTGCTCCCTCTGCTCCTGACTCGCCACCGTATCATTGCCAGCTGGTCTATGGCACTGAAACACTCTGTCTCACAGCTAACGACGCACAGTCCATGCACCCTTCTGTTAGCGCGATAAAGCTACGGTAGCAGTGGCAATGAAATAAACCATCTCACAACTAACGATTCACTGAAAGACAGCACGAGAAATTAGACCAAGGCCTAGAGATGTTAGAGACTATAAGCAAAATGAAACAAATTCATTACGTTGGAAATTACTCAAAATCATAAATATTATTTTACATTCATAAGTGGTCTGCCATATAAAAATCATGGAGTCATGAACCCAAAGTGGTCATGGTTAGGCAGTGGATCTTCACTGGGAATGTGCACAACAATCCACATCTTAATCATAGACCATCACCTTGCAATTATAAAACCCACAAACACAATATAACAGCATTTCAGCATCAATAGTTATCAGACAACATAGAAACATACATTTAAATAAAATAGATCATACCAAGTAGAGAAGTTAGAAATGTCTCGATCTGATCACGTGATCGAAATCAGGGTCAATCTCGTGATTTTCAACTCGTCAAGATAAAGAAATATTTATGCTCGAACCCCATAGTAAGACATAAAGACAATATATATACAACAATAAATGTCTTATCACAACATTCTTTGATTCTTTTTTTAGTTACTTTCAAAGGTGTAGCTCTATGATCCATCGCACCACACTGCCCCATAGAGGCCAAGTTGTACACAGCAGGACCAGCCTGTCATCATTTTACCCCCTGACTGTCTTACATGAAATCAGACCCCCACCCCAATCCAGTTTTGGGTCACTTAGGATGAGCAAAAATATTAAATGATCTACAAATAATACAACAAATATTTGTATTTGTTAAATGGTAAATAGCTATTGTTTTCATTTCTATTTTTTGATAACACTATTTTACTTGTTCCTAATTTGTTTTTCGGTTGATCTTGAAACTTTTAACACACACACACGTCCTCCCCACAAGTCTATAGGGAACCACAAACAATTAACCATATCCTTGAAGAATGGTAATTGGGTTTTCGCTTTTCCAATCAAGACCGAAAGTAGGCAATTACTACTGCCCTACAACAGCTGAAGTTCTGGTGTCACAGGAAATCATGACCAGTATGTAATTTGTTTTTGCACATCCTCCTAAAACAAAATTGACTGAAAAGGGAAGTATGCCAACACTGGGAAAACAACATGCTACATAATGAACAGGTCATAAGTCATTTGCACGACTAACACATTACAGAAATGACACATTCATTATAGTCACACCAGCTTGTAAATTATACTTAACTTGCTAAACACTTTCAGTTGAAGGCAGCCCCCCCAGGAACATGCATACTCCATACAGGCCAATTAAAAGGAACCTTTGTGGTTGAGCATGACTCAGCTAATGCATTTAATCATAGTCGCTGTTTTACAGTTTAAAGCCGAAGTCCACTCATTGAAAATAATAATCCATCAGATAGGTCATGTCATTGGTACTGTAACTTTAAAATAAAGATTTTTATCAGATATCATTTGAGGTTGTTTATATCGGCAATTTTGAATGTTCCCGGTCGCTGACATTTTGGGAGTTACATGAGCAGATGTGACGTGTCATGTGCTTGGTTACGTTCCTACACAGTTATTGTCAGTGCAGATTTCTGGGATGTATCTTCATCTGATGAAGAAATAGAAGTATCGGTTGATCGGGAAGACGGAGGAATACGTCCATACAGATTTGAACCTGTGGCTGTAAATAATGTGGAATATTCAGATGGTTCTTCCGACTGGAATGACGCAGAGTCTGACGAGTGAGCTGCAATGGGAGGCTGCAAGCCGAGCTTCAGCGGCGGGGCGCGAGCTGAACTTCGGTGGCTGGGGAGGCCGTTAATTGAGTTTCAGCGGCCTCCCTGGCCCCGAGCTTCAGCGGTGGCGGCGGCTGCGAGCCGAGCTTTGGCGGTGGCAGAGACCGCGAGCCGAGGTTCGGCAGCAGCGGAAGCCGTTAGCCGAGCTTCGGCAGCGGCGGAGGCCACTAGCCGGGCTTTGGCGGTGCTGGAGGCCGCGAACCGAGCTTTGGCGGTGGAGCTCGCTTGTCCAATTCTGCGTCATACCCCTCCGAACAACCATCCGAATATTCCACATTATTTACAGCCACAGGTTCAAATCTGTATAGACGTATTCCTTCGTCTTCCTGATAAACTGATTCTTCTATTTCTTCATCAGATGAGGATATTTACGAGAAATCAGCGCTGACAATAACTGTGTAGGAATGTAACCAAGCACATGAAACGTCACATCCGCTCATGTGACTCCTAAAATGTCAGTGACTGGGAACATTCAAAATTGCCGATATAAACATCCTTAAATGATATCCGATGAA
This sequence comes from Syngnathoides biaculeatus, assembly GCF_019802595.1. NCBI lineage: Eukaryota > Metazoa > Chordata > Actinopteri > Syngnathiformes > Syngnathidae > Syngnathoides > Syngnathoides biaculeatus. Next base: position 12,838,111 of record NC_084649.1, on the reverse strand, counting down.
AATCTTTATTTTAAAGTTACAGTACCAGTGACATGACCTGTCTGATACATTGTTATTTTCAATGAGTGGACTTCCCCTTTAAGTTTTCGGTTGGTGAAACACAGAAGAGGGGAAGAGTACCCAAATATTGTACTGTAACTTGAGAATAATATGCTGAGTAAAAGTAAAAAGTAGTCAAATATTTACAGAGAGATTACAGAAAGATGATTTGCTTTATTTGCTTAAATGGAAAAAAAACTGCTGAATCAGACTGAGTGACTGTTTGTGGGACACCATATTGGTAGTGATAATTTGGCCACATGCACTGCCAAAACAACAATAGAAACATCTGCAAATTCCCACAAGGTGTTTTCTCAAGTTAGAAATGTGCTGAAATATTCAAGTTTGAGCAGTCACAATTTGAAGAGCTGCATCATAAAACTGTTGTTTTGGGGATTCTGTAAAAAAAAAAAAAAAAAAAAAAATAACGGCGCTTCTCTGCCCTCAAAATGAGTCATTTTGATTGGCTCACGGAGGCTACATGCAAGGTCTTGTGACTGCCTTGTGTCATTTGATTGGTCAATTGGAGTCAAATGACATTAGTGAGCCCCTTTGATTGGCGCAACAGGTGCCTTACAGGAAGTCGAAATGGAGTCTAAAAATAGACGCGGAGACGTAAGAATGAATAAATAAAAGTAGTGAACGGCATGTCCATCATTGTAATGGAGTAAAATTAAGGATCATTCTTCTCATAAACGCTCAAGTAATAGTAAAAGGTATGCTGCAATCTCTGACAAGTACAGTTAATGGAAAATATTACTTGAGTAAATATATCAGAGTAAATGTATCACGTAAGTATGCACCTCTGCTTAAACATATTTACATCATTGTGCTTACCGAAAAGCGTGGGGTACGTCTGCGGGTGGCACTACGGACGGAGCCAGGGGTGCCACTGTCCTGTTTTTCTCTTGCCGACCTGCCAATCTCTTTATGGCTAATCACCGGGGTGGAGGGAAGTGATGAGGAGTAATCGCTACTCTGACCTCCATTACTGGCCTGCAAACGAAAGACAAAGAGAAAGCGTGAGAGAGAGAGAGGCATTCCTTGAGTCGATGCACTAGTTAAAAGCACCATGCGTGAAATCATATTAAATATTTCCCATCGCCATGCTTGTAAAAACAGCAATTAACACAAATAACATTTTTATTGAAGGGTGAGATGAGCCACATTACTTGTCAAGGACTGTAATTATTTCCTGTACTTTAATTTTACTGCACAGCTTTAATTTGAACGTTAAAAGAAAATACAATAAAATTATGAGAAGAAAGACTGTGTACAAAAAGTTTTTGAGGATGACGGAATGTTCTAAACTCCTATCGTACTACAAGGAATGCTGCTCATAGGAGGTATGCATGGCTGTTGGCCTTATCTGGTCATGTTGCCACTTTTTTTTTTGACAGCAAACTTGCCGAGACTGAATGAACAGCGCCATGGAAACAGTCAATTGGTGCGCTCCATTTTGCCCCGGTTGCAATTCACTGTTGTAGAGTATAAGATATTGTATTACTAATTCATATGGGAAGCTGTTTGTATGACTCAGCAAATACTGGTGTTTGGGTTAGCAAAGGAGTTAGGCAAATGCGCAGGTGCGGGAGTGCTGGAGCTTTATCACAGCTGTCATCGGGCAGGAGGTGGGGTAAGGCACATAGAGACACACAACCAGTTGCACTCACAATCACACCTTGGGGCAATTTAAAGTTTCCAATGAATGCATGTTTTTGGGATGTGGGAGGAAACCGGAGTGCCCAGAGAAAACTCACCCAGGCACGGGGAGAACAAACTCCACACGCGTGTGGCTGGGATTTGAACCCTGGTCCTCAAACTGTGAGGCTGAGACGCTACTGTGCCGCCTTTTAATACATAATGTAGTATTAAACTGTCTTTAGTATTCCTGATTTTTTGGGGGTGAAGCATGGCTAAAACCACTTTGATACTTTGGAGTCAGGCATAAGTTGCCCCCCCCCCCACTCTAGATAGAAGCTGTAACGTCTTACATTAGCATTATATTAGTCGCGCCACTGTGCTGCTTAAGTAAATACAGTAAACGAAATTAATATTCATATTCAACTGTCTCCTATGAAGTTGAGTCAGATTGTTATTCTCCCTTTGGTTCCAATTTTCCAAGTATTATGAAGTTAAGAATTTAGGGTACGGAGCAGTCTGACTCACATTCACGCAGTCATTGAGTGGGGACTGAACCCACGCTGCCTGCACCCAAGTCAGGCGCGTGTACTACTACACCATCAGTGACCACAGTCAAAGTAATGTGACATATTTTTTTATCCAGTTCACCTGTCCAGGAAAGACACCAGACACTGGGGTGGAACCTCCAGAGTGACTAGGAGAGTTGGGAAGGGATTTGCAGGAAGCCAGTAAAGCGGCTTGCTTCTTGGCTGCCATGATCTTCTGAGCAGCTGGAACACAATAATGACAAACAAATTTTCACCGCAAAAAAGACAAGATTCCACTATTTGTACAGACAGTAGTAGATCTTGTGAGTTTGACATACCATCAGTGAAGACCCTGTTCACGTTGAGTCCGTACGTGGCGCATGTTTCGTAGTACGTGCAACGGCGCACATCTGAGCAGAGCTGCCTGGCCCGAGCGTCATCGATGACCCTGGGGTTGCTGTTGCTGATCTTATCTGGAGAAGACACAAATCCTAAATCCCTGCTGGAGAGTAGGCAGTCCACCCCTTTAAAGCCCTTAACTGTGGCATCTTAAAGAGCTCACTGCCCTATTCCCCTCAATGGATCACTATTCTCCCTACATTTCCAAAAAGGTGGAAATGAGGAGAGCAGCAGCTTCATCTAGCTCGACTGCCTCTATTTTCTGTTTCTTTGTCTCACTTAGAGCGCTCGAGGCAGAGGGTCGCTCCACCAAGAGACTTCTGCTCAAGGTTTCCTTTATAGATGGGAGCATTTCCTTCACCCTGACACAAAAATGTTGCTCGTGTGGGGATTTGATTCTGAAGCACTTCTACGGCGATAGGTGCTTATTTAAGGCTTTTGCAGATCAGAGGTGGTCTACTTTGTTTCTGACGCTTGTAAATCAACCAAGGCATATTTCCGGCATTTAAATTTACACACATTTCTTACAGCTTTTCTGGTCTCAATGGTATGCTCACAGATAATACAAAAGAGCCATTGCATGCAAACTCCTACGTGGCACGACTCAGACAATCAAATCGTTTTTTTTTTCAGAGCAGATTTGCGAGTGGAGGGAGTGTGTGTGTGCGTGTGAGCTGCACAAGCCATGAAGTGGGTTTTGGGAAAACTGAAAATTCGGTAAAAGGATTACTAGAAGCTGTTTAGTTCATTCCGATTGTTGACAAATTTTGCAAATATAAACATTCATATTTTCAGGGCCTTAATTAAGTTTAAAAGCATTAAAGATAAATAATAAACAAATAATTTTAAATGTTACTTGACTGTAAGTGCTAAAATACAAGACCAGAAATATAAATAGTTGTGACTATGCGTTTTATACATTATATGTTGAAGTACCTGAACTGACTTGAAGACATTTATCTGGACCGGACCTCGTTAACCTTTGATTGATTATACTTGGTGAAACCCGGCTTCGTCATGGCCCCCCACAGAACAAGACTTCGAAACGCTACGTTCGTGACCGTCTCACCCTGTGTGCCCACGACTACGAAAGGTATCTCGGTGACAGGCCGGTGGACAGCAAGCTGGTGGTAGATCTTGTACACTTCCTGGAAACTGGCCTCGTTTTCCAAACTGAAGACCAGGATAACCGCGTCCAGCCAGCTTGCAAACTGAAAGGAGGCAGACAAGGTACAAACGCTCACAATAAACAAGAGAAGGACTGACTCATACAGTATATCCAAGCTAAAGTCACTACCAAACCCACCTGGGCTCCTGGAAGTTCTGTTTCTTCTCTGATGATTAGCAAGTGGCTCTGCCCATCAATCAAGACATCTTTGATGTACTGACGCCCTAGACAATACAAATAATCATTAAGACTTGCTATAGAAAGCAAGCAACATAAATGAAACTGTATATTTATTTACATCAGTTAGACATGCAAGAATGGATTTCCACCACAATGAAAAATGACTTTTACTTTAACCAGCAGCAACATTAGGTACACTTGTGCAATCTACCCCATAGAACTATTTCAGTACCTCCTGTTCAGGGTCTACCGGGAAAGGCTCTGGGTCATTTATGACCCCAATGAGGATAAGCACTATAGAAAACACATGGTATTATTGTGGTTGTGTACTTAATGTTGTGGCCAGCGAGAGTATTAGCCAGTCTGTCCCGAAAAAAATGTGTAGCCGATTAAAAGTGGAAACTACCCTCAGCATTCTCCAGCGACAGGTAACTTCCCGTCAAGTGTCTATGGACCAGTGCCGACTTCCCACTGCATAGCCCTCCCAACACAGCCTGAAACACACACAAAGGCCTGAAGTAAGCACTAAGAATGTATTTTAATATCAAAACTGATTACGAAAGTAGAGAATATTACCAGGTGAAGTTCTTGTACAGTTTGAGTGATGGTCCATTCCTGACTGCTGGTGCACGTCGCTAAAGCAAAAAGCAGAACTTGGTTAAAAAAAATACAGAACATGTACAACACTCCCAGGATAAGTGGAACGAATGAATGAATAAATGAATGAATAAATACTGCCTTTAATGTAATGTGACAGTTAGTGGTTTGGTGGGCAACACACTGGAGCCAAGTTTCAAAAATCTTGCCGGTTTTGGGTCCTCAGCTTCTCACGAGAGAGACGACGCCACGACTGAAGATCCCGTTAAAATGTCATGCTGACAACGTCTTTTATTTCTGTGGAGTTAATTTGTGACTTGTTGTCCTTGAGCTTCTCGCTGTCATCTATCACAGAGGTTTTCAAAGTGTGAGCCAGCAAAGCTTCCTCTCAGTGAACATGAAACGGCCTCCCCGACTCGCCGCTCTCCAATATGCACTCTCGAAATGCCATATTCAAGTAATTAACGTTGTTCCGGTACTTGCGACACTGCTGCGTCCATTAAGACACAAAAAAAATAAACCAAAACAAGGAAATTGATTACATAACAAAGCCCATTAGACGATAGAAGAAAACCGTCCAACTGAAATACTGTATTCTCTAAAATATATTTAATGTAGTCATTACCATTATAACATGAATATTTTGCTGTTTGCATGCAAAGTATTTTTTCCATTTGTAGCCAATTTATTGAAAAAAATGTTGTTTCTTGACTAATACACAATTTTTAACAGCATAACATGTACATAACACAAAGAATATGAACTTCAATGGAAAATCTCAACATTTTTAATACAATGGAGACGTTATTACTGCAATAATTATAATAATAATTCATTTGTAAAATTTGAAGTCAGAGTTTTCATATAAACTATATATCAGTAGTTGCTGACAAGTAATTTGCTTTTCTTATTAACATCTCAACATTTGATTTAAATCCTTTTAATATTGGCCCATGTTAAAGATTTTAATGCTCTCTTACAGTACAACCTAAAAGGTGACTCATTTTGATTTATACTTTTGTAAGATTAGCAGGATTACTATTATATATATTTATATATACATGGAGGTACTTTAAGTTATTAGTTTGTTATTCATTTTACTCAAATATCAAATCAATCTTCCCTGTTGAAATGAATTGAAATGCCATGAATGTATTCCAGCCCCAGGAAACACAGACATTTTTTTTTACATTTAAATAAGGAAAAATATCACTGTAGTTTACAAAAATGTTATAAAAACAAAATATAATGTACATAAAAATAAAGTGTAACTATACATACTGTAGTATTTGTGAATTACAATGTGGCACCAGGGCCTTGAGTCGAGCTAGCTGTTTATGTTTCAGTGGGAGCATCTGGGTGTGAGTTATGGACTACAGCAGATCCCAACAAGTATATGTACGTATTTGTGTGTTTGACCGTACGTATATGAAGGCATTACAGTATAGTCATTTAATCGCATTTTTTCCCCACTTCACTCGAGCAGTGGTGTATTTGAACTTTGGTTGTAAAATGGGTCAAGATGGAAACACTCCAGTAAGGGTACCACTACATCTTCTATTTGATTTTACGACGATTTTTTTTTTTTTTTGGGCATTTTAGGCTAATTAGCTGGTCAGTTTTCCCACAATTGCTGATCTATAATATTCTGTTTTTGATGTTTTCTTATAAACAGAATACATACAATTGCAAAAAAAGCAAGTCCACTCTTTGCCTGTAAATATCCTCATTTATCCAGGTCGTGTAATTCTCAGGGCATTGAATCTATCGCAATTGGGATGTTCTGGTTGTCTTAGACGATGTTTCGCCCTTCATCCGAGCAGGCTTCATCAGCTCATGCAACAAGGCTTAGTAAGGACTCACTACCCTGAACTGTTGTGGAGAAGCAAAAGTATTTATACCCTAAGTTGGAGGCACATTCCAAAAGCATGGATGGTATCATTCTTTTGGAATGCAAAATAGGGAAAGAGAGACACAGAAGTCTGTCATCAAGAGTCGCGAGATGGAAACGCCTCATTAATATTACATTCAGTTGTGAATGGTAGTGGAGCTGCCAAACGGCCACGAAGGTTATGTTTTTGTGTTATTTGTTTGAGGCGGAATTCTTTAAAATATGAGGAATTTCCGAATGGATGGCATTGTAAATTGGAGATAGATGGTGTTATAAGCCATCCTGTCGCATGAACTGATGAAGCCCGCTTCGGCTGAGAGGAGAAACATCTTCTAAGACAACAAGAACGGTTCAGTTGTGATCGATTCAATGCCCTGAGGAAAAAAAGTACACTTATCAGGGCTGTAAAAATGGCAAAGACGAAGCACTTTAATAGCTTTTTTCACAAGATAATGTTAAAGCGCCCCGGATGATTCTGCTTAAGGGATGAACATTTATGTGGCCATGGAAACCATCGTCAGGCTGCATGACTCAGTGTGTTTGCACACACACACACACACACACACACACACACACACACACACACACACACGTACATGCAGACGCGAGCAGAAGGTCTTTATGTGATGTGCAAAATACACCCACAGTGCCGTCTGCCACACCGGGGAAACATTCTACGTTTAAACCCGTTTGACGACGGTCCCCCTCCCACCTCTCGCCCTAATCTCCCATCTTTGGGCAATTCCCACACTCCCCTCTATCAGCGTCACACCGCCGACCAAATAACAATTCTCACAGCTGGCTGTTGCCATGGCAACTCCTTTTTCCAGAAGCCTCTATACAATGAATGGTCTCTCTCGGATGCGGCGACATGTGAGAAGCATAAAGGGGTTGTGTCCACCTCTGCGCGTGTCACTGCCTGCAAACTCAGTCTATACCATTTAGTATTTACAACAATATTTACAATATGCCAAACGTTACAGGTGATGCGTATACGACGTTACTCACTAAAAGTCAACATGTCGTGACGGTGAATGCTGATGACCAGGCCACACAGAGGAGGAAGTAGTAGGTTGTTCTCTGCATGAACACGGCTCTGTGTCTCCCCCACCTTAATTATTCATGTCCCACTTACTCCTGACAAATTATTCAGCGCTTCCTTCGATCCCACAATCACCGTCGTAGACCACGTCCTCCAGTTTAAGGCTCGATAAAACGGTGCAAGTTGTCCTTAATATTCAAATTGAAAATATCAATTTTTCATGCCGCTGTTTGTTTTTGACAAATCTTGAACTATTTTTCTGTTTTCTTGCAATTTGACGTGAAGCCGTGTTTGTTTAAAAAGTCACACTCGAGGCCACTGGAGTTAATCAATGATAATTAATTTCACAAGCTTGACACATTGTCTTTTACTGAGATTTTTAAAATGTCAGCGTTAATCACTACCGTGAGGAAATTAATAATGAATCTCACTTAAAGAAAATAAAATGGAAACATTGGCATTATCAGGAGAGATGTTCACAACTATGATACAGGAAAACACTGTAAAACAAATTACCTCTTGCCTGAAATATTTGTCAAATTACGTTTCCTATTTCCTTGCTACAATGGCATATGTCAAAATACCCCCGGTCAAATGGCAAGTTTTATGACGCATTGTTATATTTTGAAAACCTTTTCAAATATTAATGCTATCTTCTTTGTCTTCTTTTCCTTTCGGCTTGTCCTGTTAGGGGTCGCCATCTCTCTGTCATCTTTTTCCATCTAAGCCTATCTCGTGCATCTTCCTCTCTAACACCCACTGTCCTCATGTATTCCCTCAACATCCATCAACCTTTTCTTTGGTCTTCCTCTCGCTCTTTTACCTGGCAGCTCCATCCTCAATACCCGTCTACCAATACACTCACCCTCCCGCCTCTGAACATGTCCAAACCATCGAAGTCTGCTCTCTCGAATCTTGTCTCCAAAACATCCAGCTTTGGCTGTCCCTCTAATGAGTTAATTTCTAATCCTATCCAACCTGGTCACTCTGAGCGAGAACCTCAACATCTTCATTTCTGCCACCTCCAGTTCAGCTTCCTGTTGTTTCTTCATTGCCACCGTCTCTAATCCATACATCATGGCCGTCCTCACCACTGTTTTGTAAACTTTGCCCTTCATCCTAGCAGACACTCTTCTGTCACATAACACACCAGACACTTTCCGGCAACTGTTCCAACCTGCTTGGACCCGTTTAATCACTTCCTTATCACACTCTCCATTGTCCTGTATTTTTTACCCCAAGTATTTGAAGTCATCCACCCTCGCTATCTCTTCTCCCTGGACCTTCACTCCTCCTCCGCCCCTCACATTCATGCACATATATTCCGTTTTACTTTGGCTAATCTTTATTCCTCTCCTTTCCAATGCGTGCCTCCATCTTTCTAATTGTTCCTCTGCCTGCTCTCTGCTTTCACTGCAGATCACAATATCATCTGCGAACATCATAGTCCAAGGGGATTCCAGTCTAACCTCATCTGTCAGTCTATCCATTACTACCGCAAACAGGAAGGGGCTCAGCGCGGACCCCTGATGCAGTCCCATCTCCACCTTAAATTCTTCTGACACACCTATGGCACATCTCACCACTGTTCTGCTGCTCTCATAGATGTCCTGTACTGTTCTAACATATTTCTCCGCCACACCAGACTTGCGCATGCAGGACCACTCTTGGTACTCTGCCATAGACTTTCTCTAGGTCTACAAAGACACAATGTAGCTCCTTCTGACCTTTTCTGTACTTTTCCACGAGCATCCTCATGGCAAATAATGCATCTGTGGTACTGTTTCTAGGCATGAGATCATACTGTTGCTCACAGATCCTTACTTCGGCTCTGAGTCTAGCCTCCACTACTCTTTCCGATAACTTCATTGTGTGGCTCATCATCTTTATTCCTTTGTAGTTTCCAGAGCTCTGAACACCGCCTTTGTTCTTAAAAATGGGGACGAGCACACTTTTCCTCCATGCTTCTGGCATCTTCTCTCCCGCATTATTAACATTAATATTATCTATAACCTGTAATAATGATAACTATTTCCTTTGCAGGTGAGGCAATTGAGGAGTGTTTCACACTTATGTCGATCTGCAGCCAATTTGGAGTTCAGTGTATCGCCCAAGGACACTTCAACAGTGGCCATTCGAATTCCCAGCCCTTTGCTCAGTTGACCACCCCAGAATTAGAAAAAAACATCTTTTTGCGAGGGTAAGTAAACATGATTTTCATGTTAATGTGCACAAACCCATGTGTGGAGGTGGCCGTGTTCAGAATTAAATGAGCACACACAAACTGATCTTAAATGAAAGTCATCACACACCTGCAACCATTTAAAACGCCTCTGATGAACCCCAAATGCGCATTTGAGCTGTTCGCCTTAGGATTTGGAGCTCACACTGATATTTCAAAGTGGTCATAATTCCCTCCAACCAAGTTGCAGCAAAAAGAGCTTTGCCAACCGTGATGCTGCTATCACAATGCTTGACTCCACATATGTTGTTCTTTTCTGTGTTGTGTTTGCACCAAAAACATCTTTTAGAATTATGATCAAAAAGTTCAACCGTGGTTTCATTGGACCGCCGTGGTCGGTGTCAACGACACACTACTAATTTCCAAAACAACAGTCAAGCATGGTGTTGGCAGGATCCTACTTTGGGGTTCTTTTTCTTGAGCTGGAACTTGAGCCTTCATCAAAAAAGTGGGGATAATAACGGAAAAAAAAAATCAGGAAAAGCCTACTAGAAGAACTGAAATGTATTTGTTGTTAATTAGAGGTCTGTTAAATGGTGGCAAGCATGTGCTGACTTTCATTTAACATAAATTTGATCACAAATCTGGCTTTTGAACAGGGTTGTGTACACTTTTTAAATCCACTATATAACATCATATTAAAGAGAAGAATGAGTGTATTTTTGCCACTGTGCAAATATAAGTGCAAGAGTTTAAACATGACAGACATTAAGCATCAGACTAAGCCCCCGATTTTAATTCCCAAACATTTCCTTATTAACATTTTTTTGTGAATCCTATCAGGAAAGGGAAAAACCAGTAAAAGAATGAAGAACATTTTAAGTTATAATTTTCAGATGTTGGGTATCTTCCAACTGTAAATGAAAAAAAAAGTGTCAAATGACTTTGCTTTGCATAAGAGCTATTCATGAAACATGTTTGCTATTTTTTTTTTTTTTTACATTTAGAGATTCTCAATATCTCAGATCTTATCTGAGAATCTTTTACACCCTTGTAAAGGATCACGGTAACATCTCGCATAATCGAGAAGATTTTAATCATCTCTTCTATTTATAACGGGATATGCCTGCGTATAAAAAAATGAGCTTAACAGTCGAAGCATTATTGAGAATCGAGAAGGAGTTGGTAATACTGTCTATAATCGCTTTAAATGGAATGGCTGATTCCTTATTTACGTTTAAAGAGGTGAGAGGTGATCAAGATGTGCTTCATAGTTTTACAGAGGAAATGGAATCACATTTCTGTAGCACCATTGTGTCATTGGCTGTGGAAGAAAGCCAGACTGCATGAAATACTGGGCCAATTAGAAGGCTAACGTGTATGTTAAAAGTATAGAGAGCCCAACATAGATCTCTGTCATGCAGTCAGCGAGATGAATCAATGGCGAACTTACCCTCCTCCTCGCTGGAGCCCCTTTCCACAGCGGGATAGAGGACGGATGCAGTGCTGACATTTGGGGGCACAGCTGTACTTTTGGAGAAAATCCCACTAATGAACTTGAGCATCTTGCGGTCACGGGCGGGAGCTCTCTGGATTGTTCCTCCTTGGCCCTCTTTCCCTCTCCTGCTGTCCTCAGAGAGGCAATGTAGGTCGCTGTTATCTAGGGTGCGACTGGTTGCTTTTCTTTGAGGCCTGTTCAAGTCGCAGGTAACAGGTGTACCCAAAGAAACCTTAAATCTGTCCTCGTGGGAGTTCTCCCTATTCATGATTCCGGAATAGCCTCCACTGAGCGGAGCTGCAGGACGAATGAGCGTTCCTCTGCCGTCGCTGTCGGCCCAAGACGCCCTGTAGGGACCCAGAGTTGTAGTTGCCGTTAAGGGGGACTGCTCCCCGATACGGTTTTCCCTCCGCTCCAGAGTCTTAGCAGAGTGATACAAACTGGTGTTGGCTTCTCCGGCTTCCCTCCAGCATGCCGAATTGGCCCCCGTATGTGACCTCATCAGGACTTCGGGGCGCTGCCCGACCTGAGGCGTCACCGAAAAAGGGAGACTGCATCGTGAGCGGTTGTTGAGCTCAGCTCCGTTTTCCCCCTTTAGGAAGAGCCTGGGGGGCTCTCGGTAGAGCTCCGTCTTGGGCCGCGAGGCGTCATTGCGAGGCCCCTCTCTTCGCACGGTGGTCTCAAAGCTGCTTCCGCTGTACACCTTCACCATTTGCCTCAATGGGGGGTGGACAACAGTAATGTCCTTGCTTTTAGTGACCGGAACAAGGTCTTTTTGGTCTCTCCTCTCAGCTTTGCCCCATTTCTCCTTCGGGCTGTCATACTTGACACGCACCTGCTCCACTTGTTCTTCCACTTGTGTATTTGCTTTGTCCGACACTTGTGGGCCAACACCTCCTTCCCCTTCTTTGAGGGCATGTCTCACCTCCTCCCTCTCCTTTGGGCTCCCTTCCCCCTCTTGCTCCCCTTGGATCCCGGCTACATCCTCTGGCAAAGCCTCAACCTTCACCAGAGTGAGGGAGATGAGGTAGGTGGTGCGTCTCTGTGGGTTGTCTGCTTGGCTCATTGGGACAGAACACCTCAGTACAGTGGCGCCGTATCTCTGACCAGGCCACGCATGCAAACCTCAGTCATGGCACCAGGAGTGAACTGAAACAAAGAGAATCTACGATAATCACAGGACTTGGACAAATGGATGCAGGACATGATTTTTGAATATATTTAAATGGCTTACCAAGTCTAGACTACTTTTGTTGCCGCAAATAATCCCCGTCCATGCGCAGCACTACTACTTGTTTCAACCACCTCTTCATTCATGAGCCCTTCCTTGCTTTATATCCTGAACTCTTCTGTTGAAATCTGACAGGTAGACACATAGATGGAGACGACATGGGATTCAAAGATGGAATTATTAATTCAATTCAGCTATCGTTGCACTGATACATGGACTGATAAAAATTTCACATTTCTGCAGCTTTTTCCCCCCCCCTTGAATTCTGCTCATACCATCATTCTGTCGCACATCATTTAGAATGGTCCCTTTGCTAAAAAAAAAAAAAAAAGAAAGAAAAAGGATTCCTTTGGTGATCAATTAGTATCAAACGGAACATCAGATGGCGCTGACAATGAAAAGCTGATTGATCCAAGAAGAAAATAGAAATAGGTGAAAGGGAGCCTCCTGGGGAAAAAAATGGAAATCATTCAGTTGTCACGATGCGTCTTGCAGCTGGAGCCTCCATTTGACAATGTCATGCATAAAAGCAGGTACTCACAGCAGGACGGCTGCTGAGGAAAAACCCCATGTGGTCTTCTGTGCCCCAAAAATGGAAGAAATTCCGTAATCGTATGCAACGCTTCCTTGAGTCTCGGTCGCTCCTCGGGAGAACAGCTCCTCTCGGTCACCGCATCCTCTTCTCCGAGTGCCTCATCCAATTAGCAAGTCAATAAAATGTGTCTGTGAGGCAGAGGAAGCCCACCAGCTCACCACGGCCCCTCCTCTTTTTTTTCCCTCCCCTCAAAGCCCCCAGTTACTCTACCGTAATCCTGCAGCACAACTGGACTTGCTGGCTCCAAGGAGAAGCTAACTGCCAGGTGCTGGTGGTCCTTGCTCACGTTCATCAGATTTTTATCTGTGCACACTACAAAAGAGATGCTGTGTGGGGTAGGGGACAAACCTCTCGCCCGTGCATTTGCCCTGGTGCTGTCTCTCATTCTCTCTCTCTCTGTCTGTCTGTCTCTCTCTCTCTTTCTTCCTCTGTCCTTTCCAAAGCAATTTATGGGCAGCGCCTGCTCTCGCTGCCTGGCCGCTCGCATACAAAAGAGAAGATGCACAGGTTGAGACCGATTAGCGTATCGACGCTCATAGACTTACATTCAACATCAAATTTTTTTTAAAAAAAGAAAGATTTAGGAGCAGGAGGAGAGTGTGGGGGGGGGGGGAGTAACGATTAAAATAGACATCTTGGAAGGCACCGTTTTAATAGCCTACGACAAAAAGACTGTGCCAAGGCCGATATATCCATCCATTTTTTTTACAACGCTTGTCCTCATTAGGGTCGCAGGTAAGATGGAGCCTTTCCCAGCTGACAAACCCGGACTGGTCGGCAGCCAATTGCAGGGAAACTATGCAAATAACAGAAACAGCCATTCAAGGTCACATTCACAGCTATGGACTATTTTCAGTCTTCAGTGAAACCACTTTGCACGTTTTTGCAATCTGGGAAGAAGCCAAGTGCTCAGAAGAAAATTCATGCAAGCACGAGAGTGCATTGAAACTCCACACAGGAAGGTTTCAAACCACGAACCTCAAAACGTAAAAAGTAAAATGTGCTAACCTCACACTCGCGTGCTGACCCCACCAAGGCCAATTGAACACCTATACTTTGTGTACATCCCTGATACAGTATGAGAAATTACATTACATTATTTCTCAATTGGAAAAACAGAATCGTTTTGTTTGAACCAAATGTTCAGCACCCTCAACTTAATTGGTGACCTTTTTAGTAATAGCTTTGACACTTTTCACCTCATGATTTAGACCTAAGTTGCAAAAAAAAAAAAAAAAATGTTTTCACCCACTAAGATACATTTTACACTCCGATGCACTCGTGTTGCATCAGGGTGGGGACGGGGAGTAAAAGTGAAATTCAAAGCACATGTGTCTCAAAATCAACACAGTAATTCAAAACACATCAACACTTGTGGCGAGACCAATATAAGCCGGTTAAGTGAGCACCAGTTGCTGGTTTCATTCACGATGGATAGAGATAATCAGACAGACAGAGGCATTGAAAGAGTAAGGTGGTCATGGGGTAAGAGGAGGATAGCGAGAGGAAGCGCAGCACAAACAATAATTATGTATTCCAGCTAAAATACATAATTGCACACACAGTGTCTGCCCTCACAGAGTCTCACAGCTCTGAGGACTGGGGTTCAAAACCCGGCCCCTGACTGTGTGGAGTTTTCTAATTTGTTCTCGTGCATGGGTTTTCTCCGGGCACTCTGGTTTCCTCCCACATACCAAAAACATGCAAGTTAGGTTAACTGAAGGCCCTAAATTGCCCATAGGTGTGTGTGTAAATGATTGTTTGTTTATATGTGACCTGCGATTGGCTGGAAACCGGTTCAGGGTGTACCGCGCCTATAGTCGGCCATAGCTGGAATAAACTCCTGCACTTTCATGACTCTTGTGAGGATAAGCAGCTCAGAAAATAGATGGACATATACTGTGCACTGTATATCATCTGTTTTGATGCAATTGTTTTGCTGGAAGAGTGAAGTTTTGCGACTATAGCTCTAAAATTGGGTTTTGTACTGTATTTGCAGTTTATAGATAATGATGGAGGGCTTCAAAGAAAAGTCTTGCTAATTTGGAAAAATTGAAAAAGTGAGGGGGGCATCTAAATGTATATGTCAATCAAAAAAACCCCAAAACAAATAAAAAACAGTGGAGTCTTATAGGAATGCCTGCTCAAACAAATGTGTTTTTAAACTGCTTTTCATATTTTGGGGGAAACGGGTTCCTAGGGTCTACCACCTTCAAACTATTTACTATTACAGTAATGGTAGTAGTTGGTAGTACTGTATATGTGAATACAGCAGATTCTCCAAAGTTGATCCGCTTAAGGATACAGTTTGGAATGCAACCAAATGTTTCTGGGGGAAAAAGAAAGATGGCTCCAAAGATTTGGCAGACAGAACTTCTGTTGCGAGAGATGTAAGCAAATACTTGGAGAGCATGTGACAGTTTCAATGCTAAAATATAATTATTTTATCCATGAATTTACAAATGTACTGTTTGCACAGACTGAAAAAATAGTAGAACTATTGTTTCTATTGCTGATTTGTTAAGATAACAGAAAATCACTTTTATCTATCCATCCATTTTCTCTACCACTTATCCTCATAAGGGCCACGGCTGTGCTAGACCCTAACCCAGCAATTTTCGGGCATGAGGCAGGCTACACTCTCAACTAGTTGCCAGCCAATTGCAGGGCACATACTACAGAAACAAGAGAAAACCCACACAGGGGAGGCCAAGACTTAAACCCTGTTCTTCAGAACTGTTAGCCAGACGTGCCAATTAGTCATACACCGTCCCACAAAACCTGTTTTAGTGGTTGAATATCATGCCTGCTTTCAATGTGCCTGCACAGCACTTCCAGACACTTGTGATGACCAATATGCATGTGCCCGTGTTGATCTCACATGCAATTAAAGTAATGAGGAATGCGCGGGGAAAAGCCGAGGCACAATCAGCAATGCCCTTTTCATCTGTTTATTGAATGTCGGGAGGACGGTAAAACAATGTGCGCACACTTGCACAGAAGCTGCCGTCAGGCGCAGCTCTTATTCAGACACTTAAATTTACAGACGGTACACGCCACCTTGCCAGGCCCCGCCTTTTCCACCAATCTCAGTTTTTTTCTTATTAAAATACATTTGCAATGTTTAAAAAAAAAGTTCTCTATCTTTTCATCTGTTATTGTTTTTTTCTTTTTTTTTTTTAGTGTTCTCTGTGTGTCTCCTCTTAAAGATATTATGCATGATCTATTTCTGACTCTTCAAAGAAGCCCAATGAGCTAATTTGGGCAGAAAATGTTTCACTTCCTTTTGAAATTCCTGATTTTTTTTCAATGAACTGAAATTGAAGCTAAATACATTTCTAAAAGGTTAAAAAAAAAACTCGACAGGTGTTCCAACACGCCGTACATTGACATTTGACAGAATCAAATGTAAGCTATCGATCCATCCATTTTCTTCGCCACTTATCCTCACAAGTGTCACGGGAGTGCTGGAGCCTATCCTCGCTATCTTTGGGTAGGAGGCAAGGTACACCCTGAACTGCTTGCCAGCCAAATGTAAGGCACATGGAAACAGACAGCAGTTGCACTCACAATCACACCGAGGAGCAATTTAGGGTGTCCAATTAATGCATATTTTTGAAATTCTGGGAGGAAACCAGAGTGCTCGGAGAAAACCCACACAGGGATGGGGAGAACATGCAAACTCCACAAAGACGGGGCCGGGATCGAACCCTGGACCTCAGAACTGTGAGGCCAACGTTTTCTAGCTGAGCCATCATGGCACCAATGCAAGTTATGTAAGGTAAATAACTGGGTGTCAATTTAATGATTCTCGCCATCTTAATCCTGGAATAAATAATTCCTATTATCAGTGTTTTGAAAAGAGAAAGAAGAGCGGTAATTTAGCACTTAGCATATGCATATGTTGGTTTTTTTTACTTTGGAAGTTCCTTCTTAAGTATTTAGAAGTTCATCACAAATTCGCAAACACGTATAAAATGGGTAACAGGTACCTTATTTGGGTCGATTTGTGAAACTTTGCCAGGGATTCTGTTTAAATTCAGGCATGATTAGAGACACAAAATGAACCTTTCAGTCATTAAGTTGTGATTAAAGTTTTTTTATTCCTTTGTAGTGGCAGTGCAGGTTGATTTCTGAGGTTTATCCACACACAAAAACAACTTTGAAATTGAAATGAAATCCACCTTTTCAATCGTCCAGTAATGCCAACCATTTTTCCAAAATGACAGAAGGTTATTGATGTCAGGGTGTGCATTTTCATTTGACTAAAGACTTGCTCAGAACAAAGATGTCGATTCTGTCACTTTGTGGAGGCTATAACTAAATGCCGAGGGACTGACAGCAGAAACAATGAAGTCATGATATGTTATCATCAATAAGTGTGACATTTACATTTTGGAAAAGTATGGCAGTGATCCATAAGTTTGCTCCTCTTCAACATGATTCCTTCTTTTTCCAATCGTTTTTGATACTGAAGTAATAAGAAAAAAAGAATCCCAGGGCACAGGTGGAACTCCTTGGGTGTGAAATCCTGTGGTCAAAATTCCCTCTCTCGTTACTGTGTTCTATTGCGGCAGCTCAGCTTTTTGTCTCAGTCAATATCTCCTCATTGCGGAAATACGGGTGATCTAGTGCATTCAGGGCAGATATTCGATCGGAGGGGTTAAAGGTTAACATTTCCTGAAAGAAAAAAAAGAAAGAAGAGTGGACTATTAGAAAAGCCAAAATGATAAGTGACACGTTTATTAAAACGTCTTGTTGAGAACGACACAAGGTGAGCCTAAAACAAGCCGACCATGCGCTTTAATACAAATAATTTAGAATTTGCGTTGCAAACATTGACAACTGCCATTTTACAGGATGTTTTGCTCCCATCCTGGATGAGGCTAGTTGCCAGGCAACCAGAAGAGATTGTGAGAAGTTCTTGGTAAAAAAAAAAGAATCAGAGACAAGTTCTCCGATCACGGTCATTAGTAGCACAACAGGTCACATACACCCATACATACTGTATACTACTTCATATAAGTTTTAAAGGGATTTTAAAACATTATATAATTTCTACATCAGCGTTCTATAACGTGATAAATTACACGTTACCACTGAATAAAGTCCATCTAGCTATAGCAGATTTTTGAAGCAGTTATTTGTGAAGCCACACACCCCTTTCAAAAACCTAAAAGGTTGTACATCTCTCAAAGAGAAGCCTAATTAAAATTAGATTAAACATAAGAAATATGCATATTTAACATTTTTATTACAAAAAGAAAATTATACTTGGGGCGGGGAAAATTTTTAAAACGTGTACAGTAGTACATACTGTACATATTGTACGGCTAGCATGACTTTTAAGAAACCATCAGAAGCAAAGAGAAATAACGTCAATCGTTCTCATTCACTTGTGGGAACGTGCTGCTACGTTGTTTGCGGTCTGTTATGTTGAGCAACAACAGTTCAAATAAAGAAATTGGACAGATCCCAAGCGTGAACAGGAGCTGCCTTTCAGAGGTGGAGGGGCCACGGGCAGCTGACAGCATTCGAAATCGTCACGGCATCGTGAGATTTTCTACTCAATGGAGAAGTTTACCCTCTTGATTTTTAATTGATTGTGCATTTAAAAAAAATCTTTACACTGATAACATTAAGTGCTTGTTTTTTTGTAGACAGCACATTTGCGGCAGAGTACAAATCCTGGCGGATTTTCACTACGCATGTTTGCTATTTTTGCACACCGGTCTGCACCATATCATGGACGCCTTTTAGAATTTTAACCCCCCCAACCTACAGAACCCGATATAAATAGTGGTCGTCACCTTCGACATTGGCCAATATTGTCTAATATATTTGGCGCATTAGCAAAATTTGTATTGGGTCAGTGATAAAAATTTGGTTGAGCTTCATGAGTGTGAAAATGTGAAACAGACCACAGAATGATCTCGATGTTACTCTCTGTAAAGGCAGAACGTTTAGGGCAAATCTTTTTGTGAATCATTACACTATACTACATGTGGTCATTATGGTGACTGTCACATTACAATGGCCCTTTGTTGAATTCAAAATATAATACATGTATGCCAACATGAAGCAATCCTGGCGTTTTTTCAGGTTTCTCAGTCAGCAGGAAGTCTCAGGTTAGATTTCTGCTAACATCCTGATCGTCTGTCACTTCAATTCCAACTCGCCGACATCTTACCAGCAGCAGTTGCGCCCCTTGCTCACTTATCTCTGGAACAAAGTCTGTTATTGGGCGAGCCGGGGAAGGGGGGAAATGTTTTCTTGAAAGTGTCACACCAACTGGCCACGCCTCCTCTGCTGGCAGGCCAATCACTCTGAGGGGACACATTCAATTTCAGTGAAATACGAATCATCAGCCAGCACATCTCGCGCTGGGGTGACTGCATGAAAGTGTGACTCACTCAAAGATTTTCCCGAGTTGATCCACTTCGGATTCTCCACAGAACAAGGGTCTACCAGAAATAACAGTTTGTGCAGTTTAAGGATGAGAACCTTAATTGCTTGCTGTGCTTTCAGATTTGTGATGAAAGCCTTCCAATATTAAAGTCTTAATATGACAGTTGGAACAAGAGAAGTTATTTGACGCTGCAAATGTGGTGAAAGTCCAACGAGGAGACGCTTACTCACCCTATTTGGTACTTCTGCAATTCAATGACATTCAATACATGATGTACTGTATATCTAACATCAGCCTTCTTCAGTTGACTATCAGAGAAAATATCGTATTCAACTCCAATGCATAATACATGCAGCGCATCTCACTGTGATAATCAAAACTACTTTTTTTATACAACAGATTTTTACAACATACCTGATGAAATGTATGTGTAGTGAATAAGATGTGTGAGTGTCTCTGGATATCAGTGTTAAATAAAGTGTACCTAATTCTATAACTGGTGAATGTATCTGATCTCAAAGAAATTATGCTTTCTGCTTTCGCACATACGCATCAAATATCGGATTTGACCAACTCCCAACACGGGGACTTGCATTACATTGTCGTCACAACCAGTGTCTTTTAATCCAATTCGCATTTCTGCTGACTCACTTGCGTTTGAACATTTCCGCAAAGATGCAACCAGAGCTCCAGATGTCCACAGGTGTGGCATAGCTCGACTGGAGCAAAACCTCAGGAGGCCGATACCACAGTGTCACAACCTTGGAGATGCATGCAGCAAAAAAGTAGCACAATGACTAACAAAATCAACATTTGTTTGTTAAAACTAAAGCCTCCAGCAGCTTACAAATTTCTTAAAATTCTCAAACGCTTAATGACACAGGTCCCGTGACAACAAATTTCTTTTGTTTGTCATAATGTTTGATGTTATCTGTGATCTGTTATCTGAAAATGCCCAGGATGCCCTTTTTCAAACTTTTCTACCTGGGTCTTTTATGCACAGCTCTTGAGACCACTGGGTTTCTCATTGATATCCAATATGTACATTTTTGGATCATTTTCACCCCCACGCTTTATTTTTTTACTCTCAGAACTGATCAATCAAGAAATCAAACTCTGTCCCGAATCCTGGCTTCGCAATAGTTGAGATGTGTGCAGGTGCTTGAATAATTACAGAGTAACTATCATAAACGTAGAAATCTGATCGGGTTTTCCACTTGCCCAACACTGTGTCCGTCTGCAACAAATCTCCCTGCGGTAACCGTGGACAGTGGCCAAATGGTTCTGGGCAGCGGAAATATTCTCTTGTTGATATTTTTCATTGCCCCTTTGCAGAAACTATTTTTCCTGCAGCCAATTTTTGTGGTTGACTAACTCGAATTAGAAGTGTTATTTTCATAGCCCCAATTACGTGGGTAAGGTGTGTGAAATAAAATGACTCCATTACTGGATTTGGTTTAAAAAAAAACAACAACACTGTACACTGTAAATATCCAATAATGTGTAAGCATGATAGAGATATAAACGTCTGCTGGTTCTTACCACAGGAGTGAGGGCCATGTGGCAGCTGTACATGCGCGCCAGACCAAAGTCAGCCAGCTTCACCTGACCCTGGCTGGTTACCAAAATATTCTCCGGTTTCAGATCTCTGTGCATCACACGGTTTGAGTGCAGGAATGCCAGACCGCACAACAGCTGTTTCATCAAGTCCTGCAGAAAAAAAACAGGCAGGTACATTTGATCGGAATGCAATGTTATTATATTATTTATGTGATGCGATCATGCTCACAGTGGTATTATTTGTACAATATGATTATTAGTGTCTGAGAAGACAGTGGACGCCTGTCACGAACCAACGGTGCACGGGCGGACCCAAATGCGGGACTCCAAGTCGAGGAAGATGATGTTCAGAGGGTTTTATTATAAACGAACGTTGTGCTCGACAACACAGTCCAAGAAGGCAGGATCCAAACACAAGAAACAATGTCCGATAACTATGATATTGTTGGAATATTGTTTAAAATTCAAACTTGGCATACATTTCACTTAAATACAACACTTGTTATATACTCACAATGATGCTATTTAACTTGTGTGGGTGGTAATTTTGCTGCTTCTTTTGTGTGTGCCTTCGCCTCCAAGTGGGAATTGCGGTAAAAGTATGCAAATAACGTGTGGATTTGATGAAAAGATATCAAGAATGTCGCAGCAAAGCTCCAGTAATATAGCTAACTTTCCGAAGAATAGAACTAATGAGTATTGCAGCATCTTCACCCTCCGCCACCCTACCAACATGTTTGTGCACCATTTGTGTTGCAATACTTGTGATTTAAAGGCTTACTCTGCAACATTGATGTAATTCGTTAAATTGTGGATATCATTTCACATGATGTGTTAGAATGAAGATGGCGACCGTTTGCGAGACCACGGTATTAAACATAGAACCAACACAGCCAATGTACTCCATTCCCTCGCACTTGAATTGCAGAAACCGTTCTGGTTAAGAGTCGGATGTCATCCAAGACAGTACACTGTCGTTCCTGGCACATCAACAACAATACCTGGTCTCTGTACTTCTACTTACAAAACATCAATTGCTTGGAGTCCAATCCCCACCCACCGCACTCCTGTTGTCCTTGTTCAAAGCCTCGTCACTTCTTGGCCTGGATTATTGCAATTCTTTGCTGTTTGGTCTCCGCCACAAGTCACAACAAAAACAGCTTATCCAGAACTCTGCCGCCCGCATTATCACAAGGACCACCTCGACTCACCGTATCAATTCAGTCCTGCAACTCAACAGGTTCCCTTTCCAACACCACATCAGATAAAAAAAAACAAAAAACTGATCTGCACCCATATCTTGCTGAATTCCTTCACATTGCCATGCCCTCCCGGTTTCTCGGATCACTTCTCCCTGTCATTCGACCATTGGGGACGGAGCCTTCAGCAGTTCTGCCTTCCGTGCTTGGAACTGACTGTTAAGGTACACGTGCACCAGACGTCCTTCTCACTTTAACATTTCCCATCACATTTTCCATTTGAATTGTCTTTTTATGTTTTGCTGTTTTGTATTGCATTGTTTGAATTCTCTTTTATTTCAACTTATGTTTGTACAGTGATCTTAATTGGCTTGAAAGACATCTATAAATGGAATTAATTATTATTATCTTCGAAGAACTGTTACGTATCTGCCAAACTGCACACCACACACTCAGGCAAGACAAAATAGTTTAGTGTATGACGAGATGGTACCGTATGTCCTAGTATCAGATCTTTTTTAAGAATCTAAGTACGCCAAGGTGCGAAATGAACACTTGCTGGGCACCAAATGTGACTAAATGATTTGTTTGACGAGTGAAACTCAGAGTACCACTCGCCATGTGATGCGTGAATGTTTGTACCCACGTGCACAAACACATACGCGCCAATCATAGTGCATCTACAGTACACGTGTATTGGCGTGTATTGGCCTCACAGTTCTGAGCACCCGGGTTCAATCCCAGCCCTCCCTGTGTGGAGTTTGCATGTTCTCCCCGTGCCTGCGTGGGTTTCCTCCCACATCCCAAAAACATGCAACATTAATTGAAGACTCTAAATTGGCCTCAGGTGTGATTGTAAATGCGAATGTTGCCTGTCTCCGTGTGCCCTGCGATTGACTGGCAACTAGTTCAGAGTGTACCCCGCCTCCTGCTCGTTGACTGCTGGGATAGGCTCCAGCACTCCCCGTGATCCTTGTAAGGATAAGCGGCTAAGAAAATGGATGGATGGAATATTGGAGCAAGGGTCGAACTCACGTGACGGGGAGTGTTTGTGACAACACCCAATCAAATACCTCTTTCCATGTTCAATGCGTCCAAATATGTCACGTGATAAGACTCAAGTGAGGGATGCGAGGCAAAGTGATGTTTCGCATGCGGTGGGTAAGTAACATAAGAATTTGAGAAGTGGGCAATATTTTTTCAAAGCACCTGGCATAGGTGCTTGTTGTGTGATGGCTTACTGTATGTCATGGCCAGTGAGTTTAAATTATTATATGATTTAAAAATGCAAATGATTTTAAGTTTGAGAGAAGGTGCTCACTTTGATGCGTTTGGGGCCCAACCCTGGACTTGGGGCTTTCTCCAAATATGTCTTGAGGTCTTGCTCTACGTGCTCAAAGACTAAAGTGACTTTAGTCTCCTGGTCTGACCTCTGGGTGGCGCATACATCCATGAGCCTGGCACGATCAGGAGAACAATGGTGATATTTGAGGGTACAGTATGTTGACAAGAACCCGCAAAGAACAGGCTGAGTGCGCACCACTGTCTTACCTGACCACATTGGGATGGTCAAACTGCTCCAGTCGCTTTAACAAAGCCACCTCTCTGACCGTGGAGATGGGGAGGCCATTATGGTCTGTCTGGACGCGCACGCTTTTCAGAGCCACAAATTGACCACTCTCCGTGTCACGGGCCTTATAAACCGTCCCGTAAGCACCGCCGCCTATCTCCGCCACTCGCTCGTACTGGAAGCTGGTGGCATGGGCCATGACCGGTTTCACACTGAGAGAGAGAAATATAGATCACATGACATTATCTTACAATAGGAATACAAGAAAAAACAGAGAATACAGAGTTGACACTTAAAGGTCAAGTGTCATGAAATGGATGATTTTTGGTACGTTATTAATGAAAAAACGGCAGCCAATATGGGACCATGTGTTTTTTCACCACAAAACATGATTGACATATACAGCTTTTTGTAACTCCCGCCATGAAAATCCTCTCGAGGGATTTGTTTTCGAGAAGAACCAGGAAGTGACGTAAAGGACAGAGGCGCCCCCAAGTGGACTCGTTTGTTTCCATTAGTTTTACCTCCGAGAAGGTTGCTCGTTGTTCCTTCGTGTTAGCCGGCTCATTGCAATGCTGGACATTGCTTGAACACTCGGGAGAATGGAATTACCCTTCATAAGTTTGCAAAAGACCCGGTTCGTTGTGAAAAATGGATTGAACGGGTGCAGAGGACGAGAGGTTCGTGGGTTCCAAATCACATGTAGGTGTGTATTCAGCTTTTAAAAAAATAATAGTTTGGGGCGGACCACGTAATCGGTCTCCTGTACGAAATATGTCAATGTGCGTGTCGGACGGTGTCGGGCTACTGCGCAGACGGCGGCGAATCTGAAGAACCCAGCCAACAATGTCTCACTCAGCCTCGTGCGCGCAGTGATGCGCCTCGGCTAGATTGTGTTCATCGTGTACTGCGGTGGGTGTGAACAACTCTCTAAAAGCAGCACGCCTCGGCTTTATTATATGCCACCATGGCGCCGAAAATCAGCCACACCGGCTGAGGCGGTCATAGCTTCTGCGAAGGCTGTGCGTTGGGCTTTGCGGACGGGGGAGGGTCTGAAGAACCCACCCGAGAATGCGTCACTCAGCCGCGTGCGCGCAGTAAAGAGCCCCGGCTGACTGTGTTGTTCATCGTACTGCGGCGTCTATGAACACCCCCCTAAAGCAGTACAGCTCGGCTCCGTCATAAGCCACACCGGCCGGCTGCGATCGGATGGGGATGCGGTTTGGCCGTGATCGCATATCATCTGAATATGGCTCGAAACAATAGTGTAATATTGCCCTGAGGGCTCTAAACAATAGTGTAATATTGCCCAAGTAACTTCACTCGGTTGTGTGGTGTTCTCCTTTTCGAAAAGAGCTTCCGTGTCAGAAGGGACGTGTTCGTCTGCCATAGTTAGGGTGCACCGCGTGTTTTCATTAGCGAATGTCCGGGTGACGTCACTTACAGAGGATGCAGCCAATCTGGCGACCACTTGGATATTGTAGAATGACACTTCCGCAACTTTGCGCATGGATGACGCGCTCTCCGCTCACATTTATTTTTTCGCATGGACATTGAAGTGAATAAGGTTATGTGTATTTTTCATTACAATATCTATTTTACAATGTTTATAGGGATGACACTTGGGCTTTAATCAATCGGCCATTTTTAGATGTGGTTCCCTTGGATCTTCAAGGTAATCTAAATCGTTTGGTTATTTCTGATCTTATCTAAAATACAGTTCAGTCCAACAAAATACAGTCAGATTTCTTATTCCTGTTTTGGTATTCATAAATTCACATTTTTGATGATTTTGGTGGGGAACCAATCCGCTGTTATTTTCTGACAAACTCACCTATTCGCTGTTTTTGTTCAAGCCAATCGAAACAATGTATTGCTTTAGCGCCATCTTGGTGTCAAGAAACTATGCTTAAGAGCGTTAAGGAGGTTCATTTACAAAAAAGTAGTTTTGTTGTCATTTTGGGACATTTATCGGCAATTATAAACCATTTTTGGGGCGGCTTTGCTGTCAATTACTCAAAGATTTTTGTTATTCAGACGATTGAGACAGAGGCCTGTAATTATCATCAGTGTAATTATAAAACAATAAATGCAAATTATTTGCATCTGCTTTTGTACAAACAGAACAGTCGGCTGGTATAAATGAGAGAAAATCTGTAAACCAGCGCCTTTCCTCATTGGGGTTGCAAGTGAACTGGAGCCTGGCCATCAAACCTGAGGGAAAGGGTACAGTCTGGACTGGTTGCCGGCCAATTGCAAGGTCAGAAGGCCATAGTAAGACAGTAGTAGTTGTAGTAGTACAGTAGGTAAGTAGTCAGACTAGGAGGATAACACCTGTTAAATGTAACAATAACATAATTTTTACATTTCTGAGCTGAAAAAGACAGGGTACAAAATGCAAGCAAAGTCACAGGCAGCAAAGTTGAAGCAAAAAAAGTATTTTGTGAATAAGCCACACCGTAAGATAAAAAGTATCAACAGGTTTGTTGAGTCACGTAACATTTGTGGTGTAGATCAGACATATTTTACTGTAGAAATGTTAACAGGAGGTGAGCCCATGATAATACATTTCCATTATCGAATGCCAAGACTACAACAGCAAAGGTTTGGTGGTGTAGTGACCCACGTCTGTGTACAAAAGAGTTCCTGACCTCCCGTGATGACTCAGTACATGTTTATCACTACCCAGTGCCCAACGGTAAGGCTTTTCTGGCTCACTCCTCATCACTTTTTAAAAATGAAAATAGACTTTTCTGAAGATCAAGTATTACCTGAGTGGCCTCATCTTTTTGGATAAACTAATGTTATAGAGGTGTGTATGTGTGTGAGTCTTAGATGATGCCTCCAAGCCCTGCTGAGCCAGAGCTTAAGGGGGGGGGGCAATGGGCTCCAGCCTGGATTGTTTCTACAGGGGAGAGTGATTGAAGTGCAGCGACAAAATGAACACAACGAGGTACTTGCAAAGCCAAACACTTTGGGCAATGAATCGGCTGCCTTTTGTAGCGTGTCCCTCTCGTTACCCTCCCTTCCAAAATCTTCACACTCTTAAATGGCTGTCCAGCTTGTTGTTTAACAGCATGGCAGAAGGTAAGGTCACTTTTGTGGGGTCACTTAATAAGTCAAGAGGAAACGTTTATGAAATGCACATCATTGCTCTATAAGGCAAATGACATTTCACTATGCAGTAATATGCCTTTTATTTGTTTATATATTTTTAGCTGAATGTAGATATCAGTTTTAATATGGTACTGTTATGCTAAGTGAAGTGGCAGAGAAAATGGACGGATCGATGAATTTACAATAAACATTTTCTACTAACTACATGTCCTTCACGCTGTGCCCTGATTTATTTTATATGGCTCATACAAATGCTGTGTGGGGATTTTTTAAAATCCATTTTTACTTGCTGTGTGTATGATCTGGACACACTGTTTGGTTTTGAAAACATTATAACTGGTTCTGAGGTGATAGTTTGAGTTGTGACAGAAAAGTCAGGGCTTTGCAAATATAGAGGAATAGACGAGAATTAGAAATTCCAGGTGGAGGTTTCAAGCAATGTGTTTTAACAATTGTCGCACAAGGTGAGTGTAATTGCGACCGATCACTTCAAATCGATGAGGGACACAGAGCAGTCAACTTCACATTAGGGAAGGTGAACCTTTGAAGATTATGATTTGTCTTGGGTCAAAATCATGTAGGCAACTGAATGCGCATACTTCATTGTTTTCCTAATTTCCAATTCACAGAGACCTGGTAGGAAAACATGTACTTCGTTGACCATGTACCAGAAGCCCAAACTGCTAATGGGACTTGAGAACAATGTGCTGCAAACACGGCATCAGTTGAGAACAGAACAGGAAGTCACACGCATGCGCACAAAAGATGACATCCCATTGTGCATCTATGAAGCCACGAGACACTGTGTTGATTGAATTTCATACAGCCCCTTGCATACCTCTCATCATGCCGCATTTGTGGCAAGTTTAGATTTTGTGCAATTGGAGCCAATATTTTCTTATATGTGTAAATTTACAGGATCTTCCTTTTGCCTCTGTTCTGCATTGTTTTGGGGGGTTTAAATCCTGGCCCTGCCTGTTTGGAGTTTGCATGTTCTCACCGTGCCTGCGTGGGTTTTCTCCAGGCCCTCTGGTTTCCTCTCACATCCCAAAAACATGCATTCATTGAAGACTCTAAATTGCTCCTAGGTGTGATTGTGAGTGCCACTGTTGTCTGTCTCCATGTGCCCTGCGATTGGCTGGCAACCAGTTCCTGCCTGATGACAGCTGGGATAGGGTGCAGCACTCCTCCCAACCCTTGTGAGGATAAGCATCTCAGAAAATTGATGGATGGATGTGCTCCTTTGATTGCCATTTGCTTTTGTCATGTGTCTGTTTTGTCCAACAGTTGATTTTGAAGATGTAATGTCACCCTTGAGCGTCCTTGTGGCGGATATGTGATATTTATCCACATATGAAAGAGGTCTGAGTCAGATATATATAAAATATATATATTTTACTGTTCACATTGACAAGAAAATATCTGATACATGTCCATCCATCCATTTTCTTAGCCGCTTTTTCTCATGAGAGTCGCGGGGAATGCTGGCGCCTATGTCAGCTGTCAATGGGCAGGAGGCAGGGTACACCCTGAACTAGTTGCCACCCAATCGCAGGGCACTTAGAGATCAACAGACCAACTCACAATCACATCAAGGGGAAAATTAGAGTGTCCATTTAATGTTGCATGTTTTTGGGATGTGGGAGGAAACCGGAGTGCCCGGAGGAAACCCACGCACACAGGGAGAACATGCAAACTCCACACAACGGGGCTGGGATTGAACTCTGGACTTGCCAGCTGATCCACGATTGGACAAAAAAAAAAAAAAAAAAAAAAGAATTAACCTGCAGTGTGAACATACTTTAAGTCAGATACGAGGGAGTAGTTAAGTGAGGGTACATTCTAATCTTGCTGTTTGAAAACTGCAAACAGCATCTTTAATGAGAAGGGAGGATGATTTATATTCAACTACATGACAATTACAGACATTACACAAACTAATAAGGTTGCAAATTATTATTTTTGACATCGATTCACAAGCATGGGGAGCACAACAAGTCCATAGAAATTTGAAGCCAGAACCGATCACTTTGTATCGCAACGTTTCAATGTTCAATGACACAAGCAGCAGGAGACAACACGTCTCCTAACACTGAGGTCCTTCACCTGAACACTAACCTCACCTATAGGCGCTTGTTGACTGGGGTCTTGTTCTAAGGTTCTAATCCGAGTTTATGGGTATTTCTCTGAAACTTGATGTTAGCTATCCAAACCATTAGAACGCAAAGAGGCCGGTGGCCGGAGGCACAGAGAGAGAGAGAGAGAGAGAGAGAGCGAGAGCGAACCAGGCCAGGAAAGACGGGAAGCGCAACACGTGGTGCTGCTTCGTCTTTTGTTAATTCAGGAGTGAACACCAAAATGTCAAAAAACAAGAAGCACATCCACACTTCACCCTCCCCCCCCAAAACAAAAGTGACCTGGAAAAGCATTTACATGTGCGGCGCATTACGTAAACGCTTCGCGTCCAGTAATCGCCAACCCGGATGGGGGGAATAAAACAAACGAAACAAAAACAACAACAAAAAAACAAAATATTAATCACCCACCACGTCAATAGTTCCCAGTATCTTACCTTCGTCTCCCTCCAGCTGCGGGTCCGCTTCCTTTGGACTGTTACGAGGCGGACATGCTTCTTCTCCTCGATGCGGTGTCACGTAGAGATTCACCACCGGACAGGCATGGGTCAGAGGCGGCCACAAAGTTCTGCAGCTTCCCCAGGAACCTCGATCGAGAAGAGACAATCAATCGATACGAGGTCGACCTCCACCCACCCTTGCCTCTCAGCCTGCCGTACTCTTTGGGGGGGGGGGGGTTGCTGCTTCCTGTTGCTTCAAGAAAAAGTCCTTTCGGGGCGGTGCTACATATATAGTCCTCATTGGCATGCAGCACGACTGCAGTGTGAAATAAAAAAAAAAAAAAAAAAAAAAAAATATATATATATATATATATATATATATATATATATATATATGATGTCGATCAAGTTCCCATTCACTCACCCAACTCTTTGTAACAACAGTGAGATGAAAATGTCATTCCCTGATTTTAATGATATGTAATGTTTCTGACCAAGAGAGAAAATTTGGTATTTATTATGCATTAACAACGACATAGACAGTACTTATTTGTTAGCAGAGTATATATACCCAGGGGTACTTGTATCTTCAATACAGATTACCGATCATGTGTTCAATCAGACTACCATGTCACACTATTGACTACGTCCACTTGTGCTTTATTAGGTGTGTATTAATTAAAAACAGTAGCCACACTGAGTAGCCAGCGTTGGGAGAGTGACGTTGAAAATCTACTCCGATAGTTTCATGTTAAAAAAATAAGTCAGTGATGTAAGCCAAATACGACAATATTAAAGTAATGCAAAGTGGTTACATTTAATTGCTTTGGATTACTCCAATATTCGTGACAAAATAAATTCAATATCAATTGAAGATATATGGATGTATATTTTCTGCCTTGTATGCATGTTTTTTTTAATGCACGAGTGGGAGGAAGTCGGAGCACTCAAGATTCAAATACAAAACCTCAGAACTGTGAGACAAACATGCAGACCTCTTGTGCTCCGTGCTGCCTCAGTTCATAAAAGTTTTTTTAAAAATCCTTCCACGACTCATTGTGAGTTTTATACCAAGTGAAATGGAAAAAAATATGACTGATTCAATTTATGTAGGCAACCGGTGGGTTTAAGGGCACTGGGGTGAGGGGGCGTCTGAAAATAATTTAATCTCCAAAAGGGGTGCTGCAAAAAAAAAAGTTTCACTGAGTTAGAGGTAGCGCTTCCCTCAATAATATTGCCTGTTTTAAGGGTATAACATTTTCGGACTAACTTTTTGTTGGGCTTTACACAATCGGGATTTTTTGGGAGGGTCAATCACTAATCAGCGAGTAAAAAAAAAAAAAAAAAAAAAAAAAATGATCACCAACCCCATCAACAGATGGCGCAATGAGTCAATTTAAATGGATATCCCCATTACATGTGTTTTGGGGAAAGTTCATTTTTTGATGCAAACTATTTTAATGTTCGGAAACCCATGACAAAAATGAACTAGTTCAGTTCCTTTATGGATTCCCCCCCCCCCCCCCAATATGGTTGACTGTTAACATCCGTGCCTTACACTTTTGAAGACCCGAGTTCAAACTTTTATTCACTCAATTCGTTCAGGTACAGAACTGACACTGGTTTTCTCCTACACAGCAAAAACATCCACATTGGTGGAGTGAAATCCCCCAACGGCTGTAAACGAGTGTGAATGCTTTGTTTGTTTGGATGTGCACTGAAAGATGACCGAAATCAAATGGGGTAGCGTCCACTTATATGCCTGGTGAGAGAAACCATATGGATTCGTTTACTCTTCCACTGAAATGTAATGTTCTTTTCATTAGGTTAAAGTTCACACCGAGGTAGAAAACTTTTATGATTTTCACATCACAGACACACACCAAAAAAAGAAACAACAACAAAAAAGTCGATGATAAATGTAGTCCGTAGTCAATTAAAAAAAAAAAAAACGTCTCCATTGCGTCTGCATGACTATCCAGTAAAAAAAAATAAAAGAGGCTATTGTCCTTTATGGCGTTTATGTCGACAAATATGTCACCGCAATTAAGGACGCACACTCGTCATCTTTGTTCCTGTTGTGCGTAATTGCCATCGTCCTATCCACGTCACAGCAACGGTACCGCGGACAGACGCCGTGAAAGAGAATCTTTTGTGGCGTCGTAACGAAGTCGTTTCAAAGTGAGTTACAGTTCTGCAATCGATGGTAAGATCCACACTCAGAGGCTAGACCAGATTTACGCATCTCCGGGAAAAAAATAATCATAATAAGAGAAGACTATGCTACCCTTAAAGGCTTCTCCCCTATTGGCTTCTCGTGACCCTGAGACCGAGCTCCAGGCTCCAGCATGAGGGGGGTCATCGGAGGATGTTCTTGGCCGCCGCACACTCGCTCTCGTCGGGGAGAGGAGGAGGAGGAGCAGAAAGCTCACCGGGGGCCCGGGGGCGAGAAAACTACGCACCTGCAGCAGGAGGACACTGCCTCCCTGCAAAGTCTTTCAGAAAATGGACTGCGCAACCCGCAGTGCCGGATCTGCTTCCAGGGCTCAGATAAGGTACTCTTCAATGCATTTTTTCTTTTGAGTTTATCCTATGTCGGCCTACTTGGCGGATTCCATTTGAAAACTGCAGTCTGCACCAGCACAGCAAATCTTAAATGAGGACGAACGTATTTGAATTTATCCCTCGAAACGGGAATGAATAATAATCTACACAAATGTCTCATGTAAGGTTAGCACAATGAAAAATTAGTAGAGAAATGAGCAAATGTTCACAATTGGTTCAAAGATGTGTTCAACAATAGATGGTAGAAGTAGATGGATCTGTATACCTGCCACCCACCAGTTGCATTCAGACAACATAATTTCAAGTTAATTCATGGAAGTAAATCATATTTGATTAACTGAACAAGTCTAGATTTAAACATGAGGACCAGGGCCAATACAAATTTGCAGCTCCTGACTGGACAATTGGGTAAGCAATTCAAGAGCTTCTCTGGCAAGGTAGAGGTCGCACCCTGGGCTTAAAAAAAAAAAAAGAAGAAAACAGTGATACAGTAACAAGTGACTCTTCGTTTTGGCTTTAAGCAACAACGACATCCAGAAAAACTTTGCTGTGCAGGCTGTTGGAGAGATCAAAGTTCTAGATGACACTTGTCTAGGAGGTTTTCTGGAAAGGTGCATGCATGCCTCCTACTCTCCTACTCAGACGTCAAAGTTGCAAAAGTACTCTGACAAGAACTGACAAGAACAAAATAAATATAATCTCTGGGGCTCATTAGATGTCAGTCGATCTGTTCTCTGGATATTTTCCCCCCTTTGGATATGTTTTTGTTTTTTCTTTTCAATGGAACACAAAATTGACAATTATGAGCTGCCCCTCCCAACCCCACACACATACAGAGTACATACAGTTCTTTTATGTAATTTAAGTCCTTACTTATGTCATCCAGTCTGACATGACTTGGCTCAGTGGTTACGGTGATCGATGCCTTTCATGGGTTTGAATCATATCTTTGTCAATATTTAGTGTTATGCTGTTGTAACACTATTCTCGAAGCTGAAAACCCGCACGAGTTCAGACCCCATGGTAATCGATGGTGAGCTTTGTCCCATATTGTAACACAAAACCTTTCTTGAAACCTGATAAAACCCGACTTTGTGAAATCAAACCCTATTTTGAAACACATACCGTACTTTGATACCATATCACCCCCCCCCCCACACGCACACACACCCCTCACACACTTGGAACTCTATACCTACCTAACTTTGAAGTCACAACCTTGGTCTGCTAGCTGGCAGATGAGGTGGCTGTGTGGTAAAGGTGTTGAACTGCTGAGCAGTTATGTGCTTCACAAAATGTTTCCGATCCCATCCTTTTTAACATTATGTTACATTTGGAAACTGAAACCCGACTTCAAAAATCAAACCTCATTTAAAACCTTACTCTGGAATTTTAACCCTTACACTTCACCAACAGATGAGGGTAGAATTGGTTTAGGTGATGGACTGCTATCTATTGTGTTCGACTTGCATGTGTTCGAATCCCGTCCTCATCGATATTTATTTCGCATTGTGCTGTTGTCAAAAGAACCTGATTTTGAAAGCATTTGGAAACTGAAACCCGACTTCAAAACCAAACCTGCTTTAAAACCTTACTCTGGAATTTCAACCCTTACACTTCACCAACAGATGAGGTTACGATTGGTTAAGGTGAGAGACTGCTATCTATTGTGTTTGCTTTGCACGGGTTTGAATCCCATCCTCATCAATGTTTAGTTATTTACCGTTGTGCTTTTGTCACAAGAGCCTGATTTTGAAACCATTTGGAAACTGAAACCCTAATTCAAAAATCAGACCTGCTTTAAAAGATTACTCTGAAATCCAAACCCTTACAACTTTAAATCAAATGAGATGACCAAGAGGTTAAGGTGCAGAACTGTTATTGCATTTTGTTCTGCATGCATGGTTTAGAATCCCATTCTCATCAATATTTAGTGATGCAGTGTTGTCACACTAACCGGATTTTGAAACCCGACTTCGAAGCCAAAGCTGCATTAAATCCCATCCCATACATTTTTACCATGAGGTGACCCGAGTGGTTAAGGTGATGGACTGCTAATCCATTGAGTTCTACACGCATGGGTTTGAATCCCATCCTCATAGATATCTAACGTTGTACTGTGTTAGTGACACAAACCTGATTTTGAAGCTGTAACCCGACTTAAATCCAAACCTGCTTTAAAACTTTACTGTGAAATCTGTACCCTAACGACTTTACATCAGATGAGGTGACCGAGTGGTTAAGGTGATGGACTGCTAATCCATTGTGTTCTGCATGCATGGGTTCGAATCCCATCCTCATCGTTGTTTTGGTGCTATGCAGTGTCATTACACAAAGCTGATTTTGGAACCATTTCGAAACTGAAAACAGACATTAAAGCCAAACCTGCTTTAAAACAATACGCTGAATTTCTAACTCTTATGGTTTACCATCAGATGAGGTGGACGAGTCGTTAAGGTGATGGACTGCTTATCCATTGTGTTCTACACGCATGGGTTCGAATCCCATCCTCATCGGTATCTTAACGTTGTACTATGTTGTCACGCTAACCTGATTTTGAAGCTGAAACCCTGCTTCAAAACCAAACCTACTTTAAAACCTCACTCTGAAATCCAAAATCTTACGACATTACACCAGATTAGGTGACCGAGTGGTTAAGGTGATGGACTACTAATCCATTGTGTTCTACATGCATCGGTTCGAATCCCATCCTCATTGGTATCTAATGTTGTACTGTGTTGTCCCACTAACCTGATTTTTAAACTGAAACCCTACTTCAAAACCAAACCTGCATGAATGCCTTTGAATCCCATCCTCATCGGTATTTAGTTAGGCGGTGGCGTCACACAAAACTTATTTTGAAACCATTTGGAAACTGAAACCCGACTTAAATCCAAACCTGCTTTAAAACCTTACTCTGAAATCCGTACCCTTACACTTTTACATCAGATGAGGTGACCGAGTGGTTAAGGTGATGGACTGCTAATCCATTGTGTCCTACACGCATGGGTTCAAATCCCATCCTCATCGGTGTCTAGTGTTGTAACACTAACCTGATTTTTAAACTGAAACCCGACTTCAAAACCGAACCTGCTTTAAAACCTTACTCTGAAATCCAAACCCTTACAATGTTACACCAGATGAGGTGACCGAGTGGTTAAGGTGATGGACTGCTAATCCATTGTGTTCTACACGCATGGGTTCGAATCCCATCCTCATCGGTATCAAGTGTTGTCATACTAACCTGATTTTTAAACTGAAACCCGACTTAAATCCAAACCTGCTTTAAAACCTTACTCTGAAATCCGAACCTTAAGACTTTACATCAGATGAGGTGACTGAATGCTTAAGTTTTGCATGAATAGGTTCAAATCCCATCCTCATCGATATTTAGTTCAGCAGTGGCGTCACATGAAACTGAAACATTTGGAAACTGAAACCCTACTTCAAACAAACCTACTTTACATCAGATGAGGTGACTGAGTGGTTAAGGTGATGGACTGCTAATCCATTGTGTTCTACACGCATGGTTTCGAATCCCATCCTCATCGGGTTCTAACGTTGTACTGTGTTATCACACTAACCTGATTTTTAAACTCAAACCCTACTTCAAAACCAAACCTTCATGAATACCTTTGAATCCCATCCTCATCGGTATTTAGTTAGGCGGTGGCGTCACACAAAACTTATTTTGAAACCATTTGGAAACTGAAACCCGACTTAAATCCAAACCTGCTTTAAAACCTTACTCTGAAATCCGTACCCTTACACCTTTACATCAGATGAGGTGACCGAGTGGTTAAGGTGATGGACTGCTAATCCATTGTGTCCTACACGCATGAGTTCAAATCCCATCCTCATCGGTGTCTAGTGTTGTAACACTAACCTGATTTTTAAACTGAAACCCGACTTCAAAACCGAACCTAGTTTAAAACCTTACTCTGAAATCCAAACCCTTACAATGTTACACCAGATGAGGTGACCGAGTGGTTAAGGTGATGGACTGCTAATCCATTGTGTTCTACACGCATGGGTTCGAATCCCATCTTCATCGGTATCAAGTGTTGTCATACTAACCTGATTTTTAAACTGAAACCATACTTCAAAACCAAACCCGCTTTAAAACCTTACTCTAAAATCCGAACCCTTAAGACTTTACATCAGATGAGGTGACTGAATGCTTAAGTTTTGCATGAATAGGTTCAAATCCCATCCTCATCGATATTTAGTTCGGCAGTGGCGTCACATGAGACTGAAACCATTTGGAAACTGAAACCCTACTTCAAACAAACCTGCTTTACATCAGATGAGGTGACCGAGTGGTTAAGGTGATGGACTGCTAATCCATTGTGTTCTGCATGTATGGGTTCAAATCCCATCCTCATTGTTGTTTTGGTGCTATGCAGTGTCATTACACAAAGCTGATTTTGGAACCATTTCGAAACTGAAAAGAGACATTAAAGCCAAACCTGCTTTAAAACAATACGCTGAATTTCTAACCCTTACGGTTTACCATCAGATGAGGTGGTCGAGTCGTTAAGGTGATGGACTGCTAATCCATTGTGTTCTACACGCATGGTTTCGAATCCCATCCTCATCGGTATCTAACGTTGTACTGTGTTGTCGCACTAACCTGATTTTTAAACTCAAACCCTACTTCAAAACCAAACCTGCATGAATGCCTTTGAATCCCATCCTCATCGGTATTTAGTTAGGCGGTGGCGTCACACAAAACTTATTTTGAAACCATTTGGAAACTGAAACCCGACTTAAATCCAAACCTGCTTTAAAACCTTACTCTGAAATCCGAACCCTTAAGACTTTACATCAGATGAGGTGACTGAATGCTTAAGTTTTGCATGAATAGGTTCAAATCCCATCTTCGATATTTAGTTCGGCAGTGGCGTCACATGAGACTGAAACCATTTGGAAACTGAAACCCTACTTCAAACAAACCTGCTTTTACATCAGATGAGGTGACCGAGTGGTTAAGGTGATGGACTGCTAATCCATTGTGTTCTGCATGCATGGGTTCGAATCCCATCCTCATCGTTGTTTTGGTGCTATGCAGTGTCATTACACAAAGCTGATTTTGGAACCATTTCGAAACTGAAAACAGACATTAAAGCCAAACCTGCTTTAAAACAATACCCTGAATTTCTAACCCTTATGCTTTACCATCAGATGAGGTGACCGAGTGGTTAAGGTGATGGACTGCTAATCTATTGGGTTTTACACGCATGGGTTCAAGTACCAAACTCATCGGTATCTAACGTTGTACTGTGTTGTCACACTAACCTGATTTTGAGGCTGAAACCCTGCTTTAAAACCTCACTTTGAAATCCAAACCCTTATGACTACATCTGATGCGGTGACTGAGTGGTTAAGGTGATGGCCTGCTAATCCGTTGTGTTCTACATGCATGGGTTTGAATCCCATCCTCTCGGTATCTAGTGTTGTCACACTAACCTGATTTTGAAACTGAAACCCTACTTCAAAACCAAACCTGCTTTAAAATCTTACCCTGAAATCCAAACCCTTACGACTTTACACAAGATGAGGTGACTGAGTTGTTAAGGTGATGAACTGCTAATCCATTGTGTTCTGCATGCATCGGTTTGAATCCCATCCTCATTGTTGTTTTGGTGCTATGCAGTCTGATTACACAAAGCTGATTTTCGAACCATTTCGAAACTGAAAACAGACATTAAAGCCAAACCTGCTTTAAAACAATACGCTGAATTTCTAACTCTTATGGTTTACCATCAGATGAGGTGGACGAGTCGTTAAGGTGATGGACTGCTTATCCATTGTGTTCTACACGCATGGGTTCGAATCCCATCCTCATCGGTATCTTAACGTTGTACTATGTTGTCACGCTAACCTGATTTTGAAGCTGAAACCCTGCTTCAAAACCAAACCTACTTTAAAACCTCACTCTGAAATCCAAAAGCTTACGATATTACACCAGATTAGGTGACCGAGTGGTTAAGGTGATGGACTACTAATCCATTGTGTTCTACATGCATGGGTTTGAATCCCATCCTCTCGGTATCTAGTGTTGTAACACTAACCTGATTTTTAAACTGAAACCCGACTTCAAAACCAAACCTGCTTTAAAATCTTACCCTGAAATCCAAACCCTTACGACGTTACACCAGATGAGGTGACCGAGTGGTTAAGGTGATGGACTGCTAATCTATTGGGTTTTACACGCATGGTTTCAAATCCCATCCTCATCTGTATCTTAACGTTGTACTGTGTTGTCACACTAACATGATTTTGAGGCTGAAACCCTGCTTCAAAACCAAACCTGCTATAAAACCTGACTTTGAAATCTGAACCCTTATGACTTTACATGAGATGAGGTGACCGAGTGGTTATGTTCTGCATGAATGTGTTTTAATCCCATCCTCATCAGTATTTAGTTAGGCAGTGGCGTCACACTAAACTGATTTTGAAACCATTCGGAAACTGAAACCCTACTTCAAGCAAACCTGATTTAAAACCTTACCCTGAAATCCGTACCCTTACACCTTTACATCACGTGAGGTGACTGAGTGGTTAAGGTGATGGACTGCTCATCCATTGTGTTCTACATTCATGGCTTCGAATCCCATCCTCATCGTTGGTTTGGAGCTATACAGTGGAATTACACAAAGCTGATTTTGGAACGATCAGACTTTAAAACCAAACCTGCTTGAAAACCTCACTCTGAAATCCAAACCCTTATACTTTCCTGTCAGATGAGGTGATCGAGTGGTTAAGGTGCTGGACTGTTAGTCAATTGTGTTCTACACGCATGAGTTCGAATCCCATCCTCATAGACATCTAATATTGTACTGTGTTCTCAGACTACCCTGATTTGGAAACTGAAACCAGACTTAAATCTAAACCTGCTTTAAAACCTTACTCTGAAATCTGTACGCTTACAACTTTTCATCAGATGAGGTGACTGAGTGGTTAAGATGATGGACTGCTAATCACTTGTGTTCTGCATGCATGGTTTCGAATGCCATCTTCATCTATGTTTTGGAGCTATGCAGTCTCATTACACAAAGCTAATTTTGGAACAATTTGGAAACCGAAACCAGACTTTAAAACCAAACCTGCTTTAAAACCTTACTGTTAAGTCCTAACCCTTAGGCTTTACCATCAGATGAGGTGACTTAGTGATTAAGGCGATGGACTGCTAACCCATTCTCCTCTTCATGTGTGGGTTTGAGCCTTATACTTGTTGCTATTTAACATTATTTCCTGCAATAACAAACTTCTCATGAAACCCGAACACTACTTTGAAACCCCCCAAAAACCTGATTTTGAAACACACACCTTAATCTGAAGCCTTCAACCTCCTCCGAAAAATTTACTCTGAAATCCTCACACTGGTGAGCTAAAATCATATTCGGCGAGCAATTGGTTAAGGCAATGGACTGCTAATCCGTTGTGCTATACATTCATGGGTTCCAATCCCATCCTTGTTGGTATTTATCATTATGTCATCTCATAACACTAAATCTGTCATGAAAACCGAACGGCCAAAATCGTAACCCTACTTGGAAGGAGGCCTTAGAAACCCCTACCCTTGGGGACCAAACATCAGATGTTGCGCATAACACAATGTACTGGTAATCCCCTGTGCTCTCCAGGCATGGGTTTGAATCCCATCCTTGTCAATATTTGTTGTTATTGTGTCTCGTAACACTTAAGATATTCTTGAAACCACTTTTAAACTGAAACACTAACCCTGCTTTCAACCCACACAAGGAAATTGTGTGTGGTTATAAAACTGATCTGTGGGAGGCAGCATGGTGCCACAAACCATGATATTTTAACATTCAGGCTTAAACTATGTGATTGACTAACACAAAGTAGCGCATAATTGTAAATTGAATTAGAAGATGTAGTTTTCAACATTTTTAGATAATAAAAACCAGGAAGCTGTGAATTTGTATTCACCCACCCAGCATTAAAACTTTGTGAAGTATCCTTTTGCTGCAATTAGAGCAGCAACTCTTTTGGGCTTTGTTGTTTCTTCTGCCTTTGTATATCTTGACTCAGATGGGGAATATTTGTGGACAGGAATTTACCAGTCACGCTGCAAATGCTAAATGGTATTTGGGTTTGGAGTTTGACAGGGACAATCAAACATAATAATTTTTTTTATCTAAACCATTCCATCTTAGTTCTCGCTGTGTGTTTAGGATCATTGTCTTGCTTTAAATTGAATCATCTTTTTTCAGGCTCCATCCTGTTTCATTCCAGATTACCCTTTATTTAGCTCTATCCATCTTCCCATCAACTCTTACCATCTTCCCCTTTCCTGCTCAAGAAAAGCATCCCCACATCATAATATTGCATCACCTTGTTTCACAGCGCGGATGGTGTGTTCAGGGTCATAAGCAGTGTTATTCTGACACACGACAACTCGTCGTTTAGGTCATGTGTTGAAAATTGTTTGATGTATGCCAATTATTCTATTAGTTGTATACAACTTTCACAGGCTTTATTAGGTTGTGGCTTCTCGCTCTCTCCCGGTCATGCTGTGTATATTATTTCTTCGTAGTTATGTTAAACAACCTTCACATGCTTTATCATGATGATGTTACGTTGTGACGATTAGCTATATGTGGGTAACACTTGGTGCGGCTGTGGACATAGATAATTGTTGTTTTCTTCGTCTGTCTTATTTAGATATAAGAAGGATTTTCTGTCTGGGCTTCAGTCAGGGCTGATTGCTCAAAAGACTTGTACCTTTTCCTCTCATTGCCAAGTCTTTTGTTTCATTCTTTTTTTGTAAAAATAAAACACACACACACAAAGACATCATTTCTTCCTCACGTATTCTGTCAGAAAAAGATTTGCTCAGACAGTGTCACAAAATGCAAAATGCTCCTCCCTCCCACATCCCCAAAAACATGCAACATTAATTGGAGACTCTAAATTGCCCATAGATGTGATTGTGAGTGTGGCTGTTTGTCTCTATGTGCCCTGTTATTGGCTGGCAACCAGTTCAAGGTGTATCCTGCCTCCTGGCTGTTGACAGCAGGAATCGGCTCCAGCACTCCCGTGACCCTTGTGAGGATTAGCGGCTGAGAAAATGGATGGCTGGATAGATGGATGGCTGGATGGATGGATGGAACCCAAGAATGTATCAAATGTAGCCGATCCCCGACTTCATGTAGGTGCTCTTTGTGATCTGCAGGGGGAGCTGTTGAGTCCCTGCCGCTGTGATGGCTCTGTCCGCTTCTCACACCAGTCTTGCCTCATCCGCTGGATCGGCGAAACGGGCTCCTGGCGCTGTGAGCTCTGCCGCTTCAAGTACCGGGTCTTTTCCGTTTGCACCAAGAACCCACTGCAGGTACTATAATGTTTCCAATGATTTTGGATTGGTCACCCCTTTGTGCCTCAAATCAATCGCATACCACTTGGGTTATCTTTCTGAAAATGTGAGTGAAATCCAGTTACAAATCAGTAGGACTGATTAACAAATAACTTAGCAGCTATACTGGTCAATGATGTAGCATGAGATGTGCCCCTTACAACAGAGGTCACTGTTGCATATAAAACAGTCAAAATGCTTTCATTATCTTTTAAACTAAGGGCACTTGCTTAGTTTCCACAATCTGGCCTCTGTTTTAAACTGTGAAAAGAAACAACATAAAACCTCAGGATTCCTTGATAAAGGATGACACAAGAGTGAGTATAAAGGGCAGCCAAACTGATTGAAATGGACAAAGAAGAAATGAGGCCTGCCTAATGAGACAACAGGAGGCCATTGTTTTAAAGGGAGAAAGGGCAGGAAATTCAAACAGACCAAACAAAAAAAGGACAAATCAAGGCTGTCATGCTGACGGTCAAATTGTAAAACGAAACCAGGAAATGCTAATGAAGCTAAATTAAGAGACACGTTATCTGCGTTTTGCACAAAGAGACAGGAGTTACCTGCATTTTGCACATCAAATTTGAACATTTCAATTCGGGATGTTTCGGTCTTTCGTATTCCATATAAATTAAGCCATAAGACCATTTAGCTACATAGTAGCGCATGTACAATGGATGTAAAAAGTCTACACACCCCGGTTGAAATACCATGCTTTTGTCTTAACAAACGAAACCAAGCTACATTTTTTTTTGTCATTTATTCCACCATTAATGTGACGTACGCATAAAATGTACCACAAAATTGAAAATTACATATGTGCATGCTGCACTTTTGTAACTGAGGCTCTGGCTGTGCTCCGAATCAACCACTCACTTGCTCATCTAATTCGTACATGCCACCAAGCACACACTATGTCTGATTAACCCCAAATGAAATTTAAGTGTTCCAGTAGGCTTTTTATGGCATTTTTCTAGTCATATATTCCGACTCTAGCTCTGGTCTGTAAGAGAGCATCTACATTGTAGGTCTTTACTGTGTTCAATGGAAGTTATTTTGTATTCCTCACTGATAGGTTTTGTCAAATATCCCTATAATGTTGTAGACTCTACAACATGAAACACATTAAAGACCGTCATCAACTGTGGGAGAAAATATTGCAGAACTGCGAAACCAAGGACTGAATCCATCCATCTGTTTTCATAGCCGCTTATCCTCATGAGGGTCGCGGGAGTGCTGGAGGCTATCCCAGCTGTCAACAGACAGCAGGCGGGGTACACCCTGAACTGGTTGCCAGCCAATCACACCTCGGGGCAATTTAGAGTGTCCAATTAATGTTGCATTTTTTGGGATGTGGGAGGAAACCGTAGTTCCTGGAGAAAACTCACACAGGCACAGGGAGAACATGCAAACTCCACACAGGCAGGTCTCGGATTGAACCCGGGACCTCAGAACTGTGAGGCAAACACTTTCCAGCTGGCCCACCGTGCTGCCCATCCCAAAAACATTCAACATTAATTGGACACTCTAAATAGGTGTGATTGTGAGGGCGGCTGTCTGTTTCATTGTTCCCTGCGATTGGCTGGCATCCAGTTAAGGGTATACCCTGCCTCCTACCTCTTGACACCTGGGATAGGCTCCAGCACTCCCG
Organism: Syngnathoides biaculeatus; assembly: GCF_019802595.1. Classification (NCBI taxonomy): domain Eukaryota; kingdom Metazoa; phylum Chordata; class Actinopteri; order Syngnathiformes; family Syngnathidae; genus Syngnathoides; species Syngnathoides biaculeatus. The sequence goes on along the minus strand of NC_084649.1, from coordinate 12,795,090 downwards.
GGACTCTTGTGAGAATCAGGAGCGAAGAAAATGGATGGATGAATGGATGAATCTGTTTAGGGCATGTAACAACTTCCATTTTAATGTTTGCATTTTGAGATAGGGTGGCAAGAAGGTTATTTATTTATGTATTTTTAGCTATAGCCAGAGCCTCAGTCAAGGTGGAAGGAATAATGAACATGCTCACATATAAGTCAGTACGAGCACAAAACTGTAGGGTCTCTGCAAAAAAAAAAAAAGCCTACTAGAAAAGCTGATCCTGGTTGGTTTTAATCAAAGGTACTGTAAATGGCAGGTGCAAACTGGCTCACATTTAACAAATTTGAATGTGATTGGTCAGTTCTAAAAACAGCTACATCCTCAGTTATGAGTGTGTGCACACTTATGCAATCATATCTCAAGTGGGTTTTTTGTGTGTTTCTACAGTTTTATCTGTGTAATGTTTATCGATCATTTTCATTATTTTTTTTTTCTTTTATTCTTTCGGCCCAAATGAACAAAATGGGCTAGTTATACTTGTAATTATTTCATCAACATGAATGAAATGTTGCACATGAGGTGTGAGAACGGCTGAGTGTGACGAGTTGCTCTTCATCCTGCACATCTTCAGTGACAGTGATGTGAATACAGCGCAGTGGATGTGTATAATGAATCAGGGGTTTTATTTCTCGGTGTTGTCAAATACCATAAATAAAGTGTGACCCCTCGGTTGACGAAAGACATCAACTCCATCACTAACCTCCTCCAAGGCAGTGTTCTCCACAGAAAGGTTGCCAAAAAACAATCTTGGCTGACACTTACTGCATGAACACGAAATGCTGGATGTGCTTTAGTGTTTGCTGTCTTGTGTCAACACTTATTTACACAGCTGACTGCTTTCACTATCTAGTTGACACTCCCCGTGGTAATGCATCAGATTAGATTATTATGTTTACCAGTCCAGATTGGACATCTGAATACTTGTAATCTATACCTTTTGATTTTCCTGTACAAATTCAAAATGTGCAAAGACATATAAAGCACCGGCTCTTGATTGTGTTCTTGAATTCCTGTGCTTTTTAATGCCATGCCATTGAGTGTAAGTGCTCTTCATTGTATTTTTTTTTTTAATTCACTTCAACTAAATGTTTATAAAGAGGCTGCTGGATTCAAAACAGTGCGGCCATAAATCAAAGCAATATTCCGAGAATTCAAATTGAACATAGAAATGTAATTAACGTAACTGCAGAACAGTGGCGCAGGTGTAGAGCGTTGGCCTCACAATTCTGAGGACCGAGGTTCAAATCCCAAGCTCCCCCTGTGTGGGGTTTGCATGTTCTCCCCGTGCATGTGTGGGCTTTCTTAGGGTACCCCGGTTTCTTCCCACATCCCCAAAACATGCATTAATTCGAGACTCTTAAATTGCCCCTAAGTGTGATTGTGAGTGCGACTGTTGTCTGTCTCCATGTGCCCGTACCCTGTGATTGGCTGGCAACCCAGATGAGGATGTACCTCGTCTCCTGCCTGAAGATGGCTGGGATAGGCTCCAGCCCTCCCGTGACCCTTGTGAGGATAAGCAGCTCAGGAAATAGATGGATGGATGGAAATATTTGTGGACAATCAACACCATGTACAAATGTGTTTGGTATGATTGACTCATTTCACACACATAAACAGTAGTGTGTGGACCCTACCATTTATTATTATCACAGGTTTTAATGATGGCTGAATCTTGCGTGGAACATAATCATCCTTTAATATGTGTGTCTTGTCTTGCAGTGGCAATCTATTTCACTGAACTTCATTGAAAAGGTACAGATTTCAGCCGTCATCCTGGGCACTCTGTTCCTCGCAGCCAGTTTTGGTTGGCTTATGTGGTCATTTGTCAGCCCCTATGCAGAATTCCAGCACCAGGATTATATCTTTAAGATATTATACGGCATGTACATCTTCATGGATTTTGTCTGTATAGGTATGACACAACAGATTTTCTTCTGAAACATTTTTCTCACTAGTTAACATATCAGGTGTCGTGTATGTTTTCAACAAAATGAAGGTTGTGCTTTGATAGTATTATCACATTTGTGTTATCACATTTGTTACTCTCAATATACGCCTTTCGGTGTAAATACATTGAGTTCCGGTCTAAAATTAACCAATATCATTTTCATTTATATTATAATTAAGAAGGCTGCTGCAAACTTTCATGAGCTCTTGCTGCTTGCCACACAGCACATTTCAACCAATCTGACCTTGATAAAATAGAACAGCAAATGTGTGTGTTTTTTTTTTTTAAAGGAAACTCACTGCAAATGTGTGCTGATATTTTACTTCATCAACTGTGAAAGAAGCTTTCTGCATAACCAAGAAACATTTTTTAACCCTCTTTGTTGGACCCCTACCCTTTGTTCTTTATGCACAGGACTTTTAATCCAACAAGGACCGGCTGTTTACCGGATCATAAGGCGCTGGCATACAATGAACCAGAAGTGGAAAGTGCTGAATTATGAGAAAAACAAGGACTTGACCAGTTCTGACAGCAAAAGTGGTGGTGGTGAAAACGGCACCGCAGAGGTCACAGACAACGGACGGGGGTCGAGGCGACGTTTGAGGTCTTGCCTTACACTTTATGTTGGTAATACTGTTCTGCGCATCGTGAACAGGCTAAGACCCAACCTCACCACCAACCACGAGGTCATCATGAGGGTGACCACCGTATAGCAGGGTCAAGAGCAAACAAGTGAACTCTGGCGGTGTACCTAAAACACCACCATGAACCTATTTTTTCTCTTTTTTTTTTTGCACACAGAAGGGCAAATTGTTTGCGGCCAAAGGGTGAATAGATTGGTTAAATCAAAGTCCCGAAGCCCACGTACACAAGTAAAATGAACAAATCAAGACTGTTGGACAAAAGACTGCTGGATAAAAAAGTATAATTTTCAAGACTGTTGAATAAAAGTATTGGGTAAAAATAAGGTTGGACTGTCTTTTTTTAAAGGAATAACTTAAGGATTGTTGTACAGCTCTTTTCTGAAGAATTGACATACCTTTAGGCTGTTTTTTGTTATCTCGAGTCGTTTGAACTGAACTTTGCAAGGCTAATGCATTAGGTTTTAAAAAGCATAAATACAACAGAGGGGATGGAAACCACGTTATTAATCAGTTATAAAAATATGAAATAATGCCAACTGTGAAAATGCCATTTTGTCACGTCCTAAAAGAATATGCACTAATAAGGAGACAACCAGGTTCTTTACCCTCACAGTTCCTGTAGTGATTATATTTACTGGGATACAGATGTGCTAGAGCCTATCGCAGCAACTGCAGTTGCCAATTAAGCCACCATCGATGGTTTGGGGATGTGGAAGAGTTGAGGAAATAATGCATTGAATAGCAGATGAGGTTTGCTTTCCCTTTTTTATAGCCGCTGAACAACGCAAATGCACAAATGACCTTAAGAGTGACCTAAGAATACAGAAATAAAGATCACCTCCCAACCCAGACTGGATGACTCATTGGCCACCAAAACAAGTCACCATCCGCCATCTTGATGCTCCCGAAACAACCATGCTGACCTGTGCAGCGACAGCGATTAATTGCGTTAATCGCCAGTTTCGTGCCTGTGAGAAAACATTCCACAGGTATCTTATAAAGATTTACTTTGACAATTAAAAGTTTGTCTCGAAAGGGTTCACTTGAACAAAGTTTCGTCCACGGTTGTTGTTCATTGTTCTCTCTGCTTCGCCTTTATAGGCTGACAGTTTTTCGTGAAAAAGCAATGTAAATATTTTCCCAAACTTCCTCAGTGGATAAGCAAGAGAACACATTTTGTGTAAAAATATTTGATGAATTTCATAATGCAAAACTACAAATTGAATTTGATTTTCAAATGTGAGGAAAAATGTTCTGTCTGAAATAAGACCTCGCTGAGATAATGAACAATGTGTTTAGTGTGTATTTTCCCATTGCGAGTACTTATTTCCAAAAATATCTCTGACTTAAAATCGAATGTTTTTATGACAAAAAATGCTTAGTTTTTTGCTATGTTATGATGATAGTGCTTCACGGCGTATTTTGGAAAAAGTTAACATTTCACGGCAATCGGGCCGTAGGTCATATGCAAGGTTTCTTGGTAGTCACGGTGTTATCTTTCCTTTGCACTTAGCGTTTTATTGCTTACCAAGTCGAATTAAAAATCCTTCATGTTACCAGAACTGGAAAAATGTCAAACTCACACGACCAGTTTTAATTCTACATGCCAAACTTTTGATTCCCAAACAGTGTGTTGGGGTACCTTAGTGTGCCGTGAGCGCTCTTCAGGTGAGCCATGGGAAGTTATCCAATTTTATGTAATCCCTAAAAAAAAAAATTATTCCAAGATTTAATGTATCTTTAAATTTATGCCGATAAGGCACAGACAGAACAAAAAAAAATCCTCTTCTATTAGATGACATGAAGTACATATAGTAATTAATTGATTCATTTTTGGGGACATTTACTTCTGTTGGTGTGCCGTGAGATTTTTCAATTGTAAAATATGTGCTTTGGCTCTATAAAGATTGGCAATCACTGCTGTAAGCCATGTCCTCTGCACGTGTTGGGAGTACCAAGATGGTGGCCAACCAATCAACATACCGCTCGATGATTTTTTTTTTTAGATCAGTGGCGCTCCCAACCTTTTGAACAGTCGCTTAGCGATGACGTCAAATGCGCGACGCCGGTGTTTGGAAGATGCAGACGGAAACGTGACACGAAAGTTGGGAGGGAGTTTCTCGTTTTAGAGAATTAATAACTGACGTGTTTTTGGAAAGAATATCTCTGTTGAATCCAAAATGAGTTCGTTAATGCCGCAGAAGCGTTACTACAGACAGCGAGCACATTCAAACCCGATGGCACATCATACGTTTGATTAGTGAGTGACGTCCGTTTACCACTGACAGAACATCTGCTTCAAAAGAGGATTGTTATCATCCTCATATTAAAACTTTTTCCATGCGTGTTCACATGGACTCACTGTTTTTATTGTTGTTTTGTTAGTCCTGTGTGTCCAGAGGAGATGGACTGGGTCTCGCTATATCCACAATACTTCACAGGAGACCAGTCTCAGGAACGAACGACACAGGTTGAGTTTGCAGATATTGGGTGTGGATACGGAGGACTTTTGGGTAACTATGCCTGGGAATTTTGACTTGTACGGTATGTCGGCATTTGTAACTAATGTATTGTCTCAGTGGAGTTATCTCCACTCTTCCCAGACAAGCTCATGCTGGGTCTGGAGATCCGCGTGAAAGTGTCCGATTATGTCCAGGATCGCATCAAGTCTTTGCGTGAGGCCAGTCCACAAAGCTACCAGAACATTGCTTGCATTCGCAGCAATGCCATGAAGTATCTTCCAAACTTCTTCAAGAAAGGACAGGTAGAATTGACATGCATTCTTTTCATTACTTTTGAACATAAATGTTACGCTCCTTGAGCAGTCAAGATCTCCGTGGTAATTGTTGACTTTAAGATGGGAGTTTGCCATTAACTTTCCAAAAGGGAAAAATCAGAAGGTGGAATACTTGAGTGCCACGCATACTGACCTCAATTGTGTTTCATATTATGATGATGTATTAATATAAAAATGATAAATTGTAATGGTTTTTAATTGGCTGCTCCATTTTTTGATACAGCATTCTACAATTAGTAGGCTTTACATGATAAGGATTTTTGGGTCCAATCAGCTAGTTTGAATAAGTGATAAGCAATCACAAGATGGATTGACATTTTAATGTCACTTTTTAATGTACTGTGTATAGTATCCTTGTGTACGGTATACTAAGTATCGAGAAATGTATTTTCTAATCAGGTCACATATTCTTATCAGTTAGGTAAAAAAACATTACAACATGACAGAAATAATGGGTACTAACTTACTGTAATTAAATTACTTAACACCAACATTTTAGAGCATGATTCAACATAATGCCGGTGTGATGGTCTGAGCGTTCCCGGTTATGAAACGTCTCCTTGTGATTAATGGGCATGTACCCAGAGTTCCCTTGTTAGTAACGCCTGCGCATTAATCCAAAGGAGACTTTTCAGCACGGGGGAACGCTCAGAGCGCTCCCAGTGCTGAAAGGTCTTCTTCAGGTTAATGCGCATGTGTGCAGAATTGTTGGAATTTTATCTACTTTTTCTAGTTCCGTACCAGTCTGAAAATCCCCCATACATGCTTCTTCCACGTGTTAATTTTCGTTCCGCGTGCATTACGCTATGGACATCTCACAAACCCAAACACAGCGAGTGAAACAATACAGAAACAAATGCGAACGTATTGTTTGTTATTTATCAACTGGAAAGCACATTCCAGCATTGATAAAGAATCAACAGAGGATTGTTTGGGCTCAGTCATTCAGGATTTACATTTAGATAGTGATACTCAGTGTCATATCATTTTCACGCGCTGAAATTACCTTATATTGTCAGCAGCATGCAGAGCTTTCATACGCTGTGTTCGGCTTTGTGAGACGTCCATAGCGAAATGCACGTGGAGCGAAAATGAACACGCGGAAGAAGCATGGATGGGGAAGTTTCACACTGGCACGGATGTAGAAAAATTCTATGTGCATGCGCATTAATCCTAAGGGGACTTTTCAGCACGGGGGAGTGCTCAGACGGTCACACCGGTCATGTTTAAATTGACAAGATTAACCCTAGGGATTGTAAAAGACTGAATGCCGTGGTTTCAGAATACAAGATTTTATTGCAGACATTCCTGACATAGGGCAATCGTGAAAGACCAAATTTGTCTTGTAGTCTGATCCGGGTATTACGTGTTCTCTGTGCTACACCATCACCATGTTAAAATAACTTTATTGGTGGTCAGATATTTACAGCACTACGTCAAAAGATGCAAAACAACGCTAAAAATAAACTAGCTTTTGGATCCAAATATACTGTACACAATATTGACACCGGGTGATTATCTTTTGGGGATTTTGGGAAATTATAACATCAAAGCCGACCAGCCTAATATGCCAATTATCAGCAGGTACAGATCAAGCCGATCAGATCGGTGTAAATTCTAATAATCGGGAATAAAAGTTAAATAAAAATTAAAGCAATCTTTAAAATTTCAATCTGCTGAGAAAGAGACTGTACTGATAACCAACCATATGGTTTGTACCTCCAATTCTGAGCCATGGTTCAGTTCATTTTCAATTGGTTCTATGCCTAAAGAGAACAATGTTTTGCTTGTTTGCTTCTTAAATCCTCCAGTTCCTTTAATAAGTGTAAATGAATGCTGACGTACGGTTTTGGCAACGCCAAGGTAATGAGAGGACTCTTTTTAACAAAAAACAATTACGGTCTTCTTTCAGAACCAAGAGAAATCCAGGATTTTTAATGTTAACAATGGAGTAATTGATAACTTAGGGGGGTGTCACATCATCTGAAATTAGAGTACTTTCGTGCAAGAAGATTTTTATCCGTTCTTATTTGCCACAGTATTACATGACTTCTTAAAACTCATTAGATTACACAGTGATTGTATTGTACTACAAACATATTGGTTGCTTTGGATTAAATGTTCAGAACAAATAGCCCCAGGAAGTATTTATTCATTAACTTTTAAATAAAAAGGCAACTGTATCAGAAAATGAAGCCTACATTCATTGAGAACAAAATTCGGTACATCTGGTGTTTGTACCACTCTAAGTATCATTGAAATGATAGTGCTCATTTAATACTGCTCTGCCAATATCAATTAAAAGTACTAAACATGATCTTTCATCATTTATGATGCAGCTCTTGTGTTCGATTGTACAGGTATATCTAATTGGAAGATAAGTGACATGTATAGAGCTCGTGCACCTACGTCATCAAATCACGTCAGTGGCCGGAAGTGCCGGTCAAAAAAAAACATTGTTCAATACTAAGTCGGTTGGAGATGATGTGAAAAATACTTCTTATAGCATGACACCCAGAGTTTTGTCCGATACCATTAAACATTTAGAAGGTGATAATAAGCGAAACTTGGCATAGAGGGCCCATATATAATGCCGAAGTCGATGTTTTCACCGATAAGAAATTGGACTATTAACCCGCTTCCGCTTGTCTTGGACAACTGGATGTACACATGGATCTGGTGAGTAAGTCGTCGAGATTTACACAGAAAAGTCTAGACGAATACAAATAACTCGTTGCTGGATCTGTTCTCAAGAATAAATCCCGCATAGTGATGGAGCCACTCAGATTTTTTTCAATACAAATATCAATATTTAAATAAATGACCTCTGGTTTTACACAAACTTGCATTCATTAACTATGATTGGAGGAAAAAAAAGACAAAGTCGTCTCCTCGTACACAGAAGGTCGTTGCCGCCACACATTGAACTACAGTAAACCTCTGTGTGACCGCTAGTACTAGTTTAGTTTTTGAGATTGAGAATAATAATTCCTACATGAAATGAAATGATCATTACACAGGCGTGTGCGTATTTTGGTTGGGCACCATCAATCATGTTTAATTGCCGAAATCCATCGATATTTTCTGGTCTTTTCAGATGGTATTCTATAGGATGACCTCTGGATATCTGTCTTGTGGACAAGCACAACAAACAAGTCTCGGGCATGCGAATATTCTGCTCCGATCCAATGTCCTCCGCACTGTCAACCAGCTCTTTTTGACCGGCAAAATGGTGACATCACGTGCACGAGGTCTATACAATTGACCCCTCCGTACAGGGCACTTAACCACGCCTCCTGCAGTTACGTCAATCATTCACACGTAGCTATGTTATGCAAGCGAAGAACTGCTAATTCATTTATATGAGACATGTATTGAAAATCAAATATAGGGCATATCTTCGTGCAAACAAACTAAGTCCGGTTTAGCTTAGTTCGGGAGTGCCGAACAGAGACACGTTTGTGCAGTCAGATCATCGTAAAATATCGCTCAACACAGATCAAGTGTGTCAATCATTCACACATAGCTATGTTATGCAAGCGAAGAACTGCTAAATCATTTATATGAGACATGTATTGAAAATCAAATATAGGGCTTACCTTCGTGCAAACATATCTGTTCCGGTTGATGGATTCAGTTGATCATGCGGTCTTCCAGAAAGTTTGATCCATCGAAGACATTTTTCGTACTCGGTCTTCTGTTCCGGTTGATTTTAGATGGCTTCAGTTGATGATGTGGTCTTCCACAAAGTTTGATCCATCAAAGACATTTTTCGTACTGGGTCTTCGGTTTTGGAAAGGGTACGAATTGAACTCCACCAACTAGCCTTTCAGGATACCTGTCGTCTATATTATAAACTCCGTGACTACACCTCTTAACCATATATATTGTTAAAGAACCCAAATACGCGATTAAAACGGTAACAAAAGCTATACTGGGCCATGCAACGTTGTCTGAGGGAGCGGCGAGTCCAAAAAGGGGTGTGGTTTATGCAGATCGCTGGCCTCTGATTGGTCAGCGACGCAGATGACGCAATTTCTACTGAGGGGTCAATTACTTCAGTGGCCTCAAACTGGCGGCCCGCGAGACGATATTTTGTGCCGCCCACCTTAATATGAAAGTTTGCTGGTGCAGCCCTCTGGTTATGTATGAATGGCATTTTGACAGGGTCTGTGCGTAGTTGACAAACCTACCAATCACGGTGGGGTATGTGGCTCTCGGGGTATTACATCGATAGGGCTTGATGCAAGCAAAGAAACATTTTTCAATGAGTGAATGTTGCCATGGAGAGTTTTACAAGTAATTTTGAACACAACTTGTTTACACCTTGTTTATCCTATTGTGTTTAAAAAATAAAGCAAATGTTTGAGAAGATTCGAGTTTTGTTTTTATATTTGTAATTTAAATTGCGCAGCCCAACCTTTGCCAGACTCTGTCTCCAGGGGCCCTAAGGTAAATTGACTTTGAGACCCCTGAATTACATAGACATATCGAGAATTTTTTTTTTTAACGAGCCTATTTTACAAGTTGTTTCAAAGGATTGCACCTCTTTTAAGTGATTTTTTTAAAAATAGAAAGTACAATTTTGTGTGAGGCCGAGTGATTCAAATTTATCCAGTCAAAGAGCTCACAGAGGGGTTTCTAACCATTTTTCTTTCTTTTTAGCTTAGTAAGATGTTCTTCCTTTTCCCGGACCCTCATTTTAAGAAGACGAAGCACAAATGGAGGATCATCAGTCCCACGTTACTGGCAGAATATGCCTACACACTTAGGATCGGGGTACGTACAATACAAATTAAAACACACTCAATAAATGTTTGTGTGAAGCTAATTTCATTTGGTTTCCAAAAAGCAGTAGATTTCGTCAAATGATGCAGGTGTTTGCCAACAAACAACAATGGAAACCTAACCTCTTGGATAGAGGTTTTTTTTTTTTTTGGGGGGGGGGGGGGATGTAAGATGCATGTTACTATTGTTGGCAATCTGCTTTTGATATACACATTGGAACCTTTAAGTATTCCTATAGGAAAAATGGAAACTGAAGTGATTCATTCCAGTGTTTTAACTGTAAGTTTATCCATCCATTTTCTGAGCCGCTTATCCTCACAAGGGTCCCAAGAGTCCTATCCCTGCTACCATCGGACAGGAGATGGGGAACATCCTGAACTAGTTGCCAGCCAATCATAGTGCACATGGAGACAGACAACTGTCACAATCACACCTGGAGCCAATTTAGAGTCTCCAATGAATACATGTTTTTGGGGTGTGAGAGGAAACCAGAGTGCCCGGAGAAAACCTACGCAGGTACGGGGAGAACATGCAAACTCCCCTCAGGTGGGGCCGGGATAGGAACCCCGATCCTCAGAACTGTGAGGCCAACGTTCTAACCAGTTTCCCCACCGTGCTGCCACTGTAAGTTGAATTTAAATAAATAAATATCCTTCTGGTGGTAAGCAGTCCAGTAAATGGATGCTTGGATGGTAGTCTTCATCTTCATTATCATTACAAATGTTGATTGCATTTTGCACTCATGGTTAGCGTTTGAGAATGCGAGGAAGGCAAGGCGAAGACATGGCGGACCCAGGTGTATGGAAGCAGGCAGTCAAAAGCAGGAGTCTCTAAATCATATTACATTTCCAGGAAAAGGCAACTAAACAAAGGAACAAAGAAACACTTAAACCTAGAACTGGAAAAAAAATGTGACTGGTGATCTAACGGACAGGCATAGAGACCGAGACATTTTAATAGACACAAACAAACATGAACATTTGACACTGCAGTTTGCCTGTAGAGCTAACAGGTCTGGAGATGTTGCAGTCTGCACTTCACTCTTGAACACCTTGGCAGCATAGGAACCTATGTGAGGATCCTGTTTGTGGAGTTCAGGTCTGCATTCAATGGCTTCATCCCCGAAGACCTTTCCTCCAAGCTTCACCAGCTCAGCATCTCACTTGCCATCTGCCAGTAGATCTGCAACTTCCTGACTGGCAGGACACAGCAGGTGCGGCTGGGGGGAACCACCTCTTCAATGCGCCATCAGCACCGGGGCAGCCCAAAGTTGTCTTCTCCCCGCTACTCGCTCTACACAAACAACTGCACCTCAACACACCAGGCTGTCAAACTGCTGAAGTTCGCAGATGACACCGCAGTTATCGAGCTCAACAAAGACTTGAGAGACGAGTCTGGATATTGACAGGAAGTGGAGAGGCTGGAGCTTTGGTGTGGCCAACACAACCTGGAGTTGAACGCACAAAAGACTGTAGGGATGATTGTGTGAGACAAAGATAGAGTGAAGAAAATTAGTTGTCGAACACCCTGCTATCTTGCAAGTTCTCCCACTTAGAAATCATCGAGGGGTCTGAAATTTTCATCGTAGGTGCATGTCCACTGTGAGAGAGATCCTCTAAAAAGAAAAATCCAGAAATCAAAATGTATGTTTTTTTTAATGGTTTATTAGTCAGATACAGCTGCAAATAAGTATTTGAACACCTGAGAAAACCAATGTTAATATTCGGTACGGTAGCCTTTGTTTACAATTACAGAGGTCAAACGTTTCCTGTGGTTGTTCACCAGGTTTGCACACACTGCAGGAGGGATTTTGGTGCACTCCTCCTCGCAGATCTTCTCTAGATCAGACAGGTTTCTGGACTGTCGCTGAGAAACACAGAGTTTCAGCTCCCTCCAAAGATTTTGTATTGGGTTTAGGTCTGGAGACTGGCTAGGCCACGCCAGAACCTTGATATGCTTCTTACGGAGCCACTCCTTCGTTTTTCTAGCTGTGTGCTTTGGGTCATTGTCATGTTGAAAGTCCCAGCCATGACCCATCTTCAATGCTCTTACTGTGTGAAAGAGGTTGTTCCCCAAAATCTCACAATACATGGCTGCGGTCATCCTCTCATTAATACAGTGCAATCGTTCTGTATCTCTGTATCTCCTCTGTATCATCCAAATAGTCATTGGCAAACTGAAAAACCGGCCTTGACATGTGCTGGTTTAAGCAGGGGAACCTTCCGTGCCATGCATGATTTCAAACCATGATGTCTTAGTGTATTATCAACAGTCACCTTGGAAACGGTGGTTCCCAGCTCTTCTCAGGTCATTGACTAAGTCCTGTCATGTAGTCCTGGGCTGATTCCTCACCTTTCTAAGGATCATTGAAAACTCACAAGGTGATATCTTGCATGGGGCTCCACTCCGAATGAGATTGACCGTCATGTTTAGCTTCTTCCATTTTCTAATGATTGCTCCCACCGTGGACCTTTTTCAACCAAGCTGCTTGTCAATTTCTCCAGCCATGTGGAATTGTACAAGTTTGTCTCTGGTGTGTTTGGACAGCTCTTTGGTCTTGGCCATGTTGCGAGTTTGAGTCTTACTGATTGTATGGGTGGACAGATGTGTTTATGCAGCTAACGACCTCAAACAGGTTCATCTGATTTAGGATAATTCATGGAGTGGAGGTGGACTTTTAAAAGTGAACTAACAGGTCTTTGAGGGTCAGAATTGTAGCTGACAGACAGGTGTTCAAATACTTTTTTGATGCGGTATCACACAAAAAAATTGTTAAAAAAAATCATACATTGTGATTTCTGGATTTTTATCTTTAGATTTTCTCTCTCACAGTGGTCATGCACCTACGATGAAAATTTCAGACCCCTCCATGATTTCTAAGTGGGAGAACTTGCAATATAGCAGAGTGTTCAAATACGTGTTTTCTTCACTGTATGTGACCCCATGGGTCCTCTTGGGTTAATATACAGTAGAGCCAATTGGTTTTACAGTGTCAAAATCCCTGAGTTGCATCTTGTACCTACCCCTAACAGTTCAGTCGTATGCCTTCCCTGCAGTTAGCAATTTTTTTTTTGTGGTAACAAAGAAGGCCCTTGTATTAAAGTTAAGCTTTATTGCTTTTTCCTTTAGCCTGTATATGCACATGCGCGGCTATGTGGGCTTGTGCATGCATGCATACTTGCGTGGATGTCCAAGGTCTGCCAGGACGTTCTTTTTTGGCTCACAGTCAGAACTGTTCTGGTGGTTTGGAAAGTTGTCAAAGAAGTCTACTTTCATCATACAGTTCCCCGCCAAAACATGAACCACAGTTAATGATCGACACAATGTTTTACATCTGAACACAAGTCAAACTTCAGGCACCGAAGACGATAATATATGTCCGGTCCTCGTCTCAGCTTCCCTGGAAGGGAACAAAAGTTAGCAAAGTGCAGTGCACTGTAGTAATGTGTGCCATGACTGAGTTTTCTAAGAAGACCCTGTTCTAGTAAAGCTATCTGCGCAGTCTCCAAAGTAAACTCCAGTGACATAGGGGATTAACCTCTGTGTTGTCTCTGGGTTATTTTTATCATAGTGCCAAGGATCATTGCTCTGCACATGTGATGAAACCTTCAGACGCAATTTACACTGAAAGCTTAATAACTGGAATGGCCCCCGGTGGACCACTGACGTCTGCCAAGGTTGCGTAACCCTCATTTGGATCTGCACCAGGTTGTCAACCATCATGTACAGTAGTGTGAAAAAGTGTTTACCCCCTTTGTGATTTATTTATCATGTTATTTTCGTTTGGTCTACTTCACTTTGTCAGGCAGGTCCTATTTAAGTGATTTCTTGTTGGAGAAAGGTTGTGGCAGGCGCAGGCCTGGGTGAAAAAGTGGTCATTCCTAGGGAAGCAGTGGCGTACTGAATAACACTTGGATTTCCTCGTTATATGATTTTCCATATGTTGGCGAGGCAAAAATTGGGCATACATTCATGAATTGTTGTAATTGTTATTTTTTTTTTTAATTCTAACTAAGAGGAAAAACTCCTGCTAGGATCGCATCCAGTCAAGGAGTTGAGAGGTCGGGCCGGCTCGTCTCTCAGACATTATTTGGATTCCCACATAGTTTTCTAGTCAGAATATGCTCAGCTCCAAATTTACTGGCTCCAGGACACACGCCTCTGCACTATGATTGGCTGTTGTATCCCTTTAAGACACAACCTATTGGTTCCATAGGGGAAAAGATGTGACCCAAGTGTGCTGTTAATGTTTTCCATTCATCCTAACCTACCCTAATCCTAACCTTAAGACATTCAAAATCCCCTCAAGTCCCCAACCCTAGCCATTAACCAAACCATGAAAAAAAAGTTTTTATTCCATAGAAACGGGATACATGTTTGGGAAGGTTATCTCGTTAGATTTTTGTCACCTGCCTTTCCCACGGCGAAGGAGCCAGTCATTTTGCAGTGGGACATGTCCTGCTTTGAAGCTATGTGGGAGTCCTAATAAGGTGTCTCTCTCAGGCGGGGCTGCTATCAATTTTCATCCCAGAGGCCTTAATGAAGTGCTGAGGCCATCTTAAGTATGAAGCCCAACAGTTTTCAAGGTATTCAATCGGTGGACAAACAGAACAGCCCAGTTGTGATCGATTCAATTCCCTAAGAATTAATTGACTTGGATGGATGGCAATATTCCTAGGAAAAAGTCTAACAAGGCATAGTTCTGTCATGGTGAGGCTTTTTCTTTGGCATCTGGTGTGCACTGGTGACATCCAGTGTGTTGACGTGGTGCTTTTTATTTATTCATTCATTCAGCTTACGTCCCGCTGCAGCCTATCCCAGCTATCTTCAGGCGAAAGGCGGGGTGGACCCTGAACTGGTTTGTCAGCCAATTGCAGGGCCTTATTTATTTATTTCTTAGGTTGTGGTGTTTGTATGTGTCAAGCAAACAAGGAAAAGCTCATCCTTGCTTTTATCTCAAGTAGACTTGACTACTGTAATGGTCCTCTGACTGGACTCCCAAAAAAAGAGTATTAAACAGCTGCAGCTCATTCAGAATGCTGCAGCTCACATTCTGACCAAAACAAAGCGGTCAGAGCATATAACTCCAACCCTAAAGTCCTTGTACTGGTTTCCAGTCAGCTTTAGAATAGATTTCAAAGTTCTGCTACTGGTCTATAAATCACTAAATGATTTATGTCTTGAATACATGAAAGAAATGCTTACGGAATACGAACCTAGTAGAGCTCTGAGATCGACTGACTCAGGTCAAATAGGGGAGTGCAGAGTCCAAAGCAAACGTGGTGAAGTAGCGTTTCGCTATAATGCTGCACACAAATGGAGTAAGTTGCCAACAGATGTGACGTCAGCCCCAAGTGGGAATGCTTCAAAATCCAGGTTGAAAACTCTTTTTTTTTTTCTCATGCTTTTTAGAATATATCCACTTTTTTTTAATCATATTACTTGCACTGTATGCAGTTTTAATTGTTTTTTTTTAAATGTTTGTCGTTTTTATTGTTTTTATACCATTTTAAATGTTTTGTCTTTTTCAAATGCCTTTAATCATGCAAACCATATTGACTTACCTTGTGTATCAAATGCGCGATACAAATAAATTTGCTTTTCTTTGCTACTAAGAGCAGTCTTGTTGCAGCTGGCTTGATTTAGACTTGAGCTAAAGGTTGTTTGCACGATGGTTTACACTCAAATTTGCCTGAATATTGGCCAAAACACGTAAGCAAACCCATACTAGTGCTATTTATCGCAACATAAGCGTGAGCCCAATATCCTGTTTTCTGAGTTATATTGCTCAACATGGCCACCTCCTGGAATCGGTGAAAACTGATGAATTATGCAAACACAATACAGTATTCTTCAGAATACCATGTTTTGACTAGTGGGGACACATCTATTCTTGCTCCTCCCCAATTTTTGCCTTTCCTTCTGTTTTAAGTCCCCCTTCCATAAGAATAAAATCTTCTTACTTTTTTTTATTCATAACACAGGTCAAAATGAGTTTATGTCTTTAAGATGATCTAGTTTGTCAATTGAACACAAAAGACAATACATGGGCAAGGATTGTAAAACTTTGGGATTGAATTTCTATTTGTGATTTAAAAAGCTAACTCCTTATTCAAGTACTTGCTCACTGTGTGGTTGGGACCCACCCACCTAATTCAGATGAACTGCAACACCGCTTTTCTTTGTCAAAAAAGTTTTAAGCAAGCGAGTCTCAGGTATTAGAACATCTACTTGTTGGTGCGATAAAATGCAATTCATGTGTGATGCGATTGGTCCACCGATTGTAAAATAGTTGGTGAGTCGTCCACTATCAAAATAATTCGTGTCAAACCAATCGCAGGGAACATGGAGACAGACAACAGTCACACAATCACACCTAGGGGCAATTTAGAGTCTCCAATTAATGCTTATTTTTGGGATGTGAAACTGGAGGGCCTGAAGAAAACCCACGCAGGCACGGGGAGAACCCGCAAACTCCACACAGGCGGGGCCGGGATTTTAACCCTGGTCCTCAGAACTTTGAGGCCAACGGTCTACAGCTGTGCCGCTGTTCTGCCCACATATTTTTATGATGAAGTAAATGTTTGATAAATTGATCTATAATCTCTTATCTCTTCATGAACTTCTTTCCTGGTCCTGTTATTTTATTGGTTGTCCTGTGTGTGTCATACTAGGGTTTGGTCTACACCATCACAGATGTGGAGGAGGTCCACCTTTGGATGGTGAAGCACTTCAGTGAACATCCGTTATTTACACGGGTGCCAGATGAAGAATTGGTACATGGATCTTTTTCCACTTTTGTTTGCTGCTCACACACAACTGTGTTTGTTTTCTGTCTGCTTCACAGAGGTCACACTTTTTTTTTTTTTGTAGCGTTCCAGTTTTCTTTGAGGGGTTTAATTTTTCAAGTGAGAACTTTTGGTAAATATTTAAACCCTCAAAGCTCTCTATTGTACTGGAGCCTTTCAAAATGAGATAACCATTTCAATGTATTTCAGCTGTGGAATTTTTTTTTTTTTAACTAGCCCACTTCGAATCCTAAAAGTTACATTTTGGGTCCCGGTGGCACAGCTTTGCATCACATCCCTCTTTTTTGCGATGCCCGTAGGGGGGGTAAAAAAAACCTACTACTAATAAATTGCTTTTATAAGAGCTTTCTAGCTATGCAAAGAATCATATATAGTATTTGCGACTACAACCCCCCCCCAACTAATTCAACACTTAAGATACTTTGTCAAACATTACTTTCATATACTGTTTGCGATGTTTACAAATGAAAATTATGTGATTGTGAATATTTTAATATAAAGTTACGGTAAGTAGGGGTGGGACTGTATGATGATTGTCAGAAGCTTCTTCGTTTCATAGATACGCAAAAGTCCCCGCCCCCGACTCTATTGTACACACTAGAGAAGAAAGTAGACTTGACTTGAGTCCAAGTCATGTGACTTGAGTCCACACTACTGGTGAATACGGATAATTGAGTGTCAGAAGCAAAATATGTTTCCTCTACTTTTTGCTGATCTATCACATTAATGATCCTGAAGTTAAAAAAAAAAAATCCATCTTGATCTTGGCCTGGTTCTGCATGTATAAAGTTGATTCAGGTGTGCTCAGTGCTGGGGCTGCCTTATCCTAGCGGATACATGGTAACGTGCTATCCCAAAATCCTGAAAAATCCCAAACTATTTGCCCGTCACCTTTAACAGGCTGCTGTCACGTAGCAGTTTACATATTCAGTGGACTGGTTTAAAATTAGTAAATTAAACTCGAAGAATGTCAGAGTAATGGTAGTATCCGTGGATTTTTCTGTATATGGCCTTCGGAGGCCAGCAAATGTGGGCACATCATATCATATCACATTTTAAAGCTTAACTTGAATGATGCACGAGTGTGTTTGCGTCTCAAGCAATTTGTTGTTGTTTTTGCAGGTTGATGATGTCATAATTTCTCGTTTGGGTATTTGCACAGAGGAAGGAAAGAAAGTGCAGCGAAATGGGAAGAAAAACTTTCCTGCTATTTTCCGCAGGAACGAAGATCCAAGATCAGACTGAACCTTTTAATTTAATTTCACGAATCACAATAAGACTTTTGCTGTTCTCAGTGCAACATGGGGATAAAACATTTGTGTTGGATATCTCCTCCAGTTGTTGCTACACTGCACTGTTGTGAGCCTTCAGATGTGCTATTTGTAGTTTAAAAAAAATATATATTTTTTTCCCAATGTTTTTATGGTTTTCTTTTTTTCTTTGTAAACTATTTTGTTGTGGTTTCCTGTATCTCATTTTGTAAAACTCAATTACAATCATTGTAATAGTCTTGTTATACAGTGCGAACAATAAAGAGAGCAGGAAAAAAAAATCTTTCTCAAAATAATGTCAAAATTTTCTTGGATAATTTCAGTGAGAAACATCCAGCAAGCCCCTCTTTTGTCCATACATGGGACTTTTTTTTACTTTCATCCTCTTTGTTTTCTTCATTGGACCAAACTTACAGATGGAATCTAAGGCTGAGACAGGTTGGTTTAATTGAGCATGGGCATTAAATACTTTTTTTTTTTTTTTTTTTTTTTTTAATTCTGCAAGGAAATGGTGGAAAAAAAATAAATGTACCTTCATGTTCTAACGTGTTTTTGCTATATTTTGAAATTATCAATCAAATCAATTTGCCAATGACTGTGCTACTTTTCGCAGAGTCGCTTACTTGTTGAAGTACCTTATTTGTTACTTGATTATTCCATGCCATGTGTTAAAAAGAAGCCCTTTATGAATATTAGTAAAAAGTGCTTTGAAGGAAAGCTGAGATTGAAGCTTGAGACAATTTGCAACGGATAACAAGCACAGGTGATATTGCGAAGGTTACATTTGGTCCCATCTGGACCTCAGACTTGTTGAAGTCATCAGTCCTGTCTCTGATGTGTTTGCGGAAGCAGCTGTTGATAATGCGTGAGAATGTTCCTGCGACCCTTTCTTTTCCTTTTTTTTTTTTTTAAGGTTGCTCATCACCCCCAAACATTGCCTGAAGACTTAGAGGAATCCTGAATCATACATTTCAACCACAACAAATGGGAAGTGATTAGAATGTATGCAACAGAAAAACCTGCGTAAACAAACTTAAGGAAAAAAAGAAAAGCTAATACAGTTGCTGGTCATTCTCCTATCTTATTTATTTTTGTGCAACTCTTCCAAAGGTACAGTACTCTCATATCTTCCATTTATTGGACTCACCTCTTTGGGATGTGCTTGCAACTCCTCTATTTTGTCACACACACACACACACACACACACACACACACACTTAAAAAAAAAAAACTTCTCCATCTGCATGCTTTATCAACATGAAGTAAATATTGTATTTCTTAATCGTATGCAACCTCCACCATCAGCCCACAGATCTCATTTGACTCTGTCTAAAGGAGATTATGGGATTTAACATTGCTCCCTCTAATCTTTCAGGTCAAGTTTCAGGTCATAACGGCAATATTTTGCTTATCTTGACCCACTATTGTTGTTGTTAAAAGAAATTAAGGTCCAGCGTGTGTACCTTTTTGAAATAATAAAACGGTCTGATGGATACCAGTAATTGTTTTCAAATGGTAAATAAAGAGCTGCAGCCTCACTTAAGTGTTTCCAACTGTGCCTCATGACATCATGACTGCCTCATTATTGAAGTCACCCAACATCAGCTGACCAACTAAGACACCAAAGCAGTTCGTTTTCTACTCTGATGCCATAATTTCCACCTAAAGCTTGAATTCATTTCCAGGCTCTCTTTTATATCAGTCTGAACTCAAGGTGCATTGTGTACGGGAAGTGATCAAATTAAAATAAAAGGTTTCCCCAGATTTGGAAAACAATGACGCCAGGATAAATAATTTTAGCATGTTTTTAAAGATTTAAGATGGGTGATTTTATTGAAGATCAGCCAATATGTCAGGGGATGAAAATAATATATATATTTTTTTTAAAAAAACCTTGTTTCCCACCTGATGGCTGGTTGCATAACCAACTGCACAGCCTAAAATTGAAAAAATATGATTTTGGGGTACCTTTTGCTATATTATTACCCAATTCTGCTTTTTAGGGGCTGTTAGTCTGTCAGCATTGAACATGGAAATGACAACAGATTTTCATTCTGAAAGTGTCAGATAGTGAGGCATCGCTGGTTCACAACCCCCTTCAGGTCACCCCCACACACATTTTCAACCGGATTTAATCTGGCATGAAAACAACACCATGCATCACCAGAAAAACACCATATGCACAATAAAGTGTGGTGCTGGAAGTATCATGCCTTGGGCTGTTTTTCTTTAGCTGGAACAGGGGCTTTAGTCAAGGTAGAGGGGATTATGTGCGGGTCCAAATACCAGTCAGTTTTAGCACAAACCCTTCAGCTGTCTGCTTAAATAAAAAAAAAGCTTAAACTGCAGAGGAATTTCACCTTTCAGCGTGACGTTGACATGACATGCATCACCACCACCACACCCAAAAAAAAAAAAAGGGTTTTCACTAGTAGGTGAAAGTTTTGAAATGACCCAGAGCCAGAGTCCAGACCTAAATCTTGTTATGAAAATGACTGTGCACAATGTATGCCCTCAAAATCTGACACATTCTTGGAACTTATGTAACACAGAATGGCCAAACATTCGTGAATCAATATGTAGCATGTGAAACGCATACCCCGAAAAGACTGAATGTTGCTATTGAATGGTTGAGCAAAGTATTAGTTTCAAAATGACCACTTTGGTCAAGAATATGACATGGTCCTTGCAACCAGCTTAATCGTCAAAAGCCTGGAAAACAACCTAGGGGAAAAAAAAAAGACAGCCATCACATTTTGCTCATTATGCAACATCACTTCACAAAAATAGTCTTGGCATAACACTACATCAGATAAACGATATGGCAGACATGTTATGAAGCAATTGGGGGTTAGGGTATATGTTACTATTACAAGTTCAATACTTGTGATAAGTAGTTGTCATGGTAGTAATTAGTCAATACAAACTTAACTTTTTTTTAAGGAACCCAGTCCCAAATCCCTAACTTCTGCTGGTTCCAGTGCCATCCTACTAAAGCTGTCGTCTCGCCTGAAACTAAAACAGATGTTCCGACTGTGGCAGCACATCTGGATGGTCTGCTTCTCTTCAGCACCACTGCAAGAAAGTCACACGTTTTAATATGTGTGTCGAGTCGGGCCTCTTTGTGCCAAAAGCGTGTTTATAAGGTCAACTTAAATTGTTTCTTTGGCTCAATGTAATGAGACCTCAGCCATAGCCAAACATTTTTTTTTTGGGTGAGGGCAGTGGGTGGGGATTCTGCCTTGTATAACATTGCAGTGGAATGTGTAGAGTAAAAATATGTCGGTATAACAACCAAACACACACACAAAAAAAGATTTTATGAGATGGGCAGGTAAAATGACCAGTCATCATTTGACTTTTTATTTGTTAGATTGCAGCGGGCTGAAAATGTCAGCAGCCTGTCAAAATCAATCCATCATGTGGACAATGAAAACGTCTTTCACGTATGAAGGCGGACATGTGGCGTCCAGATGCTGTCAATTCAACAGACGCCGTTCACCCCGTGCCCTAAATTCTCACACGTGGGTGACAAATAAAGGGAAAAGGCAACAAACGTTTTTGGTCAATGCGACGGCAAGATCAGGAGGACCTCAAACAAGTTACTCCTTTAAGTCTGATTGCGAGTTTGTTGCTGCTCCATTTAAAGTTGAATTCTTTGTTCTAGCGGACTTTTCTGTGACTCTTCCATTTTCTGGCCGCGGTGCCGACCTCCTCTTTGAAATTGATCATTTTTGGTCTTGGTCTCATGATTTTAAAATGTGAATAGCAAGACGAAGAGGAGAATTCAGCTCCTTGACCGAGAACAGCAGAACATGTCAATTCAAGTCATGTGCAAACATCATACTCTGTTGTACTTTAGGTGCATCCTGAAATTTCACTCCTAAGCCAGCATTTATATATATATATATATATATATATATATATATATATATATATATATATATATATATATATATATAGCAGCATAGATGGAAAATGTCACGTGGTTTGCTAAAACAAGCAAGAATATAGTTAAGAGTCCAAATAATATTGTCAGCTGCAGTCCAGACTAAAATTGGTAACTGCACAGCATGAGGATTGTCTTTCATTGCCCGTGAGGCTTAAAAAAATACATTTCAAGTGTAACAGAACCCTTCAGTGTCATTTCTCCAATGAAAATCAGTTTTATATGCTGCGAAACTGCATTTGATTAACACGTCCTAAAACAGGGTGAGGTCAACTTAAGCTTGGGCGCCAAAATTTGATAGGACCTGCCGTGCAATTGTAAAAACAAATCAAACTTGAGAGGGTCTGTTAAATAAATTCACAATAATATTTAACCCCTAAATGCTTATAATGCAAAAAAACAAAGATTTGCTTTATTGTGTTTTTTTTTCTCCACCTTATTTTTTTTTAGAAATTCCAAATGGCCCTCGAAGGACTTTGTCAAAAGAGAAAATGGCCCCTGATAGGAAAAAGGATCCCCACTCCTGCACTAAAGCTGAAATGGTTTGCTAAGTAATGAATAACATACGAAAAAAAAACTCCCAAAAGCCTAAATGCTGTGTAATCTGAAAATAACTCTCAAGTACAATGTGCTCCTTTTTTTTTTTTTTTGCACTACAAAGCGATGCCACGTAACAAAGACAATGTGCCTTGGCACCGTCTTGCCATTGGCCAATGCGATGGGCACTAACGCAACCCGGGAGCTTTGAAGATGCTGGTGACACCGTGGGTGGTCCTTTAAACTTTCTGCCCAGAGGACTCAATGACTGTGATTTCCAATACCAATTTTAAACATGCGCCTGACCACATTGCTTTTTTTCTCCCCATTTGTTGCCCCAACACTGGACAGTGTGGGTCCAGCATAGTCAGTGAGTAAAATAACATCAAGGCATCAGTCAAGCAACATTTGGAATGAACCTCATGCATACAGTTATTATTAACCAATCTATCTATGTGTCCAACTTTGATCCTTCCACCACTTAAAAAAAAAAAATACATGTGAGAGTGGTTCAATTGGGACTATGCAGTCCAGTGCACACACACTCCTATTTTATGACAGGACACCGCTTAAGTTTGCCAAAGTGAGCCTGAACCCATTCGCACACACTCATACTATAACTGGAGGGCACTTCTTGATGGAAAGCCGGAACGTTGAATGTAAATGCAATGCAATTTTGAATTTGTGAATTGAAAACAAATTAAAATGTATATCAACCTTTACCATGCCCCACATCAGCCCACGTTAATGATTATGCAAGTGTAAATGAGCAACAGGGAAAAAGAAATTGAAACATCTTGATATGGTGGGCGAGTTTGTTGAGTGGCGAGCATTTTTGCCGCGCAGTTCTGAGGCTGGGGGTTCGAATCTGGGCTCCCCTCTATCCTGTGTGGAGTTTGCACATCCTCACCTCGCTTGTGTGGCTTTTCTCCAGATACTCCGGCTTCCTTCTAATTTTCAAACTCATGCACGACAAAATTGTCCTGGAGTGTGAATGTGTGTGCAAACAGCTGCTTGTCTATATGTGCTTGTGATTGGCTGTCATCCAGTCCAGGATGTTCCTCGTCTCTCTTGACTTGAATGAGAATAAGCAGATGGATGAAATCAAAATGTATGGTTTACAATGTAATTGTAACATTACATAATTAGAAATCTCGTTCTTATCCAACTCAAATATCCATCCATCCATTTTCTTTGCCGCTTATCCTCACGAGAAGTGCTGGAGCCTATCGCAGCTGTCAACGGGTAGGAGGCAGGGTACACCCTCAACTGGTTGCCAGCCAATCGTCGAGACAAACAGCCGCACGCACATTCACACTGAGGGGCAATTTAGAGTGTGCAATTAATGTTGCATGTTTTTGGGATGTGGGAGGAAACCGGAGTGCCCCGAGAAAACCCACGCAAGCACGGGGAGAACATGCAAACTCCTTACAGGCGGGTCCGGGATTGGACCTGGGACCTCAGAACTGTGAGGCAAACGCTTTACCAGCTGATCCACCGTGCTGATAGACACAAGTATGAATTGTGTATATTTTAGCAGAAACAGTTCATAAAAGAAAAATTTAAAAAGGACACAAAAGCTATCATACGTAAGGGACAAAATGTAATTGGCATTTGAAAACCTCAATCTTGTTTGACTTCAATCTTGAACTTCAATTATGATTTTTCTTCGTGTAAAATTGTATAAATATAATGGCATAATATTGTCCTCCTCTGTACTTAATTACAGGTGTAAACATGTTCAAAACACCATTGCTGTCCTTTTTCCTCATAGCATACCAACAATCTTATTTCGACAGCCTAAGGTAAAAAAAAAAAAAAATGGAAGCGCATTTATAAATGGCGTGGAGGTGGGGGTCATGGGGCGCAGCACATTTGGCCTGTCTCCCATAAATACCAAGTCATCCCCTGCCTGTAGACGGAGGGAAACACACCATGCTGGACAAGACGCGCACACATTGTCACTTGGACGTGTGTCAGCGCATGCATGCATGTGCACAAAGCCGCTCTTTTGCACGCAGCAGACATGCAGACTGCAGCCATGAACTTTAACATACTAGTCTGGGAGTATAGAGCCGTCTCCCCCCTGGGCACCGGGCCAACACAATGACAGTTAATACCTCGCAGGCTGTCCCTACCGAGCTCGAGAACGTGATCTACAACTGGGCCACATCAGTTCCCACTGCACGACAGCACAAAGAAGCGATTCTTTCACGCTGTTCCCTGACGTTTTTTTCATTATCAATATCTCATTTTTCAGTTCGTCAAATATATCACATTCAGCCAAGAGTTAAATCAGTCAGTTACTTGTATACTCTTGAAGAAGAAAAATGAAGTGGACAAAGACGAGCACCTGAGCCATTGTTGCAGGAAACATTTGGAATGCTGTTAGTTGTGAGCAGGAAGCTACGGCTCTGATTTCCATGAAAATATTTGCCTAGCGAGCTAACCGGTCTGTAGATGATGCAGTCAATAAGGAACTTCATCCTAGAACATCTCAACGAGGCGGCGACCACCGCGAGGATTCTGTTGGTAGACTTCAGCTCTGTGTTGGACATCATGATCATCATCGAACTCCTCTTCTCCAGGCTTCTCCAGCTCAGCGTTTCACCTGCCATCTGCCGGTGGATTTACATCTTCCTGACAAGCAGGAAAGAGCAGATGAGGCTGGGGGACACTACCTCATTCACACACACCATCAGCACCGGGGCACCCCAAGGTTGTATTCTCTACCCACTGTTCTTCTCTCCCTTCACAAACGACTGGACCTCAATGCACCCAGCTGTCAAACTCCTCAAGTTTGCAGACGGCACCACAGTCGTCAGCCTCATCCAAGACGGTAACAAGTCTGTGTAGAGACAGGAAGTGGAGCAGCTAGAGCTGTGTTGCGGCATACGAAACCTGGCGTTGAACACGGTTAAGACTGTAGAGATGATCCTAGACTTCAGGTGGCATCCCTAGCTACAGCTGCCCCTTACGCTTTCCAACTGCTTTGTGGCAACCATCGAGACCTTCAAGCATCTCGGATTATCTGTCTATCTATCCAACTTCAAAAAGTTCCAACAGAGGACCTACTTCTTGGAGTTCCTGAGGAAGCATGGCCTTTTGTGAGATGACCGGAGCAAGAAGGAGTTGGTCACTTTCCAATTTTGCTATAGGGATGTTTGCCCCAACCAAACATCAATCTAGTCCTAAATTGATTCTCTTTTGAGCGCTCCAACTTGACATTACAGTGTGGATTGTTCCTGGAAGGGCCACAAACTAAGAGTACCTAAAAATGCCACCAAGTATTTTATATTTGTGATGTTCTGTTTCAGTTACTCTTCGGTTTTTGATTAAAAGTGTTTCTTTATTTCATCATCCCCCTTGGGACTTGACAGACAACCTGATAATTTGTGTTGTTTAAAGGGGTAGTTTTCAATTATTATTTGTTAATTTAATAACTGTCAGTATGACCTGAGAGTAGTACACAAGGAAAATGACCTGCCCTTTATGGCCTCTTTTGATCTTTAAGAAACCACGTGCCTTGGGATAAATAATTGACAGCAATTCACAAGGTTCGATTAAGGAGGTGTCAATTATTGTCATGCACTCACTGTGGGCGCACCCCCATGGTCTTGCGATCTTTGACTTTTACATATAATGTCAGGCTATGCTAAAACTATGGTGGAATATTCACCTCCAGTTAGCAACAAAAGATAAAAAGGAATTGAACAGATCCACAAGCAAAATAAGGGAGGACATAGAACTGTGTTTCAGGGCTTGACTGGCTACAGGTGATTGAGAAGATTCTCAATCTGATCAACAGATAAGTTTATCACCCCTTTTTGAAGCTACATTTAAATCTTGCTAACAGTTTTAAAAGGGCAAAGTCCTCTTTTAATTGTCATTTTTATACTGGTAATACTTTAAAGTTGTTTGGTTTTAAGCTGTTCTTTAATCTTTCCACCTTGGTTGAGGTAATCGTTCCGCTGAGCGGTTTTCAAGTACTAGTCGATTGTTTTTTGCGCCAATGTAGAATTGAAGTGCATTGTCAGGCATGGAAGAGAAACAATGATTACAATGAGCAACGATACGCTATTAGATATTAGGAAAAGAACTCTAAACATAATAAAATACGTCCGAACAAAGTTGCAAGCACAACAAAGTGTTGTGTACTTTCAAGATAAGGTGCCGCTCAATGCAGTAGACGCAACTCATACAGTAGAAGAGTGGAAACAATCTTTAGATTGGATGTGCAGGTACAGTTGGGTGTTGAAAAGGTTTCCAAACATTCAATAGAATTGAAAAAGGTAAACAATAAAATTTGTGAGTACCACAATGATCAACTTAATATTTGGCGGCCCGGTGCTGTCACTACAAGTCATTGGCGTTTGGTTGGTTTGCGTTGCGATTTTGAAACAAGCAGACGTGCCTTGTCTAAAAATTGTTTGTGTCAACGTTTATCTTTTGCCTCCAGGATAAGCGAACGTCTTCCACCTGGCACATCTCGTGTACAAGTCTCATGTCTAGACGCTTTCCAAGGTTTGATCTTTGCTCCTGCGCTTTGACTTTCATCCTTCCATTTCAACATCTCCCTCGTTTGCATTAGAAGGTTGTCAATGTTGTCCATGTTTCGTTTTGTTTTCTTAAAATGGATTTCAGTATTGCGGTGTTGGGGTCCATAATCACGATTGTGTAACCTAATAACTGGATTGCTGTGTGTCATCATCTTATTTGTGTCGCGATTGACTTTAGTACATGACTGCAGTACTTCAAATACACAACAACAAGCGTCTTTGGAGCAGCCCCTTAACCTACTTTACACCAATATCTGTGGAATTATTGTCACTTGGATTAACACCATTTTTTTTTATGACATTGGGAACAATTGTTTTAAAATTAGAACAACCTGGAGAGTCATAATTATGGAACGGTTTAGATTAAGATGATGCCAGTTCAAAGCTGTACGAGTTCAAACAAAAGGAGTGTTTGATAGAAATAAGGACAGAAAGAACACGAAAACTCACTTTGAAGTCATTTTTTCCCCTTTTTTGTTGTCTTTGTGGTGTAGCGAGTTTCACAGTGTGGTAGGAATTGATTTTTGTTTTTGTCATACTGGTTTTTATTGGGGATAACGAAATGGAATTAGATCATTTCTGCCATTTCGAACAAAGTTGTCACTTTGTTTGCTGTTTTGCTTGCTGTTGTGAAGCTTTACAAGGTTGTTAGTTGTTGTTTTGCTGTTTTGCTTTGATTTAAAATAAAAAAGCATCAATGCTGGTGGCACGGTGGATCAGCTGGAAAGCATTGACTTCACAGTTCTAAGGTCCCGGGTTCAATCCCGGACCTGCCTATGGGGAGTTTGTTTGTTCTCCCCGTGCCTGCGTGGGTCTTCTCAGGGCACTCCGGTTTTCTCCCACGTCCCAAAAAAACATGCAACATTAATTGGAGACTCTAAATTGCCCCTAGGTGTGAATGTGATTGCAGCTGTTTGTCTTTCTACGATTGACTGGAAACCAGTTCAGGGTGTAGCCCGTCTCCTGGCTGTTGACAGCTGGGATAGGCTCCAACACTCCCTTGTGAGGATAAGCGGCTAAGAAAATGGATGGATGGAAGCATCACTGCTATCACTTACACCTCAAAAAAAATGAATCTTCCCTACTGATAGTTTGCTGGCGTGGCTCCTTTAGTGCATTTTTCTTGTCAGCCGCGAGCGCTTGAAGGTCACGCAGCGAACACGCGATACAGTACCGGTATGTTACCAATGCCAAACTCCAGCAAATCCTCATTTCCATTAAGAAGATTATCAATCACTCCCACGTATTTCCCTAAGACATTGCTGATTTAGGACTTCTGGTTAGACTTCACTCGTAGGGTCAGCCAAGAACCTGAGGCCGATTGGGAGTATAGCCGCGGGCTTGTTACTCAACGCTCTGCTCACACATGGTACTTTACATGAATTCCACTTCAAATTAAATCAGGTCAGGATTTTCTCCCGGGCTTGGAAAACCCAGCAAGTCAGCGAAAATAATTGTGTGGAGCCACTTTTAAATAGTCCACCACCACCAGACTCGCCTGTTCTTCCAATTCAACTTGAAATGAGTGCAAATGTTTTGCCTATTGGGGAGTCTTTTGACACATGCTCATGTAGAGGACAGGGGCGACATTGTCTTGTTGTTTTTAAAACCACCGTATGTATCACTATCGAAAATATGGCTACCCCTTCAACCTGAGCCTCTCCTTTTAGATGTTTGGGGTGCAAATCTAATGTTATCTCATCTTGGGACCAACTTTGTGGAGTTTGCAAATTCTCCCCTGTGGTTGCTTGCACCCACATTCTGTAACCGTGCATTTTGGATTATTGGAGAATTTAAAATGTCCATCAGTGTGATTGTGAGTCTGTCTGGAGTACTCACCTCTCACCCAAAGTCAGCTGGGATGGACTCCAGCTTGCCCGTGATCTTGATGAGGGCACGTGGTCTAGATAATAGATGGATGGAGAGATAGATGGATCCATGGATAGACTTTCATTTCTATCCTTGGGGCAACAAACTGCAGCGGGGGTGGGTGGATGGCAGCGGTCCATATCAGGTTTTTACTGGTATCCTAAATTCTAAAAATAAATAAACCCTTGGAGAAGCTGTTTTAACAAGCACCCCAAATATTTAACCCATACATTCTCGTGATATATAATAATGAACATGTGTGCAGTCAATGAATAAAATTGTCCTTCTATTTTCCATAGTTCTTGTCCTTACTAGGATTGCTGATGAGCTGGAGAGATGATTAAGATGAGAGGCGGGGTCCACCCTGGTCTGGTCACCAGCCAGTTGCAGGGAACATATATACGAACAACAATTTACACTCATATTCTCACCTATGGACAATTTAGTCTTCAGCTAACATGCATGTTTTTGGAACGAGTCGGGAAGTGTCACAGGCCTCCTGTCAGCATGCACCGCAAAGAGAGAGACTACTCTTTTGAGGACAAAAAACAAAAAAGCCCTTCTTTTAAACAGAGAAGACAGATGTTCTGAAAGACGAGCGATGGTGGCTGTCTAAAACGAGGTTGAAAAACCATCTCTAATCAGAAGAGGGGGCTTTTGGCAACAGCTACCGCCCACACATAACGCTGTCCTTTCATGCTTTCCAAGGAGATTTGTTAACAAATAACTAACAAACACCCGCTTTGACTGGGCTGCTGCGGCTCAGATGGTAGAAGAGGTTTTCCATTGGATCCTTAGTCGCCACCGAACCTTAAATTGCCACCAAGTTGTCATTGCAAATGAGAAACTGCTCTCAATTGCCTCGCCTAGTTAAGGGAAGGAAATTTGCGCCTTCAGGTGCCTCCGCCACTGTTGTTAAGAAGGCATGGAATGACACTTATAGGACTTTAATGACTCCACTCATGTGTGTAATTATTTTTAATTGCCTTTTTTTTTTCTTTGACCAAAAGAGTTGCTTTAGGCATGTTACCAACCTGCAAAAGTGTCAAAAGTCTCAAGTGCACACAAGCACCCTGCAGTGACGGCAACCCCAGTACTATGATGAGGTGTCGCCCTGCTTCCACTCGCTTTGAATATGCGTGATAACAATGTGTCAGCGTTCGGGTGTGCGGGGGAGCAAAGTGCTCGAGATAAGACAGTCGTCCCCCCCCCCCCCCCCCCACACACACACACACACACAGCAGTCATGCACTATTTATCCTGGAGCTCCACGTGTGCTGCCTCTCGGGGCTGGTCCTTGTTCGCCCCTGTGATTGGACACACCTCCAGGCTCCATCGTCTCATCCGGACGGGGGCGGGGGCGGGACCTGGGCCGCACACACACACCCGCGATTGGCCCCGAATCTGAAAATGTACAGCTTTATCTCGCTGGTCGCGGGGGTTATAAATAGAGCCTCCGGCCCGGCAGAGGAAAGAAAATGAGCATCGGCGTCCGGCGACCCCTCCATGATCTCTGTGAGAAGGATGCTGCAGCAAGCCCTAAGAGTATCCTGCCGGAGCGGCTCCCCCCTCCTCAAATGGGTGGAGAGGTGGGCCGAGGGCGCAGCGGCGGGTCCCGACGGGACGACGCTGAGGAGCCTGGACGACATGCCCGGCCCGTCTGTGCTCGGCTTCGCCTGGGACTTATTCGCTCGCCGGGGGTTGTCCAAGCTGCACCAGTTACAGGTAAAAGCACGTTCAACATGACAGCACCCACGGGAAAGGGGGGGGGGGGGGTATCAGCAGTGGATTTAAAAAAAAAAAAAATCAAATTCGTTTCAGGGAAAACTCGTTTTAATTTTTTTAATAGCAACGTGCAAATATGCTTTCTTGCTGTCTCCAGAACTCTGCCACTGAAAATAATGCGCACTTTGGATTAAAATGAGTAGCAGGCTAATTTAACAATGCTTTGTAGTGCTCTTGTGGTTGTAGTTCGCAGAGTTGTCTAAGTGCACTCCATCATAGCCAGAGCTATCTAATACTTTGTAGCACAATGTAAATCTTGTATTGTTAATAACAAACTGAATTTGAACTCGTGAAAAAATTGGGGCAGGCAGATTTTGAGGTATAAAACTGTATTTAAATTTTTAAAAGATTTGGTGGAAAAAAATGATTGTAATGACTGTTAGAATAGTGGGTAAATGCATTTTTTGTGCATATTTTATGCCAAAGTGAACTGGGCCGTTGACCTTGAGTTAAACATTTGTGGTTAAGGGTTATTAGAAAAGCATCATCTTGCCGGGCTTTGATGATTTCATCGCACAGTGCCATTAAATCCCCACTAGGTATGACATTTTCTCATTAAAAATGCTAAATATTTATGTACCATGTACTTTGTTTAATGCATATTTTTATTTGCCCTCTTAACAATGATGAAAGGGTCTGTCCTCAGACAGCATGTTTTAAAGTCATACCGGTCATTATCGGCAGTCAAATCTCAAATCCCCTGATGCACACCTGTGGTACTTTCAAGTGCAAAAACCCATATGTCGTGTCCCAGCTGGAGGGAGTGCAGCGCTACGGTCCCATGTGGAAGGCGAGCTTCGGCCCCATCACGACGGTCCACGTGGCTCATCCGGCACTCATTGAGCAGGTGCTGAGGCAAGAGGGCCAGCACCCCATGCGCTCTGACCTTTCCTCCTGGAAGGACTACAGGAAGCTCAGAGGTCAGCACTATGGACTGTTGACATCGTAAGTTTTCTCTCTGAATGTCAAACGAAGATAAATTAGCATATATTGCACGCCACCATTTTTCACTTAGGAAAATAAGCAGCGGCTTGAGTAGCCTTGTTTGCCCCCCCCCCCCCCCCTGTGGTCAGTGTTTTCACTGCTGGTGGCAGAGCAGCATGGAGAAGTCCTTTCCAAACTTTTTACACAAAGTATCACCTGATAAAATAAATGGTTAACAAGTACCGCTATCTTAACCAACATTAAAATACAGGAGCATAATAGGCCCAAGTCTTCATCACAAAAGTTTGTTATTCCTAGAAAGTACATTTCATACAATTGTAAACCAAAATAACTACATGCACTGTTTGAACTCTTAACACAGCGCTTCTAATTCAGATAAAAGATACTCAGTGACTTTTCTAAGGCGTGTGTCAGCAGTGGTGTGTTCCAGCTGCGCAGCAAAGCTGTGCATGCGCAGACGTAATTTGGCCAGAGCGCTCGTCACACACATGCGTATATGTCACATGTGCGACCGTGCGGGAATTCAAGTAAAGCAACAATTAGTTCCGCATCAAACTGCAATGCATTTTTGATAGGAACCCAAAATAAGAGAGCACACAAATAGAAACTGCTAATGTGAGGCAGTTACACATTCCACTCCAATTCTACCACGGAAGTAACAATTCTCTTGCACAAACAAAGGCCTTCTCCCAAATAGATGTTTGTATGACGCCGGACAGTATTTCAGGAAATACATAATGCTTTCATGCACAAAGCTAAGGACATTTGGGGTGAGTTCAAAGGAGATACGCACAATTAGCATTCAAGCCTTTATTAGATGTCTTTATACAAACCTGCGTCTCTTGGTTATCCAGTTCAAAAATCAACTTCAAATGGACTGGGCGAACACCGCCCCCACACTGCAATGATGAGATGGCGCCTAAATAATTGACTCCAACGTGCTCGCCGTCACGCCGGCTACTTCATTTATTTTACCCTAAAACAAGGCCTCGAGTGAGCAACACTGAACTTTTCACAGACAAGCCAATACGTATGAATGATATTATTGATTTGTGTTGTGCTCAGTGAAGGCGAGGAGTGGCAGGAGGTTCGGAGCCTCCTCGCGAAGCACATGCTGCCGCCCAAGGCGGTCGAAGCTTATGACCAAACCTTGAACGGCGTGGTCAGTGACCTCATGGTCAAACTTCGCCTGCGCAGACATCCCGAAGGCCTTGTGACCGACATCGCCAGGGAATTCTATTACTTTGGCCTCGAGGGTGAGGCTAAACTGAGCTTGGAGGACTCTTACATGATGAAGCTGACAGTGTGAACATGCGTACATGTTTGACCCATTTTCTTTTTCACTGATGTAGCGGCATTTTATGGACAATTGAAGTATAATCATATTGATCGCGCTATCCTGGAGTCATTAAGACACATTCAATCTTGTCACATCACCTCTTATATTGTAATTTAACAACTGGAAGACTGAAAGAATGAAATAATTTGACCAGTTTCCTCCTCTATTTTTTTCCCCCTGTAGGTATCTCCTCTGTGTTGTTTGAGTCCAGAATTGGCTGCCTGGAGCCAGTCGTTCCGAAAGAAACTGAACTCTTCATTGAGTCCATCAACACCATGTTTGTAAAAACGCTTCTTACAATGGTCTTGCCAAGATGGATACACTTGCTGTTCCCCAAACCCTGGAACACCTTCTGCCAGTGCTGGGACAACATGTTTGAATTTGGTAGGTTCCATTGGATTTTGAAATTCCTTTTGAGATTATATACACTGTGGAACAGGATGTGCCAAATTTGGATAAATGGATAAATATTGGGATGGCACAGTGGATAAGCTGGTAAAGTGTTGGTCTCACAGTTCTGAGGACCTGGGTTCGTGAAGTTTGCATGTTCTCTCCCCGTGCCTGCGTGGGTTTTCTCGGGGGACTCCGGTTTCCTCCCACACCCCAAAAACATGCAACATTAATTGGATGCTAAATTGCCCCTAAGTGTGATTGTGAGTGCGCCTTTTTGTCTCTATGTGCCCTGCGATTGGGTGGCAACCAGTTCGGGGTGTACCCCGCCTCCTGCCCGTTTACACCTGAGCGCTCCCCGTGACCCTCATGAGGATAAGCGGCAAAGAAAATGGCTGGATTAAATATTGTTATTAAAAAAGAATCAATGGTGGTGTACGGTATGTTGCGTCGTGCTAAAAATTCAATATGCTGAAAACAAACACGGCAAAAGAAAACGTTAAGTCGTCTAGAAATCACTTTGTATAATTACTTTTCTTGCATTGTCCCGAGCTCCCATTGGCTGTTGCTGGGCTTTCCAATCAGGGCTGCGTTGTTATCCGCCTCCGCTTCGACGCTTTTACGTGCATCTGGGAAGTCCAAACGTGAAGATGTTTAAAAAAAAATCAGGCTGATCCAAAGTGGAGGAGCAAACCACAGGGTATAATCCTTAAAATGCACGTGCTGCACGCTTAAAAGGCATGTATATTGTTCATGGTTTCAAGTTATTCTCCTCAAATGTGGGAGTTAAAGTTTTGACGATGCAGTTAGCACTTATATTGAAATGACATTTCTCACATTGATTGTGCTATTAACAAAAGAAATCATTAAATACAAGACTGACTTCCACACATTGCCACCATGTTGTTCACGTGCAAATTAATGAGATACAAATACAGACAATGCGCCTTTAAGATGATCATTTTTAGTTTTGAGAAACAATTTCAGTGCAGTATCATTTAGAGGCATTTCTACCATTTTATCTTTGTTAGAATGCCAAATAAGGCAGCCAAAATAATTCAACCAATTGACATTACCGTAAGGCGCCACGGTGGATCAGCTGGTAAAGCGCTAGCCTCACAGTTCTGAGGACCCTGGTTTGATCCCGCCCCTGCCTGTGCGGTGTTTGCATGTTCTTCCCGTGCCTCTGTGGATTTTCTCCGGGCACTCAAGTTTCCTCACACATCCCAAAAACATACAACATTAATTGGACATTCTAAATTGCCCCTAGGTGTGATTGCAAGTGCGAATGGTTGTTCGTCTGTATGTGCCCTGCGATTGGCTGGCAGCCAGTTCAGGGTGTACCCCGCCTCCTGCCCGTTGACAGCTGGGATAGGCTCCAGCACTCCCCGTGACCCTCGTGAGGATAAGCGGCAAATAAAATGGATGGATGGATGGATGGACATTACTGTATATTGTTGTGCAGTTCTACACCATTGCACACTATTTTACTTAACTTAGATCAGTACTTCTATTTACTTACAGCTGTATATCAGTTTATCCCTATACCAACAACAAGATGACATCTATTAAATTTTCTTCCACCAATGGGGAAAGAGGTACATAATTAACCTAGTTATCAACTTTTTTTTTATCAATGTTTTGTGCTGTGACTTTTTCGGCAAAAAAAAAATATATATATATATTATATTATTAGAATCTTAGCTCATTTGCGTGCGTGAACTTCATGCGGCGTCGTTCCTGTGTGTTAACATGCTGCGCCGTTGTGCTCCATTTCCAGCGAAAGGCCACATCGACCAGCGCCTAAGCGAAGCGCAGAAAAAAAGCAATGGAGACAAAGTAAAGGGCCACTACCTTGCCTACTTTCTGTCCCAAACCAATTTGCCCATGAAGACTGTTTACAGCAATATCACAGAGCTGCTGCTTGCTGGCGTCGACACCGTAAGACCTCACATTGATACGTCCTTGCTGCTGTTAGGCGCCATGTGTATACCTTAAGTGCGATGGTGGGCTGGGGATTTGGTACCCGGGCCCTCAGTAGTAGTAATACCAAGACTATCACCTTGTAATTATAGAAATGATCGATACTATTTAATGTTGCTACTAATACTAGAAACTGTCGTCTGTAGGATTTCAGAATTTAATTTTGGCTCGTCCAGTTATTTATCTGTCAACATGAGCCTTGGAGGCACTTTGCAGATTAGATTGACATTCTTAGTTAGAGGCTGAAAACTGATTAAGAGCCACAAAATAAAAAAAATCAATTAGTATTATTCAGTCATTGAATTTTATTTTATTTTTTTAACTTTTTAACTTTTTGGGGAGTGCGCCAGTGCACATGAGAGATATGCTACCAAACGAAGAAAATAACACAAGTCCATGGAACAAGTATTAGAACTTATGTTACAAATGTTGGTCAGTGTTGACAATGTGCTTTTGCTCTCCACTGATTTCTTATAATTGTATGGGTGTTTTTTATGATCAGATATCCAGCACGATGTCCTGGTCGTTGTACGAGCTGTCGCGTCATCCTGAGGTGCAGGCCTCTCTGCGCGATGAAGTCCTGACAGTACTGGAAGGCAGGAAGGTGCCCCAGGCGGCAGATGTAGCACGCATGCCTCTCATGAAGGCCACAGTAAAAGAAGTGCTCAGGTAAGATTCCTGAAAAAAAAAAGAAGCCAATTCGGAATGCCCTGGTTTGCTGATGGCTGGTGACTTTTTCCAGGTTGTATCCGGTCATTCCTGCTAATGCTCGAGTCATCATTGAGCGAGACATCCAGGTTGGAGGCTACCTCATTCCTAAAAATGTGAGTGTTTAAGAGTCTGACAGACTTCAGCAGCTGCAGGTGGTCAGTTTATAAGGACTTGCTTGGGCTTTGGAGTCAGACACCTACAAAATTGTAAAAACAGCGACTCCCAGTCAATTCTGTTCCATCTTTATGATTATCTTGAAAGTCGTGGTTTCTATTCCCACCATTTCCCGATGACTTTGTTGTCTTTCACTCCCACTCCTGCCCAATTTCTTGGTTAATAGTGAAATTCACTCCCATCCAGCTGGTTTCACGGGAACTGGTGGGAATCCTGTGACAATGTCAGCCTCTATTGTGCACAAAGTGTACATAGTAAAACAAAGCTAAGCACATTTATTTGTATGGCACACTTCATAAACAAAGTAACTCAATGTGCTTTATATGATTAAAGGCATTTGAAAACAAAGAGATCAAACATTTGTAAATAACATGATCAAAAAGTGGATATATTCTAAAAAGCATCAGAAAAAAAAAGAAGAGTTTTCAACCTGGATTTTAAAGCATTCCCACTTGGGGCTGACGTCACCTCTGTCGGAAACTTATTCCTTTTGTGTGCAGCATAATAGCCAAACACTACTTCACCATGTTTGCTTTGGACTTTACAGTCCACTATTTGACCTGAGTCAGTCGGTTTCCGGGGCTCTACTGGGTTTGTATTCCGTAAGCATTTCTTTGATGTATGAAGGACCCAAATCATATAGTGATTTATAGACTAGTAGCAGAACTTTAAAATCTATTCTAAAGCTGACTTCGAGCCAGTGCAAGGACTTTAGAATAGGAGTTATGTGCTCTAACCGCTTTGTTTTGGTCAGAACGCGACCTGCAGCATTCCGAATGAGCTGCAGCTGTTTAATATTATATTTTTTGGGGAGTCCAGTCAGAAGACCATTACAGTAGTCAAGTCTACTTGAGAAAAAACATGGATGAGCTTTTCCTTGTCTGCTTGACACATACAAGACTTCACTCGAGATATGTTCTTCTGATGGTAGAAAGCAGTTTTTGTGATTGCTTTGATATGATTGTTGAAATTCAGGTCTGAATCAATCAGAACACCAAGGTTTCGGACTTGGTCTTTGCTTTTTAAAGATAGAGACTCCAGGTGTTTACTAACAGCAATTCTCTTTTCTTTATTGCCAAAAATAGTACATAGTGAAAAGTTCAACTTCCCCTTCAGGGGACATGAATGAGTATCATAAGTTCATATAAATAAAAGAAACCCACAACTAAGACAAAAATCCCTTCCTTCCAGACTCTGATTACGCTGTGCCACTTTGCAACATCACGCGACCCGGCAGTGTTTCCAAACCCAAATGAGTTCCTGCCACACAGATGGTTGAGCAAGGACCAGACTCATCACCCGTACGCTTCTGTGCCTTTCGGGGTGGGAAAACGCAGCTGCATCGGCCGACGCATTGCCGAGCTGGAGCTCTACCTCGCTCTCGCCAGGGTGAGAAAGCACTTAGCAATACGGTATTTCTGTTCCTTCAACGGCTGTCCGGATCAATTAGTTTCCAGCTGTATAACCCTTCACAAAAGTAATCATGCTCAGATTTGGCAGATACTGTCAGAGTGATACCCATTTAATATCAAATTTATTGTGCTTTATTAGTGTCTCATGAGAGATTGTAAAGTGTGCCGCGGGAAATGATGCAATTCATTCATTTGTGTATCCTCCTGTTGCCCATTGCTACACAGTGGCGGGTTCTGCCATGTGCAATATGTCTGACTGCGGACACACTTCTTGGAAGGGCAGCAACATAACACCCCCCCCCTCCACCACCACCACCACCACCACCTTCAAACAAATCATCGTGAAGTTGTTTTCTGTTGGCATCATGAGGTGTAAATAATCATTGGAGTTGTATCGGGGAATTTGGAGCCCCTTGCGGAGTCGCATCTGTAAAAGCAAGGCGACAAGTTTTCTAACGTGAAATATGCGCCTTGGCTCATTAAAGGTTGGGAAACACACACGGTAATATTTTGCATGACCTATGCAACCGTTCTAGCATGAATACCCGTCAGTACGGTGAAGACTGCTGCCTTAACAATTACCATATTATCACATTAATACCTCTCTGACAGTGTCAGGCAAAAGTGAGCATTATTATATTTAATATGGTTTTGAGATGACCTCACATAAGATGTACAAGTGTGTGCGGGTGTACCAAAAAGTCACTGCACCGATTCCAAGTGCCACCTCATTGATAACATATCTAAAAGCAATTTGCACATATGGTGATCACGTTTCAGTCCCTGTTGCGTGTCTGGTCTTGACAGATCCTGATGGAGTTCGATGTGCAGCCGGACCCAAAAGGGGTTTCTGTGAAGCCCATGACACGGACGTTGCTCGTTCCTGAAAATGTCATTAACCTGCATTTTGTTGAACGATGACCCACTCGTCTGAGCTGGCTGAGTTACGTGAAAGGAGAACAAAGCATGCGGGCAGGCGGCGACCCGTTCGGGATCATGTCAAAAAAAAAAAAAAAAAAAAAAAAAAGGCCCAGAGGACACCTCTGAAGTAGAGTACAGCGACCGAGGTGCTCCACGGGAGTTTAACTAGCCTTTAGGTTACGATATCGCGTATTTGCACAAAGTCTGAGAGCTCCCGTGAAGTTAATTTCACAGATGCTCCTTAGACCACGTTTCATTTATTTGAACTATGAGTGGATTTTTGTATTAAAACAAATGAAGCAAGTGTGCTCAAGAACTGTTTATTCAGGATATGACGTCCCACATCTGGACATCGATCAAGCACCTAGTTGAAGTCTGTAGTTTGTGCTATTGGAGTGCGCTCGTGAGGGCATACTGCGGAAACCCCCGAGTCAAAAAATCTTCCGTGAAGCTGGTCGACTTGAGTTTTCAATATTGTTAATCAGGTGATGCAATTTTATATTCCAGTAGTCACCACTAGGAAGTTTTTATTAGCTGTATAGGCAACATTTAAAAACTACTCAATCTGTGAAATAAGAGGGAGCACGCCTTGGGTGCAGAGCGAAACTGTTACCCACTGGTATTTGCATATGATCCTGTTTGCATTAATTAGTGGTAATATATGTAGTTTTTACTTTTGCATCTGCTTAGTCAAATGATTTTTGTGTATAACTGATGTTTTGTTGTTTCTGTTGCTCAGCCAAGCAGCCAGGTGATTTTCTTTTCTTTTTTTTTATAGTCAGGCCTTAGTTGGGTTTCCAGTTTTCTGGTTATCATCACCTGTGTTCCTTTTTGGTCATCTGTTAGGGCATCACAGAAACATAACTAAAATGAAAGAAAATGGAGTTAACTCTTTATATACTCATTGAGCTGAGGTCTAGTAAAATATGCAGACATATTGTTCTACTTTGCATGTGATGATTGAACTCCAAGTTGTGTTTGTCTTTTGAGAATGTTTTGGTTCAAATCACAATTCTTTGACATTAGTCACTCGGTGTTTATTTTGGACGTACATTTTTTTTTTTTTTTTTTGGTAAGATACAGAGAGCATCACAGAAGGGTATAAGAAAGCTTTGTGAATGGGAAAAAAAACCCCAAGTTTGGATAATTACAAGTTTTGATGTGCGACTGTAAAAATTATTGTCACAAGGCAGTTATGGGGGAGAAACATTGGAACGGGGTTCTTTTGAAAACTTCACTCAAATGGCAGCTGAAACATTCTTTGCATGAACAAATAATAATAATGCAAATATTTTGAATTCACCAAGACTTTGGCTGTTACTGTACTCTCAAGGCAATGCTCACTTTTTTTATTCTAGTTTTTAAACGTAGCATAGTGTCTGAATTCTGTATTTATTGTAATTTAACATTTTGAAACTGTACATGTCAATAAAATCCAAAGTATATAAATGTGTTTTATCGGCTTGTGCATTTTTCTGAATGCGTGTGCAAATATGATGCCGAAATATCTTTCACATGCTCAACTATCTAAATGATTAAACTTTCCCAGAACTGGTTTGTCGGTAGCAGAATTTTTGGCATGTAGGCATAAATTTCTCAGAAATGCGTTATTGGATGTCAACGCTCTTGTGTGTAGACTGGACCGAGTCAATGATTTTGACCAGATAACTCATTATGTTTGCTTTAGCAACAGACAATGCGTCAAAAATTGACAAGATCAATACATGTAGAGCTACTGTAAATATTACCGACTTGCTCGACGAGATACTGTAGCAAATGATAATATACAATATTTACAGGAGGTCCTTAGTTTAGGACAAGGTTCAATTCCAGTGGTAATGTCATAAAACCAAGTCTGCGTTTTTGTGCTGTGTGAAAACCAGCGTAAGTAAAATCATTTTGGAAACATGGTGGTTTACAATTACAAGTTACGCTGCTAAAATCTATTAGTAGTTTTCCTATTTCAATTAAGACGGTGACGAAATGTAAAGGCATGGTAAAAAGTGTTTGTTGCATTATTTATGTAAAGTAAATGTGGAAGGATATGTAAAACCAGCGCAATGTGCTATCTTGACCGGCAAATGTACACAATTAGTGGTACACACGCCTGCCTCTGGTGTGGACAGTGTGGGATTGGTTCCCGCTCAGTGATGGTGTTGATATCTGCCCTGCAACTGACTGGCGCCCAGTTCAGGGTGTAGTCTGCTTTTCGCCCGAAGCTAGCTGAGCTAGGCGGCAGCTTTCCTGGAACCCTTGTGAGGATAAGTGGCTTGGATAATGATATGACAATATTTTTATGCATTTGAAAGAGTATGAGTCTAACCTCTTCAAAATGTCAGACGAACTAATAGAATGCACCACCAGGCGGTCCTTCGAGGTCCTACAGTACTGTACAGTACAGTACAGTTATTTTGAAAATAAGACGTTTGAAACAGGCTAAAATGGCGCATGACAGAAATTCCTTCCTCCGCCCAAAGCCTCTGCTTCAGAATGACGAAGTTACACGGGAAAAATAATTCCTAGCTTTTGTTATAATATTCAAAATGTAACAAAAATTGCATGAATCATGGACATTTCCTAAAGCCCCTGCAGTTTAATTCCAGATTTTTTTTTCCCAGTGCTGCAGCATGGACGCATGCTACCATCCATCCTGTCCACAAGGTGGCGCTATTGCTCAGAAACCGTTTTCACTGCTTCGTCACTTCCGCACACAAAGAAAACAAAAGCGCTTTATGCTAACTGTCTTGCCTTGGTCTCGTTATGTAGTTCACTGAGTCACATGCTTCCATAGTTTTGATCAACTACACAGCGACATACAATATATACTCCAAATCAGGGAATCAATACCACAATAAACCAACGAAGGAACGGTGAGTGACGCTCGGGTGTACCTCGCTAGCATTAGCTTGCCAATCAACAAAGGCTAACTTTGGCTCATATAAAATGTTGTTTACCTAAGGAGACTAACGACAGCCTGATTTTATGTCAGTATGCACGCATGTTTTACGTTAATGTTGTTTTGCATTGATCATCACCGCTCATTTACGGGGTGGGGCGTGTTTCGTTTGTGGTTCCCTACGGGACTAACGTTCACGTGTATACAAAT
This sequence comes from Syngnathoides biaculeatus, assembly GCF_019802595.1. Lineage (NCBI taxonomy): Eukaryota > Metazoa > Chordata > Actinopteri > Syngnathiformes > Syngnathidae > Syngnathoides > Syngnathoides biaculeatus. Next base: position 12,753,114 of record NC_084649.1, on the reverse strand, counting down.
AAACAAAATGCATAGTGTTTTCGCTTGCATTAGATTGAACGCAGGAATTTAACACATCTTGTGATATCGTGAGGTGCCTTTGTATTCCTCCATGACGCTACAGATGCCGTGATTTTTTCATACTGTTGTTACACTGTCCTTGGTTAAAAAGACAGAACTTTTCTACATTAAAAGCAGGACAGGTGGTTTTGCTGTTCATTTGAAGAGACATTTATTTTTGAAGTGTGTGAACGCTTCACAAATGTTTTCCCCCCAAGTGGTCACCCAGATTAAAAAAAAACGTGAATTTTTTTTTTTGCAGTGTATTTACATATAAAGTACATTTTTAACTTTTCAAGTTACAAGTAGGCAGAACGGTGGAACAGCTGGTAAAGCGTTGGCCTCACAGTTCTGAGGACCTGGGTTCGATCCCGGCCCTGCCTGTGAGGAGTTTGCATGTTCTCCTTGTGCCTGCGTGGGTTTTCTCCGGGCACTCCGGGTTCCTCCCACATCCCCAAAACATGCAACATTAATTGGAGACTAAATTGCCGCTAGGTGTGATTGTGAGTGCGCCTGTTTGTCTCTATGTGCCCTGTGATTGGCTGGCAACCAGTTTGGGGTATACCCCGCCTCATGCCCGTTGACAGCTGGGATAGGCTCCAGCACTCCCCGCGACACTCATGAGGATAAGTGGGGAAGAAAAAGGATGGATGGAAGTTATAAGTATCACTTGTTTGACGCTAAATGTAAGTAACTCCCATGCGCAATGGCCCCATTGCACGTAGGTCTATTTTTTTTTTTTTTTCAGGGAGTAAACAAGAGGAATGTATCAACAAAGATTTGTCTTGCTACAATGGACAACTAAATGATTTTCAAATTAATTTACAACTGTTTTGATAATAGATTAAAACCCATTCATATGCAGGGTGGGAATTTTTTGCCTTATTGAGATAAAATTCTCCTAACAGGCCAGAATCAAGGAAATGACACTTGTTTTTCGTTTAACGCATAAAACAAAGGGCAAAAAAGATGTACCCTCTCACGGGCAGCGTCCTAAAACTGGGACGGGTATCTTATCAGTTCTGTGAAGTGGTACATACTAGAGATATTTTAGAACAACACTTACACATTCATAATACTCATGGATTAGCATTTTGAAGACAAACTTGGTTGCATACTGACCTTTCTCTGTGTCCTCTTTTGGAAGTCTTTTGTGTACTTGAGGCAGCCATGTTGGGTCAGGAAGGAAAGGGAAATAACTCTGTGCTAACTTTGACCGATGAGTTACCTCTCCTGATACCAAATTATGACTTCAGATTAAAACACTTAAATATTTTGATATACTGAAGGATATAATGCGTGAAAATCAAAAATGGGCCGCTGCCCACAAATGGGTTTATAGTGTAAAGACTTTGTTTAACCTAAAATTCTCCAAGTCCCCAGAATCTCAGCATTTGAACAGGCAGGCATGTATGTGTAATTAATTGATGTACAGTATATGGATAATGTCAAGCATCTTTTTATCCACGTTTAGAAAACCCCTAATTCCAAACTGATGATATTCAGTGTGTTAGCCTGTAGGTGGTTAAAATGTCTACATTTTCTCCATCAATGAAGTGATCACAGCCAGAGAAGGTTGCCATGTCATGTTTTCTTTGTTTTTTGCTCTATTTGAGAAGATGCAAGCGGGTGAGCCTGGCGTGCCGATGGCAGTAGCAAGTTCACACAGCCGCTCGGAAGACGAAGAGTCTCTTGTTCTCAAAGACGTGAAAAGGACAGCAACGCAAGCGTTTGGCAGTGGCGTTCCCAAACGCCGAAGTTCCTCCAGGTTCCATTCAATCTAATATGTATTCCTTGCTTGGTGCTGATTTTTTTTTTTCCTGGAGAATTACAAAAGATGTTTATGTGTTACATTCTTGTCTTATGTATTTTTATGTAAACAACATCCATAGATCAATAAAGAGGAAGAAGTTTGACGATGAGCTTGTGGAAAGCAGCCTCGTCAAATCATCAAGTCGAGTTAAAGGTCCTCTCATGGAGCCTCTACGCTGCTCAGGTAGTGAGCCTTCATCCAGCGAGAAAAAGAAGGTAAGGCAAAAAAAGAGTGAAAAACCCGTCATCAGTATTTCATTTGAATTCTGATATTTTTTCCCATTATCTATTGCTACCTTGTGAGGTGGCAAAATCAGGCCCCGCTTTGACGTCGTCTCTCACGATGCTGATGCATCCTACGGCGATAACGAAACGGATGAAGAAGAGTAAACAGCCATTACATATCACAAAAGACTTGGGGCGCTGGAAGCCTACTGACGACCTGCTGCTTATTAATGCAGTGCTGCAGGTCAGTAGTACACGTCGTCAGTTTTTGGTTTGTTAGGTTCACCTCTACTAACAGATTCGAATGTTGAAAATATGGATCTTGATAATCCAATGAGGGTAAAAAAAAATAAAAAAAGTGAGCAGTATACTGTATTACAAACACCAAATGATTCTGTGTATTTCTACTTCAATGTACCGTAATTCCCGGCCTACAGAGCTCACTTGGTTATAAGCCTCACCCAGTACATTTGTAAAAGAAATACCATTTGGTACATACGTATGCCGCAGCTGTGTAAAACCTGCAAGTGACCACATTGAAACATGAGATATTTACAAAGAAAGACTGTACACGCTGCACTAACAGGGCCAGTTAAAAAAAAAAAAAAAAAAAAAGAACATACTGGTAATAATCACTGAGACACGGCAGTACCACGCTACCGCAGCGATAACAGGGCCGGACCGGTAAAAGTTATTTCCTCGGCACAAATATTCCACCGGTCTCACTCTTACCTTTTCCGATCGAGTGCCCCTCCCCCCTTGCGGCCATTAGGAAAAAAATGCACAAATTAGCCACATCACCGCATAAACCGCAGGGTTGAAAGCGCGTGAAAAAAGTCGCAGTTTACGGGCAGAAAATTACGGTAAACTGCAACTACAATAAAAAATCTTTTTTTCCTCACAAAAAGCTGATGTCCAAATTCCAAACATTGATTTTCCCCTTCAGCTATGACAGTGATATTCAAAGTGTGTGGTCGCTGTAGTGGGACACAAAAGATATCCTTGCATGTTTTGATCCGTTGTCTTAAACTTTTAAGTGAAAAACCTTTGCAAGTAATCGTTACTATTTTTAAAAAACTTTTGTCACATTTTTTTATTCAACAATTAATAGGCAATACATTTAGTTTCTGTATTCAAGTACAGTATAGTGTTGTGTTATGTGCTATATTCGAGTTTCTATAGTCAAGCACAGTGATAATGTTTTAACAGTTACTATTTTCCGAGCAGACAGGAGGATAAAATGTTTGTTACGTTTGCACGTGCGGATGTATGGCTGTGGTGTGGAGGAAAAGTGTTATACGATAGATTGCCACCCAATGCCTCAGGTAAGTGCGCCCTGGTTACTCTGATCATGCCAGTTAGTGTGACGGCAGTGGATCTGAAACATACGCAGTGGGACCAGATTAATAGATTAGGGAAAGCCCCATTTTTAAATAGAACGAAAAGAAATATGCCCGAATGTCTTAAACAAGGGGATCCGACATATATTGATCTCATTGGGGTGCCTCGAGGGGTACCTGATGAATATAAATTGGTAAATCAAGTGTCAGCAGGATTTGAGAGTATCTTCATATGGGTAACAATTAATAAAAATGTGGACAGGATTAATTGCGTCCATTACTGAAAGGAGTGTTAATTAGTGAGTATTGTTGTGGGATGTCTTGACAGTTATGGCTGCGTAAGATGTTTGTCAGAGCCTGAAGGACACACTTAGGTGTCAATAGTAAATCGGCTACAATTGTTGCGGCGCCAGGTGGGACGGGTAGGCCACCCGTCCTTTCTCTCGCACGCAACTGAAAAGTATAATGGAGAGATGCAGAGTACAAACAGGTAGAGTCTGCTGCGGGTTTCGTACGGACGCCCAGCTGGTTGACAAGCGGACCTCTACCTGGGTGAACGGCTCTCCACCTTCTCGGCATAGGTAAGGGGCTCATATGATTGATTTCACGCAATGTCAACTGTGTTTTGAGAACTTGCATTTGGTCGAAATAAATATGCCAGTTATTGAGGCTAATTAGCATTTGGGAACGTTGGTCTTTTGTTGAGTGTCGTCTTTGTCTCCTGAGCGCCGACCAGCACCGATCCTTTTCAATAAAACAATTACAATGTTCAGAGATTGGCAAATTTCACCACTGAGGCACTGACAGCAGTGCACGAACAGCTGGCAGCCTCATCATTAATGACATTCCAAAACGGGATAGCTATTGACATGCTATTGGCAGAGAAAGGGTGTGTGTGCAGCATTTTCGGGGACCAGTGTTGTACATTGATCCCCAATAACACAGCTCCTGATGGGCAACTCACCAGGCATTGGATGGACTTTGGACACTGAGTAAGAAAATGAAAGACCACTCAGGAGTGGATACCAATTGGTACACTGAATGGCTGAGTATGTTTGGAAGCTACAAAGGTTTGATAGGCTCTGTGCTAGTTTCTATTGCTGTGTTTGCGCCTATCAGATGATTAACAGATTTTTGTATTGATCTAAAAATAATATCCAACAATACATTGTCTTGTTACACCTCACAACAAAAGATAATCTTTAGAGCCTGCAGATAATCATTAATCAAAATTTTGAATTCATGTAGAATATTTTCAATAGCATACTTTGTGGTCAACTACAATCATGTTTAGTTGTCATTGTAAAGGTTGAATTGAATTTTGTACTTGCTGTTATTAGTAATGAAATTAAATCGTGTACGTCTAATGAAGTTTCAATATGCTGCGGTCTTATACGTATGTGTTTGTGTTCCGCAGACCACAGACCTCACATCAGTTCATTTGGGGGTCAAGTTCAGCTGTCGTTTCACTTTGCGGGAAATTAAGGAGCGGTGGTACGCGCTCCTCTACGATCCCGTCGTGTCAAAGTAAGACTTTGTGCAGGCAAGCTGAATCTTTTACCTCTGCCGAGTTGACGTATTGAGCCTTCATTTTCCTCCCCACGGTCGCGGCTGTTAAGACTGGCGTGGCAGGCGATGCGTCAGCTTCATCCGGAAGCCGTCGCGGCGATACAAAGCAAAGCGCTCTTCAGCCAGGCCGAGGAAGTACTACTGGCCAAGATTGGTTCGGTCAGTGCGAGCTATTGGTTTGATGATTTGCTTGGCAACTGGACCATTATGGTGGAAACAGCTGCATGTTTATTTGTTTGTCATCAAACAGACGAGTCAGCCCAAATTAGACCTATTCCAGGATCTTCTCAGTAAACACCCGAGTGTTTTTCACCAGTCGCGCACCCCCAAAAGTCTGCTGGTCCACTGGCAGCTTCTGAAGCAGTACTACTTATTGGATGACCAGAGCGGTGAGTCGGCTCACCAGTCCAAATCAACGAAATGTCCTTTAAAACATCGCGTGTGTGTGTGTGTGTGTGTGTGTGTGTGTGTGTGTGGTGTGTGTGTGTGTGTGTGTGTGTGGGTACAGGGAATTGACATCATTTGTTAGACTTGCCATCAATCTGATCAGTATTGGCCGATAATTCTCACTTTATACTCTTAGGGTTTACTGTCGTAATTTAAAAAGTTTATCGAATTAAAATTCATAATTAAAGCAATGTTAACTTCCAATATAGATTTTATATTTAAAAAAAAAAATACAGTTCTGTACTGCAGATTTAAATAAGAAAAACGACAGCTAGGAGGAAATAAAACAGTCCATGTAGTCGTTTTTGTCTGAGGATTGTTGGGTGGCCAGCAGTCCACTAACCCACTAGAAGAGATCTAGCAGAACAGAATCACATCTCATACATTTAGGACCATAAATCATTGGTTTGTCGTTGGACATTATTCATAAAATTCCATTCTCTTGAATTGATAAGCATATTGATTAAGCGGTCTCAATAAATTTGACAGTCATTGTTTGTAACGCGGCGGAATGGTGGATCAGCTGGAAAGCGTTCGATCCCGGACCCGCCTGTGTGGAGTTTTCATGTTCCCCCCCGTGCTTGCGTGGGTTTTCTCCAGGCACTCCGGTTTCCTCCCACATTCCAAAAACATGCAACATTAGACACTCTAAATTACCCCTACATTTGATTGCGATATGTGCCCTGCGATTGGCTGGCAACCAGTTCAGGGTGTACCCCGCCTCCTGCCCGTTGACAGCTGGGATAGGCTCCAGCACTCACGTGACCCTCGTGAGGATAAGCGGCAAAGAAAATGGATGGACGGAAAACAGATATGAAATATTGTGCTGTGAATGTAGAGCCAAAACAATTAATAGTTTGACGAATAAACGTGTGTTGTGTTGTGTTGTGTTGTGTTACAGTCCAGCCTCTCCCAAAGGGGGACCAAGTCCTGAACTTCTCGGATGCTGAGCAGATTGTTGATGATGTTAAATTAAAGTAAGGCGCCCTTTAATTTGGGGGTTTGGTTTGCATCAGTTCATTCCAGCGCTCATATTTTGACAAATACTTGCAAGGGAATGACAGCGCTGCCGAATGTTATGGAATATGTTTTATCTAAAATTGCTCAACGTTGAACTCGTTAGGGCTGTAAAGATATTTAGGGGGAACAAAATTCCAGCGTCTGATATAACTGGCACATCCACGATGAACAGCTGCTTGGTACGTGCTATTTTATTACGCCTGATGGTTGCCAAGCTACAGAGGCGGATGTTCATTTTGCATCCGTTGTTAATGCATTTTAAATCACTGACCATTGCCTACATGGTTCCAAATAAGCTACACCTCTAGCATGCTTCTTACAAATATGCCACGAGGGAAGATGGAGTGGATTGGTGAAGAAAATGTCAAAGCCATGGTAATTGCTAAGCTATTGTGTCCTGCAGTCGCAAAACATTGAAATAAATGATTTGGTGAAACGATACGCTTTTCGTGTCTTGTAACATGCTTGGCCAATAAAGCTGATTCTGATGCTGATTCTCATGTGTCTGGGTGGAACCGCGTTTTTGCTAAGAGTAACCAACTCAGAACAACAAAATAAGGCAATTTGAATATAAAATATTAATATAAAATAATACATGTCCAACCATGGTGCCACATGTGAACCAGAAATGAAATTCGTACGTCACTTCAGAATGCAGGCGGGTTAAAAGTGTATTGTAATTAATAAGTATTTGTAATATAAGATATCCTCTGTTCTACAGTTGGGAAATTTGCATCGTTTCAGCAACAGTTGGGGATATAGAAAATATTAATATGTAAATGGCATGCAAAAGACGATTCAATGACATTTTTCTTCTTACGTGTACATGAACATGTACATTGCAAAAAATAGAAACCAGAACTATTGTCCATACATGAACTAATTTTTGTTTGCAAAATCGAGTGCTGAATTTTCATTTTGATGAATTTTGACAAATCGCTTCTAATCAACACGTTAATAGACTTTTGTTGATGGCTTTTCCAGGGTTGAAAACAGAATTGGCAATTGTGAATTGATTCATAAACAGATATTTTTTATGTTGTAACATCAAAATCTCACATATCAGTACTTGGTTTCAGGCTTGCAACTGCATCTGCCATTACAAGATTGATGTAATAAAAATGTTAAAATGCCATAATTTAGAAACAGTTATGATTGTGGCTGTTAAATGGAAATGTTCCCGATAAAAGCTTGAAAATATGTAAATTCCGACAAATTTGGTTGACTTGTACTTGCAGTGAATATTTATAGGTTGGCAGGTCTGGAATGATCACGAATGAGCCCCGGTCGATAGCGGGTTTCCTAGACAGGTGGGCGGTGTTGAATTGCCAAGCTTTTGTGGCAACGCGCAGTGTTCAATGTTTGTTGATCATCTGGAGGATAATGTATCTTTTACCTTTGATCATTTTTGCCATTTTGTCCTCACACACAGGGAGAGCAGAGATGAAGTATTGGAACATGGTAAGAGGTGGTGGAGGGTTTTATTTTTGGATAATGAAATGTACCGATGTGAAACCGTCACTATCTTTTTTTGCTTTCTAGAACTGATGATATCGGATCGTCACCAAAAAAGGGAGATCAGGCAGTTGGAGCAAGAATTGCCCCGCTGGCAGGTCCTCGTGGACAGTATCACAGGTACATCTTGGATCTTTCACTAAGTGGTTGGCTGAAAGCAGTGCTTCTCAAATAATGGGGTGCGATGCTGGGGGAACGTGTGAGACACTGAAAACATTGACAACAACATTAATGAATGTATTCATCTTTGTAAGTTGATCAACTATATATCCCTTTCTTTTGCGCTTTCTTCAATGTTTACAAGGGTTACATTAGATTATCCTTTATATACAATGTTATATGGAGGTGTAATTCGGGGGGCTGCCGGTTGGGGGGTAGCACATTTTTTTTCTTCTTTTGAGGGGGTCGTAACAGAAAACAATTAAGAAACACTGTCTCAAATGAATATATTAATACATCTGAAGCAAGGGTGTGTAATTAGTGGATCATTATTATTTGTCAGTATTTGTTTCAGCAGCTTCAGTAATTCAAAGCACATCCCATCTGACATGAATTGCTTACACTAACAGCAACCACGTGAACAGATAGGAACTTGTTTACAAAAATATGTTGTGAACTTCCAGCGGTAATGGAGACTCTTTTTAAAAAAAAAAAAAAAAAAAAAAAAAACAACTGATGACTTTATAGCCTGCTAAGAAAGAAAACGTGTGGAATCAGTTGCGCAAGGCACCATTCCCCCCCCCCCCAGCTCGATTTTTATTCCTCTTTCACGCTGACACTTCTCTTTGCATGCCTGCATGCATGTGATTTGGCAACACGTATGTGCTTGGAGTGCAACACTAAATATATATCCAGCAGAATGGAACTTGAACTTTCAACACTGACTGACATATCTAAAGTACTCATATCTGTCTGGGCCCATGCCATTAAGTATTTGAGGGTGAAAATGAAATTTTATCGTGTTAAACCTCGACTGTGTCACAGGGATGAGCATGCCCGACTTTGACAACCAGACGTTAGCTGCTCTCAGAGGACGAATGGTACGCTACCTCATGCGATCGCGAGAGGTAAGTCAAGATACTGCCCCACTGGTGTACTATTAAGAGCAGATCAGGTCGCACGTTTAATGTATTTCTAACATTATTTTAATTTATCCTCGCTCAGATTACACTTGGCCGGGCAACAAAAGATAAACAGATAGATGTGGATCTGTCATTAGAGGGACCCGCCTGGAAAATATCAAGAAAACAAGGTGATTGAGTATCATGAGAAAATGACAAAAGTGGGTAACCCTGGCAACTGTTAACAATGTGTGGTGGTAAAATGAAACTTTGTGTTCCCAGGAATCATTAAACTGAAGAATAATGGGGATTTCTTCATCGCCAATGAGGGTCGGCGACCCATCTACATTGATGGCAGACCTGTTCTGTCGGGCAACAAGTGGAAACTAAACAACAACTCGGTGGTGGAGGTGTGTGTCAAAGTTATCAGTAAAGTTGTACAGTATAAGATTGATATGCTTTCCCTTTATCATGCAAGGGACCTTATTTGGTCATCCATCCATCCATCCATCCATTTTCTGAGCCGCTAATCCTCATGAGGGTCGCGGGAACACCACAGCCTACCCCAGCTATCATCGGGCAGGAGGCAGGGTACACCCTGGACTGGTTGCCAGCCAATCACAGGGCACATGGAGACAGAGGGGCAATTTAGAGTGTCCACTGAATGCATGTTTTGGGGATGTGGAAGGAAACCAGAGTTCCCAGAGAAAACCATGCAAGCACGGGGGAGAACATGCAAACTCCACACAAGTGGGGCCTGGATTTGAACCCTCGTCCTCAGAACTGTGAGGCCAATGCTCTCCAGCTGCTCCACCGTGCCGCCCCTTTTTGAGCACATAAGTAAAATTAATTTCACCCTGAGAGGCCCTAAGATTTTTACCAAGTTAGCAATTACCACACGTCTGCCTCACAGTGCTGAGATTCCGAGTTTGAATATCAGCTCCTATCAACTGTGGCATTTGTGTTTTGTCCCCGTGCGTATGTGGGTTTTCTCTGGGGTTTGTGGATTCCCCCCTCACATCTAGAACATGCATGTTCACTTATTTAAAGACTGATTTGGCATTATGTGTGAATTGGAATGGGTGTCTATAATTGCCCTGAGATTGGTATCTATGTCTTCTGATGGGTATTGTGACCCTGAGTACACGTAATTGAAAGTGGATGGATATACACAGTTCTATGTAGAAATATAATGATAATAATGGCAAGCCACAAAAGTGTGGTCATTTACTTTACTTTTCAGCTAATGTGCCATTATAAAGATGTGACATGATGCTTCCATCCGCTCCATTTCTTTCTTTAGATCGCAGGACTACGCTTTGTGTTTCTAATAAACCTTGAACTCATCTCGCTCATCAAAGCTGAAGCAGCCAAGATGACGCAACTGTGAACACTTTGGTACTGTATTTGGAAATCCTTTGGACTTGGAGTTTACAAGCTGATCTATGGACATTTTCCGTGTTGTGCCGTAGACACTCATGGTGGAGCGGATTTTCCAGTTTTCCACATCGTCTTATTTAAATTGTGTAGTGGCTCTTTTCCAAAATAATAAACTCGTATACACAGTATATACAGTCGTTGTCATACTTTGGACTTCCCTAACTTAGCAGCTTTCTCACAGTCAAGATAACACTGATAAAGGCTGCAAAAAACAAACATTGAAATCCTTCCATTCACCAAAGCAGATACATTTGGCATATTGCTGTCACATTAAATGAAGACCCGAATAATGTATCTTACAAGTAAAATGGCAAGAACTGCAGAATATAAGGATATACAAGGAAAAACAAGCACAATCTAAAAAAATATCGTTAATGTACAATCTAAAGTTAAAAGGAGAAGCAGAGGTAGTACGTAAGAATGAAAGATGCAAGAGCAGCTCAATTGAAAATAATTTTGGGAAATTACTTCATATCTAAAAATGAAAAGAGGACTGCATCATGGAATTTAAAAAAAAATTTACACACTAATACAAAAACCAAGCCCACTCACTTGATGGAAATAGGCCATTTTATGTCAAAAGTGCTGCGGCTTGAGAAGCCTTTAGGCAGTGATTCTCAACTGTGGTGGGGAGCCATTGTGGGTGCCTTGTGAACAGCAGTTAAAAAAAAAACATAATTCAGACTGTTAAAACTCTTATGAGATGCTTGAGTCTACAACCCTCGCAAAAGAAGAGAAACTGTTGATGTTACATTTTCCTAAAAAAGAAGAGCTCAGTCCCAAAATAATGTTCATCCTCAATTTATAAATAAGGTGCTCTGAAAGGCACTTCAAACACATAAGTGTTTTTGTTTAAAAATATGATATAGGTGTTTTCAAAGTTTGGCACAGTGTTGACTGGTTAGCACATCTGCCTCGCAAATCAGGTTCAAATCCGGTCTCGCCTGTGTGGAGTTTGCATGTCCTCCCTATGCATAAGTTGCTTTTCTCCCGGGTTCTCTGGTTTCCACCCAAATCCCAAAAACTTGCATGGTAGGTTAATTAATGTAGACTAAATTGCCCATCGGTGTGAATGACAGTCTGCATGTGCCCTCCAATTGGCTGGTGACCCTTTCAGGGTGAATTTATATTTCCCAACTTGTGTGGGTCACGACATAGAGTAATATGGGCACATCTTAGTGTTTTATTTAATCTCAATGTTTAAACAAAGCCTAGGGCCATAGCCATATTTTAATTCTATTTTATTGACTTAAACACAACGCTCCCTATTCTCTTATGGTACAATGTTAGGAAGACTATTCAACTTTACAAAGATAACAATGTTCAGTTTGATTGATACCGTGCCATTAATTCAACAATGTGTTTATTATTGTGGTGGTAATTAGAGTTAGCATAGAAATGTACACACCATTTCAAATAGTTTATCTTATTTAACCACACGGGCGTGTACCACTGCAAAGTGCTGCAACTATAAACTACTTTGTAAATCTCTGAAAAGGTTCTTGTAATGCAAATATAAATACAAGCAGATATTTTCCAATATTAAAATGTTGGATTTAACTTTCAAGGTATTTGCATTTAATCTTGAGAACCGCACATTAAAAATCATTTTAGGTGATTTTTTTTCGTTTGAATTGTACTGTATATATGAACTATTCGTATTGAATCAGCTAGTTTACGCAATAGCATGAGAAGACACTCATTTACTGATTTTTCTTTTCATTGTTTTGTTTGCCTATTACCTGAAGTCAACGGAGATGGGCTCCAGCACTCCAGCAACACTTGTGAGGATAACCGACTTGGAAGAGGGATGTATTAATGCCCTGTACGATGGCCAGTATGAACTTGATGTGGCTCGTTCTAGTGGTCCACAAAAGACTACACTGAAGAGTACTGTTCAGTTGTATTTAACGTTCAATACATTCTCTTAATATCCATCAATTTTCTTAGCCGCTTATCCTCACAGGGGTCGCAGGGAGTGCTGGGGCTGATCTCAGCTGTCAACGCGCAGGAGACGGGGGTAACCCCTGAACCTGGTTGTCAGCCAATCGCAGGGGACATCAAGACAAACAGCCGCACTCACAATCAAACCTAGGGGCAATTTAGAGTCTCCAATTAATGTTGCATGTTTTTGGGATGTGGGAGGAAAGCGGAGTGCCCGGAGAAAACCCACGCAGGCACGGAGAGAACATGCAAAGTCCACACAGGCGGGGCCGGGATTGAACCCGGGACCTTAGAACTGTGAGGCCAACGCTTTCCAGCTGAACCTCCATGCCGTCCCTCTTAATATTTGTATAAAATATTAACTTAACCTAACTTTTATGTAAAATTCATTTTAATTGATTTATTGTTCAATTTTTTTTAAAGACCCAGTACTGTAATAATGATGAAATGTTAATAATCTTGCAGGCTTACAATAAATATATTTTTTTAGAATAAAGTCCATCTGTTTTTTTTTTCCCGTAAATACTTGATCATAGTCTGCTACTGTATTTTGATGACGATACTGATAGTGGTACATCGAGAGATATGTATTTTTTATTATTTTTTTTAGGTGGCACTTTGTGTAAAAAGTTCAAGAATCACTGCTCTTAAGTGTATTTGTATGAGTCACTTCCGTCTTTATTTTAGAATACTGTCGTGATCAATCGTTGACGAGACCCAAAAGTCCGTTTTGGGTCTTTTCGATGTGAATGTTCAACATTACGCGACACTTGATATCTTGAATGTCTCTCAACTGCTGCCAGTGGGTTTCACGTCTCACGCCTGTTCGATTTTTTTTTTTTTTTTTATTTTTTTTTTTTTTTTTTTTTTTTTTTTTTGAGCGTGGCAGAGTCACAGTAGCAAGAGCGGGCGACTGACAGCGCAAATGTGAGTTTGTTTTGATTTAATTAGCCTAAGAGGTCCTCTTCGTGGACAAATACTCGGGTAGGTGATTCCGTGAGCCCCGGACATCATGGCCATGCTTGCTAACTGTAGCAAAATTAGCCATGAGACGGACGTCTAAATATTCTGTGTACAAACTACTGAACGCTATACGAAATGTGTCCATTTAGTATCCGCAGTCATAGTTAATTCAGTAACATTGTGTACATTACTTCACGAGGGTGGAAGAAATATTTTACTAGTCATTCTAAGTTGCAGAGACTGCGTTTTTTGTAGCTCGTGCCCAATTCGTGTTATTAATCATACGAGCGTGAATAGAGGAGATTTGGGTCATGTTTACTGGAGGCAGTCATTGCATTTTATTGTCACTTCATTTTATGTTTAGTGCTCCAATCGTTTTTGATTCCCCGTTCAAGTTTAGCTAATCGTGTACGTGTCACTTTTTAAACGTGGGTCTGCAGCAATAGCAATATTAAACACAGTATTATATTACAGCAGACTTTGTAATTGATGAGTCAACAGCATACAAGACTTTGCAGATTCAGAATAAAACAGACTCATACCCTGTACTTAAATATAGATGGTTATGTTAAGGGGGGGAAAGTACAAGTACTGTTTCAACCTTTTTTTGAAAGTAGAGAGTGGAATATAAATAAGTTAACATGAAGTTTTAAAGTCAATTACAAAGAGTACTCATTTTGATATCTTAATACAATGCGGGAAAACCCTGCAAACTAACCCTTTCCCCTTATAAGCTTTTGTTGTACTCATTCTGAGAAAATAAATGCTATCTTTTGTTGTTGTTGTTTTTTTTTTTTCAAAGATAACCTATCTTTGCTAGCAGTTTTTTAGCTTTTTAACTTTTGTGGCAACCCCAAAGCCGAGCCGCATAAAAAAACGAACAAGCCGAAACGAACTTTTTTTTATCTTTGCTAACAATGTGAAATAATTCAAGAAAAAAAAACACAGCAATTTTATTAAGCCATTTTCTGAGCCGCATGTTCTGTTACATTCGCACAAATATTCTTGGAACTGACAGCACCAGATCTTAAATAATGTCTCCCAATCTGTTGGATCATTGTTGTTAACGCTCCTTGTTCTACATTCTGGCTTTAAATAACAGTATATATAATATAAACAATATAGTTTTCCCATGGTGTCCCCCATCTAAGGCTCTAGACGCCATGCTGGAGGTCTATTTATTGTTTTGTTCAGATGATTATTGAGCATTTGATCTGATGGCCAATGTAAAAAAAAAAAAAAATTACTGTGTGGTGTTTGGATTCAATAATGCAGGTGTAAAGTCTCATTTTACGACTTACTGGCATCAATTTGGTATGTGAAGACATTTGTCAAGAGAGACGAAGATAGTGGCTTTCTTTCATGAATCAGCAGAGTTCATCTTGTTCTGATAAGATACGCCGTGCATACATCCGTGTTTGGTCTGTGAACACTTGCTTGAACGTTAGAAAATGTTACATGCCGTGCATGTCCATTACATTACATTTATGTTCATTTCAGCACTTTTAAGTAGCACCGATATATAAAATAAATAATAAATATGTTGAACTTGTGCGTGTATATATGTGTGATTCTTTGACAAGCAGAGCGGTGTGTGACTGCCGCCATGCTAACTGCTAGCGAGCCTTGAGACTAATGTTCTGTTTTAGGTGACGTAAGCCATGCTGTCATCTATTCCAGGTCATGAGTTTAATCAGTCTGCTTTTTTCCACTTGTTATTGCACACATTTACGTGGTGACAAATGTTTAATCCTGTTGGGATTGTAGTTGTTGTTTATGATGGGATGTTTTTTTGGCCCACTCCATCCAACAGTTCTCTCTACTTAGTCAACTTTTTACTAGCTCTTGTCTTTGGACATCTAAGGAAAACATAATCTTTGTACTTTGTAACTTCCTACTACAGTAGTGGGCTTCCTCTGGTAGAGAGAGGAGAGACCCCTACTTGGTATTAGTTTTTGTTATCCATTGGTTGCATCAATTAAGGCTGCTGGGAAATAATCTCAAAAACTACTGAAACAGTTGGTTATAATAAAATCATAAGATGATTAAAGGTAAGCCCTTCTTACTATATAATGAATGGGTTTATGGCTGAGAGCTGTCATTCATTGTCACCGTGTGCTAATACGGTACAATCAAACTGTCAAAGTAAGGTGTTAAATTGGGCTTTTTGTAGTGTTAAATTCTGGCTCTTTGCTATACATTTTTCTCAGAATTCAAATTGATTTGAAGAAGGCGGAACTCTTCATCGTTTTTGTTTTAGACTACGGTTCATCAGTGTTGAGAGAAATGAGTTTGTCTGATTAATCTTTCCCTTTGACTCATGTTAGGCTGATCCTTTGGCCTCATCTGCACTCCCCGAGTTTGCTTGAATTTATCATTCATCTTTGTTTTTTATTGGCGTCCATATCTGATGTGTCCTTCTTTATTAAGCAATGTATTTCCTTCTAATACAGTGCCTTGTGAAAGTATTTGGCCCCTTAAACGTTTCAACTTTTCGCCACATTTCAGGCTTCAAACATAAAGATATAAAATTGGTCCTTCTGAAATGTGTTTTGCTATGCGTTTAATAAATCTATTTAGTTCTACGTAATTAGCTGGCGTGCCTCATTCTTGGTTTACTGTGATAATATCAATATAAAATCTATGAGACTTTTATCTCCATAAGGCAAAAAATTCCCACCCTGCCCATGAATCGCTTAATAGAGGCAATTGGACATTTCATGTGCGTTTATTTTTGTCTTTTTTTTTTTATTAACATTGAAAGATAATAAATTAACTTTTGTACAGAATTAAGATTTATTGAGGAGCACTGGTATGGCATATTTTTACACATGGTCCTTCTACTTCTACTTCCACCGGTACTTCTATAGGTTTGGAAGTATAGTAGTAAAACTATCTGTAACAATTATTTCCAGCTATGTGTGTTTGCCACATTTCTGTTAGTGTAGCTGCTCTTTTCAAAGTCTCTGCTGATTGGTTGTTCCAGTAGGAGGAAGAGTATAGAGGTGCCCTTTATCATTTTTTCCAAGAATGCAGAGTATACGGGTCGTGGTTTAAACAAGATTAGGATGAAGGTAACGTTTGCGACACACTTTTGAGTGGCCGCCTGTGATACGAAAGATGATATTAACTCACATCTTTTAGAAATAAAACTAGCAGTTTAATGATACCGTCTTTCCTCATATTACAATGTAGGAAGTTTATTTACTCAACTGCAGTGGAGAGAGTGCTGGGCTTTTATCAGGTGGGAGGCTTAAATTATTTTATCCCAATCACTGGTTCTTTTCTGTGTGATGTTTAGCAGCATTATGCATGCACATGAATAAGTATAGTGACAAAAAATTTACTTAAATAAGAGTACTGTTTCTTTAGAATATCTATAACTCAAGTAAAACCAAAAAGTAGTCTTCTGATTAATCACTTAAGTGTTTATAAGTTCTCATTTTTTTAAAAAAGTAGTTGAGTAACATACTGGTATTTTTTCTAAATTGATTCATTAGAGGCGGCACGGTGGATCAGCTGCTAAAGTGTTGGCCTCATAGTTCTGAGGTCCGGGGTTCAATCCCAGACTGTGTGGAGTTTGCATGTTCTCCCTGTGCCTGCGTGGGTTTTCTCCAGGCACTCCGGTTTCCTCCAACATCCCAAAAACATGCAACCTTAATTGGACACTCTAAATTGCCCCTAGGTGTAATTGAGAGTGTGGCTGTTTGGCTCTATCTGCCCTGCGATTGGCTGGCAACCAGTTCAGGGTGTACCCCGCCTCCTGCCCTTTGACAGCTGAGATAGACTCCAGCACTCCCCGGGACCCTCGTGAGGATAAGCGGCAAAGAAAATGGATGGATGGATATTAAATAGGAACGTGCAACCTCAGGTATTGGCCAAGAATATGATTTCAATTGACCCCTCCGTACAGGGGACTTTACCACGCCACGTGCGCTGACGTCAGACAAACAATTTGGAAAAATATTGGCGCAGCAAGAAAGGAATAGAGCGAAACTGCCCGATTTACCGGCTGATTTCTCACTCGCATTCTTAGCTAACAGTGAAATATCGTTGAAAAGCAGACAGCAGGGCTTCAAGTATTTCAGCGAGGGGTATTACAATGGTATTTACATGCATATCGACGGAGAAACCATTGATATTAGCGCGAGATCTTTCCAGAGTCCGGAGAAGACTGAGAAGCCACATAATATAATATATTATAACCCAAAGACGAATTCGTCATTGACAGTTTCCTATTTTCGTGTTACATATCACACTTGTGTGTAGAATCTGTATATGTATCTGTATAACCGTTTGTGAGACATGTATTGAAAATCAAATTTAGGGTTTACCTTCGTGCAAACATATCTGTTCCGGTTGATGGATTCAGTTGATCATGCGGTCTTCCTCAAAGTTTTATCCATCAAAGACATTTTTCATACTCTGTCTTCTGTTCCGGTTGATTTTAGATGGATTCAGTTGATGATGCGGTCTTACACAAAGTTTGATCCATCAAAGACATTTTTTGTACTGGGTCTTCGGTTTTGGAAAGGGTACGAATTGAAGTCCACCAACTAGCCTTTCAGGATACCTGTCGTCACTATTATAAAGTCCGTGACTACACCTCTTAACCATATATATATTGTTAAAGAACCCAAATACACGATAAAACGCCAACAGAAGCTATACTGGACCATCCAGCCAGCGTTGTCTGAGATTTGAGTCCGAGATTATGCAGATCTCTGGCCTCTGATTGGTCAGTGACGCGGATTGCGCAACATCCACGGAGGGGTCATTTACAACAGTAATTAATTACGTCTAAAAAAAATAACATACATGAGGCCCAATTCAGCCATAAGAAATTTTCATAAATTAATGTATATAGATAGTATTGCTAAAATACTTACAACTTGTCTATCACGTCAAATAGTTTATATGTGCAAGTTTTAAGTACCTGTGTGTAGTCTTTTATTTTGAAGGTTATGCACTGGAACAATTTGGTTTGAAAGGTAAGCAGGTAAAAACAAAACTAAAACTACACCGCAAAAATAAGAGCTGACGAAATGAGCGGAAGAAAATGCACTTTAAAATGTCGATTCCTTCCCCTACCTGCCTATGACCCACAAGGTTAGTCATACTGGGAACGTTTATGTAAATTTTGTTCTAGTTCACTGTAACGTTGCTAGGTTGACATTTGGTGAAGCGACTGTTTCTGCTTTCTTTCTAGCGTTGCATTTTCATCAGCTTTAACACTAAAACCACTGACTGCAACCCACCTGTTTAACTTGTTAGCTGCCTCAGTGTTACCGTGGACGTATTTTATTGTTCCACTCACGTGACTAAGTTTGACTTGAGGAGTTCCAAAGAGTTCTGCAGTTCCGCAAAGTTAAAACCAACCATTCTTGGCTGCCCCTTTAGGGCACGAGTATGTCTTATCCAAAGTCAGTAAGCGTAGGCTCCAACTTGAGTGGAAGCCCACTGAGGATAAGCGGCATAGAAAATGGATGGATGAATGCTCTGTTTTGAGTGACGCTGTCTTAAAGTGATTGTTTCACTGGGGTAAGAGTGGACTGCAAACTCATACTAAAGGAGTTTTTAAAATGATCATCCTCAGATGAGACTGTCAAAATGAATTCACAGTGCACATTTTTTGGAATAAACTTTTGATAAAGCATTGCATTAATTAATTCAGTATGAAAACCAAAATGGAGGCAGATTGCAAACAAGTTCATCATGCTTGATTGAGCGCATCTGTCTGCACTTTCTTTGCAACATTTCATATTATATGTTGGCTAAATCTTTTTTAATATGATCTTTCCACAGAAAATCAATGCAATGCTGCTGTTTAGATGCTGTCGATGTCTTACTCAATTTGCTCCCTTTTTGACTCAAAGGTATGTTTGCTCCCAGACGGTGTTTGTCCCTCTTTTGTATCCGATCAGAGGCTTAATCAGATGCTCTCAATTTTTGTAGACCTCAAGCATCCGCCGCTCCAGCGTGGTATGCGATTCGCCTCGTGGGCGGCGGCAGCAGCAACAGGGACCAGAGATGGGAGTACCCGAGACACGGTCGCAGCTGGACACAAGCCGTAGCGGGTCTTCTGGCCGGGACAGGAGCTGTGCTGGCTTACGGCCTCCACCATCACAAGGTCTGCCGCCGTTCCCTCATCACTGATAGTTTCATTTCATCCGTTGCGATCCTTCTTCTTCTTCTTCTTGTCCTCTCGGCTTGTCCCGTTCGGGGTCGCAACAGCGTGTCATCTTTTCCATCTAAGCCTATCTCGTGCATCCTCATCTCTAACACCCACTGTCCTCATGTCTTCCCTCACAACATCCATCAACCACATTGTAGCTCCTTCTGACCTTCTCTGTACTTTACCATGAGTATCCTCAAGGCAAATAATGCGTCTGTGATACTCTTTCTAGGCATGAAACCATACTATTGTGATCCAATTGACCAAATCAAGTGTGTGTGTGTCTGTTTGTTGGTGATAAACTTTCACACCGCCAATCAAATGTAGAAATCCTGCCTTGGGTGCTCTCTAATCAAACCCGAGTACCCAGAGAAAACCCACACCGGCACACATGCAAACTCCACACAGTAGAGGCCCGATTCGAACCATAGTCCTCAGAATTGTGAGGCAGATGCATTACAGTCATCCACCGTGCGCCGTGTATAAATTTTAGGGGGGGGGGGGGGGTTGTCCCTACTCCCTTACCCTAGTCTTTTTTTTTTGTTTGTTTTTTTAATATTTGGCCCCATTACTTCCTTTGTTACAATCAAGTAAGTAGAGTTAATGGTGCTGGCTGCCCTGGTGACGCCCCGGCCGTGTTTTTGCAAACAGTGACGGCAAAGAGGCGACTCAGCACATTTGTCAGCTTTGACTCCCTCTTCCTCTGTGATTCAGCATGCAGCTCATGACCTCAGCATCAGTATCAGATCTCTTGAAAGTCAAGCCAAGTTGGACACTTTGCAGTTTGCATTGTGGGCATGACTCCCAAATTTATGAGAAATGGCTCAACGTCGTCGTGTATTTTAAAGTCAACTCTGACCAACTGCTTTTTAGGTGCTGTGTTTGCCGATTGATAAAAGTGCATTATCTCTGCCATGCAGGCGGAAGAGGCCAACGCCGTTAGCGTTCCGGTCAAAGCAAAAACCTCTCAGCTTCCCATCTTCAGCCAAGAGGAGGTCACCAAGCACCGCACTCTGCAAGATGGCGTCTGGGTCACTTACGACGGGGCCGTCTATGACATCACCGAGTTCGTCGCAATGCACCCTGGCGGGGATAAAATCCTTCTGGCGGCAGGCGGGGCCCTCGAACCCTTTTGGGCTCTCTATGCAGTGCATAACCAGGAGCACGTGCTGAACATCCTCTCTGAATATAAGGTGCAATGAATACAAGCCAACCTGGTGACCAGTTTCAACAATTAATAACCAATTAATTCAACGTTCCTTTTTGCCTACCTGTTTTATTGATTTGATGGCAATGTGCACCGATTGCATCCACATAAAAGGATAGTGGACATTCTCACGTATGTGTGGAATGGCATAAAGAGGGATAAGAACTGTAGCGAGCAGGTAAAAAAAAAACATTTTTAGGGGTTCAAGCCTATTTTGTATATATATATGTTTTTTATTGGCGTCCAAAGTGACATTAGTCGTGATATCCCTTTTAATAAATGCTTCTAATTTGACAGGCAAGCAATATCTACTTGCAGACGCATGTTGAATTAACAAAATAATAAGGAATCCATCCATTTTCTTAGCTGCTGATCCTCATATGGGTCACAGGAGTGTTGGATCTTATCCCAGCTGTCAATGGGCAGGAGAGAGAGTACACCCTGAACTGATTGCCAGCCAATCGCAGGGCACATGGAGACAAACAGTCGCACTCACAATCACACCTAGGGGCAATTTAGAGTGTCCAATTAATGTTGCATGTTTTTGGGATGTGGGAGGAAACCGGAGTTCCCGGAGAACAACGGGAAGAACATGCAAACTCCACACTGGCGGGGCCGGGATCGAACCCGGGTCCTCAGAACTGTGAGGCCAACGCTTTCCAACTGAATCACCGTGTCGCCATATTAAGGAATAGTAAATAAAATATCACATTTGTTTACTATCTTATTTAAAAAATCTGTTTAGTGTAATTGTAACTTGTAAATAAATCAAAAATTATTCATATCCTTGAAAAAAAAAAAATATATATATATATAATTTATTTTTTTTTTAGGTGGAAATGGCACAAGAAATTAGCAAAGGACTAAAATGGAAAATGTTTCCTTTTTATTGATGTTAACAACCAAATCTGTTCTCCAATCTTTTCTGGCAATTTTGAAGGAACCATTGGTACTTTTTAGAATAACCCGGTAACTTCTAACATCTTCTGGAGCTCACTTGTTACACCAAGTGCTACCTAAAAAAATCTACCACTGTAATGACCATCGTGAGAATTTAGGACCATAGTAATGGTTAATCGAAATTTGTACAAACATTACGTATTATTGTCAGCTACTGTAACTATGCACTATGCTTAAATTCAGGCGAATCAAAAGTGTACTTATAATTTTGCACATAAGTAAAAATCATACCTTTTAACAAATTTTACATAAACAGTTCAGTTGCACTTTGGGTATTTTTTGGGTATGTTTATGCTTTCGTAGTGTAAATATTAGTATAAAATATTGTGACTCTGTTTGCCAAATTCAGCTTGACATTTTTTTATCGTCTACAAGGTTGGTGAGTTGCGAGCGGAGGATCAGAAGCAGCAGCACAGTGTGGCGTCATCCGATCCGTACTCGTCGGACCCCGAGCGACATCCCGTGCTGCGGGTCAACAGCCTGAAGCCCTTCAACGCAGAGCCGCCTCCCGAGATCCTCTCGGACAGCTACGTCACGCCCTCCGCCATCTTCTTCAAGAGGAACCACCTGCCCGTTCCTCAAGTGGACCCGGCGTCGTATGAGCTGCACGTGGACGGCCTCCCCGGAGGGGGTCTCAAGCTCTCCTTGGAGGACTTAAAGAACCGCTTCCCCAAGCACACGGTCACAGCCACGTTGCAGTGTGCAGGCAACCGGCGCTCTGAGATGAACGCGGTCAAGCAGGTGAAGGGACTGAACTGGGGGATCGCCGCCATCAGCAACGCCAAATGGGCCGGCGCTCGCCTCAGGGATGTGCTGCTGGAGGCCGGCTACGGTCCGGACGTGGCGCTGTGGGCTCACCACGTACAGTTCGAGGGGCTGGACAAAGACGTGACGGAGACCACTTACGGCGCTTCTATTCCCCTGAATAAGGCGATGAGCGAGGAAGGCGACGTGCTGTTGGCTTACGAGATGAACGGCGAACCTCTTCCGGCCGATCATGGCTTCCCGGTGCGAGTGGTGGTGCCCGGAACGGTGGGAGCCCGGAACGTCAAGTGGCTTTCCAAGATCACAGTGAGCGCAGATGAGAGCGCCAGCCACTGGCAACAGAACGACTACAAGGGCTTCTCGCCCGCCACCGACTGGGACACCGTCAACTTTAAATCCGCTCCGGCCATCCAGGAGCTGCCCGTCCAGTCGGCCATTACCGTGCCCGCGAATGGCGCCGTGGTCTCCCGTGCCGATGAAGAGGTGACGGTGAAGGGCTACGCGTGGAGCGGCGGAGGACGGGAGGTGGTGCGTGTGGACGTGTCGCTGGATGGAGGGAAGACCTGGCAGGTTGCTCAGCTGAGGAGCGGCGACAGGGGGCAGGCGCCGGAACCTTCGCCTCCGCCAGGGAGAGCCTGGGCCTGGAAGCTGTGGGAGCTCACGGCGCCGCTTCCTCCGGAGGCCCAGCAGCTGGAGATCGTCTGCAAGGCCGTGGACAACAGCTACAACATGCAGCCCGACACCGTCGCTCCCATCTGGAACCTGAGAGGGGTGCTGAGTAACGCCTGGCACAGGGTGAAGGTCACTGTCAGGGACGATGAGGACTAAGACTTCAGAAGACCGTTGTTTGATGCCCACTGATGACGACCTGGCTGTGTTCCTCGCTCGAACAACTTTCTAGAATTCCTTTGAATCTAGAACTGTGCTAACTTCATATGACGGGGTGATTGAACCGAGAGTCGTAATGCAAAGACATTTCAGCATATATTCAATACCTTTGATGTCCACCTTAAGGTCCATGTACTAGTGCGCTCTCTGTCTGCACTAGTGGACAGCGTGGCTTAGCTGGTAGTGTTTTACTCGAGAGGACATAGAGGACTAGCACATGGACCTAAACAAGGATCTCTAAGATTGTGTATAACTGCTTGCCTTTCCACAGGTCCGTTAACCTTAAATCTTGAGTGCAAGTGAAGTCAGTTCTTAGATTTTTATTTGCAGCAAAGAAAACCGTTTCTTTTTTCATCTCAGTGAAGTTTTGCCGAATACTTGAAAATATCAAGGAATGATCTGATTTGAGAGATATATTTTTTTGGAATGAAAAACTAAATTGCACAATGCATGGCTTAGCTGTCAGTTTGGCTCTGGTCTCACCATCCAAAACGATCAAATCTTGATATGAAGCGAACGCAGCCGGGATATTAATGAAG
Organism: Syngnathoides biaculeatus; assembly: GCF_019802595.1. Taxonomy (NCBI): domain Eukaryota; kingdom Metazoa; phylum Chordata; class Actinopteri; order Syngnathiformes; family Syngnathidae; genus Syngnathoides; species Syngnathoides biaculeatus. The sequence goes on along the minus strand of NC_084649.1, from coordinate 12,729,205 downwards.
GAAATGGCCATTACTGTGTGAAAAATCATAGGAATATTTAACATCGCTATCTGCCCCCTTTTTAAACTTTTCATTGTTTTGAAGAATCTTGGATTATCAAAATGTTGATCAGTGAAAGATGCTGAGTGTGGATCAACCCTGAAATATATTCAGTCGCTACTTTTTGTGATGAATAATAAACAGATGTTAAATTTATACGTGAGTCAGTGATGATTTATTGGTCACAGGTGAAAAATGCGTTATTTTTTTGGGGTTTTTTTTAATGTTTCACTATGTAATTTCCCATTTGCTTTGATTTACTTGCTTCACAGGTTTGAATCTGGGCTCCAGCCTTCCTGTATGATGTTGGCATGATTTCGCTGTGCCTGTGTGGGTTTTTTACAGGTTGTCCAGTTTTTGCCCAATGTTTAAAACAAAAAAAAAAAACTTGCATGTTAGGTTAATTGATGCCAGAATTGTCAAGCGTGAGTGATTTTTTTTTTTTTTTTTTTTTTTTTTTTTTCCCCAAAAGTCCAGGATGGAGCCCACCTCTTGTCAATTTTTTCAGTTTTGTTCTCACATTGGAAGCAATGTTTTGTGGCAGGTGACCTCGGTTTCATCCTCCTAACAGATGAGCTAGAGCTCACGTGCAGGTGATACATTTTGTGGCTTTTGCAAGTTGAAATTTTTCTAAAATTAGGCTTCCGCTCTGCTGACAGCAGCTCTCGCAAGCACTGTGATGCAGGGCTGCACACCCAAGATTAGCCAGGTGCTGTCGCCGGTATAAAATCTTTTATGTAACACTGTGGATGATGCTTCCATAAGTGAAGGCAAAATGAGGACAAGTTCTGAGAATTCTAGCCACATCCTGTTTGGGGAATTTGGTTATTTTGGCTCGAGGCCTCACGCAATATCCCCTTTGTCTCGTTGGCTCACACACAGGATTGTGCAACTGAATCCTAACCATTATTATATGTTGTTCCTGAATCCCGATGTTTCTCAAGATTCATCGTAGACACTTCCAAGCGCCGGTAACGTGTTTAAAAAAAAAATCTGTAACACATATTATGTTTCATGCATCTTATTTAGGATGTGTCCCAATGGACTTGTCCTGTGTCAGCGTATTTTGGCAGATTTTTTTGTTTTCCTCTCACGTCCCCGGGGGTCACTTTGTGACTCACGGCTGCCTGAACATTGGGGTGCACAGAAAAGATCCGTCAAAATGTCATATGAGTGCAGCATCTTGGTTTTTGTTGTGAAAACCAGTACCAGTGACTCATTCATGAGTAGAACGTGTCTGTGTGTGTGTGTGTGTGTGTGTGTGGTGTGTGTGTGTGTGTGTGTGTGTGTGTGTGTGTGTGTGTGTGCGCTGCTGCTGAGAATTCACAGTCACGAAAACGAGAATAACAACAATTAACATGTAATAAAGAGGAAAAGCAATAAAAACAAAACAAACATCTCAGTATTTACCTGGAGCAGCGTGTCTAGACTTAAGTAGGGTTACACAATTGCAATTTTCCTCATTGGAAACTAACCAAGGCGATGCACAAAAATTCAATGAACCAAAAAGTCAACAGAAAAGTAAAAAACAGTACGTATTGTATGTCAAAATGCATGTGGGGATTGGTGGCATGATGACCAAATTACACCACATAAACATTTGGTAAGTTAGAAGAAGATAAGTAAACAAATTACAATAGTTTAGAGTACATTTTTTAGAGTTTTTTTTTTCAATTAACTCTCATACTGTTTAGATTGATTATACACAGAATGAAATAACTAATTATTTGCTCCAATTTACTATCAAGAAATTAAAATAGAGTGTGTCAATGTCAATAATGTCAGTATACTGTAGAAATTAGGTTAACCATCTAAAAAGTATGTTTTAAACAGTTCAAGTAATCTGTATAGTTAAATTTGACATTCTTAAATTAACCACTGAAAGAAATAAACTCTTGGACTTCTTCCAATTTATTGGGATCTGAAAGAGTGTCAACCATAACTTGCACTCTTCCAGCAAAAGTCCTTGAAGAGTGTTTTACCTAAAGAGGGCTTGTTTGAGATTTGAACTCCCAACCTTTCACACCCAAAGCAAGAAACATGCACGTATACAAGCTGGTAGTAGCATTGTCAAAACAAAAATTTAAAAAAGTATTCCTTTGCGCTTATAAAATCCATTCTGTTTTGTCAGGGTAGACTTTGTCCCTCTTACCCTTGGATTGTGTACTATCACTTTGCTGTGAGACAAATCGAGATGTGTGGTGGGTGCGTGGGCGGAAGATAAATGCCCGCTCATGTGTGTCTTTATAGAATCAGGCATGTGCACAGGCATTTTTGGGTGGCAGGTGCTTAAATCCCAAAAAAAATACTCGCCCTTAAACTACATTCGTACAGCTAAGAAAGAAAAAAACAGTAGTGTGTGTATTTTGGATTTATTTATGTTAAGACAATCAACACGGTCAGCAATAGAACTATTAACAAAGGAAGCGACAGTGAATAAAGTATAAGTAATAAGTATTTCTATTTCTTAATGGAAGGTTTTGTTGGCTGGAGGAATCTTTTCGAAAAACTTTCTCCACGATTCCTTATGCATATAGTATGTAGAATATTTTAGAGGGGATGTGAAAATGTAAAATGTCCACACAACCACTCATATATGCGGATGTGTTCAGAATTTAGCAGATGCTTAGAATATATATTTTATCGTATTGTATTACGATGCGGTGGCGCAGCTGGTGAACCGTTGGCCTCGCAGTACTGAGGTCCTGGGTTCAATCCTAGCCCTCCCTGTGGGGAATTTGCATGTTCACGATACCCACGAGCCTGATCAGGTGGTATTTGAACCGTCTCACTGCATTCAAGTTTTAATTAAGTTGTATCCCAGCTCCCCTCCTCGATTTTTAGATCCTCTGCAAGGCCTTGCTTCCAGCGTGTTGACTCTGGACGTGCTTGCGCAGCATAGACCACTACTATGACTCCTTCCTGAGCAGCTGGACAGGCCAAGTGCACACGTAAACACACGCGTGCGTGCGCACGCATTGAGCTCAGCCTGTTCCTCAAATCTACATTCTTCACCAATGGCTCATCGTCTCCACAGCGCTGACTCACACGCCGGGCCCGCTTTAAAAGTGCCGTTGCCTCGGCAGGCCGAGCACTCCGCTGTGGATTTTTTTTTGGGCTTGGGGAAAACCTCCGAAGCTGGAAGATGGAGCTCAGCGGGCTGCTCGTGCTGCTCGTGCTGCTCGGTTGCGGCCGTTCGCTCTGTGCGGTGGTGCAGTGGAAGGAACTCAACGAGGCGCAGGTGAGAGGATGTTTGCCGTGATATTTGAAGCACAACTGCAGGAGCTCAACTCGGTTGTCTGTTGATCCACACCACAGGCTTATTTGAAGCAGTACGGCTACCTGAATGAGCCCACTGACCCGGAGGACCCCAGCTACCTGGAGGAGGTCATCGAAGCTCTCAGGTAACTTTGGAGCAGTTAAATGAATTGAACTGTTTCAAACATGGATACTATCAACACTATTACAAATGCTATTGGACATTGGACACAGCTGTCGTGTAGAATCCGAGTATGTGCAGAGCAACTAAGTGCAGCGGAAACTCTTCTCTGATCCCTCTTTGTCATCAGCATCTTCCAAAGGGTGAACGATCTGCCCCCCAGTGGCGAGTTGGACGCAGCCACCCTGGCCGTGATGAGGCAGCCTCGCTGTGGCCTGGAAGACCCCTTCAACAAGAAACAGCACAAATACAGACTGATGGGTGACGAAATCTATAAAATTCCGGTTGCGGGCACAAATGTGTTGAAAAAGTCACCAGGGTTCGGAATATACAGTGCAGACAGCGCCGGAGTGACGCTCTGAGAGCGCTCCTCCGTGCTGAAAAGTCTCCTTGTGATGAATGGACATGTGTGACTAAAAGTGGAACTCTGGGTACGTAGCAAACGCTTGCTGGGAAATTTCCCAGTCTTATGGTTCCCCTTCTTCTCACATCGAGGGAGCTAACATACGTTATAACCCAACCCTAACCCAGGGCTCAGCAACCTTTTTGAGGCTGAGGGCTACTTCGTGAGCACCGATCGTATGAAAGGCGAGGCCTGACTTGTGACTTGTTTGCGGCGAACTTAAGACACAGTTCATTACACGTACATGAAATATTTTCGCTTGAATTTACTGTACTAAATGACATTACAGGTATTTTCAATTTTTTTATTCAGAATTTAAAGCACAAATAATAGTAACAATTTGAGGCCTATGGTATTTTTAAAACATACCTCACGGGCACCTTATATGGTCCTCGCGGGCTACCATGTGACCCCTGGTTCAGAGTGTGATATGTGTTGTATTCATTTATTCATTTTTCCTCAAATGGGTCATTTAATTTACCAGACTTTAGTGCAGGCAGCATGGGTCCGGTTCAGAATATTTCCCCGCCTTGTGCCCTGCGACCAGTTCAGGGTGTAGTCCCCCTTTCGCCCAGAGTTAGTTGGGACATCCTCCAGTGCTCCCGTGACCCTTGTGAGGATAAGCAGCTCAGACAAGTCTGCCTCTTTATGTGCCCTATGGATGGATGGATATAACATGGAGGAAGTCTCTCGTCAGTAAGCTGCAATCATTTTGGTCGCTCTCTGCAGAGGATAAAGAACATACACCTGGGATTATTGTTAAACTGTAGTGAGGAGAAGTGGTTTGGAAAATGAATGAATGAACGAATACATGGGTTAGATATGTCACGCCACTTTGTTCAATTATTTGTAGCTCAAAGGTTTCTAATGATGCTGTTTATTAGCCCTTCTATGGCATCTTGCGCCTGGTACTGTACATCCGTTTCTTTTGAAGTCACTTGTGGGCCTTGAGTCCAAAAGTTTACCCGGCCCAGATCAGACTCAAAACTGTGCGTCTTCTCAGGTCGCTGGAGGAAGAAGAGTCTGACTTACCGCATTTATAACTACACACCTGACATGAAGAAGGCCCTGGTGAAAACAGCCATACGGAATGCCTTCAAGTACTGGAGCGACGTGACCGATTTGGCCTTCAGAGAGGTGGAATACGGACGAGGCGACATCAGGATCGCCTTCCACAAGAGAAACGACGGCTACTGCGCCTCGCCGTTCGATGGCCGTGGTCAGGATTTGACATTTTCTCACATCTTTTCAGCATTGTAGCCACTGCGCCCCCTCCCCCGCGTGCCCCCTCTTCATCATCATCATCACCTACTCCCTGCAGGGAACGTACTTGCCCACGCGGAGGCGCCAGAGTCTGGAATGGTCCACTTCGACGAGGACGAGTTCTGGACCGAGGGGACGTTCTACGGGTCTAATTTGCGGATCGTGGCGGCTCATGAAATCGGCCACGCGCTCGGCTTGGCTCACTCTCAGTTCAGAAGCGCCCTCATGGCCCCGGTGTATACTGGTTACCGTAGCAACTTCAAGCTTCACTTCGATGATGTGCGAGGCATCCAGGCACTATATGGTAAGTCTTTTCAAAACGCTCACAATAGTAGTATAAATACTGCGTATAGGTCGCTTCAGTCCATACTATTGGATGCAATAACGTTTAGTTCTAGTTGCATCCCAAGAAACGTTTCTGATCACTGTCACCAAATTTACAGTGAAGAAAACAAGTATTTGAACACCCTGCTATATTGCAAGTTCTCCCACTTAGAAATCATGGAGGGGTCTGAAATGTTCATCGTAGGTGCATGTCCATTGTGAGAGAAATATCTAAAAAGAAAAATCCAGAAATCACAATGTATGATTTTTTGATGATTTATTTGTGTGATACAGCAGCAAATAAGTATTTGAACACCTGAGAAAACCAATGTTAATATTTGGTACAGTATCCTTTGTCTGAAATTACAGAGGTCAAACATTTCCTGTAGTTGTTCACCAGGTCTGCACACACTGCAGGAGGGATTTTGGCCCACTCCTCCACACATATCTTCTCTAGATCAGACAGGTTTCTGGGCTGTCGCTGAGAAAGACAAGAGTTTCAGCTCCCTCCAAAGATTTTCTATTGGGTTTAGGTTTAGGGTTTACGCTTCTTACGGAGCCTCTCCTTGGTTTTCCTGGCTGTGCGCTTCGGGTCATTGTCATGTTGAAAGACCCAGCCGCGACCCATCTTCAATGCTCCGACTGAGGGAAAGAGGTTGTTCCCCAAGATCTCACAGTACATGGCCGCGGTCCTCCTCTCCTTAATACAGTGCAGTCGTCAAGTCCCATCTACAGAAAAACACCCCCAAAGCATGATGCTACCAAGCCCACACTTCACAGTAGGCATGGTGTTCTTGGGCTGGAACTCATCATTCGTCTTCCTCCAAACACGGTTAGTGGAGTTATGACCAAAAAGTTTCATTTTGGTCTCATCTGACCACAAAACTCTTTCCCATGACTCCACTGTATCATCCAAATGGTCATTGGCAAACTTAAGACGGGCCTTGACATGTTACAAGTTTGAGTCTTACTGATTGTATGGGGTGGACAGGTGTCTTTATGCAGCCAATGACCTCACACAGGTGCATCTGATTCAGGACAGTACACGGAGTGGAGGTGGGCTTTTAAAGGCGGACTAACAGGTCCTTGAGGGTCAGAATTCTAGCTGATAGACAGGTGTTCAAATACATATTTACAGCTGCATCACACAAATAAATCATTAAAAAAAATCATACATTCCGACTCCTGGATTTTTCTTTTTAAATTATCTCGTTCACAGTGGACATGGACCTACGATGAAAATTTCAGACCCCTCCATGATTTCCAAGTGGGAGAACTTGCAATATAGCAGAGTGTTCAAATACTAGCAGGTGTAGGTGTGCCTAATGTGGAATAACGTTCTCTCTTCCAGGCAAACGCATCACTGCCACTTTAGCCAGTCCGACGCCTTCACAGGGTGCCTTTCCCACTGAAGAAAGCAACAACGGCACCGAGAGCGTCCCCGACCCGTGCACGGCCGCGCTGGATGGAATCATGCTCGGTACGATGCCGGACTGCAAACACCTGAAACATCAGATTAGCACCATGAGCAAAAATAATAAACTCTACCGGGGGCTTTAGTGCCTTGCTTAAGCCAGTGGCGCTTGGGAAGAAAACTTTGGACGCACCAGCAGCTGGTCACATTTTCTATTTTTAGTCCATATGGGTAAAGTTTACATTAAAATTTACAATCTGGATTATGGATTGGGGTTAAACTAAAGGTTAGAATACGGAACATAGTCAAATCTTGGATAGGGTTCAGGATTAGAGGCAAGGGGAGTCACTGGAGGGGTTAAAATTAGGTTTGGGGTAGGGGTTATTTTTAGGTTTGGGGTTAGGTCTTGGAGCAGCTTTTTAGAACGTTGGCCTCACAGTTCTGATGACCGGGATTTGAATCCTGACCCCACCTGTGTGGAGTTTGCATGTTTTTCTTGTCCCTGAGTGCGTTTTCTCCAGGGAATTTCGCAGGCATTGGGTAAAAATCTCAAAACAATTTTAAAAAAAATTAGCAAACACTTTTAACGTTTGTTGCAAATGAAATATACTTAAAAGTTAAATACAACTGAACTATACTGAAGCAGTAGTATGGTGCTAACACATTGAGAATCACTGGGGTAGGATGTCTCTATTTGTTCAATCAGGTCCTTGGAGGAAGACCTTCGCCTTCAGCGGGAACTACATGTGGACCGTATCCAATCTGGGACACAACCCGCCATTAAGGATTAACAGGCTGTGGAAGGAGCTCCCCGGGAACCTGAACGCAGCAGTGCACTCTCCGAGGACCAATAAAACGTATTTTCTCAAAGGTAAACCACCGGATTGTCTAGCGGTCACGCCATTCAAGGCTGGCGACTCGTTTTCGGGAGATGTACCTCAAGGCGGTTCCATGTGTTGCTAAAAGCTACTGAATGATGTGTGATTATGTCATCGCATAATTATGCAGAACATTTGCATTACTGTGGCTGACAAGCCTAAAAAAAAAATAGAATTCGGAATTTGTTCATTTGAATCCATATTTGTTGGATTTTGACTGTGGTTGTTCTTCATCTGACGATAGAACAGGGAAATTTAATCTGGGTGAGGTTTCAAATCGGTCATTTAGAGCAGGGCTTTGCGAACCGTTTACCTCGAGTACCACCTAAAAACCTCACCTCGTACGTAGTAAACTCAGAACTAATGTTTTAGTTGTAAAATTAGCTCAAGCCTTCATTAGTTTTCCAAGTCATCACATCCCGACCATTGCTTTGTGGCGACCCCTCACGGGACAAGCCGAAAGAAAAAGAAGATAGCGTATACACATCGAGCGGGATGTCGATTGGTTGAAGCGAACTGGCCGCCATCTTGGTACTCCCAAAGTTTGTGAAGGACATGGTTTACAGGTTGGATTATGGCGGGTTTTTTCCCAAAGTTTGATATGTAGAATTAATACTCGTCGCGTGAGCTTGACATTTTTTCCCTTCTGGTAACATGAAGGATTTTTAATTCGGGTTGGTAAGCCAAAAAAGGCTAAGTGCAAAGGAAAGACATAACACTGTGACTACCAAGAAACCTTGCATATTACCAAGGGCCCGATTTCCGTGACATGTTAACTTTTCCCAAAATACGCTGTGAAGCTCTATCGTCATAACATAGCAAACAACTAAGCATTTTTTGTTATAAAAACATCAAATTTCAAGTCAATCAGATATATTTTTGGAAATAAGGACTTGCAATGGGAAAATACATGCAAAACGGATTGTTCATTTGCGTTTGTGAACATTTAAACATGTTTCCTCGCATTTGAAAATCAAATTCAATTTGCAGAGTTCTGTATTATGACATGTGCTTTCTTGCTGATCCACTGATGAAGATCGGGAAAATATTGACTTCACTTTTTCACGAAAAACAGTCTGCCTCTAAAAGGTGAAGCAGAGAGTGAACAGTGAACAACAACAACTGAAAACAAAACTTTAAGTGAATTAAGCTCATCAGAAAACACTTTAGAAACAAACTTCAAAAGTGTGAAAGTAAATCTTTCTAATTTACCTGTGGAATGTATTCTCACAGCCACGAAACTGGCATTTAACGCACAGGTCGGCACGGTTGTTTTGGGAGTATCAAGGTGGCGGATATCTCCTTTCGGTGGCTTCAGCTTTGGTGGCCAATGAGCTATCCTTCTTCTTTTTTTTTTTTTTTTAAGATCAGTGATCCCGACCAACATTAAAATACAATAAAGCGGTATGCCCAGGTGTTTCTCATCAATGAGGCAGACATTTTATACCTATATTTCACATTAATGAAAGCAAACATGATGCACAAACTTTGAATAAATGTTTTAAAACAGTAGTCAATGTACTGTAATAGACTTAAAAGTTAAATAGAGAAAGTGATTTGTGTGTGTGTGTGTGGGGGGGGGGGGGTGTTTGTGTATCATGAGGAGACATGCAACAAAAGTGTCCAAATGGCATCAATGCATATTGTCGTCCAAGTGTGCTGTTTTTGCATCTACTTCAGGCAGCAGAGTGTGGCGGTATTCTGGCTTTATGCTGGACTACGGCTACCCGAAGAGAGTGCAGCGCATCTCTCCTAACATCGACGCAGCTTTCTACCTGGGGAGCAACAAGAGGCTGATTTTCATTAAGGTACAGCAAATCTCGGTGGTGCTCCTCAGTCAGGCCTGCACTTTCACGGCGTCTTGTTTGCTCGCAGGGTTCTCATTTCTGGCAGTGGGACGAGCTCCAGTACAACACTTTGACCCCCAGGCCGCTGTCAACGATCTTCACCGGCGTGCCGTCCAGCCCGGACGCCGCCTTCACCTGGACCAACGGCAAGGTGTACTTCTTCAAGGGAGATGACTACTGGCGAGTCAACGAGCTGCTGAGGGTGGACAGAGGATACCCTCTGAGCAAGGAAGAGCGCTGGATGGGATGCTGAGGGTCGCTCTGCAGGGGGCAGCAGACGCCAAAAAGCAAGGGTATATTGAACACAACAACATGAAGGAGTCTTTCACCCTCTTGGATTATCTGGCTCCTTGTTGTACTTTTGTAACTGTGAAAATGATGTAAGATTTTGTATGATATCTGTAGAAATTAAAGGGAGGCCTTTGTTTTTTTCTCATCTCTCTCTCTCAAATATTTGTGTTAGTTTATGAGCGTTGATGGTTTTGAAGAAGCTGTAACATGATGATGGGCGTGTGCTCTTTTGACCAGAACCCTTTGATTTTACACTGCCTCCACTCTGCACTTATTCGCACTGGCTCAACAGCAAAGAGCACAAGCTGGAATTGTATCTCCTGATATTTTTGCACAATTAAACACAATATGATGCCAGAAGAGAAAAATAAGGTGTTGTGATGCAGACTCATGTTAAGTACAGAAAAAAAAAAAAAAAAAAGCAATGAAAGGCTGTTTTGTTCCTGCCTTGCGTGAGCAAGAAGAAAAAAATCTTGGCCGTACACAACATGGCAGCTATGACCAACTCCAGAATAGGAAATCCTTCCAATGACCTCGTTATTGCGTGAGAAAGCTCCGGTTGCTAAGAGCCAGAAAGAGAACAAAACAATGGCGCTCATTGAACTAATAAGTACCAAACAGATGTATTTTATTCATTTCTATCAACATTTATGAACAGATTCAGGCAACGTTGAATTGTCTGGACTAAAGTCAAACAACATGGAGAATAACAGCTACCAATGAACAAACATGCTTTTTTTTTTAATCTCCACAACCATGTACAGTACTTGGTTTGTATGACAAATAAATTACGTTTAACATTTGACGAGCACACACTGGCTAAAATAATTCACGCAAATCAATCAGTGATCCCCCCCCAAAAAAAGAGATTTCATGCAATGACAACTGCTTGTAATGTAACATTTAATTTTTGCTTCACTTTGACGTACTTGTAGTCATACTTCGCTCCCTGACACACAGATTTCAAAGAAAATAAAATCACATCCTTCAACGTTAAACAGTAACAACTCAACACTTAATGGCAATGTGATTAACTTTTGAAGTACAGTACTACATGATAGAAATGCACTTCCGGCTCTGTTATGATATACACGGTGAGAGGAAATTGAGGACCTTGTGCGGTTAGTGTTCTGTTCCTCTGAGAACCACCGCAGTTTTAGTGGCTTCAAAAGTTCTCCTTTCCCAATTAAAAAAAAAAGCAGCAACCTCCTCCACTGGTAATCCTCTATTCACACTCAGATTGACAAAAACAAACTGTCACAGGTTCTTCAGAACAGAACCAGAATGTCTCTTCTCCCCACCCCACTTCTCTCTTAATCGTGGTCGCTGAGCTCAGACTCTGACGACAGGGGTCGTAGCCGTGAGGGGGACCGTGGAGCCGGTGTCGCAGTCCAAGTCGATCATGGTGTGGTTGGCTGTGCTCTGGCTGCTAAGGGAGGTACCGGTGCCCATTTGTCTGTCCCGCAGACTTTGAAGGTAGCTCTGAGAAACGTGCACAGACACAGTGGGATCTTAAAGTACGTGTTGTGCTCCACAGACACACAGAAAGTGTGGAGTGGACCCTTGGAACTCTAACAGATATACGACAGAAGATTCGTATGCAGATTCGTACTGTGAGGATTTTTAAACAATTTTAGTTGTTAATGGGATGGGACTATCTGAATGTTCTGAACTCCCTTTTCCATGCTTGTGTGGTATGGTGGCAGTGATAGCGACCTACGTGGATGAAACTCATACACTGCCTCAGAATTTACTGTGCGTTTGACATTTTTCTCTGATTTTCCAAAAAATACTCCAGACAAATAGCACAGTTTTCAAATGCTAAGAGCACAATTGGCATGTGTTTGAATAAACCTCCCGTTTGTAACAATATTGTATTGAAAAAAAAATATAGCGTTCCAAATGATTACACAATAAGAGATTTTATAGATTTTAAATAACTGGAAATTGTCAACTTGAATTTGTAGCATTTGTGGTCCGGTTCCCATCTTCCAAGCAGATGTCGGAATAGCCACTTAAAGCTGCTGTTTGGACCTGAACTGCCTCCCACCCTTGTAAATCTTTTTGTTTGAGGATGCTCCAAAGGTTCTTAACAGGGTTAAGGTCTTGGACGGACACGAGGCCACAGTGTGACTTTCTCTCCTTTTATGCACATTGCAGCCAATGACACAGAAGTAGAATGAGCCGGCGAATTGTCATGCATGAAGATGATATCGTTACAGACAGAATGGTTCTTCTTTTTGTACAATGGAGGAAAATGGCAAGTCAGAAAGGACCTTTTTTTTTCCACTGATCATTTTGACACCCTCGGGGGACTGAAAGGGAACGACCATCTCCGTTTTCATGAAATGGGCCCAAGACATGAATCCGCCACCTCCTTGCTGATTTTGCAGCTTTGTTGAGATTTGATATTTGTGGCCATCCATCAACAATCAACTAATCCATCCATCTCGACAATCCAGGGTTGCAGGGAACTCAGTGATTCTGCAAAGAATGCCTCCACAGCTTTGTTCCAATAGACATAAAAGGAGAGAAATCATTGGCCCCCCCCTGGGTGACCTCAACCTTATTGAGAGCCTTTGGAGCATCCTCAAGCATACGATTTATGAGGCTGGGAGGCAGTTGACAAACAAATAGCAGCTCAAGGAAGATTTTCTGACATCCTCCAAAGAAATTCAAGCAGTAGATCTAAATATTCACAAGTGCAAATAGATGTCAGAATTTCAAAGCTGCTATCAAATAAGGGTTCTTATGTCAAAACGTAACTTCACCTGTTAACATGATTTTGTTTAAGAAGCTGATGATTTCAGTAAATATGGACTCCTAATGCCTCTATAAGTGCTATAAAAATAAAAGAATGGAAAGTTTTGTGCATAAAAGTTTGAAAAAAAAAACGCATTTATGAATAAATTATTATGCAGCTATATTATGTAGCATCTTTTAAAGGACATGGATAAGTACGTGAGTCATCCAAACCAGAAAATGGTAACAACGATGAAATGACTAAAATAGGAGTATATTTCTGAAAGAGGTACTCACCAAAGGATGAGTTTTTATTTGTATAATGGATATTTGGAATGACATTTATCTACGATAACATGTCACCTAAAATTTATAGTCATTTATTATTTATAATTAATGATGGCAGAGGCTTGACCCCACACCAAATAAATTTACCATGATTTGTGGTCCATAAAACACGACATCTTTCACACGCTTTCATCCCTCAGTTTATGCAGTGATGCGGCTAATTTGTGCATTTTTTCCCCAACGGCCACAATAGGGAACTCGAGCGGAAAAGGTAAGAGTGAAACCGGTTTTACAGGTATGTTTTTTTAAATTTATTTTTTTTAACCGGCCTTGTTAGCGCCGCGTTAGCACCTCGCTACCGTTAGTGTCGCACTAGCATTAGCGTCACGGTAGTGTCGCTCTATTGTGTTGTTGCTACGTTAAGCTAAGCTAAGGTATTAAAACTTTGAAAACTCTCTCTGTGTACCGTCTTTCTTGGTAAATATCTCCTGTTTCAATGTAGGTTTCAATATGGGCACTTGAGGCTTTTACACAGGTGTAGTTTATGTATGTACCAAATGGTATTTCCTTTACAAATGTACTGTGTGAGGTTTATAACCAGGTGCGCTCTGTAGGCCAGAAATCACGGTAATTTCCTTGGTGTATAACTAGATAATCCCCGAGCAGTCTTCTAGAATTATATGTGATGGAGTTCTGAGAGTCCACTACTCTTAATTAAGAAGTGAAGAAGAAAAAGAGGATTGAGGTGAAGTTGTGAAACACAGAGACAGTAACCACAGCACACGCCATGTTGGGTGACACTGACCGGTGCCAGAAGGTCCCCAGCGTAACGTTTCACTGGGGTGGCTTTACGGCGGTATGTGCCTTCCTGCCCACCTGCCTGCTGTCGCTTCCTGGTGTCTTTCTCTCTAATGCGCATCAGCTGCAATCTCTTCTGACGTCGACTTAAAACCACTAGAGGGAAAGGGAAAATGTTAGCGTGGGTTCATCGTGAGTCGTGCTAATTCATCCTCACCCTCCGTGTGGGAGAAGCTGCCATCCGTCAGTTTCCACTGGACTAGGATTCCGATGATGCTGAGCGCGGGCCAAATGGCCAGAATTACCCAGCTGTACCAGCAGAGAGGCGGGCCCGGCGAGAGGCGCAGGCACCCGTACATGTGTGTGGCCAAAGCCAGCATCTCCACAAAGTAGTCGGCACACACCGTCATGATGGCGGCGCCGAACACGGCCGTGGAGAGGATGGTGAAAAGCTTCTGCCATTGCAGAGTCAGAACGGCGAAGAGCATGCCCGATCCCAGCAGCGCGCCCAGGGGCACCCACACTGTGGTGGGAGTGTAGAACTGCTGAGTAAGCAGGAGGGCAGCCAGAGCCAGCAGGAGGCCCAGCAGGAGGCCCGTCATGAAGAGGCCCACGCTCCGCACCAGCATGGTCACCAGGCCGCAGAGGAGGCCGATACCGAGGCCGATGCCGGCGCTGGCCTCCACGCTGAGCTGAGTGTCCAGCACGTGCTCCTTGTGGCACAGCAGGAAGATGATGACGGAGCCGAACATCAGACCGGACAGGAACATGACCGCCTTGAAACAGCGGTAGCCTATGAGCAATAATGAGCCACTGAGTGTATATTGCAATGTATTGTATTGTTATTGCTAACAATTAGTACTGATACATCAAATTTGAATACAGGGCTTGTCCACTGCCCCAGCATGTGCAGCTGAGCTAAATGACCATTTAGTCTTTTTAAAATGATGTCGATCTCTGTATTTTCTTCTATATACATCAGGATTAGGGAATTCTTTCATTCACAGATGGTAACGAATATGATTGTTGATAAATTGTGGCCTTGAAAGACATCGTAGCTCCAACAAGTAGACGTGCGCTTGATTCAGTCTCGGACACTTTGCTGACTAAAGAGCATGGCCTCAGCCAACTAAAAACTTTATTTTTGCCTACACGTTTTTATGGGAGGACCTCATATGATATTATTGTAGTATGCTGCGGTGAAGAAGAATGGTGTAGTAGTTAGCACATCCGCCTCATAGTTATGAAGTTTATGGTTCGAATACAGAATTCCGCCTTCCGGTATAGAGTTTGAATATTCTCCCTGTGTTTGTGCGGGTTTTCTGCAGGTACTCAAGATTCCTCACACATTCCAAAAACTTGCTCCTAAGGTTAATTGAAAACTAAATTGTTTTTAGGTGTAAATGTGAGGACTTGGTTGGGAACCATTCAGGGTAAACCCCGCCTCTCACCCAAATTCAGTTGGGATCAGATCCAACCCACCCAAGTACTGTCGAACATCGATAGCTGAAATAGTACATTTACCACAAACAAAATTAAATCGTTCTGGAAGTCAATTCATAAAGTGAATTTTTCACAAGTTGAAGTGCTTTTTACATGTAAACAGCCCAATCGGTTCTAAGCTCCCCCCAATTCAACAACGGTTCAAGTTGAGGCTAATTACTACTTTCCTATCAGGCAGGACTATGGCTACATCTTTTGGCATGTCAGTGTGTTCCAAAAATATACGAAAAAGTAGCTTTTCAATGAAAATGAACATGCTAAGGGTACAAAAAATTACAAAAAATGAAAAGGTGAATTTGAAAACAGGTGGGTGTTTACTATCATTATTATCAAAATATTATGACAATAATTGTTGCAGGGTACTCTGTGCTTCCCACGCCTAACACGAATGTGGGTAATAGAAGACCGACAAGTTTCTTTCTCACCAAAGAAGCAGTAGATGATGCCAAAAAGGCAACACATGGAGCAGATGACAGCAGGGATGATGTCATACTTCCGCTCTATTTCCAAGCTACAAGCGTCGACCTCAGCAATACCGGCCCCCGCCGGCTCGGAGCTTAGCCCGGTGGGATCTGCCATTCTGGGGTTTGAGGTCCAGACGAAGACCAGAACGCAAGTTAGATGGGCTGGTGACGTTATCTCAGGTCCATCTGAATGGATTTGGTTGCTATGAAGAGAAAAGTTTGAACATACGTATGAATAAAAAGTCATCACAAACAGAAAATGGTAAACTACTCATTTCAACTTTGATCAATACTGTGTGCGCATACAGGCAACGACTTCAAAATCATTTTTTTTTTTTTTTTTTTTTACAAAACGTTTTTTGATGCCTGTTCCAAGAAATGCACAAGGTAAAGATAACCACAATGAATTAACCTAACAAACATCTTTATTAAAAGTTTCAGGCATATGTAAATCAATGTAATTATACAAAGGGGTTCAGTAATTTAACTGCCATGTATGACTGCATATTATGTTCCAATAATAAGATCCCCTCCGATGAAATGGTTAACTACCTTTTTAGTGACATTAAATTTTGAAAATGTTCACAAAAACGACATCCAAATTCAAGAGCAGCACACCAAGTTGCTTTATTGGTGGACCAAAAATGGACATTGCCAGTGCTGTGTTGGCACAAGCATTGGTGCAACCATTAAAGGTCCCATGTTTTGGCTTTTTAGACGTTCATAGTGACTAACAAATGTGGATTGACTATCCATCCGTTTCCCAAGCAGCTTAGCCTCACAAGGATTGCGGGAGTGCTGGTGCCTATCCCAGCTATGTTTGGGCATGAGGCGGGGTACACCCTGAACTGGTTGCCAGCCAATCGCTGGGGAAAAAAAAAAACAAACAGTCGCACTCACAATCACACCGAGGGCTGATTTGGAGTCTCCAATTAAGGCATGTTTTGGGCATGTCGGAGGAAACCGGAGTGGCAGGAGAAAACTCACGCAAGCAGGGAGAGAACATGCAAACTCCACACAGGGGGTGTTGGGATTTGAAGCCCGGTCCTCCGAATTGTGAGGTCAACGCTCTAACCATCACCGTGTCACAGTGGACTTAATATAAAAGTATCAATTTCATTTCAAAGAACATTTTGTCATACAAGTGTCCAGAAAACACCCCCTCTGACAGCTACTTCATGTTTGCCTCCACGAAGAAGGCCCAGTTGTGAGAGCGCAGGTGTTTGTTATGTTTACAGGGCTGGCTCAAAACTTCACCAGTGACAGACTGAGGATAAAAAAAAGAATTCCATAAGGCAGATTTCAGGCCCCTCGGCAGAAAAATGTCTGGAACTCAGGTATTTGTGGAAGATTTTAATTCATATTCCACATGTTTACAGAAGCACCTTAGAGCCAGTATAACGTCCCAAACAGTAGAAAGAGTTGATTTTGGAAAAAAGGGGATATTTAAGTGTATGTAGTGCCTGTACAAACAGAATTTTAAATGCAAAACACACGTTTATTGAGTCATCAAGAAATGCAATTTTGCTCCCATAGGTTTGCATTTGCTTCAAAAGCTTATTACAAACTAAAACGTACACATGCACCCTGCCTATTCTTGTGCTGCTTAAAACCCCCTTTTTGCATAACAAGGTGAAGAAATCTGTAAAACTGCTACCACGAAAGGGATAGTGACTTTTAGAAGGTAAATGTGAGAGAGCCACAAGCGGCTGTATGGGTGGACCACTGGCAAGCCTCCGACATGAGCTCACCACAGACCAGATCCGATTACAACCGATGCACGTTTTCTACGAGAGACAAAAAAAAAAAAAAATCTGTCAGGACAGGAACATATGGCCCTCCCTGCTTTTACTACTAATGGCTTTCACTGCTTGACTTGCAAGCGCTGCTTCTTGACAAGAAGTGTCCCTCACACTGTTCATTATGCCACGTTGACAGTTTAAGTTTTTGTCTGAGACAAAACACAACACTTCATGAGTTTCCTGGAAATTACTTTACATGGAAAAAAGATGAGCGCTCATCGGAAACTTTTCCTCACAGATGCACGTTTTGATTTCTCTCTTCTACTTTTGATTTCCATCAGCTGCATGACAACAACACAAACGCAGAGGAATATTTCCATCGTCGCTAAGCACGGACGTGATTGTTGAAGTCTGGAGAGCAATTATAAACATGTTTGATTCGACAGCTTCATAAATGATTGAGACTACACAAAACAAATAAATAAAGGTGAACATATTCAACACAAAATGCTGGACCATTTGTGGCCCCCTCTGATAAATTAGAAAAGTAGATAGAATTAGAAAAGTAAGATTTGACTGAGGGCGGCACGGTGGTTCAGCTGGAAAGCATTGGCCTCACAGTTCTGAGGTCCTGAGTTCAATCCCAGACCCGCCTGTGTGGGGCTTCCATGTTTTCCCCGTGCCTGTGTGGGTTGTCTCCAGGCGCTCCGGTTTCCTCCCACATCCCAAAAACATGCAACATTAATTGGACACTCTAAATTGCCCCAAGGTGTGATTGTGAGTGCAGCTGTTTGTCTCTATGTGCCCTGCTATTGGATAAGTGGTTAAGAAAATGGATAGATGGATGGATTTGACTGCTGAAACCAGGCAAAGATGTAATAACCAATGCATTGATTAAATGATTGTTGAAAATTATCATTTTTCTCAAACTGATTTGCATAATTATTTGGATCTTGAGGCCTTCAAGATAAAATAGTGAGAACTATCAGAGCCATCCATGCACTTTCATACGCACTTCTCCCAATGGGTCGTGGGTAAGATGGAGTCTGTCCCAGCTGACTTTCCTGTGAGAGCCAGGGTAAATTTGACCTGGACTAGTTGCGAGGTAATCGCAGGCCACCAATTCACTTTCAACTAAGTTATGACTTGAACAACAACAACTTGACATCAGGTCACGCCTACAACTCCTCTGGGCAGAATTGAGCTAAACACAACACACAATAAAAACAGTTCAGAAGAGTCTTAGAGAAATTCTCCAATCTCCACCTTTATTTTACCTGTGTTTGTATTTTATTGTTGGACTATTTCTTGAATGTTCACGATAACATGCTCATATTTTTCAGCAAGAAACAGGAGGGAGCAATGACCGTTTAGTATTAAACCCAAATTGAATTCCCCACAGACACAATTGGCACCATATTAAAATCCCGTCTACTGAGCATTTATCATCTAGAGCGGAGGTGTCAAACTGGCACAAATATTTTGTTGGCCCCACCTTAACATGAACATTAAATCTTAGTGCGGCCCTCGAGATTTATACGAATGGCACTTTTACGGTGTTGCGCGCAGAGCTGACAAAACTACCAATCACGACAGCCCTTGGCGGTGTGATGTCGACCGGGCGTGATGCAAGCAGAGAAAAAAAATTTTAGTGAGTGAAAGTTACAGGAGCCTTGCCATGGAGATGTGTTTTTTAAATAGTTTTGCGCACAAGATTTTTCACACCAGCGTCGTCCTTTTTTTGTGTTACAAAAATACCAAAAAGACATTTGAGAAGATGGGATTTTTTTTTTATTTCAAATTTGAATTCCGCATGCGTCAATGTGCGCCAGACTCTGCCTCCAATGGTCCCAAGGTGAAGTGAGTTTGAGACCCCTGGTCTAGAGTCTTGTAATGTTTGTGTCTGTTCTGTTCTTTTTTTTTTTTTAATAAAATCGTCAAATTGGTTAATCAAGAAGTATTTTTGTACCTTTCAACAAATTAATGGTTCATTGATTTATTGTAAAATAAATGTAATCAAAGTACGGTGACATTTCCAGTCTTCTGCAAACTTGAACAGAACACGATACTTGATACATCCATGGACAGATGAGAACTTTACATTTAATTTCCCCTCAGATTGGGCCATTCCAGTAAGTCATAAAAGAAATGTTGCGTTGAATTGAATTGAGGCTTCGTAATGCTTGTTAAGTCTGAAGTCATTGACTGGCTTGCCAATTGCAAATAAATTCAACAGTCAGCTATAAGCCGAGCCAATGTGGCGGCCATGGAGAGATTTTATACGCCGCCGACCCCATCAATGATGTCAATAAGCTTTCAAAGAAGTCGAGTACCAATAGTTTTTAACATTGCCTTTCATTTGTGAGATAACATGCGACACAATTTAAAATTTAAACCAGAACATTTTCTTCATTTGATTGCTCTTTCGTTACTGCCAAATGTATCATGTGAGTGATGGCTGTTGCAACAGCTAATGGGACAAACCAAAAGCTGCAACAACTTGACCTTTCATTCTCACATTCCCTCCCTCCCGGTGTTCTGGACAGTTTTGGACACTTAGACATTTGCAGAGTTCTCTAGGGTGACGTCAATAAATTTGCCAACACCCCAACAGACACCAAGCAGTATACCAATCATCCAAATGAGGGAGTATTTGCTATTATCAATTGTAATCATATTAATTGAGCATTTCTTGACATTTTAATGTATGTTGTCAAGTTATTGCAAGTAAGTGCCGCTTCCCCACTTGAAAGATTTTATCTGGATTTTACTCGCTGAAGTTTCATTCCTTACATTTGTCTCTAGCAAAGAGGTGCTTGTAACTCAAGTGGCATCTGCATATTAATTATATTCAGGATTTTGAGAAATACCTTAAAAAAAACATCCAAAAAAAAAAAAAAAGAGAGAAAATGTTATTTTGAATGCGTAGTTATGAGACATTACACAAATTTGTAATTTCTACAATGTCACATTCTATCCTTAGATTTACGGTACTTATTTTTTCCCCCCATATTCTCCACATTAAATGAGGTCAATGTTTTAACTTTTTAGTTAAAAAAAAAAGCTTTTGCTTCCTTCTAACTCAAAGTTCTTCTACATACGATCTGACATGCTCAAGTAACTCTTAAAATTGGTCACTTAATTACAGCATAAGCAGCAGTAACAACCAGAGTGGTGGGAGGGGTGGAATTTGGCTCGTACAACTTCGAGAATCCCCTAACCAGTTTGAAATTTCGGCCGGACAGATTTTTAGATGTCAGTATATTTAAAATTAAAAAAAAAAAAAGAAGAGGACATGTCCAGCTAAGAGGACGTCTGGTCACCAGACACCAGGGTGATAAGCTAATACTTACTTTAGTTCAAGCTAACTCGCTCAAACATGATCTTTACACGAGATTATATTTTTAAAATGTTATATTTTGACTTCTTTCCCTTCTCCCCATTTCTTCCTTTGCGGAACTGCAAGACCGAAAGCTTATCTGTCCTTTGCATAATGGAAAAATTGTAACTAAAATCACCTGTCCTTATTCAGACTGATCTCTCGTTCGCTGACTTGAGATGCCCCCCCCCCACGTCATGTGACATGACTTACCAAGTGACAGTTACTTTAGTTTATTTTGTAATTTTTGTTATTTTCAAGACAGAAACTTAAAGGAGGCACCAGTCAGTTTTTAACGATTTTATTTATGTTATACCTAAGTAGGAGGGTGCTGGCAGTTTGCCTCTCCAGTAGATGGCGCCTTCAGCAACTACCTGTGTCACCTATGCCCTGAGCTGGCCCTGGTCACCTGATAAAATAGCAATATAATTTTTGGGTGTAATGCTAACTTTGTGAGAATATCAGTCACTTCATTACATCAAGTAACATTATGGGTGTAAGTTCAGTTAAGTATAGATGAACACCCGCGGACATTCCCATGCGTCTTTGCGGTTGCATCATGTTACTCTGAGTCACAATGGTGTCCAATGTCTCACAGCTTTTAGAGGACCTCGCCGCTGTTGGAGAATAGCGGCATTGTGGCCCATAACAAAGACCCTGAGGCCCACTCAGTGACCTCTAGTAGCACGTGCAGGAACCCATGCACGTGAACCGCGGGCCCATGCAACAACGGCTGGGAGCACCAAGGATACGAGTGGAGAAAGCCTGTTTGCTTTAAGATGGGACCCAAGTGTTTTCTTCAGATGGGAGGAGGCCCTAACAAAGAGCAACATGATCAATCTTCCAGATGGAGCTCGAGCAATGCCTCCATGCTGCATTTTCGACATCACCTCGAGTCACCCGGCAACTAACTGAATACGTGTCGAAAAGATCAACAGCTAGAAGACAAATAGGCTGCCTTCAATGTAGCGAGGCTTTTTAGAGTTAAATATAAATCAACACATCTTGACTTGAAATTTTAAACTCACAGCATCAATTTGAAGTTGTTAACCAAAACTAAGTAGGATTGAATAGAAACTATTAAAGAAATACAGCACACTAGAAGAATAATGAATAACACAGGAAATGGAAAGATAACGTGACACAGAACACTCGCAGAAATATGAATTTACTGACTGGCGGGGAGGAAGCATGCGCTTCTATTATCTTATGGTGGTGCACGTGGCATCCATTACAACTAAAGTTGACAAAAATGATTTTGAAAGAAAACCCTTCATAATAGCAGTACTCTTTTATACTACGCATCCAATTATAACTTTTTTTTGTGTGTGGCAGGTGGGTGGTACTTAGTTTCATCTAAGTAATCAAGCATGATATTCAACCACTAAAAGAATTTCTGTTCAGGAATGAAAGTGTACAATATAAGTTATCTAAATAGAATTTAATATCTGGTGGTACGGTGGAACAGCTGTTTAGCGTTGGCCTCACAGTTCGGAAGACCGGGGTTCAAATCCCAACCCCGTCTGTGCAGAGTTTGCATGTTCTCCCCATGCCTGCGTGGGTTTTCTCCGGGCATTCCGCTTCCCTCCCACATCCCAAAAACATTAATTGGAGACTCTAATATGGCCCTCTGTCTCCATGTGCCCTGCAATTGGCAACCAGTTCAGGGTGTACCCTGCCTCCTGCACGATGACAGCTGGGATAGGCTCCAGCACTCCCGTAACCCTTGTGAGGATAAGCGGCTAAGAAAATAGAGCCCGGCAGAGTGAGCTCGCGGTTACCACAGTGAACCCAGTTAGAACGTTGAGGGTTCAAATCTAGGCTGTGGCCTTCCTGTGTGGAGTATGCATGTTTTCCTCATGCCTGGGTCTTCCAGCCTCATTCCACTATTCTTAAGGTAATCAAATACACTTTACACTTTGTCCTGTGGTTAGAACGGGACTGGTTGTTTGTCTCCATGTTCCCAGTGATTGGCTGGCAACCAGCCCAGGATGTGCCCAACCTCTCGCCCAAAGCCAACTGACATCAGCTTCAGCTAAAGCACGATCCCTGGGATGGAAAATGCACGGATGATTGAATGGATTCTAAAAATACTACATTTACAGAAATTTTTTACAATTTAGTGTCAGTCGTTAAGTAGTTCGCTCACCTGACTGATACAGCATATGTTCAAATTCCACTCAGTTATGGCTGTAATGTTTTCCAACTTGATTGGTCATGGCATCGAATTGTTTTTCATAAAAACATTTACTTTAATTATGACTGCAGCATTAGTGTCG
Organism: Syngnathoides biaculeatus; assembly: GCF_019802595.1. Taxonomy (NCBI): domain Eukaryota; kingdom Metazoa; phylum Chordata; class Actinopteri; order Syngnathiformes; family Syngnathidae; genus Syngnathoides; species Syngnathoides biaculeatus. The sequence goes on along the minus strand of NC_084649.1, from coordinate 12,706,112 downwards.
GTTACTAACATACATATGCATTTCGATTACCTCGTTGCCATATTGAACTGAGGACATAGTCTATTTGTAGATTACAGTAGATATGGATTATCAGTTAATAGCACTAATGAGGAGCATAAAAATGGATCCCATACCAGAGCTTTGGAAGACACACCCGTTGAACAAACAGGGGGCTGAGTAACGGACAATTGAGTGCTCAGCTGCTGAGGAGGTGGGCCGAGCTACAAGTTCCCTACATAGCTAATTTGGGTGTGTTAATCAAGAGTTGGACGTGCATGGTGAGTGAAAAATGTCTTTCCTCTGACTTGATGGCCAAGGCTAGCTGAGAAGATAAGATTATGATTTGGCTGTCTGGAAGAAGCAACCGAAGAATGCAAGCTGTGTTCTGCAGTCGCAGCCATAAATCAAGGCATCTTCTATTGACCACATGCCCACAAGTTACAAAATTGTCAAGTCTTGACAACAGGAGCCATCGCGAAAATGCAGTTATCGGTGGGTTTAAAACGGGTTTTCCCTACAGGGCAGAGAATAAAAAGACGGGTAAACACAAATAAATGACTGCGCATTCTCCCAATTACATCTGCTTTCAATCTGGAGGATTATTGAGCAGGGCATCAAATGGGCCCCAAACTGAGCTTCCTGCTTTGGTGAAGCAGGAAGGACCTGATGAGGAAGTGGAACATCAGCTTTCAACAGGGGCTTGCCATTGTTTATATGACATTGAGCACTGACACCAGCCAAGCTTTTGGATCATCAACACCGATGCCTCATATCAGTAGACACTAATATTGAAGACTTTGTGCTGCTAGGAACATGAACACACGCCGTTAGAAGATGCACACGAGAATCAGAACAGACCTTTGCACATTCATCATCATCTTCAAATATGATGAAAATAATCTCTTTGGATTGCTCGTTAATTTAAAGAGAACATTCCACAAAGTGATCCACCAGAGACAATCAAGGTTGCTCCTGTAGGGTGTTAGCGTGTTGCAACCTTATATGCGTTGGTTTCCCTCTCCAACTTACATCATGTGCAAAACATTTTACAGACTCTAAACGTGCATACTGTAGGGGACACGCCAAACTCCACACTGCCAACTGAGAGAACACATTTGTCAAAATTTGCAAAGCCATAAATTGGTAGCTTGACTTGGATTCCAAACATACAGTGCAACCTTTTATTGAGCTGATTAGTCCCGGTGCACTGTGGATAAATTAATTCAAGATTCTTGTTTAAGCCCCAAATCACATCCACAACCATCATTCCTCCTGTTTTTCCCCATCTGAGTTTTTGTGCCACTTGTTGACTTTTCCATGCCAAAAATGTCAGCTGTTTCATCTTTGTGTCACGTGGTCTTTCTTTGGTCATCAGCTGTTCAACTCCTAGCGGTAGATGACTTGTTCCGAAAGTCCTTATTCAGGACAAAACCTCTTCCAAATTGATGTTTATACAAATTCGCTTTTCAACAACGTGAAGAAGCAATTTCCACACACCATAATTGAAGATGAGGTGATAAAAAGATGCTTCATACCAATAGTTTATGCTCTCTGTGGGTCAATTGATGGATATGTAAACATTGGCACTGCAGCCGCATGTTATGTTTCCTTCCTAAATTGGAGGCTTGTTTAGAATGTCAATCTCATATTTTTACACATTACCTGTTACATTTGCTGACATACCAAAATTCAAATAAAGTCACTGGTTTGGATTAAGGTTAAACTACACCAGAGGTGGCTTGGAAGCGGAATGCAAAAGGTCCACACCGTGGTTGAAGTTACTGCATTCACACTTGACAACACAAACCACATCAAAGCTCAAAACTATATTAACTGGAGTGCAATTAAAACTGACCAATGGGGGGGAGAGTATGTAAGTACCCTCTCGGTTTGCAATAAACATATGCACAGTGCTACCCCTCCCAAACAGACACATACACTTAATTTAATCTCATCTAATTAAGCCTTAACGACTTCAGGGCAAACAATGGAAGCCCTTCAAACAAAGACAGAGTCGTCTGTATTTTAAGAAGCCTGAAAACAGAAACACAAAGCGGACCGTTAAGAGGGCGGTCACGTGTCTTCAGTGCATACTTGCAATGTAGAGCAGAAATATGCGTCACATATCAACACTGTTACGTTCAGAGAAAAAAATGGAAATTCCCTCCGTTAGTTTCTGACTCCGTGTTGCATTGAATCAGTGTAGGCCACAGTGTATTGTCGCTTTTAACACAAAAAGTACACACTGATGGGCAGGTCAAGCTGTCACGGCCGCGTCAACGCACTCTTCTGAAGCGACAATGTTGCTCGCTTTAGCGAGTTCTGGCTGAAAGGGACAGGCGAATAAATGCCAGATCTATGGTTATAACTATGATATTACAATTTGCCGCAGAGGCAGTGCAAAAGTGTCTCAGGCATCAAGCATGCCAAAACAATGCAAGGACTGGAGATGAGCTTCTATGTATTGCCGGGTATGGATGTAAAACAGTTTGTGCGAGAAAACTTCGATTATATGTTGGGAATGCTAATACATAAATGTTATTTAAGTGTAATAAGCTTGGGTAGTTCACCAGTGTCAAAGTTGTTCTCGAAGCAAAAATACTGCACACAGTATGTCAGCAGTTTTCAAAAACTACTTTTTAGATTTACCAGTTAAAAGACAGTAACACCTTTTCCAAACAAACAAAACCTTTAAATTCTCTCTTAACTGTAATACTAAAAAAAATTACAGCTCAAAGGGAGCACAAAGGGAAAAGTATACAGTATAACCTACAATCCCAACACAAGTGTTCATTTTGGGAAAACGTGATTTTTTTGGTTTTTTTTTTTTAGGTGGGGGCGGGGTGAGACAAACCTGTCAAATGCAAAATCAAATGTAATGGAACAAGAATTGGTCCTTTATTTATTTAAAATGACAATTTATTGCAATCAAATTTTGTTTCTTTTTACTCTATTTGTGTCTCCCAAAAAGAATGGAACAGTAATAATCTCAAATGTTCAATGACACATCAGCTCTCAAAATAAACATGCTCAGGCAGGTGTATATCATAAGAAGGTAATGAAAATATAGGTGTGGCGGGTTTGCGTCAATCCACTCCCCCAAATCCCTAGCATGACACAGGTATAATCAGTGTTTAGAGTACTAAAAGTAGTCTGGATTGATGTTTGAACATGACATGACGACATGTTCTTTTGTTTACATGTTAATAGACAATGAAAATTAGCATTTGAAAGGTGGTCTCAAAGTGGATTTTGGGGAGGACCACAATATTATTGTTTCCATGCAAACACTAAAAATTGTAGTCTGTGAAAACAAAGGAAAAGTGCAGGTGTTCAGTGTTTAATCTGGAGATAGCGTGCATACATAAACACTTGAGTTAACACAGTCATAGTGGAAACAGCACTGTAGTAGAATTTGTGCTTACATGTCTAATTTTATGACGGCACTTTTAGTTTCAGTTGACTCATTCTACTTACTCAACTTCTTTCACGTACAGTATCTGCAGACAAAGCAGTTGGTGCACATACGCATTGATTCGATCAACAACTTTTTTTCTCGACACTAATGGGTAAAAGTCTCGGTATGTTAATGTTTAAAAAAATCCCAGGAGTCGTGAATGCTTGGTAATAATCTACCGTCACTGACAATGGACATCTTACGCGCTGACTTTCCAGAGAACATGCATGTAATAACAGTTGTCCCCATCCCATTTTCCGCCGCAGACCGGTTCTTGCAAGTACAGTATTTTTTTTTTTTATTTTTTTTTTTTTACAGACTGGCATTTATTCTTCTACATGTGAGGGCTCAATATCAGGGTGGGGTTCGAACACAAGCGCATCCACTTGGGCTGGCTCAAGGCTTGCCTGCTGTGGCGTGATGGTATTTTCAGCTGAGCGTCCTTCCCGCTGGGACAGCAGATAACATTTGCACAACTCTGCCAAAGAGGGAAACCTCATCCTCGGTCTGGGCTCACCACAGCAGTGAGTTCTGCATGGTGGGAATATTCGGTTTGAAAATAATCAGGGACCTCGTTGAGTCCAGTGGAATCATTTCTTGCTCTCCTTCCACTTCGATAGTGGAGCCCAAAAAGTTGCTCAAAATCAAAAAATCATTTTTATCTTGTACTCTGTGAACTGTGCATTAATAAATATCCATTCATCAATTTTCTGAGCCGCTTATCCTCACAAGGGTTCCGGGAGTGCTGGAGCCAGCTGTCATTGGGCAGGAGGCGGGGTTCACCCTGAACTGGTTGCCAGCCAATGGCAGGGCACATGTCGACGGACAACAGTCGGAGTCACAATCACACCTAGGGGCAATTTAGAGCATCCAATTAATGTTGCATGTTTTGGGGATGTGGGAGAAAACCGGAGTGCCTGGAGAAAACCCACGCAGGCACGCGGGGAACATGCAAACTCCACACAGGTGGGATTTGCACCTCAGCCCTCAGAACGGTGAGGCCAATGCTCTACAGCTGTTCCACCATGCCACCCATTAATAAATAGATCATTTAAATAAAAATAAAAAAAGGCAATAGACTATTTTAGTCAGCGTTCTTATCTGTTGCTGCAAGCGGCTCTGCCTCCTCCTTAAACCAAAAATCTGATTCGGGACTAGCCAATATCATGCTCAAATCATCATTTTGGTGTAGCAAAGTTGACAAATCTACGACTGCCTGACATTATTACAGTGGCTACTGTCAGAAGAGTTTGAAATAAATGAAAATACATTGTCATGTAAACATACTCTTAAATATAAACTGTGATGAAATGCAATGAATTACCATTATTGACTATGATTAGTATTAGTGAATTACCCCTCTAAGTTACTCTCAGTAAAACAGAATGGGCAGAGAGGACGAGGAAAATCCATTTTGTACACCAAACAGTGTACTTCGTCTGTGAATTTGAGCTTCAGCAGATTGCACCATTTTTCTTCTTCTTCACTGCTGTTCTTCATAAAGACAAGCTGAGAGTTCCCTCGCTGAGATGTGCCCATGTGCTCACCACCTGGACAAAACTAGTCTGCCTGAGCATGGACTCTAAAAACTGCAGCCAGCAGCAACCTCTCAGCACTTTTCTGTTTTAATTCACATTTAACGTCATTCATTATTCAGCAGTGTTGCCGTCAAACAGCATTTATTTTGTAATCTTATATGAAGTCCATGTTCCTTTAAAAGGACAGACAAGACTGAAGCTTTGCAGTTTGTTCTTTGTTCCGAGGACTTGTACATGTACTGTTCTGATTTGTTTTGATTTGATTTGACATGTCTACTCTGATAGTACAGCTAGAGTAAAACCAAGGATCGCAAACGCCTCTTATCAAGTCAATTTTTAGAAGTGTTTGTTTTTGTCATGTAACGAGACAAAGAAAGGTTTATCAAAGTCTCATAAAATGTCAATAACATAACACTTTTAGAACTACAGAATTGGGACACCGGGCCATCACCACTCTACTTATAGTACAGATAATGAACATAAAATTAATTATGGAGTCGACCACATCATGTTCAAGGGTTCATTAAGCCAGAAGAATATTTTTGAGAGCCTGCTTACTCATCTCTGTTGGAGTTCATCCCAAAGGTGTTGGATGGGATTGAGATCAAGGAATTTCATACTAAAAACATCCAACTATCATATAAAAACACAGCTCCCTCAAGATATAAGCATAATTTATTCTGTGACAAACAACTAACTGAAAAACACTTGTAATTCAAAACACTGCTATCACAAATCATCTTTCCTCATTGAAATAAATCGAAATTCCATTAATTCGTCAAACCTTTCATACACATTTTTAATGTTTTTAAGAATAGCTCTTTATAATATTGTAAAGATATGACAATTACATTGACTTAAAGAGTTTTGCCACAATTTTGCTTCAATCAATGGAAATTGTGATCTCCCTTCGACTGTACGCGCATGCATACACATACCACACAAAGAAGAATTCCACAACTGATTCAGTAAGTCTTGTTTTTTGCAAAGGACGAAGAATATTTAGCTGTGAGATTTATTCTGTCGGTCTCCCTGCTTTGCTCAATATTTTTTTTAAACAAAACTTGCTTATAACTGCAGCACAGATGCTGTAAGTTAGCCTGTCTCGGGGGGTTAGCATTAAGCTATATAGACTTTGAGGCAAAGCTTTGGTTCTGTTGTAAATACACTGGGAGAGGCAATAAACAGCTTGAAGCCAATAGTTTGTTTGGTTTTCTAAGAATTATTGACGATCTGCCAACCTGCTCTTATGTCAAGCGAGTTGAGTTCACTGCCACCATACAAAGCTTGTATCTTAAAATTTTGCTCGTATTTCAAAGCAATTAAATTGGCTGAACATCAGCGCATGTCTCAAAAAACTTGTAAATCGGGTCACTCATATCTAATGTGTCTAATTGCGCTGAGTGATGAATTCAACGGTACAAACAAGATGCACATCAATACTTACAGTGTAGACAGTGGGCTTGTCTTGAGTTGTGTTTAAAGGCATTAGAACTATTTACATCTTGAACATATCAATAACAAAAAGTTTCCATGGTAGTCACTCACTTTCTATTGAGCACATTCTTCCCCACAAACCCTTCTGAAAGTTGTCATTCAACACTTGACAATGAACAACTTATTCTATGCCCATAAATAAAATGCAAGTTGAGACTCTGGAGGCTGTGTTAATTAAAAGGTTGCTTAGCAAAAAAAGCAAACAAAAACAATTTGTGCAGTCCAACTTGTCTTGGCTCTTTTCCTGCCTACTCTTTTATCCCGAAAGAGGGAAGGATTTCCTCTCTCCTTTTCTAAAGGGGCAAAACCATCTGGTGCAGGCTGACAGACTAGGTCACATAGATAGAGATGGTGGTGCACACTCAAGGGGGGGGTGTAACTACAGCCTTCAAATCCTTGGTATAGAACTGACCTGTAGGCTGTCATCTGACTGCCCAAAAACCATGAGACACTCCCACCCTAGATCACAGAACACAACCACAGGGCTCGAACTCCCGGCACGCCATGGAGGCCACAAGGAGAAATGTTGGCCTTGTGTCGTGAAGAATGTATTTATGGTTTGCGTAGAATGTGCAAACCTAAAATTGTGTCTTTTAAATAGAGTTGAACTACATGAACCAGACAAGACAGTTATTTTACAGCATACTGCAGATGGCTTACTGTAAATGACAATTTGAACACAATAAAAATAAAACAACATATGTGACGTTAAAGTTTCCCGTGTTATCACGTTGTTGATTGCAAATTCAACAGCCCAAACCGATTTTCAAATTATGTGCAGATTTGACAAACAGCTTGTTGCTGTAATGGAAAGCTTTACAAATATCATCACAAACGGCAGATCGCTCAAAAAAAAAAAGAAAAACGCGTAATTTCACTGGAGATGTTTAATTCAATGGAAACACTGCGTTAACGTTTTTATTTTATCATGACTGTGTGTTAAATGACTGACACATCATCATGCTTAAACGTGGAGAGGCATTTGAAATCGGTGATGATCACCATTAAGTATGGCACTGTATGTCCACGTAAAACAAAGCAACAAACACAGCGTGACAAACACAAAGAGTGCACAATTCAAACATGGGAACGTATGGCGCAAAAAAAAAAAAAAAAAAAATGCTAAAAGGATGAAGCAAAACTTACCGAGGAAGCCAGCAGCTTGGAACGTTCACTTGTGCGGGACAATCGGCACTGTTAGCAGACAAATTGCTCCACCATTTACAAACACAAAAGCGGTGGTAATGGAGCAGGGGAAACCGGTTTTCCCAAACTTATTCTCGGGCTTCACTTTTTTTTTTAAACGCTGGTGCAAAGACAAAACCCCGCCGTCATCCTCTCCACGTATCGTGTAACTTGTCTCGATGAGGTTGTTTCGGAGAGTTACCGCACTGCTAGCTGTTTCGTGAGTCAAGTTAAAAATGTAGCCGTGGAAGTGGAGAAAAAGGTTCGGGCTCCACTTGGGAGTCGTCCCGGTCCAACCTCTCTCTCTCCCTCTCTTTCCTTCTGTGTCTGGAAAGTATCTTCCTTGTCCTCTCCAACTTATCTATCTGCTTTCACGGAACTGAAAAACTTTTAGCTTTCTCCCTCTCAAGCTTCACCTCCTGGAGGGAGGACTTGAGTCCGTTGGAGGGACGTCTATTGAGAGGTGGGGGGGGGGAAGAGGAGGGGTCGGCGCAGCTCCAGTTTGAACCCGGCGCCTCCATTTTTATGCTAATGGCCAAGCTAAATTTCTCGACAACTGCTAGTGATCCACCCGCTGCGCCCAGCCTCAGCTGACTGTGGGCGACAGGCGGGCTACACCCTGAACTGGTCGCCAGTTATACACAAACGCAACCATTCCCACGCACTTGGACAATTTAGTCTTCACTTACCTCCTATGCATGTTTTGGGGATGTGGGAGGAAACCGGGTTTGCCTCTGACGGGGAGAACACAGGGGGATGCCCGATTTGAACCTGGGTCCTCGGAGCTGTGAGGGGGCTGCATGCTAATCAGCACATCGCCCTCAGTGATTCATTTTATTATTTTATCAAATTACAAACAACTGCTTATAGGAAGGCAGCACGGGTTCGATCCCGGCCACGCCTGTGTGGAGTTTGCATGTTCTCCCCGTGCCTGCGTGGGTTTTCTCCGGGCACTCCGGTTTCCTCCCACATTCTGAAAACATGCAACATGAATTGGACACTCTAAATTGCCCCTAAGTGTGATTGTGAGTGCGACTGTTGTTTCTCTCCATGTGCCCTGCGATTGGCTGGCAACCAGTTCATGTATCCCGCCTCCTTCCCGTTGACAGCTGGGATAGGCTCCAACACTCCCCGCGACCCTTGTGAGGATAATCGGCAAAGAAAATGGATGGATGGATTTTAAACTGGTGGTTGTGGGACTGGCACAAGACTTATTCTCCAGTAATATTTCTTTGAGTCATAAGGCCACGGATGAGGAACATACAGTATTGCATCTTCAAATCATCATCTTTGTCAATAATCCCTGGTTCACATTTCTCTATGTTGTTCCTGTCCCCATTTTTTCCTGCCTTTGCAGACATTAAGACCTGTTCCCATTGCATAATGAATGTTTTATAGTTTAAACAAAGTCAAATCTCCCAAATTGTACCAGAAAGGAATAAGGACACAACATATAACCTTTAAAAGTGGACTACAGTAGTGTAGTGTGACTAACCAGACTTATCCACGTTTTCAGTATATTTTTGTAATTGCTACATGTCAAACAAGTTACCAGAAGGTGCAGTAGATTTGCAGAAAACCAGCAAGACCACAGCATTAATGATATACACACTCTTATGGCTGTGCAATAGGGCAATTTGTTGAAAGGGGTGTCTTAAAAAAATAGCAACGTGACATTCAATCAGTGATGTCATCAATTTTGTGATTAAAAGGTTTGAATCAGTTGGCCCAGCCAGCATCTGTTGAAAATGCATTTCTCCTTGAAAGCCAGATGGAAATGGGTCATTCACCACATTGTTCAGAAGAACAGCGTACTTTGATTAAAAGTTTGATTGGAGAGGGGAAACCAAATAAAGAGGTGCCAAATATTTTAGGCTGTTCATCTAAAATGGTCTCTAATCTCTAAGAATGTAGAGCAAAACCAGAGACACGTGGCAGAAAACAGAAGACAACCATCAAAATGGATCCCAAAATAACCAGAATGGCAAAGGCTTAGCGATCGATCAACTCCAGGATATCAGAGACAGTCTGGAGTTGTCTGTAAGTACTGTGAAAGTAAGAAGACGTCTGTGTCAAGATAATCTATTTACAAGAATCCCCCGCAAAATCCCTCTATTAAAAAAAAGACGTCCAGAAGAGGCTCCAATTTGCCAAAGAACACAGCAACTGCCCTAAAGAGATATGCAAGAACATTTTGTGGACTGATGAGAGTAAAATTATTCTTTTGGGATCCAAAGGCCACAGACAGTTTGTGACATGACCCCCAAACTCTGAATTCAAGCCCACAGTACACAGTGAAGACAGTGAAGCATGGCAGTGCGAGCATGATGATATAGGCATGTTTCTCCGACTATGCTGTTGGACCTATTTATCGGATACCAGGGATCATGGATTGGTTTGCATCTGTCATAATACTTTCAAAGGTCATGTTGCCTTATGGTGTAGAGAACATGCCCTTGAAATGGGTGTATCAACAAGTATGGAAGTAAATTCGTGCCACCAGGATTTGAATTTGAAATGCCACAGAAAACAGAATTTGAATTTGAAATGTAAAGTGATCACATTTTCAATAGTTGCCACAATTCTCTGTCTGAAATTCACCGTCTGTGCCACCAGGCAGGGTTACTTCAGGTCAGAACCAAACAGCCAGCCAATCCAGTTACGCTTTCTTAGTATGTGACGTCACGTGACTAAAAAAGCGTAACTGCGATTGGCTGGGTATTCGGTTCTGACCTGAAGTAACCCTGGCCGGTGGCACGGACACGGAATTTTAGATTGAATTGTAGCCAGTTGAATTTCACACAGCAAATTTGTAGCCGGTTGAATTTCAGACAGCGAATTGTAGCAACTATTGAAAATGTGATCACTTTACATTTCAAATTCAAATCCAGTTTTCTGTGGCATTTCAAATTCAAATGCTGGTGGCACTAATTTACTTCCATAAACAAGACAATAACCCCAAACACACTAGTGAACATGCAAAGTCTTGGTTCCAAACCAACAAAGTTCATGTCATGGAGTTACCAGCCCCATCTCCGGACCTTAATCCAATGGAGAACCTGTGGTGTGACTTCAAAAATGCTGTTTCTGAAGCAAAACCAATAAATGTAAATGTATTGTGGAATGTTGTTAAGGAATCTTGCAGTGGTATAAGAGCTGAAAGGTGACACAGGTTGGTTGACTCCATGGCGCACGGAAAAAAAAATGTGGTCATACACCTAAATATTAGTTGAGTGATTCAAAGGATTGGTAAATCCTAGAAAAAGTTTCTACAAATTAATTTTGAGTTTGGGTGGCACGGTGGCTCAGCTGGTAAAGTGTTGGCCTCACAGTTCTGAGGTTCAATCCCAGACACGGCTGTGTGGAGTTGTCATGTTCTCCCCGTGCCTGCGTAGGTTTTCTCCGGGCACTCCGGTTTCCGCCCACATTCCAAAAATATGCAACATTAATTGGACACTCTAAATTGCCACTAGGTGTGATTGTGAGTGCGGCTGGTTGCCTTGATATGCCCTGCGATTGGCCTGCGACCAGTTCAGGGTGTACCCCGCCTCCTGCCCGTTGACAGCTGGGATAGGCTCCAGCACTCCGTGTGACCCTTGTGAGATTAAGTGGTGAAGAAAATGGATGGAGGGATGGTTTTGAGTTTGTAAAGTCAATGGGAGACTGCTATTTTTTTTACATACCTCTTTCAACAAATTGCCCAATTGCACAGCCTTATGCGTATATCGTGAATGATCTTCTTGCTGGTTTTCTGAGAATCTGCTGCACTTACTGATACTTTGTTTGACATGTAGCACTCAAAATGACATTGAAAACGTGGATTAATCTGGTTAGTCACATTGGGCAGCTATTATTTTGAACACGACTGTATATGCGGATGTGCTCCACTCAGTTTGACTTAACGGAGCAGATTGCAGATATTACAGGTTGCGTGATGTGCTACGGATAGGAGATGTCCTGGCTTGCCCCCAGGCGCCGTTGCCCATGTTTTTCCAAGAAAGAGCATTCCTCAATTAATATCAGCCTAAATGTTTTGTGGAATCTAAGTGTGAGTAATCAATTCAAGCAGTTACTTGTGCACATCTGCCTACACCACACAATTTTTCAAAAACAAATAGGGGGGGGGGGGATGGTCAAGCAAACCCTTTACTTCAATGTAATTAATAGAATCTCATCATCTTCAGCCGATGTTTTGCAACATGTAGTTTATGGTATCACCTCGTTCCAAAAATGCCAGAATAGGGAGAGGTTTTTTTCTTGTCAAATATATATATATATATATATATATATATATATATAATGGATAATACAGTTATAGTAAAACAAATATTGGCAGCCCAAGGGTGTAATATGTATAAAACTTCCAAATACTATGCAGCTTTAAATAGAAAGGCTAGTCTTTGTTTTGAGAGAAACAAATCTGGCATCTCTTCACACAAAGATTTGCCATGAGTGTGTGTATGCGCATCAGATGTACGCAATAAAGCCGCCAGGGTTAGTCTTATGTTCCGAACACAAAAAAATGAGTCATCCTGATGGTATAACACACGTTATTTCATAGGTGCAGATGTTTCTTTGATGCACTCAATTAAATGACATCATAACATGTAGCGTCTGCCCCCTCTAAGCAAAGACAAATTCACTAACCATTGTGCACGCACTCAAGGCTTGGACAGAGGATTTTGTGAGGTGGGGGCAGAGCAGATGCTGTGACAGGAAGTTGCTAACATAGTCCAGATGTGAGCGCAAGACCACCTCCCACACAGCTGGAATATGAGGATGACTAAATGCAGCAAATGCTGTCACACACACACACACACACACACACACAACACACACACACACACACACACACACAACACACACACACACACACACACACACAAGTCTCGTTTTGAAGAAATCGTATGCGAAATATGACACTATAGGTTTATATGAATTTCTAAGTGCTGTCCTATTATTTGTGTCCATTTCGGTTTACTACATCCCCTAATGCAGGGGTGGGAACCTAACCACTAAAACCTCTTATTAGTCTTCTTCTTCTTTTCCTTTCGGCTTGTCCTGCTCGGTAACTTATCAAAATGAGTAGGACATACAAAAAACACAATCCCCGCTACATATTCATAAGAATTTAGCAAGATCCTCTGAAGCAAATAAGTAAAAACTGAAATGGCCGTTGAAAGGAAAAAGGTTCCCCACCCAAGCCCTAATGAATTGAAATGCACTTTATACTTGTAGGTTCTGCGAGCCAGAGTGTTGGGGCCTTCTGCTCTATGGTACCACCTACAGGTATCGTGATAGAAGTGGACGTGGCCAATATTTGTCATTGATTTTCGAAAATGACAATTACAGAAGCACAGTATACATTATGGGCACCCTATATGATGTAAGCTGCTATTAGAACCAGGCCACACAGGACCACACAGTTCCTAACCAAATGTTAACCAAAAAAAACCCCAGCATAATAAATAAGGACAAAAAGTTTTTTTTCTTCCGCTTGCATGAGGAAAATGTTTTACGATTTAATTACACCATCAGCATATACAGCTAAGTATCATGTAAAATGCAAGTGATTTATCACCTTTTCCTATATAGAAGCACAAGATTCAAATCCATTAACAGCGCTATATAAAAGGCTTAAAAAGTACAGTATAATTTTCAGTTTCAAAGTATTTACATTTAGTTTGGAGGTATATAGGAGCAACGCACCATACTTAAACCATGTTATTTACCTAGAATAGAAAACCAAGGTACATCTTTGATTAAATCATGCTACACTTCACCAAATAAATCCATCCATCTATTTTCTTTGCCGCTTAACCTCACGAGCGTCACAAGAGTGCTGGAGCGTATCCCAGCTGTCAGTGCGCAGGAGGCGGGGGTAACCCCTGAACTGGTTGCCAGCCAATCACAGGGGACATCAAGACAAACAGCCGCACTCACAATCACACCTAGGGGCAATTTAGAGTCTCCAATTAATATTGCATGTTTTTGGGATGTGGGAGGAAACCAGAGTGCCCGGAGAAAACCCATGCAAGCACGAACAGAACATGCAAACTCCACAAAGGCGGGCCCAGGATTGAACCCGGGTCCTCAGAACTGTGAGGCCAACACTTTACCAGCTGAGCCACTGTGCTGCCACTTCACCAAATAAAAAAACTTAAATAGCTTGGAAAACTGAACTTATATACAGAATGACATAATACACTATTTCATATAGCTCTTTTATGGGATAGCATTACACTGTTATGTTTGCTCATAATGTAGTTCAGGGTTGATGCATTTCTAAACATATCGACAAAACACAGGACCGGTTAAAGATCTAAAGGTAAAAAATAAAACGACAACAAAAAACACCCTTGAGATCCATTCAATTGTGTTACTGCTGTGCAAAAACTTGACCGATACAGCTACAATTTCATTTAATTTTCTTCTGCCCACAGAACCTTTTTGCTTGAAAGCACAAATACTTGATTTTATTTGTACCAAAGCATTTGTTCCACCATTTGTTGTAAGAGCACCTATCAAGTTTAATTACAAGACATAAAATCCATGAATTTTCATATTGAAATTCAAAGAGATTGTAATATGATATTTTTCAGAATATTACTACAAAATACAGGTGGCCATCTGGCAAAGGGGGATGTTAACAATCATTGTTATCACGTTGATCAGAATAATGATATCCAAAGATGTCTGTGGATACAGTCTGGATGTGCTTATCCGAGTCGCAGTAGAACTTTAATGCATTCACTCAACTCCTCAGTTGCTTAATAACACTGCTTTAACAATCAAGCACACAACGAGTTTTCTTAATGCACATTAAAGCTAATTAACTATGCCTTATAAGAAGGAACTGTTTCTTTGGGTAATTTGTTTTCACTTCAGTAACTGCATTGCAAAGATTCTCAACTAATCGTCCTCATCATCAATTACTAGCATCTTCCGTCGCCGCTTCACCGGTGCGGAAATATTTTCCTCGTCCGAATCTGCTTCACTGTTCTTTTCCATTTCCGGTGCAGTGCTGAAGCCATCATCTGTAAAGACAGCTCTGGGTCAATCATATTTTGACACAGCTATTGTAAGTTTAGGATGTAAAATGCATTGTAATCAGATTTATTGGTTTCACATCTGAAAAAAAATTAAACAAAAAAGAATAAAAGTACCTTCCGCTTCTTCATCATCCAATACTCTGCTTCCTTTAAACATCTCTTGGGGCCTAAGATATGCAAATAAATTGAGGAGTGATGTTTACAAGGGCAACACGTGCTTTTGAGCAGGAATTTGGTTGATCAAATTGACTCAAAGCCGATTTTCGTGACCTCACCTCTCAAATGAACTGTCCGCTCCTTCCATATCCTGATGAGCTGAAACAAATAAGAGGAGAGAACCAACTGGTGTGATTCTCCATCTTTTTTAACGACTTCAGAAAACCCACAATAAATTCAACAACACTGACTCACAGATATACATTTCGGCAAAAGCCACATGCTGCTTGAAAGACATCTGAACATGGTACTTTACTAGATGAGAGACCCAGAATTAAAGACACTGCTGTGTCCACACATACCTTCATCTTTGTTGGAGAGCCGTTTCCTCTTACGTGCAACCAATAGCTCCTTCAAAGCGTTTTCTCGTTGTGAATCGGAGGCTTCACTTTGAGGTTCTTCAGGTGGGCTGACTTCTTCCACAAGGACTTTCTCCCCTTTAGATTCATCCAGATTTTGACTGAGAGATGCAGCTACACGCCGGAGCTGAGACGGGCTGATCTTTGCTGGGATTCTCCAAAACGTCTCCTAATGAGTACACATGGTATAAAAAGTAATGTCAGGCTTTGTGTTTCACTGAGCAGGCAGGATATTTACAGCATATTACCACCATAAGGAACATGTTGTAGCAAAATCCGACCTGTTCATTTGCAGGTGCCTGCATGCCCAGTTTGCGCAGCAACTTATGGAAGCTCTTGTCCTCCATGGCATCTTCACATGTCTCGCTGAGAGGGACAAGAGGAGCAGCCTGAGAAAAACCTGGTCAAAGACACATATCACGCCACGTTCGAACTGGGCATTCTTGGACAGATTTTCAACACAGCTTTGCGGACCCTTCTTACCGTCATCCTCACGGGCCTTAGCTGCTCGGTCCAGACAGCGTTGTAACCACCCGAGGGCTTCAGACATCCCTGGATGACAAAAAAAAAATCAAAGTAATCCTTGCAGTATTGAATCAATTATACTCAACAATATCCAAGTCAAAAACAATGCCTGTTCTGTCTGCATCATAATGAGAGGTGTTTCTAAAGCCCGCCGCACACCGAAAGACGCAGCCAAAAGTGAATTAACTCCCTGCCAGTTTTCTTAACAGGAAACAATATTTTAAGGCGCCACATATATTGTACCGTATTACTTTTTTTTTTTATTGACGTGCAAAAAAAAAAAAAACAGAAGGTGCAACTGTCATGAAAGAAGCAATTTGCCCAGGCCAGTGCTGGTAGATTTTAGAACACAAAGAGAGGAAACAAGAAATAAAAAGTGTTGATATTTCAGAGGTTATTGGCTCCGTTCATTGACTGTACTCAAGCATTTCCAAGAGACTCGCTACATTTCACTTTCTAACCATAAGTACATATTGTACATTGTTGAAAAACAATATACTGAATTTCTACCTTTGCAAAAGCAGACTCACATAGAGCTGTTGTTTTAGAATGTGCGGGTGAATAAGTGTCATAATTCTCACTACAGAACTCAATACTGAGAAATAAAAAGTTTCACCTCTCTCATGCAGTGCCGTGACCATGCCCCCAAAATTAGTTCTCTGCTCCCCTTCAGACACAAAGCTTTGCTCCGTCCTGCTGCCAGCATTCTGTTTTTCTTTCATTTCCTCCTCGTCATCTTCCTCACTCTCCTCAGACTCATCTTCCCCTCTGTTTAGAGACTCATCTGGGAAATCTTCCGTGAGTCCAGCAATGAATTCCTCTTCAGACTAAAGGAAGAATGAGTTTTCTCAATAGGCCTTGCTTTGTTCAGTCATCTAAGAACAGTTTTAGGACTTACTATTTGTGTGGCCGAGGTCTTTGGATGAGAACTTCGACTCCTCTTCTTGTAAAGTTCTCGTCTCTCTGACACCAGGCCCATACTGAGCAGCTTGTCCACAACACGTGCACGTGAGCGCTTGGCTGTGAGCTTTTTAAGGATGTTACCAAGCACATCTGAGGGGAGGGGGGAGATTAGACAAACTGAAGCTGCTCGCAAAATGAGCCACGTCAGTAAATAAAGCACACAGTGATTACCATCAGAGTCTTTGTATTCTTCATAGAGCATCTGAAGTTCTTCTTCCTGGTCCTCGGTCCACAGGACAATCGCGGTACCTTTCCTTTGTTGAGGAAAACCCTTGTTAGTGGGCTTGTTATCAATTCCAAATAATTACTTTCAAATATAATGAGTCAGCCAATCCAAAGTACATACTTGGGTTTCTTCAACTCTTTAGCGCTGTCCACAAGACCCATGCGCACCAGCTGGGTAACGACCTGCCTCCGTATGCGTGTACTGTTGCTTAGCAATGGAAGCAGAGTCTCCACAATGTCTGGCACTGGCAAGAGTCACCAATAAGCAATAGATTCAGACTTAATTTCCTAGTTACTGCAACATGTAACAAATTAAAGAGGGTTAAGAATAAAAAAAACCAAAAAACCCAGACCTTCAGAGTGTCGGTGCTCTTCATAAAGGGTGCGCAATTCTTGCTCCTCCTCCTCAGTCCAAGCCGCCATATTTTCCACTCTGATAAATGTAAGAGAATGACCACAGCAGAAATGGTTTGAACAATTTGTGTGTGACTATGCTTCACATTTCAATAGTAATGTATCTTTTCCAGCTATACATTTATACAATATACAAAGAGCACCAACCTGTCTTTGCCGTAGCCTTCAGTCATCTCACGCACAGCGCCAACATTTTTCCAGAACAACAGTTCAACATAGGCCTTGTTGTTGGTGGCTGCCAGGGAAAAGAAACGGCTCAGCACATACTTGGCAAAGGTGACCAGCTCCTGTGAGGACAGAAAGGAGGTTAGCTCATGTGCCTCATCACTATCATTTTTATGTTAGCTCCAGAGCTAATAAAGTCAATGCAAAATTATCAATCTAACCAAAACCAAACATGATGGTTCATAAAAATGATTTGTGTTAATATTGACCCACAGAAGATGCTGGACTTTATCACCACGTGAAACACAGGCAGGGGCCTACACTCTATTGTGGTCTTGTTACTTGTCTTATTTGGCAACCTTGTAAGACGAAGCAGCTGCGTCGCTCAGGATCTTGTTGAAGAGATGGAAGACGGACAGCTGGTACAGCAATGCATCCATTTTGAGGTCAAATGCCACACGGTGAAGCATTCGAACAATGCAGTGGTTAGTGTGAGGTGTGTTTGTTGAGTATGATTTGAGTAAGAGCAGGTATGGACGCACAATGCTGGGGTTGGCAAACCTGTGCAGGGTAAAGAAAAAAAAAAACAGATCTCAGAGTAGAATTTGCATTTAAAGGGAAAAGCTAAGCAGTTATCTTGGCAAGAAAAGATGAACAGTGGAAAAGCAACACTAGAACAGCATATTTTCCATACTGTGCACATGGGATTAAAAACATAACGGCTTCTGTTCTGGCCCAAACGTGAACGCTAAAATTCAGAGAGTTTGAGAGACTTCCATTGAGAGACTAAAAAAGAAATGTTATTATAATCCTTGCATAAATGTATTATCTTTCTTACTTCTTGATGAAGTCCAGAAATTTGAACTCAGTTTCAGAAACCTGGACAGCCTCCAACTCTTCTTCTTCTTCTAGCTCTGCACCATCTTCATCATCCTCTTCTATTTGAGTCTCAGGAGGAGCTGACCCTGAAATCAAGCGTAAAAATTGAATCCTACACAGAGAGAGCATGATCATCTGACTACGCTGCATCCATACTTGGCAGCTCTGCATGTAAGATCTGCTTGAGCAGTTCCAGTTCTTCTTCAGGTACCACATCAGTCGAGCCAAACACATCTCCCTCGGGCCAGACTTCCCTGAATGCAACAGTTTCTCTTAATGTAAATGAATTTTTGGATTGGTGCTTGGGGCTTTGTGTGCAGAGATTGATTACTGACCTGGCAGCCCTAAGGAGCCCTAAAGCCTCTGGTCCTAACTGGGCCTGTAGAGCATCCTGCACCCGCACCATGGCCTCAGTCCGCTGCTCCTCGAGAGGGGTTTCAGATGCAGCATCGAAAGGCACAATGTGCTCGGTTAAAGACTCTGACAGCTGCAGATGAGGGCATAAAATGAAGAATGAGGATGACGATCAGTAATGGGAACTATGAATTTTGTTATTGTTGAATGAGAGGCGGGCACTACGGTCATTTTTGGAAGAAAGACATAAAATATTCAATGTTATATTGTCATTAAGATTAACTTCATTCATAACACACTGTCACAGTTTTTCTTTTAAATTTACATTGCTACTTTTTATGAACTGGGGAGAGAGAGTCTGCAGCTCACTCATAACTTAAGCAACTGCTCACAGCTCCGCACAAAAACAACAGGTCGGATCCAAGACAGAACAAGTCTTAGAGTTACTTCTTCATCCTGCAATACAAATAATTAAACTGACCTGAAATTTTATACCCTTCAGTTGCCCCTCGACAATCTTCCAGATGTCTGCCAGAGCTTCTGGGGTCCTTCCTCCAACTGGCTGTTTTTTCTCCCCCCTTGACTTTTTCCGCTTCACTCGCTTTTTCTGTAGAATTAAAACCTCTGGAGTTAAATCTTTTTGTTAAAGGTGTAACAGAGAGATTCATACACAAATTGTACCTGCACCACCAAGTTCCTGCGACCTTTGCTGAAGCGCTCTAACATACGCAGGAAGAGATGGGTTGACTCCACGAGGTCTTTAAGATAGGACCGGGGCTGTGTGGTCCCATCATACTTTCTCAGCAAAGTCAGGAATATCTCCCTATATTCCATTAAGTAGAATATGTTACCTACAAGGTCCGGGGAGAAAATAAATTATTGTAAATAATACAAATGGTTTTATTGATAACTGGATTTATGCATAATGTGTAATGTAGAGTTATCATCTTCAAAACTATAAACACAAAAGTCACAATATGTATACCTGCACACAAAGTTCAGACAGAGTAATAGCCCATACAAATTCAGAATAAAAAAATACAGCTTTCCTAATAATAATTCTCTGTTACTTTAACAAAACATTTATTGTTGTGGTTGCTTGGTGTACAATTGCATGGCATCAACATGTGCTGCGATTCCATATTTAGTCTTATATGTCTTATCTTAACATGATACTATGTTGAGCATTCTTATCTTTCTTGGCATAAAATGTTTGCTACAACTTCTGAACTGGATGTCATTTGTAGCAATACTTTTGATAACATTGGCGCTGTGGAGGATGCTTTCATCTTGTGATCGGTCCATCTCATTCACAGTCATCAGCAGTTCTTGGTATGCCTTCAGTGCCAGGTGCATCCTAGCAAGAACAAGGAGAACTGAACTATCAGTAAAATAAGTAGCGTGCCATTTTCAAGCAATAATAATACTGTAATAATTAACATACTAACAAGTAATCAACTTACCTGCGGGACCAGGACGTGGCCTCTTTGCGGTCAGTCAAGAGCATCTCGTAGTAGTTAGTTATGTTTCGCTCCATAAAATGGAAAGTACGGGTGGACATGGTCTCAGAAACTAAATCGGCACGGAAGTTGTTGCCGCGGTTGAAGGCCATGAAGAAGCTGAGGGCCCACAGGTAGTACGTCTCGTCGTGCTCTTGAGATTCCTCTCGGATCAGGCTTTCCTGGAGAGGAGAACAGAATATCAAGACTCTCACAGTTCACATAGCTAATACCAAACTGCAACTAATGTATGTACGATGCAAAAGTAATTTATTTTGCTTTGACCACTCTTTATTCCATTTTCAGACATTCTTCACTTCATCAGGTGTATGGACACCCACATACAGTATAATATTGTGAGCTAATACAAAGTTATTTGTTTTTAAAAGGCCAATAATACAGTACTTGTTAACTTTCTCTGATATCATTGAAATTGTATTCACTAAAATATGTTATTGTGATTGTAGCTCATATGTATATATTGCATAAGTTTATACATACATATCTGTCAAGGCCTGCCATTATCATTTCTTTCAGATGATTTCCATCCAACAGCAAGAGTTTACTAGCTGCTAAAGACACAGCCGTCCTACTCCGGAGGCTCGCTATGTGATGCACACGACAGCCCACCACAAAAAGACAATTTGTAGAGTCCGGAAAAAATATCGTGTCCATTCTGTTTTTATTAAACGATAAATTGTTGGTTGCAGTAAATATCGTGACAGCTCTAACTGTGTCAAATGTTTCATTCCGGTACATCAACAGAATATGGCAAAGAATGGAAGTGTTATTATTTTCAATGAAACTCTTCCAAACTGCCACTTATTTTGAATACAATTATTTTGCATAAAACAAATATAGGTTAATCATCAACTGTGATGGAAAAAGAGATATTTGCAATTTGTAGCCACTAACCTTGACAATGTACATGAGGCGATTGTAGCAGTTCTCTAAAAAGTCCAGACAAAACTCTCGCAGAAAGAGTCGAACATTTAAAGCTGAGCGCCGTTTGGCCACAAACTCCGGGGCCTGTCGATTCCGCCTGGGAACGCGTCTCACAGCTTTACCCACGTCGTGAGTGTAGTTTTTGAACTATCAATTAAAGATTCAGAATCATCTGTAATTTAAGTATGTCAAATACCCACCAGGAATTTGTTAAGGCAGGCAGGGAACAGGTTAGTGTTTGAATGAATTTTGCAAACATTGCTTCAAAGGACTTACATTGTTAACATTTCGGTGATAAATCAAATCATTGTCTCCGATTGCCTTTAGGCCTTTGACAACAAAAGACCCTCCAAACCGTGAATGTCTGACAGAAAAACAAAATCATATAAACAAGCAATTTCAGACCATTTTTTTTCCTAGCAGTTGATCAAGTGACACTCATGAGTGAAAATAATGTACATTACGTGAGTTCCTCTGATATAATGTACCTGTTTCCTCTTTGCAGTGTGCGAGAACGCTTCTCTGCCTGCTCCCTCTGCCTTAACCCCTCCAACTCCGAAGCGTCTCTCTGCTTCTCTTCTGCCGAGCGAGCGTGTCCCGCACTCACCAAGATGTCCGGCGTCTGTGACCCGTCACAAGATTGACAGGTACCTTTAGAGATGTACATTGATGAGCCCGAATAAAAGTTATTTTTCTTAACCTGGTCTCTGAACATGAGGGAGATGATTTCCAACACGTGCATACTCCACTGCTGCTCACTCTGGGCCGACGCCAAAAACTTGACCAGATCATCGAAACCGCTCATGTGAATGGCCCAGAGCAGCCTGTCATGGACACTGGCATCGTCATCCACTTTCTACATCACAAGGATGTAAGGGAGCCAAAAAACATTGAGAGTTTCTTAATGAGAATAACTTAAAATGTGCACAGTAGAGGAAGAAAACATTTGCTGCAAGTTCATTCTTTGTTTTTAGAATATTTTTAAAAGATGTAGAACATTTGCTCTAAAATGTAGTTTGCTGCCAGTATAATGCTCTAGTGGTCTTAAGGTATATAGATTCCACAATTAACTGAATTCAAAGCACCTCATCAACTCACTAACTGAATCGATCACGCTTTGCCGGTTGAAGCCAAGTAGTATACCCCGTTGTGCCTCATTAAACAACAAGTGGAGACTGTTTCAATACGTGTCATACAATCAACTGATAGAATTCTTAATCAAATGATCTATAAATGTTCAACAACACTAACTTCCAAATTCAGGTTTTCTACTAGTTCCTTACGTCTAAATCAAACTAGATTGATATTTATATTAACCTTCTCCTCTAAGGGGTCTGCAGGTACATGAAGCACATTCCTAACCAGCATTAGAATTCTTTCAATCAGAAGGTTGTCTTCTTCCTGCCGCTGCTCCCATTCCTGCAAGGAAATCACAAGGCCAGGACCAAAGAGAAGAAAATAAAACACTTGTATGAACACAAGCTGACATGTGACAAAAGACATGGTATTGACTTACCATTTGTAACAGGTTGTATAGTGTCTCACTTAAAATACCAAACACCTTCTCAGTAGCGAATGCCTTCAAATAAAACAGAGGGGAAAAATAAAATCATCTTTTAATTGTGACTTGATCAGATTGTGTTTTTAAACAGTTATGGGGTTTCCTGTCACTTTGGACCAATGTATTTTAGGTTATTGTAAGTTTCAAAAGTAAAAGTGGGCTTTGGGACACTCACACTAACTTTAACTTTAGCTCACCGCGCATGTGAAAACAACGACAGTACAGGAAAACACGCTGTCAGTGTCGCGCTATTTTGAGCTCTCACTTAAGAAATCTCAACAAATATTAGTATGGATGCTGCAGTAAAGAAGACAAAAACGATAATTTTCATACGGAATGGGAGGCGGCCAACTTTTTAACAATGTCATTTTCGAAGTGCGTTTGCCTCATCAGCCAGTGTAATGAAATGTGTCGCGGGATTTTCGAACTGTATTTAGAAAATACGACACCAACATTCCGCCGAAATACAAGCTGAGAATGAGAAAAGTGAACAAACTAAAATCCCAATTGGCCACACAGCAGTCACTTTTCACACAAAAAAGTTCAACAGCGCAAGCCGCCACCGAAGCATCATTTCCGGGTTCGTCACATCACCCTTAATACCAAGAAGTCCTTCCAAGACAGAGAGATGGTAAAAGAGGCATAGCTGACTCGTTGTTCCGATCTTTTAAAAATAAGGTGGAAATATTATCTTCAATAAAATCTCTGCAGCTGTAAAGGTGTAGTTACACGGCGTGGTAAAGCCATGGCTGACGTGTGGAAGGACATCGGAGATTGTGAGTGTTTCTTACTGCAGTTGGACGAATCCACTGCACTTTCATTTTCATTTCATTCAGTTACAAAAAATGTTTAGAGTTCACAATGTTATGTTGTGCAATATTGGCTAATGCAGTCATGCAAGGCACACAAACATACATTTACACATAAAGAATCCTCAATATACTTTAAAATAAATATGTTTTTCATTTTTGTAGTGGGTAGATCTTTGTGACTTGGTCATTCTATTTCATCATTGGTCATTTAAAAAAAAAAAAGACATTAGCCCCCCTCCCCCAAGCTAGCTGCTTGAAAAGTAGATCTTGTGGTAAAAAAGTCTGGGCACCCCTGATCTACAAAGTATGGTGCATAAGTTTAGTCTAGTGTAGATGAATTACAATCAGGCTTTAAGGATACAGACATGCCTGGGAAAATATAACTTCTGTGAGTGAACAAGAACAGTATTTTCCAGACGAAAAGCCGCTCCTTTTTTCGGGTGTGGTGAATCCTGTGACACATTTAACGATGCGACTAAAATATATATATATATGTTTTGTTGTGTGCGACTATTAGTTTAAAAGTACACTCAGGTTTGGGCATGCACAAATGCCTCCAATATGTAGAAGAAGAAGACTTTACTTGCAGCACTCATAGAAGAAGAATCAACCTAATAAATTGAACACGGTATATAATTAACAAGGTAATGAACAAAGTATAAAATTAAACATTTACAAATACTTTCTGAAAGAACATCTACATTCACAATGTACCAGTACGTACACTATAAAGCCGGAGTGTATGGTCAGGCTCGGTTAGTCTATGGAAGAAAAAAAAACGCTATACAGAGTGGGCGCGACTCATTATCCGCTGCACGTTATCGTCCGGAAAATATGGTATTTCAATTATATACAGTCAGTACCTCTTTGTAGGCTTGTAAATGAGAAGTCACTTTCAAAAAGTGATGTCTAAACATCGGGTCATCAGGAACCTTCCCAAAGCAGAGGATAGCAGGTTGTGTTAGATTCACCATGAGCCTGTGAAATGAAGAAATATGTACAGTGTCAAATAAGCAACTAGGGTTATAATGCTACTATAAGACACGTTCAACATTCTATTGCATGATCAAAACACATTGCATTTATAATTTGATGACTCAACCACAATAACAGTGACTAAATGTGCAAGCACATACAGTATTTTAGAGGAGTCAAGTTTCATCCTGGGTTGTTTACCGTAAGCAAGCATCAAACAAGGTTTTGTCATGGCCATGCTGAGTGATAATAGGCAGAAGGTCATGTTCAACGATGTGCCCTTCGCCCAGCTGCTGCCGGACATCACGGGTGTCATCTTCATAGCGCAAGAACCTGATCAAGTCTTTCACACTCTCTGGAACATAATGTTTTCTTTAAAATCATCATAACACACATTGTGATGAAGCTCATTGAATACCCATTACAAAATAAACTCACCTAAACAATCAGCTTCTTTGTGATAAGTGTCTCCCTCCAGGTATCCAAGAGCGCTGCACGTTGCCAGAAGTTCACAATTCATCCTGGATAAGTTTAAACACCTTCGGCATGAACAAAAGCGAAGAGCTGCATGGAAAAAAAAAAAGACATAAGTGTCCAATACAGTAGCTGTACTTATTGAAAATACAATCATAAATATGAACTGAGCACTACAGCATTTGATTATTGGTTTTTGATACTTGTGTGATTACCGCCCGTAGCACCAAACAACAGTTCATCGAGACCTCAAGTTCCTCAACAGCTATTGACATTCACGGACAACATTTGGCACACATGAACAGCCTAAAAAGAAATGACGTATAACTGCAACAAGTATTCCGCATTTAATAAAATTGTAGGGCGTATTTTTGACAGATACTACCTAACACAGGTGTTTATTTTTGTAGTCGTAATGCAGTTTGCGGGCATATAAAACGCCACGGCATCATAATGAGAAGAGTAGCAGTACTAATACTGTACAGGTTTTAATTTGGAATTAATTTTGCTTTTAAGAGCTTTTAAAACATTCAGCTGGTGATCCTAATGTTGTGGCCGGAGACTCGAGGAGCATTAAACTTGTTTTGAACTCACAAGTGCCAGCAGATGTCCAACTCGTCGCCGAGCAGCGGAAGGAAAAATTATTTGAAAGAAAAGTGTTTTGTTGGCGTCAAACAAGTTAACGGGAGGGAGAACGCTCGCCACCAACGACGCAGGTCTGGCGCCAAGAAGCGAAACAAAACCGGATGTAGAATGTCGTCATTGTATGCGTTCTTGGGAAATGTAAATAAGCGGAAATGTAAATTGTCGCCATCTAGTGCTAGGAAGTATGAAGCACAACTGTAAATAAAATAAAATATGGTGATGTAAATTGACAGAAGTGCGAGAAAAAATTTAAATCATGCATTTTACATGATATTGTATCATTTAATACACTAAGGTGTGTAATTAGGTTAAAATTTAAATAGTTTCTTGTTCATCCAAATTAATTTCAGAAAACTTTGCACTTGTTTACAAAGAAAAATGCCATAAGGCTGAATTTACAATCAATGCTTGATTCAATTAATTTATTCGTAGGAATTACGTATGGAAAAGTTAATCCAAGGTTCAAAATCGTCCATTGGTATGAATGCGAGTGTGAATGGTTGTCAGGGGTTGTCGGTCAGTCATTTGGAGGCCCGAGGCAAGTCCCGTCAGGGGCCCCCTTCCACATCTGTGTACAGCAAAGATAATATGAATATTAATGTTCATCATTTACTAAATGATATGAATTTTCTCATTTCCTGAGCTGGATAATGTTCACCCAGCGGGGCCACTGCATCCAGCAAAAGCGTCTGGCTCTTCTCTTGCTGCTGTCAGGTGCTGACATACATTCTGTGCTATGATGAAAAAGTGAAAAACTTTGGTAGTTTTGATTTTAATAAACGTGCTTGTCTTCTTTTCACATTCTCCTCTTTTGAGCTCCACTGCTCCACAACTCTTCAACAAGCTTGTGTGGTCAGTGCTGTATTTCACCCAGAAAAAGATGAACGAGTCGTTTGCATGAGAAGGGCGGGGCGAGCGCTCGAAACAATCATGACAGATTGCTATAAAAATCGAAGAAAACTCCAATTAATATGTTTTTAGAGTCATTTGGGGAAAATGTTTGCCTGATGGCAAGTCCAAGCCTGATGGTAGTTTATCTATATGTGCCCTGCAATCGGCTCGTTCTCCCCCAATGTCAGCTGGCTCAGCCCGGCTCCAACTCACCCGTGATTCAAATGAGGTCAAGCGGGAGAAAAAACGGATTTATGGATAAATTATATTGTTAAACCAACTCTTGCATTGACTTCATACAAAGCAGTCAAGACAGAGACATTGAACTTGCTTGGATTTATTTGCAATTATGTGATCATCCACTGTGTCAGCTCATTTCTTTAACAGGTCATTTTCCCACATTTGGTTATGTTTCACATGTTTTTTTTAAATTTATATATATAGTTGCTACAGACAGACAGCAAAGCTCCTGAAATGCGATTTTTGTTTACTGAGGAATATATGTAAAGCTGCTTTGCAAAATGATGCTATTACAGTATTATTAAGCACTTTCGGCTGCTGTTGAACACAAAGCGCGCTATAAACATGTAGCCATCTAAGGACTCTGTGGGATTGCACTGCAAATAAAGGCCTCATCTGGTATGTTGCTCAAGTTACGGTTATGCTTTGTCACGCAGATGACACAGTTATGTTTCAGAACAGCTGGGTGGCTTCATTAGCACCAAAGTGACACACCAGTCTAAATGTATTCATTTAACTTTGCACCTGCATGTTGTTACTCTTTGCTAGACAATGAAACACAGGAGTTTTACACTCTTTTTTTTTTCTTTCCAAATGCTTTTTAGTTCTTGCCACTGCACAGGCCTTCACATTATTGGTCATGTTGTAATCAGTTGTCCTTGTCGTCTTTGTCAATGTGGCCCGACTCTCTCTCCTGCTCCCTCTTGGACTCCTTCACCACCTGATGCGAAAATAACGTTAATGAATGGCGTTGTATATCTGACAGGTTAGGCCACTGAAAATACGTTTTAATGACAATACTGTATGAAATCCATACCTCTCCGTCTCTAGTTTCCACTGTTTTTATCACCACAGTCCTCTTGGTGCCGCTGGTTGGTATGGGTTCATAATCTGAAATAAGTAGATATCATTGTAATATAATTTTTTTTTAAAAGTGTTTAATACAACACATCCACTGCCAACCAGGCCAACCTGAATTATTTTCTCACCCAAAGTGAGCTGGGATAGCTACCACACGCCCCCGGACTTAATGAGAACAAACTCATAAAAAATTATATGCATTTAACCATTTATATATTATCTACTTTGTAATTCACTTGTGTTTTTTTTTCAATTGGAAGATTTTGGCTTTGAACTGAGAGTTGGAAAGAGTGCCTTTGCATTGGTTGTCTCACTGCCCGTTGAAGACTTCCTGTCAATCATGTCAGTCATAGGACGACTGTCATTTTTGTTCCTCTCTGCTGGACTTTTTCATGTAGACATGTACATAGAGTGATGTGCAATGCCCAAAAACTAACGAGCACTGTTGAACTCTATTTTCTAAAATGCAAACAACCATTCGCACCTATGGGCAATTTAGAGCCTTCAATTAAACTACCACGGATGTTTCTGGATTGTGGAAAAAAAACCTAACCAGGCGCGGTGGGAAGATGCAAACTTAACAGAGGCGAGCTTGGATTTGACCCCACGTCCTTACAACTGTGAGTCAAGTGTGCTAAACATTCGTGCACCGTGCTACCCCAAAATGAAAACAAATAATTACAAATACAACTCATCATGGCGGCATGGTTGATCAGCTGGAAAGCGTTGGCCTCAAAGTTCTGAGGTTAATGTTCATCCAGCGGGGCTACTGTATCCAGCAAAAGCGTCTGGCTCTTCTCTTGCTGCTGTCAGGTGCTGACATACATTCTGTGCCATGATGAAAAAGTGAAAACTTTGGTAGTTTTGATTTTAAAAAACGTGATTGTCTTCTTTTCAATCCCGGACCCACCTGTGTGGAGTTTGTATGTTCTCCCTGTGCCTGTGTGGGTTTCTTCCGGGCACTCCGGTTTCCTCCCCCATCACCAAAATATGCAACATTAAATGGACACTCTAAATTGCCCCTAGGTGTGATTGTGACTGCGGCTATTGTCTCTATGTGGCCTGCGATTGGCTGGCAACCAGTTCAGGGTGTACCCCGCCTCCTGCCCATTGACAGCTGGGACAGGCTCCAGCACTCCCCGCGACCCTTGTGAGGATAAGCGGCAAAGAAAATGGATGGATGGACAACTCATCGTTAGGCTGAGTTTAATTAGTGCAATTGGGGCCCTGCACATGTTTTTCCTCTTTAACTAGCCCCAGCTGGTCTCCTCTTGTGTCCCATTGCAAAGCCACACTGGAACCAGGCTCTCCAAAAGTTAAAGATTTTTCTATTTCACTGTTTCTGTGTCATTTCTGCTTGGTCTGACAGACTTTTGTATTTCAGAAGTGAATGCCATTCTCCTACAAGTGGTATGACTCAGCGTGTTGTGATGTTAATGTGTGTTGTGGTCTCATTATCTCTGTTACCTGTACATTATTGCATATTTTGGCAACAAAGTTGGATATCAATAATTTAACAGTTGCAGCGATCCATATAGCCTGCTTATTTTTGTAATTTGTAGTTTTGTATGTTGTATGTTTTTATGAAGGGTGTGTTGCCTTGTTGACCGGACATTTCACTGCTCCATCGAGTGCGACAGTACGTCAGCAAGAGCAGACAGACAAGTCGCAACTTTTCTATAAATTGCCTGATTGGAATACGGGATGTAAAAATGATTAAAAAGTGATGAGCAGTAAGTAGACCTCCAGTTTTAAACATTGGAATGGACTCTTAAAGTCAACTAATGGATTCATCCCCTGTGACCTACGTTTACAGTATGAGTACACAGCGATTGCTATAAATTGAGATCCTCATCGGTTGCTGTTTGAATGGAAAACCACAACTCACCACGGTCCCCAAGGTGATTTGTCATGCCAATATTGAGGATAGGCATCGTGATCCTGAAGAAGAAAATATGACATCAGTTGTATGGCACTCATTTCCTGTTAAATACGACTGAAACAAAGACAATAGCATCCCTCACCTACTCTCCTCGCCCTCCAGTAGTTTACGGTAAGTGGCAATTTCAATGTCCAGAGCCATCTTGACATTGAGAAGGTCCTGGTATTCTCGGAGGTGACGGGCCATCTCATCCTTTAGGCTGCGGATCTCGTCCTCCAGTCTGCCTATGTTGTCCTGGTAGTTGGCGATTTCATTGCCGAACTGGTCCTCCATGTCACGCATCTGCCTCAGGAGCGCTTCGTTCTGGAATTGTGCAGTGGATAACATCAAGGTCAGAGACAATGCATGCACTTTGAGGTCATGCAAAGGAGAAAGAGAAAGGGACCGTCCTGACCGTGTTCTTCAATGCATCAATCTCGCAGTTCAGGGACTGGATCTGCCTCCTGGACTCAGTGGCCTCCTGCTTGGCTTGCTTTAAAGCATCACCATTGCGCTTGGCAGACTCAGTTAAATCTGCAAACTGCATGTATAAATATAATATTAACACTAAAGTACATTTGTAAGTGTGTTTTTTTTTTTCTTGTGGATGTGTTCTTGTCAACCTTGGACTTGTACCAGTCCTCAGATTCCTGCATGTTCTTCATTGCAATGGTCTCATACTGGGCCCTGATGTCCCTGAGAGCACCAGTGAGGTCTGGTCGGGTGCTGTGGTCCACCTCCATCCTCAGCTGCTGCGTCTGCACGCTCACCTGAACGTCCTGGATTTCCTGATAATAACAAGCAAGAAAAACAAGTTCTTGTTGTGCCATGTAGCTACTTACATAGTTATTAACCGTCACTTGAGAGCGTCACTTACTTCATCATGCATCTTCTTGAGGAATTCAATTTCATCCATCAGGGACTCAATCTTCCTTTCCAGCTCCAAACGGGACAATGTGGCATCATCCACATCCTTGTTGTTTCCAAAATACAAAGACATAGTATGTATTTGGCACTTGTGATTAGGAACATTTTTGCAAGATTATTACCTCTGAAACTTATTTTTGAATTAATAAAACTTTGTATGTTTCAATGTAGCAAACTGTGTGTTTACCTTGCGGAAGGCTGCAAGGTTATTTTCAGCATCTGCCCTCTTCTGGGCTTCTTCATCCAGCCTAGAAGACACAAACACACCCGTGCACAGTCCTTACACACACTACTAATCTTTTTGCACGGAGGGTATTAGCTGGGGAACAAAAAAAGCACTCTGGATCAATTTGTTGATTCGCTGTCCTGTAAAAGGTTTTTGGAAGTGCGCCTCAGGGGAGTACCAGCTGGACCTTTTCCACTAATGTACTGCAATAAGGTCACCTTGTCTTTTTATAAGGTCAACCATGTTCCCTATCTTTTATTTGCACAATGAAATGCATAAAATGCAAATTGGATGAAAATTACATATGTATGATATAAATATTTATTTCCTGACAGATTGGCTTCTAATATAAAGTTGCAATCAAGATATATAATCATAAATATTAGTACTGTGCATCAGAATGCTATAAAGGACATAAATGTTTGCTCATTCCGTGCTTCAACCCGATTGTCTGTCCATTTGGTTGATAAGTGTCATTCCACACCATAGTCCAGGCAAAATCATACATGGATGGACATTAACTAGATTAGCGGGAAAGCATCACATGGCTTTGTCGTCTTTAATTCATGGTGGGTTACATGGGGCCTTTTCTCCTAATGAGGTCGGTGGCACCATTTAATCAGCGCAAAGGGACATTGAAAACTCACCTAATGGAATCACTGAGGCACATTGATTTTTTTTTCCCCTCCTGCATCCATTTCCTCCCTGCTCTCCTGCTGACCCCACCCTTTCTCTGGTCATTCTCTTCTCATCTTTGCATGCATGATGCATGCTGTTGAAAAAATCAAGATTTTACTGAGCACAGTGAACACAGTCAGTACACAAGTGAAGTGACATGGCAGAACATCGAGAAGATTGAGGGAATCAGCTGCCTTGTGTAAGGGCCCCAAAGCTAGTACAGCAGTTCAGGAACTCAATCCTCAAACTTTGTGAGTAAACTACCTGTATGTGGTAATATGTTTCGAATGAGGAAACCCATCCCGTCAACCACAAACACACTTTGATGTCTTTGCAATACCAATAAGATGACGCACAGTTGTGAGCTGTATCATGTCGCAGCATGGTGAAGTCTGTTGATGGGCCACACCCTACAGTGCTATCTATCTATCTATCATCTATCTATCTATCTATCTATCTACTATCTATCTATCTATCTATCTATCTATCTATCTATCTATCTATCTATCTATCTATCTATCTATCTATCTATCTATCTATCTATCTATCTATCTATCTATCTATCTATCTATCTATCTATCTATCTATCTATCTATCTATCTATCTATCTATCTATCTATCTATCTATCTATCTATCTATCTATCTATCTCTGTACCTCTGCTTTAGTAGGTTCAGGTCTTCGGCCAGGTTGTCCCTCTCCAGTTGGTATTGGTCCCTCTCCTTGCCGATGGCATCCATCTGGCGTCGCAGCTCCCTCAGCTCGTCCTGGAAGAGCTCGGTGGCGCGGTTCGGCTGACCGTGCTGCTGCTGGCCTTTGTACTGGGTCAGCTCTTGCTGCAGCACGCCATTCTGCTGCTCCAGGTAGCGCACCTTCTCGATGAAGCTGGCGAAGCGGTCGTTTAGCTCTTGCAGCTCGGCCTTCTCATTGCTGCGGGTGGTGAGGAACTCCTGGTTGATGGCGTCCGCCATGGTAAAATCCACCTTATCATAGGTGATGCGTTGGGGTTGGACGCTGGGGCGGGAACGCTGTTGGTGGTAGGTGGTGGCACGGGAGGACACCATGGGTGACATGGAGCGCAAGTAGCGTCCCCCAGAGACAGGTGGACGAGAGGACACGCTGGAATAAGAGGACACGGAGATAGGGTGTGGGCTCCCGAAGGTGCGCCTGTAGGAAGTGGAGGAATGCATGGAGGAATGGCTCATGGTTGATATCTCGGTCTGATCTCTTAGGAGAGAGGAGTGCAGAGGTTTGGAGACTGTCCTCAAACCAGTGCTGGAGGTTTATATACTTGCTCATTTTCTCGTAATTCCTCACCCCCGCCCTTCCTTCCTCCATCACTCTCCGGCATTTCGGCTCAGGCCACTCCCTTCCTCACAGAGAGGGAGGCTGCCTCTCCATCCTTCCAGCACCACTCTGTGTCTGGACAGCTCCACCCTATTACATTGCAAGGGGACAGACATCACATTACTGCTTTTATAACTAAAGACGTCTCCTCACGACCAGCCCTTCCCGTCTTATGAGTTGCGTCCTCTTTGGCGGGTGGGCTCGATTCGTTTTAATTCTCTCATCCACATTCTACGCATGATTTTAGCCCGTCTCCCACTTGTGATATTCTTTCCATTTTTAACAGTGTGTTCTCATGCTGATCTTTTAATGGAATAGTTTGAATGCCGTCCTATTTCTTTCATTTTTTTTAACATCCACTTATCTCCCTCGTTCTCATTCTCTTGCTGCAGCCTCTCCTTTTACAGTAATTCAATACTTAATTGACATCCTGGGCGCCTGTGGCACCGCCATGACTCTGCAGATATTCAATAGCCTTTATGCTTTACATCCAGTAATCCTTACTATCCAAATACATCACTTACTTCTGAAAATAATATCAGTGCTAAGAGTTTAATGGATTTTCATGACAGTGGATAAAATTTAATATGAAACAAATTTTCTAATTCTCACCTCAAATTACTGTAAAAAGCTATTCATACCAGATTTTCAGAACACAGTACTTTGCTATTAAAATTTTAATTTGGTCTTGTAAACCATGCTTTGAATGTTCAAATCTGTGAGATATAAAAATGTGTGTATTCCACATATTATTGATCCTTTGACTTTCTTCTAGGGTTAATGGGGTTTTGCTGAGTTATGGTGTTATCGTCCTCTGAAGTGATGGATAAAATTGCCAAATCTGTGTGTGTGTGTGTGTGTGTGTGCTCTATAGTCATTTGAATTGGGCTCTGCAGACTGTACAATCACTCCAGCATAAAATTGATGTAATTCCGAGCATGCTCAGTTGGGACTGGGTGTGGCACTGCATGGTCAGTTCTGCTTTGTACGCTTTTATGTACATCAAAGGTCCCACACTAGCAAATGTAAATGCAATACATACAACAGTGTTTTCTTTTCAAAGAAACTTCCCAGAGTGCATTCATCACTTCTTCTGATGAAATGTCAGGAAAGGGTTTCCTCTGGAGCGTGTACACAAAAATAATTTTATCCCATTTCCCTTTTTTTTAATCCAAATGCAACCGACATTGCCCTGGATGTCTGCTACCACCGACATCTGGCATTGTGTGTCATAAATGCTGTTTATCTTTGTCTTCTGTAATCTAATCAACCTGCATTGTGGTCAAGCCTTCCCTTCCCCCTGTGTTCTATACCCTCTCTGCTCTGTGCTCACATGATATTTACTTTCGCTTCTTTACATTTGGGAGAGGTGGGGTGGGTGGGGGGAGTGGGGTTAGAACATTTAGCTCCATCACGCAAATATGATGCATGTGCTGCTTCACACTTTAGCAGGTGGAGAGAGCCAACACTCATTAAACGCCCACACATTTAATGCTTTTTTTTTTTTTTTTTTGCGGTACTCAGCTGTAACAGTAACACAACCCCTCGCCAGATGTTATCATTAGGGATTGATCCTTCAGCTTCTCAGAGAAACCCCACAGGAACCATAAATCCAATCATTGACAGGATCGAGCTACAATGTCTGTTTTCCATTTCCACTCGCAGGGTGTGCGTCGGGTTTCATATCTTAATGGGTATATAGATAGCAGCAGCTTGGGGATAGAAAGGGGGTCCCGACCCAGAAGGCAAAAGACCTTATACAGAAACATGTATGGATTTCACGGTAAATGCACAGAGCTCCAAATTAGGTAATTGCTTTGTCTTAAGACAATTTGTGAATCTGTTCTTGGGAGACATGGCAAACAAATCATGGTAATGTACCTCTTTGATATTGACTGAATCTTTGTCGTATGAATGAGGATGTGTGTGACCGGCTGCAGAGTCAACCAAGCTGGCGGTGCTGTCTGGCCTGTGAAAAATGATGTCCAAAGCAGGGCGGATGCATGGCGAGGCGCATCAGTAGTTAAAAATAGAAACGAGTTACTAAGAGCCCAATCATCAGCCTGGAATAATCAATGGCTAGAGTATTTAGAAATCAGAGTACTGGAATACTGCAGATCTGGAAGATAAGGAGTACATTTTGGAAAGAAAAAAAAAAACAACATAACAGATGGAGAGGACATAACGTAGCTTCCACAAGGTGGCTCCTGATGACAGATGCATCACAATAATTTTCAAATGAATAAAATCAGAAATGAGGAAAGAACGCAACATCCGTTATTAGCAAACTGACTCATGTAATACACTCACAAAGTTATAAAGGATAATACACGATTATCAGTATTTGTTCCGGT
Organism: Syngnathoides biaculeatus; assembly: GCF_019802595.1. Classification (NCBI taxonomy): domain Eukaryota; kingdom Metazoa; phylum Chordata; class Actinopteri; order Syngnathiformes; family Syngnathidae; genus Syngnathoides; species Syngnathoides biaculeatus. The sequence continues at coordinate 12,670,928 of NC_084649.1, read as the reverse complement.
CATTTAGCCTCCTTAATTAAATGTTTTTCCGACATTAACATCGGCCTTCCTTGCAGTGTGTCATGTGACAAGCATGTTACTAACATACAGACAATTGTGGATGCAGCTTGACACATGAAGCAATCCAAAAGCTGCTCACGATATGACTGTGCAGATTTTATGTAAGCACTGGTACCTAAGCACTGGTCTGTGGACCAGTACTGGTCCTTCGGACATTTGGTACCCGCCTGCACTATTTTATTGATGATCAGAGTATGAAATAAGTTTTATTATGAAAATCAGATGCATCCACCTGTGCCTCTGTACATGCCAAACTGCTCGTCCGGGTAACATGATATGGTAGTAAAATGGTAAGTTCACAAGCCAACAAAAATGAGTTAAAAAAAAAAAAAAAAAACTTATTTGAGGAAGTTCTTTGAAAAATGGAAAAGGCCATATGATGATAGAGAAGAGCATTGAATTTCCAAGAAAAAGTAAGCTGCATTTAAGAGACAATATCAGCAGTCCTACTTATGATAGTTTATTACAGATTATATGAATCTCATGGACGAGACGAACTTTGCTTAACAAGCTGCGACAGGCTTGCAAATGAAGCACTCATTCATTCATTTTCCATACTGCTTATCGTCACTAGGGTCACAGATACAGCTATCCTTGCTATCTTCAGACGAGAGGGCGGCCATGCCCTGAACTGAGTTCTCAATTAACTCACCATACATGTTTTGGGGATGTGGGAGGAAATCGGAGAAAACCCATGCAGGTACAGGGAAAACATACAAACTCCAGAGGCAACTGTGCTGCTGCAAATGGTCTCAAAAACGGCAAAAAAGTATTGAATACGTCCCATTTCCAACATCCAGACTACCCAGTAGGCCTGACATAAGTACTGTACCATGCTTTATGTGACATTGTCTCCTACACAAAGATGGGACAAGCTGTTTGACTAGAAACAATTGCAAGGGCTCCCAGGCATGGGATTGCAACTACAGCCAGAATGACTGTAAGCTCTATTTTAGAAAGTTTTGTTTTCATGTTTTTCCATGTCTTTCCATCAAAAATAGAGCTTTACATGAAAGCAGTCTGTGGGAAAACCAATGTTTACAATATTGTTCAAGACATGGATGAAATAGGGTGATTAAGTACCTTTACAAAATAATTTATAGAGAGCGAAACAGGATAAGGTATAAAATTGCATTTTATTCACATTAGAACACAGGTGTTCTGTGATGTGGGAGAAGTGATTAGATTTGGAAGCAAATTAGTGTACCTTGATTTTCCTATTTAGGTTATACTGTACATACAATGATATTAACAATAAGGTTTATATAATTATAAGGAAAATAAATATCACAGACACCAACATTTTTTTTAGCTTTTTTTCGTTTTCGTCACCGGCTTGTTTATTTCAACACGATCACAGAGTACATGTGTAAATGTTGTACAGTTTGTTAATCAAATATTTAGTACACTGTGGCGTTCTTATTCACACAATCCTCCCCTGAAGCAGCGGGCGGCTTTCTCCAGGCGACTGTCGCATCAGCAAGTTCCACAGCAACAATGGGACTGACGTAACTGCCGAGCTGCTGCCGTCACTGTCTTCTCTCATTGGCTGGTACTGCTTGAAGCGCCTGTTTGAAGCCATATAAGGGACGAGAGGTAATGAGATTTCGTTTTATAGATGAGAACATCGCCTTAAATTCCTGTGTAGATGTTGCTTGAGTCAGAGGATTACATGAAAGTCAATATCATTAACAGATCTTACAAGCAGTTTTATAACCTCTGCGTATGATGTGTTAATGTTACCCTTTATGTGTAGCGTTATTTGTGTGCTGGAGTCTGTTTGCTGGAAATTATTGATTTTTTTTTTCCATAATGGGTAGCTATTCGAGCAAGGCTGTTCCATCTCAATGAAACGTTATATAATTACTTATGGGCCGAAGCATTAATATTTTCTTCCATCTCTGTCAAATCACATTACTGTAAAATTTGTTCTGCTTGCAAAGATTTTGTTTCCTTGGCCCAAGAATAAATTGTGGGAATTCCGCAAAATTCTGACTTTTAGTTGCAGCTGCTTTACAGCTGACAAAAGTCTAAACCTTGGTGAAACCCGAAATCTGGTGGCTCACCTGTACATCAAACCGATACAGCAAACCACACAGGCAAGAACCAACACACCGAGGATTATGGCAGCAGTTCCAGCGGGGGAACCAGCAGAGGCTGTGATGGAAAGCAAATTCCAAAAATGACCCAGCAATCCTATCAGGGAGTGACCTTAATGAATGTTTCATTCACCCACCTACTGCCACGCTGACACGAGCACTTGTCATAGCAAGGCTGACATCATTAGTCAAGGAGACATTGAGGCAGAAAACACCAGACTCGTTGAAGAACTGGCGGAGGACCATTTGGCAGTCAGGCGAGGGCGTGGCCACGCTGCAGACAGTTTCCACTGGGATGATGCACTCAGCATCCGAAATGACTGTGCACACCTCACTTGGTAAACTAGGGGAAAGAGCATTTAAAAATGTGTTTTTTTTAAATCCTCAACCTGATGCTGCAAACATACACACAAATGCACTTTTTTTTCTGTCAAAGTGATATTAATTCAAAAATGAGTGTGCTTTTCTCTTTATCATGCAAATTAGAGATGCACAGATTTCCTACAACAACACTTCAGGATGAGCCAACAATACCCCCAAATGCTCATTTTCTTATTTTATTCTATTTCCACCAAAACCTGTTTGGATGCCCCACAGTATTTTGCCTAATGTTGCACGTGAGAATAAATCTCTACACTTTATTGAACAATTTAACTAACTTATACATTTCTATTTTGGAGCTCATCTGGTTAAAAATGTATATGAGAGACTAACAAACAAAGACTGCGTGACATCAGTGATTCAGACATCGTGTTTTAATGCATGTGATCCCTCACCTTCCTTGACAGCTAACGGTGACATCCACGGCATTCTGATTTAGCTCAGTTGCCAGCGACACAACATTGGACATCTGCACAATCTCAACGCTATCAATTCCCTCTGCATGATTTAAAAAAAAGATAAAAAAAAGAAACAAAAACATAACATCATGAGCTCCGACTATTTCTATGAAGTTATACAGAAGTGTAGAATCCTTACGAGTTTGACTTACGGACAACGTCGACGGAGGTGACGAGGGAGCCGTAACGGTAGACCATGCAGTCGGCTGAAACTTCTGGTACTTGTCTTTTGACCACAACGAGGGCAACTTGTGCTGGATCTGCTTCCACTTCGGCTTGGACTTCCCCTTCGTTTAGGACCGTTTCATCACCTAGTGAAAGTTGTATCATGGAGGCTTTGTATTGAAACTTTGACACATTGTTTGTTCGAAAAACACACCGTTGTGATATGCATTATGGGATGGCAATGTTTTCCTTTCTATTATGTTGTTTATAGCTAACATTGTAGAGCGCAGTGATTCAATTGTACAATGAATATATTAATCTATGTATCCCATATTTCTAAAGTAAGTCATTTCCTTTTATTTTGGGGGTTTGTCGTTGAAAATGCAGAGTGGGTGTGTGTCGCTTTGGGGCACAAACAGACAATTTGTGCATATCCAAAAGTGGCCACTCAAATGTGATCTGACCAAGAGAAGCTACTGCTGCTTTTGCTTGAAAGTTAAAATTTTACCTGTGTTGACTGATGAATAATTTTACAATTTGTACTATGCCTAAAAAAAGCCGAAGACAGAAAAAGTGAATGTTGTGGTTTTATAATACCGAAATGATGTGCCAGCTATTTTCTAAATGTGAATAATGTCACTTATCTGCCATAACACACCTGCTGGAGCTGCAGTAGCAACAGCAACATCGTTGTCATTGTCAGCTTCTTCTACAGTGGCGCTCTCAGTGGCTGCGGGGACTACGACATTATCAGCAGGGGCTGCTGTTTCAGTCTGGACCACTTCTGCAGCATCCTCAGCAGTAGCTTCAACCACAGCTACTTCTTCTGCCACTACGGTCACTTCAGGGACAACGGCCCCTGGAAGGACTGTAGCTGCTACATTTTCCGGAGCTTCTTCTCCCTCTTCGACTGGGGCCACGGAAGCAGCTACTTCAACCACGGGCACCGTCTCTGCAGCTTCATTGGTCACTTCGTCTGCAGCAGCGGTTTCAACCACTGCTGCGTCTTGAGCTGCAGGTTCGAGAGGTGCAGCGGTGGCCACCTCGCCAGCGGCAGCATCCTCAGCAGCGACTTCAACCTCGGCGGCAGGAGCAGCAGTGGCGACTGAATCTTGTACTGCTGGAGCAACGGCTGCGTCAACTGCTGCAGGGGCTGCCGAGACAGCCTCTACTTCATCCGCTCCTGCATCAATTGCTGCCTCCGCGTCGTCTGTGTCGGCGGCTGTTTCGGCCGGCTGATCAGGATTCTCCACTGGAGTGGCATCAGGGACAGGCTCTTCAGCTGCTGCTGCTGGGTCAGTGTCTGCGGCAGGTAAATCTGCTTCTGCGACAACTGCTGGGTCAGCTTCAGGGGTCACCACTACAACTGGTACAGCAGAGGCAACTGGAACTCCTGATGGAAAAGTTCTGCGTTAACTTCAAACTTCACAACCATGACATGGGAAAAAGTACATTATTCTCCTGGGACTCCAATACATGTACATGAATCGTACATGAATCGTAGTAATCTAGAAATGTTGATTCAAGTGTAAATACTGTATAAAGTATAACAATAAACAGTCAATTACATACAATATACAGTATGATTACTGAAAATGATGTTCGGTTCTGATTGTCCCAGCTACAAGTTATTTGCCGTCCATTTAAAAAAAAAATTTTCATCATGCTTATCCTCATTAAGGTCACAGCTCCGCAAGAGTCTATTCCAACTGACTTATACCCTGGTTGCCAGACAATTGCAGAACATACAGTCCTGGTACATAAACCATCAACCATAAACTATTGACACTCACCTTCACATCTATGAACAATTTAGAGTCTTCAATTATATTAACATGAATATTTTTTAAATGTGGGATGCACCTCTTAAATGAATTATCCATCCATACATTTTCTTTGCCGCTTATCATCACGAGGCCCACGGGGAGTGCTGGAGCCTATCCCAGCTGTCAACGGGCAGGAGGCGGGGTACTCCCTGAACTAGTTGCCAACCAATCGCAGCACACATACAGACGAACAACCATTCATTCACAATCACACCTTGGGGCAATTTAGAGTGTCCAATTAATGTTGCATATTTTTGGGATGTGGGAGGAAACCGGAGTGCCTGGAGAAAACCCACGCAGGCACAGGGAGAACATGCAAACTCCACACAGGTGGGGCCAGGATCGAACCCGGGTCCTCAGAACTGTGAGGCCAGCGCTTTGTGAGCTTACCCACCGTGCCGCCTAAAGGAATTAATTTAAACTTTTTTTTTTTTTTGTGGTTGTAGTTTGCAGTGATGTGCACGTATACTGCATCTTATAGGGAGAAGTTTTTTAATATATTGGTTACTTTATCCATCAATATGTGAGGGTCACAATATTATGCAGCATGATACAAACACACGTTTTACTATCCCATCCAAACTAAAACACAACAATAAATATATTGTTAAATGAATATCTTTCTGACAGTATCAATCAAAAGTGATCAATGACACTTACATTTATATTAGAATCTTTTGATACAGCTTTAAAGTTGCATCTGATTTGATCGATCATATGCACCCAATGTTGTGGCCCGCGGGTGTGTGTCGTTGATCATTTCATTTCTTCTCAATAGGAAATATAGTTTTTCTTAAGTACAGCACATGAACACTTAACATGACATTTATATTGGTTCATTATCTTTTATTGGCCTGCCATGAATTTTAATGTGGCTGCAGACTATCAGGTGGAATGATGAGTGTGCCATAAAAAGCATCATGTTGCTTATGTACTGTACGGAATAGCCTTTGACCCTCCTCCATGCGGTGTTTATGTCAATGCGAATAGATCCATATTTAAAAATCTTACCAGCTGAGGGGTTTACACAACCATTAGGAATGCTGGCCATCAAGACCACTTGAGGTTTGAAGGTCCCGACTGCAAGGTACGTGTGCGTGACCGTCCGCTCCCTGGAGATCAGCGTTCCAGTGCTGTCTCCAAAGTCCCAGCTGAAAGTGATATCAGCACTACTCAGGTATTGGCTGGGGTCGTGAACGTTGACGCTGAAAGCGATGGCGTGTTTCTGGATGAAGTTTGAGTCATCTTGGTTGATGTCATTGACTTGAGCCAGGGATACGGTGAACGGAACTTGGTCTGATGATGAAGAAAAACAATACAGGTGTTATAATGAGACATCAAGATAAAAAAGGTTCAACAGGATTTGAAGGATCACCTGTGATTGTGAAGACCGTGGAGGCATAACCGAGGGGGATAAACTTGTTTTTTCCGCGGCAGTGATAGATGACAACCTCCATGTTGTAGGAGCCCAGGGAGACATCGTCTGTTGAGATGGTGAGCGAGGAGGAGGGCCCGTCTGCCACTTGCCAGTACTTACCTGTAACGTCATCACAAACATGAACTAAAATTGCCCAAACTCTTCTTAATGGGACAGTGTGAGGAAAAGAAGGATTGTCACATCCATTTCTTGACAGTATAGTCAGTCATTTAACCATATGATGCCAATGGTCATGCACATAATGATGAAGAAAAAAAAAATCTGTATTTTTTGCTCTTGTGAATGGTAGCATACCTTACTAAACATTACTGTTGTAGCTAACACTGTTTACCTTTTTTTTTTTAACTCGCATTGTCATTATTTTACAGCCTTTTGCTGTACATCTCATGGTCTTTTTTTTTTTTTACAGTTATTCATATAGTGGACCTAGAGATATGATTTGAGGTGTTCTATCCATTCATTATCTGAGCCACTAATCCTCACAAGAAGAGTGTTGGACCCTATTATCAGGTAGGAGGCAGGGTACACCCTGAACAGGTCGCCGGCCAATCGAAAGGCACATATAAACAAACAACCACTCACAATCACACCGAGGGGCAATTTAGAGTCTCAGATTTATGCATGTTTTTGGGATTTGTGAGGGAACCCGACTGCCCGGAGAAAATCCACGCAGGAGAACACACACAGGCGGGGCCAGGATTTGAACCCCGGGCCTCAGAATTGTGAGGCCAACGTTCTCAGCAGTCATCGACCATGCTGCTGATTTGAGCCGTTTTTGTTTTTTGTTTTTTTAAATAAGTTTAATGGGTATCTTTTCACAACAAACATTTAGAAATCATCCTCGGGTGGCATTTATATCAGTTGATATTTCACGATATTAAGGGTGTCAATATCCAACTACAGATTTGACGAAAATATTATTCTGTGTAAATGCAATACTCTTACCCCATGTCTTCCAAACATACACATAGTGGGGCTTCCTGTCCCGGGTCCTGGTGAAAGGCGTGCCATCTGGGAAAACCCCTGTCATCTCATTTGTTTGCTCTGGATACACAGCTTGGCCCGCCTGATACTGTTGCCCTGTAGATAAGTTTCCCCAAGTTACCACATTTACAGTAGCTGTGAAGGAGGTCCAGAACAATCGAAACCCATTCAGGTATGATGTTGCAAACTACTGCAAACAACAATAATAAAAAATGTTCAACAAAAGCAACTCTGACAGTGTAATTGAACGGTGAACAATTTTATCTCGTTTATCTTTTGTTTACCCCATGAGATTTTATCAGTGCATGATTCTTTTGGATGCTCGGATGTTTGTTTTTAATGTCACGAAACTGCGCTACTTCTTGATCTCACTTTCACAGACTTACCATCAATTGTGCAGTTACGCGCCCAGACCACCTGCCCATCGGCGAGCACAGTTTGGTTTGGAGGGAAATTAAGATTAATATTAAAGGTTGATTTTGCTCCAAGCAGCGTGGGCGCATCGTTCTTCAGATCAAACGTGACCGGACCACCTGAAGAAGCGGAAGATAACTTTCCATTGTTTATGTTGGCAGAGAGAATGAATTGCAGAACTCAACAGCAAATGATCATCCTTACCAGACCAACAGTTTCTGAATCTTGGGTCTCCCTCCTTCCACACAGGGTACATGCGGGAGTTCCATGAGCGGTAACGCGTGAACTGACTCCGAGCCTCTGAAAGAAAGATCATTGGCGTGTGATACAGTTAAGTAATCGATTAAAACATTACAACAAATAACAAAATTATGCTGTAACTTACTTTCATCTTATTTTGTTTTTTGTCATAATTATGAGCATTAACTATGATGCTGTGTAGCTTTACCCACACCTATATATAATTCTTGACTTCGAAGAGGTAAAAAAGGTAGTATGTATTTCTGAAACCAGATATTTCTATGATATAATAAATCTAATCAGTGATTTGAACCTTTACACCTGCTTATAGAAGGCATAGAGAATAAGAAGAGGTCAATGATGTTTGAGTTTGAGGCGCTGCAAATCACAGGACCTGCAAACCCCCCTCAAGCCTTTTCATGTGACCATCAGCTGAGCAGCAACAGTAATCTTCACTCCAGGAATGAGGGCGCTCACACCCTTACATTTGTGTGTGTGTGTGTATTATGTGATCTGACAAGTTGCGGTTGATGCCTCTTCAGATAATCAATGTTATATTATATTTACACAGTGATGGAACCTTGACCACGAATATGTTTGATTTCAAAAGAGGGGCATAACCTTCAGGATGTTTGCTATATTTTAAGCACATTTGGCTAAAAAGGAAACGACAGCATTAAATATCGAGATGCTATCAAAAATGTGGTTACATTGCGTGCTCGGTTCTGTGTTTAATAAATTATTTATTGTATAATATACAGGTGAGTTGTTTATATTGTATGTCTTTCTTGGTTGTGCCACTTTTGTGCCCCCTCAATTTATTTTCAAATCAAACGTAATCAAGCCAAACAGACTGTGACATCCTTGAAATGAATGACACCCATCATGTGTGGAATCAGATTAGTCGTGGTAATTAATAACTCTTACATGTTTGTTTCAACAGGAAAACCATATCGCAATGGATTTGAAAGGGGATAATTGATAAAACCAGGCATTTGAGCAAAATGTATTAATTATGACTCACTTTGAGCAGTGGTGGACATCAAGGCCAACGCCATCAGCAGAGGTAGCAGCAGAGTCTTCATCCTGTCTTGGGTTGTGTCTCTTCCCAGAAGCCCAGACCTCACCAACCGCTCCTGAACCCAAACACAAACGCCCACAGAGACTTTGGAAAAGTCCTCACTCTCTTGAAGAATCTCCTGAATCTGAATTAACATAAACATTCTTCAAACTCTGACATCACTGCCGGTCTGTAATCTGGCACCACCCACATTTTTCATAACATTTTTTTTACACATTCACAGACATTAATGAAGCAATTTTTATATTCACTTTTGGTTGATTAAACTGTGCCCAACCCACCAAATAATTTCAATTGTTCCGTTTTTACAATGATGATTCTCAGCTATTAGGTCGAGACACAAAAGTTGTTGCTGGAATAATTATACAGTAGACAAATAGTAAAACATTTCAGCTTATGAACAGTGTATAATGAACTAGTCCATGCACCGGCGTAAGAATAGGTGGTCACGTCGCTACATAAGGCAGCCTGATTTGGTTTAGTCATGCAAATATTTACCTTGATTATGAATTTACGAGGAGTCACTGATGGTGTAGTGGTACACATGCCTGACTTTGGTGCGGGCAACGTAGGATCGATTCCCGCTCAGTGATGGTATTACTTTCCCTGTGACTGATTGACAACCAGTGCAGGGTGTACCCTAACCTCCTGCCCGTTGATAGCTTGGTTGGCTCCAGCACTCCTGCAACCCTTGTGAGAATAAGCGGCTAGGAAAATAGATGGATGGATGAATTTACTAGCGGCCCAGTGGATCAGCTAGTAAAGTGTTAGCCTCACAGTTCTGAGGACCCGGTTCGATCCTGGTTATGTGGAGTTTGCATGTTCTCCCTGTGCGTGCATGGGTTTTCTCCGGGTACTCCGGTTTCCTCCCACATCCCAAAAACATGCAACATTAATTGGACACTCTAACTTGCCCCGAGGTGTGATTGTGAGTGCGGCTGTTTGTCTCCATGTGATCTGTGATTGGCTGGCAACCAGTTCAGGGTCTACCCTGCCTCCTGCCCATTGACAGTTGGGATAGGCTCCAGCACTCCCCGCGACTCTTGTGAGGATAAGCAGCAAAAGAAAATGGATGGATGAATATACGACTGCGTCAGCGTAGGTTAGGGACAGAGTATGACAAGTTCCTACTTACATATCAATTTAATTTTCATTGGCCCCATACGGGCAAAACTTTGTCAGAAAACCAAGGACCCCTGTAGCAGTGAAATATTTAAATAAATGCAACCCATCACTGAGTGAGAACTGAGTCCACGCTGCCCACACAAAAATCAAGCGCTACACCATCAGTGACCTCGGGTGAATCCACAAATCAAAAATATGCAAGCAACAACGTCAGTCAATATTCATTTTTCTATAAGCAGTTGTCATGTTATTAGTCACTAACGGTGTAGTGGCACACATGCCTGACTTTGGTACGGCCAGCATGGGATCGATTCCTGCTCAGTGTTGGTGTTGATAACTGCCCTGTGACTGACTGGCGACCAGTTTAGGGTGTAGTCCGTCTTTCCCCCGAAGGTGGCTGGGTTAGGCTCCAGCTCTCCCGTGACCCTTGTGAGAATAAGCGGCTTGGATAATGGATGGATGGACAGTTATCGTGTTCATGCTTGGTTTCTCAATCAGTTGCTGTGAACAGCACATTGACCATATAAGCATACGTGGTTATGTTGAAAAAATAAAGATAATTATTTAAACTATTCTTTTTATTAGTTGTTCTAAAAAAGTGTTTTGCGACTTGTGAATGAAACAAAACTGCAAAAAATGTGAATCGCAGCGTGACACCGCTTGAGAACCAAACTTTTAGGTAATTCAATGATGCAAATGAGGTTTTGTTCCCAAAAAAGTAAAGAAAAAAATCACCAGATCATTTTGTGCACAATGCAGATTAACATTTCATGCCTGTGTGGGAGACGTATGACTTTTTAGCTATGTGTGATTGCATGTCACAGGATGGAAAGGCACATAGCAAATCAAAAGCGTCCTTTCATTTCCACAAACCCTCTTCCCAACCTTGGCTCTCCACCTCGGGCAATGCTTACAAGCCGTCATCAGAATCACAGGCAAACTCGTGCTCCAAATACTCGCACAATTTTCCTTTTTGGCGTAGTTTCATTCATGAGAAAACAAGGGGTCATTATTCCTGAGAGGACTAAGATAATAGTAACTTTGCAATTATTCACGCGCAGTGTATGGTCTGGTTTTACAAAAATGTGACATTTGCTGTTTAGAATTACAAACATTTTAAGTTCAATATATCATATTGGGGTTAAAAACATTTTAAAAAGCCAAACATTTTCTAGAATCGGATTTTTTGTCCAGATGAAACCAAGGTCAACTTGGAGCAGAATGATTGGAAAAGAAGAGTAAGGACGAACCATGGCATACAACGCCAGGCAGTGTTTTCACGTGTGGCTGCGAACTGCTTCTTACGGAAAATGCAAAAAAAAAAAAAAAAAAAGGGAAAAGAATGTTTTATAGGTAATGTGTCTGTAACTGAAGTAGCAAAATGACTTGAGAGCTGTATAGGATGAAAGTCTCCTCATATTCAGTCGAATCCAGAAAACATTACATTACATACATTACATTACGGGAAGGTGACTCGCAGTGAAGTTGGAAAATGATAAAATAGGATGAAATAGTAATATTGAGAAGGGAATGAAATATAAATATAATAAACATATCACTATAATACACGGCACATTGGGTTTGGTTTCCTCCCACATTCCAAAAACATTAATGAGACATCCTAAATTGCCCCGAGGTATGATTGTGAGTGTGGCTGTTTGTCTCTATGTGGCCTGCGATTGGGTGGCAACCAGTTCAGAGTGTACCCTGCCTCCTGCCTATTGACAGCTGGGTTAGGCTCCAGCACTTCCGTGACCCTCGTAAGGATAAGCGGTGAAGAAAATGGATGGATGGATGTTTCAATATAGCAAACCTTCCACTTAGTGAAGAGAAAAGTGAAGGCAGCAACATCCACAAATGAGCAGCATGTGGTTGCAGGGAAGGCCTGGCAAAGCATTTCCAGCAATGAAATTTTGGCAGTTTTTTGGGCTGCAGACATTAACTGCAAATGATTAGTATAAATATTAATATACCGTATCATGTCGATAACAGTACAGTCTCTTTGTCCAAATACCTTTGGGTACTTGAAAACTGGCATATGCCCAATTTTTTCGTATCGCTTAATCACTTAATTGATTGAAATAAATAGATAAAATAATAAATAGAAATAAATAGATGTAAAAGCAGTACTATCAACAAAAACAAAATATAGATATGTAAGTGAGACACTAGAAATAATAACTGATTGTTCAAACACTGACATGAGTGTGTCTTTTACTTCATTATAGTAAAAATAAAGGAACGCAATTTCAATTAATGCAGTGGAAAGTTTATAGGAGCCTGAGAGCATCCTGACAAAGTACATTCCACTAAGTTGAAAAACATCTTAAATTACATATCATCACAACAACCTTAGCTAAGTGAGTCCAATTCTTATATTTTCTGTTAGTACATGTACATGATGGTGATCTGTGGTTTCCCACAACTGATCTCACTCTTCAAGAGTTCGATGCCAGCCAGACTTTGAGGCTGCACTACATGTGACCTCTCATGTGCTAACGAAGGAGTTCAGGATAAATCCTTCCCACAGAGCACCTGACTGCACATGCCATTAAGAGTCCTCCATTAGCTGCTCTGGACCTTCCAGGAAAATATCTGCATTAAACGTATTCGATGGTAGTCACATTCCTTCAGCGTACTGCAGTTCTTTTCAAATCACGGAGCAAAACCCCAATAGTATTTCAAATACGTTTCTTCTGTATTATAAGTATTGGATATCATTGTTTTTTTGTTAGTTTTTTTGCTTGTTTTTCAGGCATTTTTAGGATAAGCGGCTCAGATAAATGGATATACTATCTATCTATCTATCTATCTATCTATCTATCTATCTATCTATCTATCTATCTATCTATCTATCTATCTATCTATCTATCTATCTATCTATCTATCTATCTATCTATCTATCTATCTATCTATCTATCTATCTATGTATACACATAGGGTGGAACAACTGGTTAGTGCGTTGGCCTCACAATTCTGAGGGCCGGGGTTCGAATCCTGGACCCCCCTATGTGGAGTTTGCGTGATCTCCCTGCGCCTGCGTGGGTTTTCTCAGGGCACTCCCGTTTCCTCCCAAAACATGCATTCATTGGAGACTCTAAATTGCCCCTAGGTGTGCTTGGGAGTTTGACTGTGGTCTGTTTCCATGTGCCCTCGAATTGGCTGGCAACCAGTTCAAGGTGTACCCCACCACCTGCCCGATGACAAATGAGATTGGATCCAGCACTCCCATGATCCTTCTGAGGATAAGCGACTCAGAAAATTGAGTGATGGATTCATGTTGTAAATGTATTTGAATTTAATGTAGTGATTATATTATCCAGGCGGCACGGTAGAGCAGCTGGTAAAGCGTCGGCCTCACAGTTGTAAGGACCCGAGTTCAATCCTGGCCCCGCCTGTGTGGAGTTTGCATGTTCTCCCCGTGCCTGTGTGGGTTTTCTCCGGGCAGTCCGGTTTCCTCCCACATCCCAAAGACTCTAAATTGCCCCTAGGTGTGATTGTGAGTGCTACTGTTGTTGGCAACCAGTTGAGGGTGTACCCCGCCTCCTGCCCGTTGACAGCTGGAATAGGCTCCAGCACTCCCCGCGACCCTCGTGAGGATAAGCGGCAAATAAAATTGATGGATGGATGGATTATGTCATTCACCTTTTTGAACTTCATTTTAACTTCAGTCAGATGTGGGAATAACCATTCCTCCTCACAAATTTACAGGAGGACAAATAATACACTTAACATTGTCCATTGTGTATATTTTTTTCTTTTACACAATCAGTTCAATTAAAATATAGATATGCAGTATAATAATAATGGTAACAGGCGTTATTCAATTTGAAAGAGTAGACGGAACAGATTAGCTGAAACGTCATCATGTCACGTGACCTATGACATGGAAAGCGTTTGATAATGTTCCCAAGCGATACTAACGTGCCGTGATGTAATTCTTTTACCGCAACAAAAGTCAGTAATATGAATTCAAAATAAGATGTGTGGAAAATAACATTATGTACCTATTATCATCCGTTACTCGAAGAACGTGAAAGGAGACGTCAAACGTCTTTACAAGTTACAGAAACACCGCCCGCCCGCGACAATCGGAATGTCAAGGACACTAAAACGCGCGCTAACGGTGCAACGCGGGAAACGCCGCTCTTGTTAGTTCAGTTGTTTTGCCCCGGCCGCCAAAAAGGAGCTCGAGTCTTGTCTTCTTTTGACGCCATTTGGCGAGAATAAACTCGTTACCCCGGCGAGCTCGCTTGCTCATTTCTACGTTGCGTGGCCGTTTGAACGCTTTGTGTAACTCTCTCCTCGGGCGGATGTGCGTATGTGCGGAACACGCGGGCGAGTTTGAACGAGTAGCTAATTTAAGCGGTCACATCCCAAGATGGAATCCTTCCAGAAGGTCGAGAAGATAGGAGAGGGCACTTACGGGGTGGTGTACAAAGCCAAGAACAAGAACACGGGAGAAACTGTGGCGCTCAAGAAGATCAGGCTGGACACGTAAGTCGCCTGCGAGACTCCTGGGGTTTCGCCCAGCCTAGCTTTGTGGCCGTGGGATGGCGTGAAGGTCTCCATGGGTGCTGGTCATTTGGTCACCACGTTCAAATGATTTGCGGTTGTTAGCTTGCTGCTAATGTTGTCCAGTGTTACACTGTAACACCAAACTCGTCTGTGTATACATTGTAGATAGCGCTGGATGTTAAGCAATTGATAAGAGACCGCTCTCATATTAAAATGTTAATCAAGAAAAAACGACTTCAAGTTCATGCTGTGTGAGTGAGACAATTATAAAGTAGTTTCTCCCAACCTATATTTAGCCAATACATATCTTACAGAAATCCCACGGCGCACCACCGAACAAAAATATCAGAAGTACAATTACTAAAATAAATCATTTTTCCTGTTGAATTGAACTGAAAAATGATGTACTCGCAAGAAGACAGCTTATTCGGTCTTACGTTTGCCATCAGGTGGATCCACAGGTTTATTGTACAGTATGCCACCTCATGGAAGAGCATTTAATTGGCGTAAAAATGTGAACACAGATGTATTAGCATTTAATAATAATGTTTAGACAGATTAACGGTGAATAATTCTGCAGTACACCTGATGATCTCTCTCATGACACTCTAGTGTGCTTTGGCGTCCTGGTTGGGAATAATTGATAGACTTAAGAAAAAGAGAAACATTTTATTTTCTTTGCATTTACTGGAAATTGGTCATCATAAAATAGTAATAGTAATAATTTTACAGTTTTAAATTCATTTATTAAAATTGCCAGGACTGTGGAGTAAAATCCGCACTGTATTGCAGTTCTGATATTGAATATTTTTTTTGTCTTTTTGGTGTTATTACTCTTTTTATATACTGTTATCTATTGCTCCTGCTGTCACTCCCAGTATATTATGTGAAAATGTGTCTGTATTTTTTTAAAGGTTTGTAAAAACATTTTAAGTATGGTACATGTTTAAAAAATAACACAGGGTGTGTTTAAAATCCAATGCCACTACCAAACAAATGTCACAAGAAGTACATTATACTGAATTAAGGATGAGCTTGTCCAATGTAATGAAACATTTACTTTGTGTGCATTTCATGGCTTCATCCTTTTGCAATGCAGCAGGTGAATACACAAATTAAACTAGCTTTTTCCATTTGGTGGAGGAACAACCTGTTTTATATATTACTGGGATGGATACATATTTTTCATTTTGATTTAGGTGTACCTAATTTAATATAGTCACTATTTATTTATATATGTTTTTTTTATGCAATTAGGGAAACTGAAGGCGTTCCAAGCACTGCCATCCGGGAGATTTCCCTCCTCAAAGAGCTCAGTCACCCAAATATTGTCAAGTAAGCACCAACATCCAATGACGTTTTTCTCATATCCCCCGTGTTACCATTTAGTAATTTTTGAAGGTTGCACGATGTCATCCACACGGAGAACAAGCTGTACCTCGTCTTTGAGTTCCTCAACCAGGATCTAAAAAAGTTTATGGATTCTTCCATCGTCAGTGGTATACCACTCGCTCTGATTAAGGTAAACATCATGTCCATCTCACCTCATTTACCTTCCATCCTGGATATGAATTCACTGACATTTCCTTTCTGTCTTTAGAGTTATCTGTTCCAGCTGCTGCAAGGCTTGGCATTTTGCCACTCCCACAGGGTTCTCCATCGCGACCTGAAGCCACAGAACCTCCTCATCAATGCTCAGGGTGAGATCAAGCTGGCTGACTTCGGCCTGGCGAGAGCGTTTGGTGTGCCTGTGCGCACATACACACATGAGGTAAATGAGGAAGTGTGCTTCTTTATTCGCGCTAGCGCTGAGTGATATGGGACAATAGTCTCATTGTGAATTATTTGTTTTTATTATTATTATTTTGTAAACCAATATGATTTTAATTGAGCATATGGTTTTGGGGGGGGGGAGTTTGTTGTCTACAGCATTATTCACTAAACACAAAGAAATCTTTCTATACTATGACCAACGTGACATTGGCTACGATCAACGTATGAGCTATAACAGCACATATAAACAGTTCCTTCCTTTAGGTCAAGCCTAAATGTTATGAAAATGATCAGTACTGTACATTAATGACTTCAACTCCAGGCTAGGGCTGCACAATTAATAAAATTTCAATTGTGACTGTAATTTTTGGCAGCCACGATTAAATGAGCCTGATCGTCTTTTTTTTTCCTACAATTAAATACACTGCAATTGGCGGCATTTGAATTCAAATTTCCATGTTGACACGGGTGACTAGCAGTGAATGGATTCAAATATAGTCACTGCTGCATGTGAAAAGTGCTTTGGACAGCCACCAGGGGGCGAATATACAGTGCAGTACAGTATACTGTATTTAAGGCTTTATTAAGCTGCCAGGCAAAAGAGAGGAAGACCAAAGAAAAAGTTGATAGATGTTGTGAGGGAGGACATGAGGACAGTGGCTGTTAGAGAAGATGCACGAGATAGGCTTAGATTGGAAAAAGATGACACGCTGTGGCGACCCCTAACGGGACAAGCCGAAAGGAAAAGAAGAAGAAGAATTAAGCCCCGGCACTGCACTCTTCTGCCAACTTCATTCGAAAAGTTTCAACAAGCATTGATGTCAAATAAAGTAGTAATATTTTGAGGCTCATGTGGCAACGAGAAACAATTGCACTTTTATTTTTGCAAGCAGAAGAAACGGTTTGATGGGCCTGCAAAAATACATTTACTCTGCGTTGTCCACAGTGTATCTTAATTCAAAAAGTGGTTTATTTATATATATTGTAGTTTTTGTAAAGGTTTTTTTCATGTCTTTTCACATAGTACTGTAAATATCTGACGGAGAGTAACGTTAACTTAAAAAAAAAAAAAAAAAAATGTCGGGAGCATAGGACAAACTGAGATGACGACCCATAATGCCCGGACTCAGACTACAAGACAAATTGTCTTTTTTTTTTTTTTTAACGCTGTGTTTGTAATTATGTTATATGTTTATCAGGTGGTAACACTGTGGTACAGAGCACCCGAGATCCTGCTGGGCTGCAAGTTTTACTCGACAGCTGTCGACATCTGGAGTCTGGGATGCATCTTTGCTGAAATGGTATTGTCTCCAGTAGGGGTGGCCATAATGAATTGATTGTTATAATTTAATGGCGATGCTAACTATGGGGGTAGACAAAATGAAGTGGATTACTCACTGCATACTCCAGAATCCCTCGTGGCTTACTTTGAAGAACAATAACATGACAGATCAACTTAAGCAAGATGCACACAGACAAAATTTTAATATCTTGATCATTCATTGAGCATCATAAACCAACGAAGAAAGAGTTCCAAAGATTGAATCTCCTATCCCAGAAAAAAAAAAAAAACCTTTTCCATATACATACAGTGTATATTTAATTATTGATCATTTATTGTCCCATTTGTTGATCAAGGCAATGTGGTTAAATTCCCATTCCAAGTTTCATCTCCTCATCTTATGTGTTCAACAATATCTTCCGTTGTTTTTGAGTCAGCAATTTTTTTCTTGGAGGTGCTTTAAGTAGCCTCGGCAATGTTGGAAAATCCTCTTTTTCCGTTCTGTTAGTTTTCTTCCTGCTGTAATTTCTGGCTTTGAAAATAATACTAATCTTCCCCATCCAGTTGAGGGTTTTCAGAGTTGACCTTTCCTCTCTTTTTCCATGACTGTCATTAAACTAAACCTCCATAAATGTCTGCTCTCTCAATCCCCGTGGCACTCTGAAATCCTTTTTTATTTTTCTTTCTTTCTTTTAAGATCACCAGGAGGGCCCTGTTCCCCGGCGACTCCGAGATAGACCAGCTATTCCGCATCTTCCGCACCCTTGGCACCCCGGACGAGGCCACGTGGCCCGGAGTCACTTCCATGCCGGACTACAAACCTTCCTTCCCGAAGTGGGCCCGCCAGGATTTATCCAAAGTGCTCCCTCTCCTGGATGAAGACGGAAGAGATTTGCTACGAGTAAGAATGTTTCCCTTCCGTTATTCGTTTCTCACAAGGAAGATTTCCATTCATCGATCCATCCTAGCTACTTATCCTCACAAGGGTCACGGGATTGCTAGAGCCTACCCCAGCGATCGTCGGGCAGGAGTCAGGGTATACCCTGAACAGGAAGCCAGGCAATCACAGGGCACATACAGACAAACAGTTGCACTCACAATCACACCTTGGGGCAATTTAGAGTCTCCAATTAATGCATGTTTTTGGGGATGTAATAGGAAACCGGAGTGACCAGCGAAAACCCATGCAGGCACAGGGAGAACATCAAAATCCAAAAATAATTTGGCTCTTAAAAGTACTGTATATCTTGGCTCATCTGTCCCGGCGGAACAATTCAATACTTTTCCACTCAATGGAAGAAGGCACAAATATCCCGCATGTCCCCAAACTTAACAGACCTGGATTTTTACAGGAAGTCAATCAATGTTACAGTATACAGTAGATATAAAAAGTCTACACACCCCTTTTCAAATGCTAGGTTTTTGTTGTAAAAAATAAAAATGACACAATCATCGCAAAAGTAAGAGGCTGTACACACTTGTGCAGCCACTTTATCACAATTTTTTATTTTTACCCCAGCTATATAGTTGTTCACGTTACAGCTCATACTGTATTTCTTTCAGCTTGTCCCGTTAGCGGTTGCCAGTGTGTCATCTCAGATGAGCGCTCACATTTGTTTGGCACAGTTTTTACGTTGGATGCCATTCCTGGTGCAACCCCTCTGCATTTACAGATCATATAAATGGTGGAAAAGACTTTGGAATGATTTATCGTAGTCTTATTGTTTGATATCACATAACCAGATGTTTGAACAGGGGTGTGTCGACTTTTATATCCACTAACTATATACTGCTTGTGAGATGTTTTTATGGGGGGGGGCGTAGATTTTCTCTACTGGCGGAGTTAAAGATAAGGAAACTACAGGAGAGACTGTACATGTGCTTTGCGCTTGTCTTTCAGGAAATGCTGCACTACGATCCAAACAAAAGGTTGTCAGCGAAGAATGCGCTCGTCCATCGCTTCTTCCGTGATGTCACCATGCCGCTTCCGCATCTGAGACTCTGAATTGTGCAAAACGTCTTTAAAAAAAAAACCAACTGGTTCTTGTCATTACAATACACAATCGGTGACCTCACTTCATGCAGGTTAAGAAAGAAAAGCAAAAAAAACTATGCTGATGAAGCTCATTTGATACTTTAGGAAAATGAGATGTTCTTGTCTGTTCTTTAGACCGAACATTTGCACCTGCTGTTGTTCAGCTCATTGTCGCCGTTGTTGTCTGTTTGTTGGCTTTTCAGACATTGTAGTTTTGTACCATAATGCCCTTTTTGTTTTTAATATTCTCGTTTTGGCCTTAGGCTACCCAAATTTTAGAAATTAGACATTGTTCGCACAAGTTTTCGGGATAGTGCAAATACCAATTTTCATTGGTCATTCCAGTCTCCTGCCCAAGACCTCACCAAAAGTGTAAAGCTCTTATTTCTCATATTTGTGCATACGCAGGTGATGTCGGAATATTTCCTTTATTTTCAGATTTTACAGTCTTTTGTTTGCTGTCAAATCTTAGGTACACTATTTTACCCACCCTTTATGAACCCTGTTTTATAGCGACCGCTTGTTGACTGTTCGGAAAAAAATAAAAGTTTATAAACTATTTAGCTTCAGTCAATTTTCTGGTCATCGTCTGGCAATTTGGGAAACTTTTTTTTCACTTTTGTTTTGTTGAATGAAAACCATAGATTCAACTCAAGTGAAACCTTCCAAGAAGACAAAATTCAAGTATCTAATGTACTAAACCTTTTAAATGCCTATGAAACACAAAGTATCACTCAAACATGATCAGTTACAGTATTTAAAATGAGTTGCTTCTTGTGATACATGGAAAAAAACAGTTTGTGTTAATCGGCGTGTGCTGTCTTCCAGAATATTAGGACATGAAGCTCTAAGTCCGGGGGAATATAGTTTGCATCAATGGTTTGTTTCCTTTGTTCAGTTAAGGAGGGTTAGGAGTGTCATAACTGCTATCAAGAATTGAATGTAGTCTTACACCCCTTTAATCAAATTGTATGTATTGATTAATAGCAACATCTCCTGACGAGATGGTATGTACAGTATTGTTCATTTTATTTTGTGAAACAGCTAAACCTGATCAGACTCTGTTCACAGAAATCCACAGTGCAAAGAGGGAAACAAAACAGCGCTAGCCAGCTAGCAAATACCATCAAAAAGACAATCATAATCTAATATTGCTTTGGCTTGAACTGAATCTTTGCTAAGGTTCCAACCACTGCTGTCGCATGTCATTACATGCAACAAGCAGACTAAATCAGTGGGGGATTGCACTCGTGTTTGTATTTCATTATTACAACATTAACTATAACTCAATCAGGCCGAGTTGGATTTCTCATTATTCGTTCTAATCACAAGCAGGGAAATATTTCATCGGAACAAAGCACGGCTCATGTAGGAGCTTAGTGGAAGCCAGCAGGAAATTGGGAAATGGCTGCAGATATTTAGACTCCCTCTCCGCTGCAGCAAAAGGACACGTTTTACTTGACTGGTAACTCTTTTCCATTGAGTGAGTTAAAATGGAATGCATTAAAAAAAAAAAACAAGCAATCAAATTCATGACAAAAATTGACAGACATGTCAAAGAACACTACAAGCTAAGTAATAAGTACCAAATCCCTCTGGTCGGAATGTTGTCAGCAGTTAAAGGTCACAATGTGAAGAAAATACACATTCATTAATGTTCAGTAAACTCATTGTGGTACAATATAAAGGCAATATAGTACAAAAAGTGTATACAAAGTCCACTGGCCAGTATACTCACATGATGCATTGTGGTCAAAACTACTTTGTAGCTACCACAATATGGGTTTGGGGATTATGTGTTTTGGTGCTAAAAGTCAAGTTTCTTTTTCATGACAAGTTTGTAGAGAATTTGGTAGCCATCATCCCAGGCATAGAGCAGCTGCTCCAGGGGGTTGTACTTGAGGCTGGCGTGGGCGCCGTAACGTTTGGGGAAGTAAACCAGCGGCGCATCCTCATTGCTCACCATGTCGTTAACGTCGAAAACGCACTGCACATGCGAGCGGCCGGGTTGCTCCGTGTTGTAGACCACGTACAGCGTGCCGCAGATGACGAAGCCCGCCTCTGCGTTCTCGCTCGGGCAACTCGTGTCCCACGTCTGCTCGATGCCCAGCGAGCTGGTGTCTATTTTAGCCAAAGAGATGTGCTGCTCATTCTGTCGTGTTGAGTAGATGGCCCACAGGCCTTCCTCATCCACAGCCAGGTCCATTAGTGTCTCGGGGCTCAGGCTGTATACTGGGATGTACTCATGGTCTGGAAATACCACGCTATCTGTTACAGACTTGTTCTTTAAGTCATATTTGACCAGCATCATCTCATCTGCCCGGATGACGATATAAGCGTGGTTACTGTAAACGACGTGCCCCGTACCCCGCCAGGCAGAGGGCAGCTTCAGCTGCCTGGAGTCGGACAGGCCCCGCGAGCGAGTGAAGTCTGGCACAGTGGAAAATTCCAAGATAGTGTCTTCATCGGTCCCGTTAAAGATGAAGACCTTCCCCGAGGCCCCGCCTGTGTCTCTGGTCCACATTCCCTTGGAGCCGCCAACTCTCTTCAAGATCTTCATGGCCTTTATGGTGGAGAGCATGTCATTGCAATCTAAGGAAAAGAGCAATGCAATCGTGTCATGCAAGACAGGAATTGCTTTTCATAATTCTGACACCAATTTAACAAATACCTTGGGTGACTCAAAATTCCATGGGATTTTTTTTTTTCCTAGAAAAATGTTTAATACTTTTGAAAAATAACCTACGGACTGGTCATAAAAAGTCTTGAATTTGACTGCTTTATTTCAGCGGATACCCTGATATCAGAATGAGTGCAATAATTTGATTGGATGCTTTGTAAATTCAATTATTTTCTGATGATCCTTTGACATCTTTACTTGTTTACATTCATTACTTGCCAAAATTATTTGCCCCAAACCTCTAGTACTGAACCACCGCACTAAGGCATTAACCCATTCATGGCCAGGGTGGCAATTTTTTGCCTTATTGAAATAAAAGTCTCCTAACAGGCCACAATAAAGAACACTTTAAATACCACTTTTTTTTCCCGTTTATGGTTAAGTTATATGATAACTTTACTAATTTACAATCTCGTCCCAAAATTGTGGGACGCTGCCCGCGAGAAGGTACTTGGGTTTTCTTAGTAGATCGTCCCAAAAAGCAGGATCAGATTAAAACACTTAAATATTTTGATATACTGAAGGATATAATGCGTGAAAATCATGATGTCCCAAAAATGGGACGTTGCCCACAAATGGGTCAAATGGTTACTAAAATTAGATGTTCAAAATAACCTTCTAAAAAATTTGCAAAATTGGATTTGTTTCATTTCTCTACCCAATAGGAAGGAATTTAACCAAATCCCACTCATTTAAATTCATTCTGTCCATTGTCTCCTAGCTGACATGCTGACGACATGAACAAGTTGACAAATGCAGACTCAGTTTTGCTAGCTCACTCTTTTTAATGACTTACTTCAGATTAAAAAAAAAACACACACAACGTGAGTAGAATAATTTTCCCATCATTTTCTTCATTACAGGAAAGTAGGCCAGTTGGAGGCAATCACAGAGTAGTTCGTGCTGAACATTGACACAAGACAGTGCCAATTTATACAGTGTAAAATCTTGTAATCAAATGTTAAAGACTTTTGGCCCCCGGTATGTTCTTCCAAGCCACAAATAATATTTTGCAGAGGTCAGCTTGCCTTGTCTAAAAGAACATGAATGCTAGAATGCTGGCCTCCACTCCCTGAGAAGGGTTGCGTCAGGAAGGGCATCCGGCGTAAAAATTGTGCCAAACATATATATGCGTTCATCTGAGATGACACGCTGTGGCGACCCCGAAAGGGACAAGCCGAAAGAAACACACACATTAAAAAATTTCCGATTTGGCATTCGTCATAGATATGGTATCAAGAGATTTTGATTCGCCCAAAGGTAAGGTAGGTAATATGTTTAAGAAAACAATTCTATAGATCCTTGAAAAAATCTGCCTGGGACTTATTGAAGTCCAGATTTCCATGATGGTTGCTGGCAACTCTTTGTTCTTGAGCCTGGTGCCCCTCGTTTTCCTCTTGATAATACCCCATAGATTTTCAATTGGGTCTAGATCTGGGTAATTGCCTGGCCAGTCAAGCACTGTGCTGCCATGGGCATTAAACCAGGTTTTGGTACTTCTGGCAGTATGGGTAGGGACTAGGTCCTGCTGGAAGATGAAATCTACATCTTCATACAGATCTTCAGCAGCAGAAATCATAAAGTCCTCTAAAAGTTCCGGTAGATATTAGCACCACAAATCATGACTGACTCTGAATATTTCACACTGAATCTCAAGCAGCTTGGTTTTTGTTCTTTACCCATCTTCCACCAAACCCTCGGATCTAGATTCCCGAATGAAAACCACACTTGGCATGCGGTTAAACTTTTTTTTTCACATAATTTTTAACATAATTTTGGCTAATTATTTTGGGGACCCCTATGTCTGTGGCAGTTTTGTGAGTCTCTGAACGACTTATCACGCATATCCTGTAATTTTTTTTATTGACTCGAAAAAAAGAGTGATTTTTATTTTCTCTAGTGCTATTTTTGGCTTACATAATGTGAGTTTGTGTTCCTGATGAGATTCCCTGACCTTCCTCCGCTGTGTGGGGCTGCACTGCCTTCTCCACAAAGATGCATTTGAAACAGAATCATGAACGGCTTAAGGCAAGAGGCGGGGTACACCCTCAACTGATTGCTAAATAATCGCAGTGCTCATAGAGACAAACAACCATTCACACACTTTGACACCCATGGAAAACATGCGTGTTTTTCGACTGTTGAAATTCACCGCAGTTCCCAGAAAAAACCCATGGAAGCACGATTAGAACACGTAAACTAGACACAGGAAGGACGAAGCCTGGGTTCGAACCACCAACCTTGAATCTGTGAAGCGACTGTTCTGACCACTTGCTGTGCCACTTTGCATTTTTGCTCATATTTATTATTTCTAATGATTTATGTCATGTGAAGTTAGCTTGAATTTGGAAGTGTACAATCTCACCCGTGAGTTTGAAGTATTTGGTCTTCTGTTTCTCCTGCACCTCAGTCACCTGCTGCTCGACCAGCCTGTCGTCCACATCAACACACGGCGGAGCCCCGTTCTGGGTCTCCAAGTAGTCCAGTTCACGCTCCACCCGGTCCACCCGCGTCCCCATGCTGTCTAGGCTCACGCGGAGTGTCTCCTTCTCCTTATCCAGGTTCTCAAGCTGAGAAACCATCTGTTGTTTGAGTTCCCGCAGCTCTGAGGCGTAGCGGGTGGCCTGTTCATGCCACAGGGAGATGCGGTCCTGTTTGGAGTTGTTTTTTTTTTTTTTTTTTAAGAAGAAGCCTAAGGTTAGATAAGCAGGAAGGGATTTTTTCAATGTAATCAAAAGACTTAAAAGTATTCCTTAAGAGAAGCACTAATAAGGGTCTGACAGTTTTTCACTCAAGAAGAGAGGGATGTCAAAGAACAATATTTACGTGGATTTTAGTCAAAGTACCATAACTAGAAAATATAGTGAACACATCTCCAGTGTTCCATGACACCAAACATATTGCACTAAAAGAAAACTATGTCTTCAGAAAGAGCCTTTCTTGAGACTTTCCACACAGGATATTGACGATCAAGTAACAACTTCCTTGATCTGCCTGATAAATGCGACGCTCTTAACGTTCCACTTGCTCTCCTGTTTTAACAATACAGACAATTCGAACGATCACTTTATGTTGTCCCTGTGTCAGAAGTTGGAGAAATGGAAAATAATTGATAGAGTGGCGTTCAAAAGCCCAAGCTATACATTTGCGAAAGCTCAGTTTTCCACAGAATTTCCACACATCTGCATTTCATTGCCTTTGACCTATCCCTGGAAGTTTCCTGGCGGCTCAACAAGGAGAGCACTCTCACCTCGATCGCAAGCAGTCGGCGCTCCAAATAGTCGATCAGGGCCTGGTGCTGTGCGCTGGCCCAGCACACCGCACAGATAAAGACCACAAGTCCTCTCATTTTGTCTCCTGGTGCTACTGTAGACTGGCGAGTGTGCGGCGGAGCCGGCAGATCCCCAGAGGTGGGCTGGAATGTCCAGCTGAGCTGACTGGGAGGAGCCAAGAACATCTGGTGAAGATGGAAGAGACAGGCCTGATTTCCCCCCCAACCCATCCCCACCTCCCGTTTGCTCCTTGGCTTCTACCTGATGACAAAACAAGGTAAATGTACTCTTTAAATCCATCTTCTGCTACCGTTTTGATTTTTATATCACAGCATGAAGTGAAGATTTGATCACAATAAAAGCCAATAAGAGCCCTCCTCCTGGCCAGGCATGTGCCTGAGTAGCATGTGCTACATGTGCACAATCGACATTGTCTCAGATTATTGCACTACTAGTCACTTTAAACCGCACACATATCTTGACGTATCTTTGCACAATGGTCATTGCACTGGACTATTGTTTTACTAGTCATTTTAAATTCCATTTCCAAATTACTGGCAATCTTTTCCTGCTCAGGACCTGTTTTTTCCAATGTCTTTATGTCTCTTAAAGTATTCTGTCCGTTGACTTCCTGTTGTTGTACTTGAGCGACTCTAATTACAGTACTGGAAACAATTTTTTTGGACACATTTGGCAAATAAAGATGATTATTCTGATTCTGAAACATCTTCAGAATTTGACATCTTAAAATTGCTACTGCCTTGCTGATATACCAATCAAATAAATGATATACTTATATCCATTGTGGGGTTTGACCCAATTCAATATTTCCGGTTATCCATTTTCCATACCCCATTTCTTGGCTATATAAAATCAAAGATAGATGGATGAATTTTCTTTTTCTTTTTTTAAAAAAATGTGTTTGACTAACAAAACAGTTTTAAATCGAAAGCGTCCATTTTACAGTACTTGTGGCAGTGAGTAATATACTCTTTATGGCATCATCGCCTCTCTAACCATGATCTTTAAAGTCCCATGTTGCCAAAGAAATGCATGTTGAGACAGATGGCACACTTTTCATCATCGCATCATCATTTCATCCTGAACAAGCTTGATGTTTTGTTCAAATCTGTCAAGGAATTGTGAGTACTATATACAATAATTTATTTTTATTGAAGTAGCAGCAGTACTTGCAGGACGTTTCTTTGTTATATTGTGTATGAAGGCTAGCATTCCTCTCTGACCTTACAAAGCATGAAAATTTGTATGGATCGACAAATTGAACATTATGTTAAAGAACATTTAGGTTGTCGCTTGTCTTTGTTAGATCACAGTACTTTTAATTACAGGACTGACGAATGGAGGAAGCAAAACGGTAGTTGGTGTGATTAGTGGTCAAGTTAGTCTGGTTCTCTGTCATTATTTCCACCTTCCAAAGTCTTTAAAGATCAAAAGCCAGAAGGAATGATCTCCTTGTTGTGCTGTATTTTTTTCCCACTTGAATGTAAATGTGCTCATGCTGTGATTCATAGCCATTTTCCAGTAGTCTCAACTTGAGTTGGTGTGTCATCTGTTTCATTTTGGCCAGTATGACATAATTCCAGTAAAGGCACATGCGAGGAGAAATCCTGGAAAATGGCAAACTCATCACGTTTTTTTATTCTACGAGGCTGAAAATGTTATTTAACTTGTCATTCACACTCTCCTTTTTTAACTATGTGATGAGGCACACGTGAGGAGAAGTCCTAGAAAAATGGAAAAACTAAAAGATTCTCTAAAGCTGAAAATGTTTAGTTGCCTATCATCCTCTTTCCCTATGCAGATACACTTTGTGTATATAAAGTAAGATGAAAAGCGTTCTAAAAATTATGTGAAAAGTAGTAAAAGGTCATTAGGTAAAAGCTCATCAGAATCAGAACCAAAATCACAATCCCCCACCCCTCCCTCAAGTATGTCAAAATACACAAGGCAGCTGGAGCCGCTTTAGTATTGCAATGTGAACCCACCTCCCCCAAAAAAAAATCAAGGTGAGGTCCACCCTCAATTGCTCACCCACAAAGGGATATATCCACACCACGTGCATGTTTTTAGAACGTGGGAGGTGGGAGGACGCCGGACAAGCCATAAAAATGAAAAATACAAGCAGAGGGAAAACATGTCAATGATATACAAGAAGGCCGGGGTTGAGATTCCAAGCCAGAAACACTTGTGAACCAAAAATACTAAAAATGACATGTAAATTGTTCAAAGCAGGTCCCGTGTTGGGCGGGCATCCAATTGCTGTGCTACACGTATGTACATCTTGTATAGTTACTAATAGTATTCAATTAGGGTCTTAAAGCATAGGATTTTAGTGTCATTAATATCCAAAAGCTAGGCTCCATCTACAATGGAGAAAAGTGTGTGCTTGTGTTCAAATTTGAATTCAAGGCATTCATTTTTTTTAAAGCAATTTGCCTACATGGTCATATGTCGTGTTCAGTGATTGGGCAGAACGTTGTGAAAAGTCCCAAACCATGCAAATGCATGCAAATTGTTTTGCCTGCCACATTGAATGAAAGAAGGAAGGCCTTTTATTGTCAAGTCAAAAAAAAGATCAGATATCTGGAGGTATGTTCTGTTTAATGTACTGTACTTCTTCTTCTTCTTCTTTTCCTTTCGGCTTGTCCCGTTAGGGGTCGCCACAGCGTGTCATCTTTTGCCATCTTAGCCTATCTCGTGCATCTTCCTCTCTAACCCCAACTGCCCTCATGTCTTCCCTCACCACATCCATAAACCTTCTGTTTGGTCTTCCTCTCGCTCTTTTGCCTGGCAGCTCCATCCTCAGCATCCTTCTACCAATATACTCACTCTCTCGCCTCTGAACATGTCCAAACCACCGAAGTCTGCTCTCTCGAATCTTGTCTCCAAAACATCCAGCTTTGGCCGTCCCTCGAATGAGCTCATTTCTAATCCTATCCAACCTGGTCACTCCGAGCGAGAACCTCAACATCTTCATTCTGCCACCTCCAGTTCAGCTTCCTGTTGTTTCTTCAGTGCCACCGTCTGTAATCCGTACATCATGGCCGGCCTCACCACTGTTTTGTAAACTTTGCCCTTCATCCTAGCAGACACTCTTCTGTCACATAACACACCAGACACCTTTCGCCAGCTGTTCCAACCTGCTTGGACCCGTTTCTTCACTTCCTGACCACACTCTCCATTGCTCTGTATTGTTGACCCCAAGTATTTGAAGTCGTCCACCCTCGCTATCTCTTCTCCCTGTAGCCTCACTCTTCCCCCTCTACTTTTCTCATTCACGCACATATATTCTGTTTTACTTCGGCTAATCTTCATTCCTCTCCTTTCCAGTGCATGTCTCCATCTTTCCAATTGTTCCTCTGCATGCTCCCTGCTTTCACTGCATATGACAATATCATCTGCGAACATCATGGTCCAAGGGGATTCCAGTCTAACCTCATCTGTCAGCCTATCCATTACCACTGCAAACAGGAAGGGGCTCAGAGCTGATCCCTGATGCAGTCCCACCTCCACCTTAAATTCCTCTGTCACACCTAAGGCACACCTCACCATTGTTCTGCTACCATCATACATGTCCTGTACTATTTTAACATACTTCTCTGCCACACCAGACTTACGCATGCAGTACCACAGTTCCTCTCTTGGTACTCTGTCATAGGCTTTCTCTAGATCCACAAAGACACATGTAGCTCCTTCTGACCTTCTCTGTACTTTTCCACGAGCATCCTCAAGGCAAATAATGCATCTGTGGTACTCTTTCTAGGCATGAAACCATACTGTTGCTCGCAGATACTTACTTCTGTCCTGAGTCTAGCCTCCACTACTCTTTCCCATAACTTCATTGTGTGGCTCATCAACTTTATTCCTCTATAGTTCCCACAGCTCTGAACATCCCCTTTGTTCTTAAAAATGGGAACTAGAACACTTTTCCTCCATTCTTCAGGCATCTTTTCGCCCGCTAGTATTCTGTTGAATAAGTTGGTCAAAAACTCCACAGCCATCTCTCCAAATTGCTTCCATACCTCTACCGGTATGTCATCAGGACCAAGTGCCTTTCCATTTTTCATCCTTTGTAGTGCCTTTCTGACTTCCCCCTTAGTAATCATTTCCACTTCCTGGTCCTTCACTCTTGCCTCTTCAACTCTTCCTTCTCTCTCATTTTCTTCATTCATCAACTTCTCAAAGTATTCTTTCCATCTATTTAGTACACTACCGGCACCAGTCAACACATTTCCATCTCTATCCTTAATCACCCTTACCTGCTGCACATCCTTCCCATCTCTATCCCTCTGTCTGGCCAACCTGTAGAGATCCTTTTCTCCTTCTTTCGTGTCCAACCTGGTGTACATGTCTTCATATGCCTCTTGTTTAGCCTTTGCCACCTCTACCTTTGCCCTACGTCGCATCTCGATGTACTCCTTTCGCCTCTCCTCAGTCCTCTCAGTATCCCACTTCTTCTTCGCTAATCTCTTTCCTTGTATGACTCCCTGTATTTTGGGGTTCCACCACCAAGTCTCCTTCTCCCCTTTCCTACCAGATGACACACCAAGTACTCTCCTGCCTGTCTCTCTGATCACCTTGGCTGTCGTCGTCCAGTCTTCCGGGAGCTTCGGTTGTCCATCGAGAGCCTGTCTCACCTCTTTCCGGAAGGCCGCACAACATTCTTCCTTTCTCAGCTTCCACCACATGGTTCTCTGCTCTACCTTTGTCTTCTTAATCTTCCTACCCACCACCAGAATCATCCTACATACTACCATCCTATGCTGTCGAGCTACACTCTCCCCTACCACTACTTTACAGTCAGTAACCTCCTTCAGATTACATCGTCTGCACAAAATATAATCTACCTGCGTGGTTCTACCTCCGCTCTTGTAGGTCACTATATGTTCCTCCCTCTTCTGGAAATAAGTGTTCACTACAGCCATCTCCATCCTTTTTGCAAAGTCCACCACCATCTGCCCTTCAAAGTTCCTTTCATGGATGCCGTACTTACCCATCACTTCTTCATCGCCCCTGTTTCCTTTACCAATATGTCCATTACAATCTGCACCAATCACAACTCTCTCGCTGTCTGGGATGCTCAGAACTACTTCATCTAGTTCCTTCCAGAATTTCTCTTTCAACTCTAGGTCACATCCTACCTGTGGTGCATAGCCGCTAACCACATTATACATAACACCCTCAATTTCAAATTTTAGTCTCATCACTCGATCTGATACTCTTTTCACCTCCAAGACATTCTTAGCCAGCTCTTCCTTTAAAATAACCCCTACTCCATTTCTCTTCCCATCTACTCCGTGGTAGAATAATTTAAACCCTGCTCCCAAACTTCTAGCCTTACTACCTTTCCACCTGCTCTCTTGGATGCACAGAATATCAACCTTTCTCCTAATCATCATGTCAACCAACTCCTGTGCTTTTCCTGCCATAGTCCCAACATTCAAAGTCCCTACACTCCGTTGTAGGCTCTGTGCATTCCTCTTTTTCTTCTGACGCTGGATCCGGTTTCCTCCTCTTCTTTGTCTTCGACCCACAGTAGCTGAATTCCACCGACGCCCTGCAGGTTAGCAGTGCCGGGGGCGGGCGTGTTAACCCGGGCCACGACCGATCTGGTATGGGATTCTTTAGATGAACGCTCATATTTGTTTGGCACAGTTTTTACGCCGGATGCCCTTCCTGACGCAACCCTCTGCATTTATCTGGGCTTGGGACCGGCCTACAGATTGCACTGGTTTGTGCCCCCATAGGGCTGCATTGTTTAATGTACTGTACAATATGGGTATTTTTGTTGAGCATATTGTAATGGTTTAGTTGATTTTGGATATGTGCCACCAACCCTGCGTGATTTTTGAACAGGTGAAAATAAGTAACAAAGGGAGGCTACTGCCACTGTGGTCAAGATGGAGTACACATTTAGAGCCGTAACTCACTCTCCTGGGATTATAATCTGGAGAATTGAGGTATTTATGTTGTTTCCTTTCACATACTGTCATGACAATGATGAACACCGTTACAATGAAATGGCAAAAACAGAAATCCTCCCCTCGCGAAACAGAAAATGGAGCTTGTTCCAGTTCCTGAGAAGTCATATGGACACTTTTATGAGGGTGACTGCTATGTTCTTCTCTATGTAAGTACAAAATGGATCCAGCATCCTAGTCTGTTTTTAATGCTGCTAAGAGTCCTGATGAAAAATGATTCGCGTTCTTTTCTGTTAAGACGCTTTTCTGTATGACTCGTGCAACTCCAGACCCAGAAAGTGAAAAGCGCCCTGCACTACGACATCCACTTCTGGATCGGCTCACGGTCCTCTCAGGATGAACAAGGCGCAGCGGCCGTTTACACCACGCAGCTGGATGACTTTTTGGGTTCGATGCCGGTCCAGCACAGAGAGGTTCAAGACCACGAGTCCGATGTGTTCAGGGGCTACTTCAAACAAGGAATAATGTGAGTGAAAGTGGAAATGAGGGGAATCGAGCCGAGACGATCCCAGTCATTGTGCTTCCTTCTGGGTCAACGTAGCTACAAGAAAGGCGGCGTTGCATCGGGCATGAAGCACACTGAAAGCAACACCTACGACATAAAGAGGCTGCTTCATGTCAAAGGGAAGAAACGGGTGGTCGCCAAGGAGGTGAGCAGAGGTTTCGGGGTGCTTACGTAACGCCGAAGCGAGGCACAGAGCGCCTTGTGTACACACGCAGCTTCTTCTGCTCCAAATGGTTTCAGGTGGCGCTGTGCTGGAAGAGTTTCAACCTCGCCGACGTGTTTTTATTGGACACGGGTAAGGCCATCATCCAGTGGAATGGGCCGAAGAGCAACAAACAGGAAAGACTGAGGGTAAGATGGGCAGCGGCGTGTGTGACCGTCTGCGGCCTGCACGCAAACGCTCTCAAAACAGAAATACGTACTGTGCACTAGTTCCCCTTCAGCGCAACTAAAGCATTCAGGTTCTCATTTCAAATGTACTTTATAGGATACTTTTGTAATAATGCAGTAATAATTCTGAATACATGTATAAATGTACTAATTACTGATCAAGCTTGAACTGTTAATGTATTTACTGCTAAATACGTTTCAAAACCCGAGCAAAATCTTTGTAATTACAACTTTTTCAAATGTACACAGTAGTAACTACATTTTGTGTTTTTTTACATTTGTATTTAGCACTAAATACATTTTTATACAAGTATGATAAGCTCTACATTTGTAAATTTTCAGGCATATTGCTACATTATGAAACATGTAAGCCTACTGTGTTGTAATTATTTCATTTTGACACACTCAGTAATTGCTATATTGTTGTGTAGGCAAAATGTAGTAGCTACTACATCGTTATGGATGCAATGTACAGTACTGAATTATTACACAAGGACTTAGTATTGCATTATAAGACATCTCCAATTAAGACATTGTTATACATTTATTCTGCTAATGATCCTACATTTTTACAAAAGTATTCAGTTGTAATAACTAATTAACATAAATATATACAAACAAATACAAGCAGCATTATTACACAGATTTATACTTAAAAGTAAAATAATCGCTAGTACTGTCCAGTAGTGTTCTTAGAAAGTAGTTATTACTGTATTATTGCAGATATACCAATTGAAAATTATCTACAAATTATTGCATTTTTTACAAATACTTGATACGAACTATATCACTACACAAATGAATACAGACTGGTGAACACTAAATTGTACACTAAATATTATTACACCACAAATTTCTCATATTACGACAGTGTTGAATGTGTACAAAGTATAATCCCTGCATTATTGAATACGTCCTCAAAAATATTAACTGTCCTGTCATTACACAAATAATAGCTCATTTTCCTTCGTCATTTCCTGAGTTCAAAGTAATTACTTTATATCATAATTGCTCACCAGAAATTATAACATTATCTGATGAGTAGCACAGAAATTATTCTATTCTCAGGAAAACGTTTGTCAGGTATTAAAAATGCTGGATGAAGCAGGTGGAGACGATAAAAAACCTCCTGGTGTCTGTTGACCTGCTAGAGTATGTTGTTGGCCAAAGACATCCGAGACAGAGAGCGGGGAGGTCGGGCGGAGATCAAGGTCATCGAGGGCGATGCGGAGGACAACTTCGCTGAAGACATGAAGATTCTGACCGGCGTTCTCGGGGAGAGAAGCGTCAAGCTGACTGATGGACTTCCTGATGAAAACCATTACCAGGAACAAATGGGCAAAGTCACTCTTTACCAGTAAGCAACCCGCCACCAATGATGGCGCTTGGTGTTTCTTTTAATCCGTGTCAGGGTTCCTTTTTGTGGAAGACGTTTGCCTGCACTTTTTTTCCAGTGTGTCAGATGCCAAAGGTCAGATGCAAGTAACAGAGGTCGCGGGGAGGCCACTTGTTCAGGAACTGCTCAACAGTCACGTGAGTTGCTTTCATTAAGACAACCTGTCTTGTTTTTGATGAGCACCTAGGCCTATGACTGTATTTTCTGTTGGTCGTTTTTGGTGGTTCAGAGAGTCCTCGGGTTAAGACAATCTCGATTTAAGATGTTTCAACTTTACAACACCCATCCCCTGTCCGGCATTTTGTCTGGCTAATGCTTGTCCGTGTTTGTTCGTTGGGAGTATTTTTGCATTTTTCGCCCTCCTTTTTAGAAATTATGCCCCCAAAAAAGGAAGATGTGTCTTTTAGCAATGCTTCTGCAGCCAAAACAAAATCCATTACTATGGAAATGAAGCTCAAGATCATAAAATGATTGGAGAAAGGAGATACACCAACACCACCAAGGCTTCAGTCGGTCGACCGTGGTGACAATTATTAAAGACAAAGCCCATATTTCAGCGCATGTGAAGGGTTCCGTTCCTATGGCGGATACAATGATGGCAAAAGAAGGTTCTTTGATACTTGTCGAGATGGAGAGGATTGAGGACCAGGTTCCTTCGCAGTGACTAAGCACTCCCTCCCTTCTTCTCCATCAACCTCTCAGCCGTAATGCTAAGTACATCATCTTGTTTATTTCACTGTATTTGTTTTTTTTATACAAAATATTTTGATGTAAATTCTGACTTTAATGGTGGAATCCGACTTAAGTCGAAATTCGAGTTAAGTCACGACTGAAGGTAACGGATTTCAGTCGTAGACCGAGGACTCCCTGTACTTGCATTGCGAAGTATTTTTTTGAAGTGGCGCTTGGTGTCAAAGGTTAGTGATCCCTTGTTCAAACTCATACAGGACTGCTACATCCTGGACCACGGTGGCTCAAAGGTATTTGTTTGGAAAGGGAAAAAGGCAAATAAAGCTGAGAGACAGACGGCCATATCCAGAGCTTTGGTGGGTGACACGCATCCCGCCATCCTGTTCTTGTAGCGTATAAAAATATGTGGTCACGTGCCATCAATTAAGCAGCCGGCCTCATTTAGGAGTTCATCAAGGCAAAAAACTATCCCAGCACAACCAATGTGGAGGTCATGAATGACGGCGCCGAGTCGGCTCTTTTCAAGCAGCTCTTCCACACGTGGACCGTGAAGGACCAGACTCAAGGCCTTGGCAAAGTACACACAAAGGGGAAAGTTGGTAAGCATAATTATCAACAAAAAGCAAACTGTATGGTATGATCATTGTTGGGCGTTAGTGATTCATCATGTTTTTATATACCATTTTTAGCTTCTGTTACACAGGACAAATTTGATGTCTCTCTTATGCACATGACGCCGGAGATTGCAGCACAAGAAAGGATGGTAGACGACGGCACAGGTCACGTGGAGGTATGTGATCATGCCTGAAACAATCCTCGCCAGCATCCCCCATCCCTTCTCTGTACTCCTTATCTAAATGCATCATACAGTTGATACGTTCATAAAAACTTTTGTGTTTTGGTAGCCTGCGTCAATTTTACAAAGTCACAAAGTCAGCTGAGATTGGTGACTTTAGTGGTGATAAGCTGTACTTAGAATGGATACGTTATGAGAATGCCATTTTCAATGAAAATATGAAAGAAAATTGTTTGTGCGGTATCATATCTTGAGCAAAGTTTTTTCTTATTGTGATTTTGATTAGGATCAAACTGCATTAGAGGAAAACTTTGCATACTTTGCAATTCTAGAAATTCTAAAGGGTTCACAAACTCCCACTGTAAGAAACAAAACTAAATTACCGTAG
Source organism: Syngnathoides biaculeatus (assembly GCF_019802595.1). Classification (NCBI taxonomy): domain Eukaryota; kingdom Metazoa; phylum Chordata; class Actinopteri; order Syngnathiformes; family Syngnathidae; genus Syngnathoides; species Syngnathoides biaculeatus. Next base: position 12,634,930 of record NC_084649.1, on the reverse strand, counting down.
CAAGAATTCAAAGAGAATTTAAAGTTTTTGTTTTCTATATTAAAGTAACATCACAATAACTTCTTGTGCGAGACGTCACATGATTGAAGATTATCACACGACTGCGATGCTCGCAGGTATGGAGAATTGAGAATGTGGACCTGGTCCCCGTGGATCCTCAACGTCATGGCTACTTCTATGGAGGAGGCTGTTACTTGATCCTTTACACTTACCTGGTAAACAACAAGAAGAACTACCTGCTCTACATATGGCAGGTGAGGTTCCAAAACGTACTAAGCCTCATCTTTGGAACTTTTAACTGTTCACCACACAATTTCTTTTTTAGGGGCGTCATGCCACACCGGATGAGCTGGCAGCATCTGCTCTTCATGCCATAGATATGGACCGTATGTATGGCGGGGCACCAGTTCAAGTGAGAGTTACCATGGGCAAAGAACCGAGACACTTTTTGTCCATTTTCAAAGGAAAAATGGTCATCTTTGAGGTACGAATGCGAACATATTCCTATTGCTAGCAATTCATGAACATAGATGGCTAAAAGGTAGCCTGTGACACCATGCAGGGTTTCCCAACCGTTAATGAGCTGGCACAACATATATTTTAAATTAGGAAAAATCTCCACACATACCACCCAGTATGCCACGAACGATTCTAATTTCTGAGTTGCAAAAGGCTAATTATGTACTTTGTGCTATCTGGTGGAAGAGTGTTTAATTGTTCTGCATGCCACTGTATATAGCTAGCATAGATAGATGAACAAAGGGACAAGTTGAAAGGAAAAGAAGAAAAAATAATTTGGGACCATTTAATTAAATGGGGCTACGGATGGCTGATTTATCTCACAGATCATATTCACTATATACTAAACTCAAGTCATAATGAGTGCTTTAAAAAGAATGACAGCATTTTTTTTAAAACTGGAAACTCACAGCCGAGTGTGAAGCAGCTTGGTTGAGAATCAGCACCTCCAAATCCGAGACCATGGTCCTCAGTCAGAAAAGGGTGGCGTGCCCTCTCCGGGTCGGGGATGAGATCCTGTCCCAAGTGGAGGAGTTCAAGTATCTTTGAGTCTTGTTCACGAGTGAGGAAAGAATTGAGCGGGAGATCAACAGATGGATCGGTGCTGCGTCTGGATGGATGTAAACTCACCATTTAATTCTCTTGCTGAGGTGTGTGTTGGACACAAAGAACCAAGGGAAAAAAAATCACACTTGAGAGGCATGGGTAATCAGACTTAAACCACATCTGTCAAGGTTTGGGCAGGAGGACATGGAAGGCAGGGCAAAAAACATGGAGGATCTAAATGCAAGGAAGTGGAGAGGCTAGGCAGGAGTCCAGGAATCGCAACAAAATACCGAATTCCATAAAAACACAAACTATACAAAGTCCAACAGCTAATAAGCAAAGTAACAAATAGAACCTAAAACAAAACGGAACTGACAACTTTGACAGACCAGCACGAACGAACAATGACATCAACAACAGACTGACCCAAATTGAAGGAAACCAGGGAGTTAAACACGCAGAGATTGACGAGACAATGAGGAACACCTAAACGAGACACGATTGGTCAACACAAGGGAGGAGGGTAACGAGAACAGGTAGACGCAGCTGACAAAATGAGCACACAAGACACGGAAAAGATGGAACACAGGAAAGTATGAGACTAAACCGACCCATCCAAAACATAGACCATGACATTAACCTTGTTTTCAGGTTCTGGGTTTTGATACTGTAATTTCCTTGAAATTTTTGATTAAATTCTAAATGGGTCACTCACTAAACTGTTCCATTTCTCAGCGGTACAGTACCTTTTTGTCCCTTTTGAAATCTTTTGATACAACCGAAAGTTATTATCCTAAAACGAACCCTTGTTCTGCACGCCATGGTAGGACACGTTCGACTAATGACTGTAAATCCACAGAATCCCAGTGTGATAACATAATTATTTTGTTTCTGCCCCATATCCTGTATATAATCCCTCTTGTGTTTCAGGGGGCCACATCCAGAAAAGGACTTTCTGACCCAGACCCACCAGTAAGGCTGTTCCAGGTTCACGGTTATGAGGCCTCCAATACAAAAGCCATTGAGGTTCCAGCACTGGCCACCTCTCTCAACTCCAACGATGTGTTTGTGCTCAGGAGTCAGAGCGTACTTTATTTGTGGTGTGGAAAGGTACTTACATGTAACGACGGTGGTGGTGAAAGAATTCAAAACACAATAATGACCTTTGATGGTTGTAGGGAGCGAGTGGAGATGAGAGGGACATGGCAAAGGAGATCGGCTCCGTCATAGGACACAACTCGGAGGGCACCCATGCCCAGATTGTTGCGGAGGGTCACGAGCCTCTAGAATTCTGGGACCTGCTCGGAGGCCAGGCTCCATATGCCAATGACAAAAGGTAAAGATGACTGACTGTTTGCGGACGCATGTGTGTGTATATGCATGTGTTTTGTCTCAGTGCTTTTGCAGGTGTGTGCCTTAATGCAGGGGGCGGCCGATTATTTTACCAAAGGGGCCCATAGTAGAAACTTGTTTCATCGACATCCATCCATCCAACCATTTTCTTTGCAGCTTATTCTCACGAGGGTCACGGGGAGTGCTGGAGCCTATCCCAGCTGTCAACGGGCAGGAGGCGGGGTACACCCTGAACTGGTTTGCCAGCCAGTCGTGGGGCACATCGAGACAAACAACCACACTCACAATCACACCTGGGGGCAATTTAGTGTGCAATTAATGTTGCATGTTTTTTGGGATGTGGGAGGAAACCGGAGTGCACGGAGAAAACCCATGCAGGCAGGGGAGAACATGCAAACTCCACACAGGTGGGTCTGGGATTGAACCCGGGACCTCAGAACTGTGAGGCCGACGCTTTACCAGCTGCGCCACCATGCCGCCCTTGTTTCACCAACATGCTAACCTCAATTGTGTCAAATATGAACTTGTTTTTTTATAATGCGGTAAATTGTTTTAATGATAGTCACATGACATATGCCATATCTACACACATTACCGTTATGTCACAAATCAACATTCACAAAAAAAACACGTCTACAGTCTCCATAATTGATTCTATATTTTTAAAGTGTGTAAGCATTATGAGCACACACCACTAGCTCATATCGTACTTAGCAAAGAATCATTAGTCATACAAATTCCTCTTTTCCTTCCACTGTGCAAGAACTAAAAATGTTATCATGACGACCACAGTTGATGTTGGCACAAGTATTATGATTATTTTTTGAATAGTTGCTATAAAATGGTTGGGAAAAGTCACTCAATACAGCAACATGTCTTTAAGTTGGCAGCACTGAAGACAGGTCCTTGCTGTTGTTGGCTCCCACTGCAGACACACATGCCCATTAGGATAAAAGCAGTGCACACTGAACGGTTTCTTTTGACAAACTGAGTCTGTCGTGTGACCGCAGGCTGCAGGAGACCGTTTTGGACCACGAACCACGCCTGTTTGAATGCTCCAATAAATCGGGACGTTTCATCATGACCGAGGTGACCCAATTCACACAAGATGACCTCAATGAAGATGATGTCATGTTATTAGACACATGGGACCAGGTAGGGACGGGATACTAAAAACACTCGTAGATAGTTTCATCTTGATAAATAATAATGCTTATTCTGCTGTGTTAGGTGCTTCTATGGCTCGGCAACAACGCCAACAAGGTAGAACGCAAAGAGGCAGTGGTGAGCAGTCAGGAGTACTTGCGCTCGCATCCAGGTGGTAGAGATCCTGAAACCCCGATCGTCTTAATCAAGCAAGGGTTCGAGCCTCCCACCTTCACAGGCTGGTTCACCGCCTGGGATCCTTACAAATGGAGTGTAAGCATTGAAAAAGAAAAGGTATAAACGAACAGTTGTTGTTGTTGTAGCCAAGTACGACGGTCGTTATTCCGTATCAAGGTCCAGAAAGTGAGCCATGTCGGCCGGGGCTCTCCACAGGTGTTCCACCGTCAGCGTGGACGGTTTTTGAGCACAGTTGACAAGATGATGCATATCGTGGGGGGTGACGTCACACAATGGCCATTTATCGATGATGTTGTCGAGTCGATCCTGATAGGTGTTAAGCTTGTGACACCAGCCCGAGCGGAGTTGCGATAGCGTCGATCTCACGGGCCGCGGGAGTTGTCTTTTGGATTCGGCTACCGGAGGTAGGCAGCCACCCAGCACGATGTTGGGTTTGTAGCCGGTGATCCCATTGGCTACAGCGGTTCGATGGATCGCCGAGAGGCCGCGCCTGTAGTCGACGGAAGGTTGATGAATGTACTGCTCGATCGATGGCTCGATGGCTCGATGTCTCGGACGGTTTTGCGCAACGCTATGGCGCACGATTCTTGCCTTGTCATCTCGTGATTACGAGGTAGGACTGAAGCGCGTATTGTTTTGTGATAATTACAATGTGCTCCCGTACCGGAAGGAGTTTCGACTCCGCATGTAGGTGATCGATGGAAGCCACTTTGTGGCAGCCCGTGGCGGTTCGAAGGACAGTGTTTTGAGCTGCCTGGAGGAAGTCTCAGTGAGTTGGCTTCAGGTTGAGAGTCCGGATTGGCACTGCGTAGTTCAGAATCGATCTTCCGATGGGCTTAAAACGTTGTAAGGATCGTCTCCTTGGTTTGGCCCTTCATGGTGCTGGCTAGGCACTTCAGAACGTCAACAGTCAAATGTTTCAGAGACAAACGTAATCATTTCATTGGCACTGTTTATAACGAAGCAAATGTATTTGTATAGTGCATTTCATACACAAGGAAACTAACTCAATGTGCTTGACATGATTAATTTCATTCATTTAAAACGGGGGGAGAAAAATACAAATGATGAAAAAATGAAAAAAAAAGTACAATTAAGACAATGAAAGAAAAGTGGTAATACTCTAAAACAAAAAAAATAAAAACTATTTTTTAGCATGAATTTAAAAACATTCTCACATTTGGGGCAGACGTCGCCACTGTTGGCAACTTAGTTAATTATGGCTAAAGGCTCATCCGGCGTAAAAATTGTGCCAAACATATATGTGCGTTCATCTGAGATGACACGCTGTGGCGACCCTAAAAGGGACAAGCCGAAAGAAACTTTATTATGGCTAAAGGCTGCTTCACTATGTTTGCTTTGGACTCTGCACTTCACTATTTAACCTGAGTCTCTCGATCTCGGAGTCCTCCTGGGTTTGTATTCCATAGGCATTTCTTTCAAGGTATTCAGGACCTAAACCTTTTACAGTGTGACGGCCATAAAACCTCTCAAGCTCATGCTGAACCGTCTAGTACGGGGAAAAAAATCTTGCAAGGTGACAATTGTGCAATGCTGCTCCGATGTCATTTGGCATGGGGAAAATTGGCCTTATAAAAACTTGAGCTGTAGAAGTCCGATAACCTCACGTCTGTCAGAATTAAACTTTAAATTACTGGTAAGTAGGAAGAAGGAATTGTATCAAAGACTTTTGGGTCAGTCTGTTTTCGGAGTACAAACAAATACAAAAAGGCAATAGAACCATGAGATGTGAAGGAATACGATGATGATAATGAACAATTTGCAATAGAAATGTGAACCTGGCTAATTTTGAACAGGAGAAATACTGATATGATGATGATTGCCCACAATTTGTCCCACAGTATGTTTGCTACTATTATCTTTGTTAGGTCTTATTTATTTTTTTAATCTGGAGGGATTTTGCAAGTGTACCTAATGAAGTATCTTGTTTTATTGTTTCCCAGGAGGGGAAGAGCTACGAGCAACAGAAGAAGGAGCTAGGGAATCTAACGTGCCCTGCTGATGATGTTGATGTATGTACGCTCTCACATGCATGGCGTGAATGGCAAAGAGGGCCGTGGCGCTGTACATAACAAGCTAATAAGCATCTTTTTTCGTTTGACTGACGTCACTTTGTAGGTTCACAGCAGTGGCGAAAGTGATGCGGGGTTTCATTTTTTTCCTGTAGAGGTTTTAGTCAAAAAGCCGGGCAGCGAGCTGCCTGGAGATGTTGACCCCACACACAAAGAGGTACTATCATTTTTTTATTTGAAATGCCAGATGCAATGAAACAAAGCCACAAAGTCTAAAAGTTCAAATCCAAAGTAAAATGTATTCCTTTCAGCGATACCTCACTGATGCCGACTTCTGCGACATATTTGGAATCACCAAAGACCAATTTGCAGGCCTCCCACGTTGGAGACAGCTCAACTTGAAGAAAGAAAAGGGCCTCTTTTGATATAATTCTAGCTTCACATCACACTTCCCGTATAGCCAACTATTGAGCTAATCCACATACACTTCAATCATAATGGGCTTTTCTGTTCTGATGGCAGACTTTACTGTTCTTAGTGTGCCAGAGGTTTACCTCGACCTGCCTTCATCTGAAGCTCTTTTTTGCCACCTGCTGGGCATAATTTTACAACACGGCCAGCTAAAAGATTAGTTTTGTTGGAAATGGATACATTGATAGATTTAGTGACATAATATGTAATTAACATTTTGTCATACTTCTGGCGGAGGTTCTGTACTTTGTTGCCTGCTTAAAACATTTGACATGAAAGCAAAACCATCATAAACAAAACAATCTTAAATCCTTTTATTCCAAAATTTCCTTTCAGTATGAACAATTGTCATTCTATTACAACATAACCTTTACTTCAAAATTTAAAATTACTCAGATACAAAAAAAATCACATAAGAATATAGATTTTTTTGCATTCTCCTTGGGGAAAAAAGCACATATTTGATTACTTACTGTTGAGTGAACATGTTGAGAAAACTAAAGTCCTATTGAAAGTCAAGAGTAGAGCAAAACCTTCTCGGTCACAGTCCCTTATAACATGAACTCTGTAATACAAATGAACTCGTTTAAAAATACATTTCTACAGCAACATGATGCCAGTGATGGAGTAGCAGACCGCTATCAGAGCTTTGAGTGGAAAAAAAACAGCAGATAATGTTATGCAAATCACGAGAAGTGTTCAACACCCATAAGGTGATAAACATGTTAATTGCAATAATGATAAAGAATCAACGTTCGTTGTAGTTCATGATAAAACGGTATAAAGATGTGGTGTGTGGAAATAAAAATGACATGTTCATGCAATCAATAGCTCCCAATAGTTGTTAAAAAAAAAAGTCCAACCATGCAGTCTTTCCATGCAGACACAGAGGACTTTGCTTGGTTCTAAAGGGAATGTTTGAATTCAAAGCACAAACTCTGAAAAAAGTGCAAATGCAGCCAATTTCCCCAAGATTGAGAGATAAAAATACAACTATCCTTTAAAGTCACTCAAGTCAGGCAGTGAATAAATAGTGGTTCCCTTCTGTTTACATAACCATCACTGAACACAAGCATCCATCTATCCATCTCCTGTAAACAATGCAAACCCAAACAGTAGCCACATTGAGGAGTACGTATTGCAGACAAGAGTGGACTTAAGGGGCTCAGGATGGTTTCACGGTATACAAATAAACTTTCTTGTTCAAGAAGCAGCTAATGAACACTTCTTGTACGAGTATTAAAAGAGAAGAGTTTAAGACGCGTAAGATATGGTTGGCAAATCAGCTTGTGAACTGGTAACTTAGAAAAAGGGGGGCATGGTGTTTTCTTAAATAAATTAAGACAACAAGCAGTTGGGGCCGTTTTGAGGCTCGGTGTTGTCTTTACTTGCTGAATCGTGAGGCAACTCCAAAGGCTCGTCCCGCTGGGGAGTGTCCGCAGACGCGTCTTCGTACGTACTTGCGGTGTCCGAGTCACTCTTGTCCGGGGACCGGTCTCGTCCGCCTTCGTTGCCGCTATCGTAAGGTCTCCGGTGCACGCCGTCTCCGTGGAGCGGCTCGTCCAATGCGAAGGAGGGAGCGGGATTGGTCATCCACTTCACTTTGGTCACAACGCTCCCTTCGTCTTCCTTAGCTGGATGCACATCCTCCGACGGCGCAGCGGCTTCTCCGGTAAAAGTAGACCGCACAGGATCGTTCATTTGACATCCTTGTCTCCTTGTGTTGACTTCAGTTTCATTTGTGTGTTCCAATATATGCATGTGGCTATTTCTTTCCTGTGAAGAGGAAGCAAACCTTCAGCACCAATAGCTATGGAAGATTACGGGCTTTGACAACGCTCCTGTGCTCAGAATCAATTGGCTTGTGTGTGTGTGTGTGTGTGTGTGTGTGTGTGTGTGTGTGTGTGTGTGTGTGTGTGTGTGTATACAATGTTTCCTTTAAAAAGTCACGTGACCTCTTTTAACATCTCCACTTCCTGCATCAGCGAGTGGACCAAATGCTCCAATTTCCGTTTGGCTTCCCGCTCTTGCGCCAGCTCCTGAGACCAAACACATGGGAGATTTTTTTGGGGTCACAAAGCCTCGTCTTGACCAAACTGGCATGTTTGTGCCACCGACTGCATTAGCCTGTCCGGCTTCTCTCTGTGTTTCGGCCAGCAGCTCCTCCACACTCTCCAGCGTGTCCTGCAGGACGTCCACCTGGAACAACAGTGCCTCACGCTCCACCTCCAACCCACGCAACTCGTGCACCGCCTCCTCGTAGCTGGCCTGCAGCTCCAGCTAGACAGGGTAACAAAATCGGCGTGGGTTGAATTCACGTGGCAGCGTGTGGGTGCGAGCGTACGCTTTTAACAAACTCTCAAGAAAAAGCCTCATCAAAGGCATAATGGAAATGACAAATGCTCATCTCCAATTATATTTGTAACAATAACAACAAAAGAATAGTCACCATTTCTGGAAGTCCCATTGAGAGGTCCTGGTCAGATTGCTGAAAGGCAAAACATTTTTAGTAAGTGAATTACAACACCCAAACATCACAAAGTGCACCAAATAGACAACAAGGCTTCCACAGTGACACTCATGTTTGGCCTTACATAAGCAGACAGGTCAGACAATTTGGAAACAAATTAAAGCAGTAAAACTGACACATTCAGTATTCTTAATCTGAAGAATCAAGTTCCTTGCTCAAACAGTCAGGATCATTACATCTTTAACAACTGTTGGCCATTTGACCAAACATTTATGACCGCATACTGGTCAAATTAATTTGTGTATGTCATTTGGAGGTACATCTCGATTAATTAAAATGTGGTAGAAACCTGTAATTATTTCAGTTCTCACACTTTCCAAGCCTAATCTTTACATTAAAAGACATTTATTAATTCCTGATTGTAACATAATATTCTAGTTTCTAGAGATGGTGAATTTGGAATTTTTTTTGCTCTCAGCTGCAATTGTCAAAATACATGTTAAAGAATCGTGAAACTTTTCATTCTGAATCTATAGTGTGCACATAACAGATCTATGATACGAGGTTCACTTTTGGAATTGTACTGCCCAGCTAAATTAAGCCTAAACCCAACTAAATGTCGCTTTTTTTTTTGTCCCACTGCACCCACCAGTGCTTTTAGTCCCCAAAAGCCTCAACATAATTAGTATGTAAAACTCTGGTTGAAATGTTTTCACAATCTTGAGTGGAAAAACACAACTGACCAAATATTAAAGAACCGCAACTGCAACTCCAGTGTATTCTCAAAAAAAATTCTGCTTTCTGTATTTTATACTGTCAGACTGGGCAGCTCTTGTATGTGTGCATCATTAGATGAAGCGATTTTCAATTACTGTACCATTAAAGATGTCTGTCGAGGGAAAACAACCATTTGCATTTAATTGGTACAAAAATTCTCATTTCCTAAAATGTTGGTTTTGGTCATCTTTCTACAATAACGAAATGCCAAATTCACATTTGCCATTAAGCGTTACCTGTCTGACAAGTATACCTAGTTAAATCTTACTGGGAGCCATCAGGTAAATTCCCTCACGCAGTGATTCCCAATCACTGGGCTGCGGCACATCGGTGTGCCTTAAGAAATTATCCATTTTCACCATAGTTTGAAAATGATTATGCTTGTGATTTTTGAGTAAATTGAGATAAAATCGTGATTATTTCAGAATATATACTTTTATTACATGGCGGACTGCTGTGAGATCTTTCAAGGGCGCTATCTTAGGAAAGAGGAAGAAAACTATTACAATGCCAGGTCTGGTGAATATGGAGGTTGCTCTAACAATGTGCTATTCTTCTGTGACAGGAAGTGTCAGGTGCTCAGGGCATTGTGATCAGGCACATTCACATGGTGAACCAGCCAAGAGTTATCCTGCTCCAGTTCTTGCATCTTCTCGGTACTGGACGACGCAAATCGTGAAGCATCTCTTAGTAAATGTGCTGGCTTATTATATGGCCCAAGATGAAGGTGCAACTTGTAATTTGGGTTTGAACAAATATTTTGTGTCACCTGTCGTGGAACGTTTTGTACACAAGTCACACATGTCTGTACGTAAAAACTCCAGATGAGTGACGTTCATCTCGCTGTACTGTGCCTCCTTTACCTGGCTGTCAGGCCTCCTCTTTAAGGTCCCTGGTCGGCTGTCGCTTCGCGTCAGACGCCTGGATGAGCTCTCAGACTGGTTGTTGAGCACAAACACAGCACTTAGCACGCACAAAAGCGTCAAGTCAACAAAGCTAGCTGCTATGCGGAAGTAGGTTAAAACCAATGTGTTAGCGCCCACGGAAGAAGTCACTAAAAGCTCAAATGATGGTCGAATGTCCCCCCGACTACATTAAGAGTAGTTGACTATTTAAAAGAAGGAAAGGACACATTCGTGTTAATTTCCAAAGGCTAGCCAACCCGAAAGCCGCTGGCGTGTCTTTCTCCCCGCTCACCTCCTGTATGATGCTACGGAGGGATTCATCCTCGCTACGCGACAACGTCCGCTTCTTCGGAGACCCACTGTTATCCAGAGAGACTGAAAGCATTTTTTTGCTGCCGTTTTACGCGAGTGGTGTTTATGTTAGACGGCCACCTCCCAGCTGAAGCAGTACGTGTTCCTCCTACGCCACAGCAGCGAGACAGTGATACTTACAGCTAAGGAAGGAACACCAGACAACAGCGACGTCGCCCGTCCTAGTTAAGTACGGAGAAGCACCAGGGACAAGTTTCCCAAAGTGACGCCGACAAATCTCGAACCTCTTCAAAGCGAGTAAAAAAAAAAATGGGGAAAATAAATTTAGACAAGTTCTGGGTTTCGTCTAGTAGCCCCTATACATTGTGACTGCACTGAACAAGCCACTTAAACTGAAACATTCAAGGTGCTCTGCAGGCTAAATTCAAGTTCAGAGGTCGCCTGGAGAGGCCTTATTAACAGAACAGTTTTCACACCATGAGATCCATAAAGTCCTTCAGTGTTTCCCCAGTCTTCATTAATCCAAGGAACATGTTTTAGTTTCGAAAGGTTCCTGGCACAACACCAAACACAATTGCACCAATAAAAGGCGATACAGGATGGAGCTGCTAGGCAAAAGAGCGAGAGGAAGACCAAAGAGAAGGGTGATGGATGTGGTGAGGGAAGACATGAGGGCAGTTGAGGTTAGAGAGGAAGATCAAGGAGATAGGCTAAGATGGAAAAAGATGACACGGTGTGGCGACCCCTAACGGGACAAGCTGAAAGGAAAAGAAGAAGACCGTACTGAAATAATGGTGCAAAGATTGCAGGTTTGATTTCGGGCTAGTGCCCCGATACCAACAACTATCAGAAAAAGTGGGAGAGTTACGGTTGTGTAAAAAACTGCCAACAAATCCTCACTTTTCTAGAAAATGCATTTTAAAATCACGGAAATTGTGCAATTACACGTGCAAAACTAATACTCTCCAGACCTTCATCTTTATGTCAAAGAAACACAATCTAATCAAAGCCGAGATTAGCACAACAAACTTCAACGTTAAATTGTAGGTCAAGTGGAATGTGTTAATGTAAAATGTTAGATCATTATTTGGTTACATTTGAGAGATATAGTTAAATATTTGTTTTCCATGGGAAATTTCATATGACTAATGCTAAAAGGCATCATATTAGTATGGTTAGTTTAATAATATATTATTAATGTACGGTTTCACACGATATATCTGTAAAGTAGTCCATCATAAAGTCCCACACAATTCAATGCATAGCCTCCTTAGAGACAATTCAAATAAAAGTAAACGGCAGCTGAATGTGGATTCATCCATTTGCATTTTCTTCCAACAACTTCTATTTTGGTATTTGCAATCAGGCATAAGTCAGTATAGTGATAATTGTTTTTTATTTTTACTTACTTGTTTTTCAGCAGACGGCTTGCAGTCTCGCATCTCAGTGAAGCATATTCCCTCCCTGATGCCTACAGTAAGTGCACACCTACACACAGCGACTTCACGACTGGCTTTGCTGTTATCATACACACTTCCATTTATGTAAACCAGGACGTCGACTTGAATTGCAAAAGAAATATGCAAAAGTATATTTGATTACAGGTAGTGGAGTTTTTCAACTCCATTGTTTCTCTTTATGAAGTTATTTAGTCAAATGGGTGACCAAAGGGACGGAATCAGTATTCTGCAAGTACTGTAAAGGTCGTGCATAAAAGCAGTTGACCATCCATCCATTTTCTTTGCCACTTATCCTCACGAGGGTCGCAGGGAGTGCTGGAGCCTATTCCAGCTGTCAACGGGCAGGAGGCGGGGTACACCCTGAACTTGTTGCCAGCCAATCGCAGGGCACATAGAGACAAACATCCACACTTACAATAACACCTCGGGGGAATTTAGTTAATTTGCAATTAATGTTGCATGTTTTTGGGACGTGGGAGGAAACCGGAGTGCCCGGAGAAAACCCACGCAGGCACGGGGAGAAGAGGCGACAGCCACAGAGGCGGGGCCGGGATCGAACCCAGGACCTCAAAACTGTGAGGCCGACCAGCGGATCCACCGTTCCTCCAGTTGACTACTCTATGTCAGATAATTTTATGTCAAGAGTAAAGGAATGTAAAAGAGTGTAAAAGGAAGGGAAATGCAACACAGGGTGATGATTCATTCTTTTCCCAGAAGATGTCACTAGTGGGCCATTGTTTCTACATCCAGAGAACTCATAACCGGTTAAACCTCAACTGTATATTGGAAGCGTCTTGCTCACATACTAAAACGACTTTTATTATGGTCAAGTGCAGTGTGCATTAAAAAAAAAGTCAGCTTCCTGTGTTTAAGAGTTCAAAGTTCATAAGACCGAGTGGGAAAATTACCCTTTGAGGTGATTGAATGATAGTTTTTAAAGTCTAAATAGCTGCAATATAAACTCATGGACTAATTGAAATATCAACCTTTGTTTTGTGTGTGTGTGTGTGTGTGTGTGTGTGTGTGTGTGTGTGTGTGTGTGTGTGTGTGTGTGTGTGTAAAACCCAAACATGCTGTTAACCGAGGAAGCATCTTTTTTTTTTGACGCGTTGTATGCAGAAGCATATGCAACTGCTACAAGTCTGCATCTGATCATTTGTTTAGGCTGTAGGGCGATCAAATTCAAGGAGAGATATGTACAAAGTATTGCATCATCGATTTGGTTACAGTCGTCCTCTCGAACACATGATAAAACAATAACTGTGTTTTTTTTAACCAAGAATAAATGAGTCATACACTGTAAAAAAAAAAAAGATGATTATATAATAATAATTCGTCCTAATAAGAGACCTTGCACCCTCCCTTCATTCTGTTCCTCTTGACTTGGTGACAGACCTAAAAGCCTTTTGTTGCCATCTTAGCCAATAGAGACGGATGACGACAGCGGGCAGCTGAGATATATAAAGAGCCCTGATTTTGACCGCCCTTGCACAATTTCCAGTGACACTTCTGCACACTCACACACCTCATGCGTGGACGGAAACTAGTACAGCGGACGCCAAAAACAACCATCGCACTGCACGTGATCGGGCTATGCATTCGCCAAGTAGAGATTTGGTCAACTTGCAATAAAGACACACTGGAACGCACTATTCTTCCCCACTGCAAAAGGGAACTTCTCGGTGCTGGATTAGATGCCACTCTGGTAGGATAAGGACAGGAGCGACGCACAACCAAGAGAGGGGATTTAACTGGGTAACGTGAGTTCAACAACAAAAGGAAACAAGCAAAAAAAAAAAAAAAAAAAAAAAAAGTTGCATTTCCTGCACGCATCGTCATGTCGAGGTATAACTTCTTACTGTGCTTGATGGTGCTCATCTCCCTGGGACAGTCGGGGAGCGATGAGCCCAATCTGCTGCTGCCTCCCGCCAGCGAGACGCCCACGGATGTCGGCCTGTCGCTCCTGGACGAGGACGCCGGTTCCCACGAGTGCTCCGCCTGTGTTTGGAGGGAACAAAGCAAAGTGCTGAGGCTGGAGACCATTAAATCGCAGATCCTGAGCAAGCTGCGTCTGAAGCAGGCGCCGAACATCAGCAGGGAGGTGGTCAACCAACTGCTGCCCAAGGCGCCCCCGCTCCAGCAGCTCCTGGACCATCACGATTTCCAGGGAGATGCGTCCTCCCAGGACGAGTTCATGGAGGAGGATGAGTACCACGCCACCACCGAATCCGTCATCACCATGGCTTCTGAGCGTGAGTATTCACGGACTTCGCCTCCTCCGACGCGCGCAGCGTCCGTAATTGCGCAACCCGGCGGACTTTTTGCACTTTTGAGTTTCTCTGCCCCATTCGCGGTTCATGACGCCGAGTGACACTTTTGTTGTTGAATTCAAATAGACCTCGGCTAATTGGCTCAATCAGCTGTTGGTGGCAGCTGTCAAAAAAGGGTGGGTGGAGTGGTGGGGGGGGGGGGGGATTACGTGTGAAGCTGATAAATCAATATTCAGCCAGCCTGATGAGCAGAAGGCAGCTTGACAACATGGCCTTTTTGTTTCCTCGGTGCAAACAATCACTCTGCTAATAATGATGATGATGATGATGATGATGGTCCGCCGTGTGGAGCAGGCAGCTGCTCTCTTGAGTCCACCTCCTGCTGCTGTCAGCATGTGGAAAGCTTCCCCCTTGTTTCACCTCGTTTATGTGTGCGGACGCATGACAAAAGCAGGCCGAATGTCAAGTGCATTGTTAATGATAACGCGGCTTTAAAATGCGGGGAGTTATGACGGCACTGCGAGCGGGCCCGACAATTTGCTGGCACTCTCCTCGTTCGCCATAAATCCACTGATAAACCGCAGGGAAGCCTCTAGGAGACATTTGATAAAATTACTGTTGAACCCTGGCAGCTGTGCTCTATCGCTCTTTTATAGGAGCCTCTACCGGTCTCCCTGCTGTTCATCGCAGTGAGAAAAAGTGTGTCCAAAAAGATGCCATTGTTCCCCTCGTGCAACGCCCCCCCCCCCGGCCGCACTTGCCTTTTTAAATGCGAAGTTTATAGGCACAGCTCGGTTTTTTTCCTCTTCCCCAACGCGGGTACACAAAGACGGAGAAGCACTCGGGGTCGAGGGGAGTGTGTGACCTTTTCCTGCAGGATCGTGGGGTTCAACAACATTTACACACGTAATATATTCTACACAAGGCGGATAAAACACGCCCCAAATAATCCGCTCGTACAAGCCTCTGAACAAAGATGGGCCGAAGCGCCTCATGTGCTCGAAATGAATAGCCATCTTTCATACTTGTACTTAAAAAGTGTCTGCAATCTGCTAAAATCTATCTATCTATCTATCTATCTATCTATCTATCTATCTATCTATCTATCTATCTATCTATCTATCTATCTATCTATCTATCTATCTATCTATCTATCTATCTATCTATCTATCTATCTATCTATCTATCTATCTATCTATCTATCTATCTATCTATCTATCTATCTATCTATCTATCTATCTATCTATCTATCTATCTATCTATCTATCTATCTATCTATCTAGTTACAACAGATCTGTATTCTTCAACAAAAAAAATCTGAATATAAAAAATATAGCTTGTTCCCCGTTTTTATTCTTTTTTTAAAGGCACTTTAAAGCACAGCTTTAGTGTTTGTGTGAAAGCACACATTATTAAACCATGGTCTTAGTAAATATTCGATTCTGATTGGCTGACAAAATCCGTCTAAAGTAGTTCCTGTGTAAAAATCACTAAAAATCATTGTTCCAAATTAATGCTAAATTAATCCTTAACCGTTAGATTAGATGAACAAACATAGGCACCTGACAGAGTTAGGTTTTCAGAGAAAGAAAGGTGAACTGAGTGAATTTAAAACACCAATGAGTGAAAGAACAAAATAGGTAATTAAAACACTTTCCAAATATTACCGTTGATGTTTTCCTGATGTTACCCTGCAACAATTTCATGCCGCCGTGCAGTCAATGAACACCGACAGAAATGACAGTTTCCAGCTTTAGAGTCTGCAACCAGAATGATACACCTCTATTTACTTAAATGTCACAAATTGTTACTTTTTTTTTTTTTTTTTTTTTTACCTAGAAGTCTGTAAATTGTGGTCTGGAAAGATGATACCATTTTATAATCTCAGATGTGTTTCATCCCCATCTTTATCTTTCATCTCCCTCACTTCTTATTTTGCTCTCTTTCTCTCACTCTTTATAGCACTCAATAGCTGTCTTTTTCAATCTCTCATTTCATGCAGTATCTCTCTCTATCACTATCCCACTCTATCGCTCTCTATCTATCTCATCTTTCTCCCTTTCTATCTCGCTCCATGTCTCTATCACTCTCTATCCATTGCTATCTTGTGCTCTCTATTTCTCTTTATCTGGCCATCCTTTATCAGGAGCTCCTTGAAATTCTTTACATTTTTTCCTCACCTGCTAAGACACATTTCTTGAAAGCCTCCATCGTTTTCTTTCAAATGTAAACAAACCCCAACTTTAGATGGTGCTCTACAAGTGGGGGTGTTATCTCAACAGTGACATTGCAAAATGTCTGATGGGATGTCTAATGGAAATGTATAGTATGGTTGATATATTATGACCGGCACAGTGGAGCAACTGCTTTGAGCGTTCACATCCCGGCCCCGCCTGAGTGGAGTTTGCATGTTCTCCCCGTGCCTGCGTTGGTTTTCTCTGGGCACTCTGGTCTTCCCGCATCCAAAAAACATCCATTCATTGGAGACTCGAAATTGCCTCTCGATGTGATTGCGATTGTTTGTCTCTATGTGGCCCGCGATTGGCTGGCATTCAGTTCTGAGTGTACCCCATCTCGTGCCTGATGATAGCTGGGATAGGCTCCAGTACTTCCGCGACCCACGTAAGGATAAGCGGCTCCGAAAATGGATGGGTGACGTATCATGACAATTTGTGAAAACAACTCTGTATGTAAATATTTATGTGATGAAGTAACTACTAAATGTTGCCTTGTGTGGAGTTTTCATGCTCTCCACACGTCTTTGTGCTAAATCAAGACCTACTCAACTTAATTGGTACTGTTCTATTTTACAACTGTCACTGTAGAAGAAATAATAGCTTTGCTTAATCAACTTTAACTTTAAACCTTTATGGGGCACATTCCAGCACTTAGAAATTCTAAATTTAGTCCATTAGTACACAATTTTTGATCACCACAAGATAATGGTGAACTAGCAGTCAGCAAATCTAACTCACAGTTCTGAGGTCGGTGGTTCAAATCCGGGCTCTGGCATTCCTGTGCAGAGTTTGCTTGTTTGCGCTGTGTCTGTGTGGGTTTTCTCCGGGTATTCCGCTTTCCTCCCACATTCCAAAAACATGCATGCTAGGTTAATTGACGTTAATTTTCTGTTTTATGTGCCCTGTTATTGGCCGACGACCAGTTCAGGGATTACCCTGCCTTTCGCCCTAAACTTCTGAGATAGGCATCAGCACACCGGCTACGCAATAGTGAGGATAAGCAGTTAAAAAAATGGATAGACAACATAAGGTATTTATAATGGCAGAAAAACATAAGTGCATATCATCATTTGCATGGCGGTACTAAAGCATTGGCAAGAAATGTGAAATATATTTTATGTGGACAAGTGAGTGACACAGTAATGTGACGCTTGAGCAAGTAGTTTTGAAAATTTCAATGCTGATCTGAAAAAATGTCCCAAAGTGAGTGTGGTGGTTCACTGGCCGGACTTCCACGCAGAGGCCACGGGTTCCGTGCAGCCTCAGTGAGGGTAGGAATGGCTGCGTCTCTTTTGTGCCCTGTTTTATGGCCGACGTCGCATGTTTATTGACTCGCGACCAGTCAAGAGTATAAACTGCCCTTCACTAAATAGGCTTCAGCTCCCCATCAGATGTCACAGATTTTATTCTCATAATTAAATTTCTCCACTGCTTGGGAGAACCTGGTTCTTATTGTGAGGTGTGTGGCTTCCAGTTTGACATTTCAATAAGTGACAACATGTTTTTGCATAGAATGAGTTGTGCCTTGTGTAACACTTTGCTAAACTAATCAAGCACATTTAAAAACAGTAGACAGTGATTCATCCATTTTTGGAGCCGCTTATCCTCACTAGGGTGACGGAAGTGTCGAAGCATATCCCAGCTATCAGGGGGCAGTTGATGGGTGGGCATATAGAGTAACAGTGACCACATTTTGGGGGAATAATACAATAAACAAGAAGGGGAGAAACTCCAAAAGCCCATTCAAATATGTCACAGCAATAGATTGTTGTTGTTCTTTGTTTCCTCTGATGTCATGACATACATTTGCTTCCTTGTTGTTTTGGGGTCGCTCGTATGCATGACATATCTGCTGTATCTGTCATATTTCAGTACTTGCTTCATGCTGGCGGCAGTTTTCATCATCTGCTGCTTCTCCCTCACACCACCTGCCCCCACCTTACCTCCTTTTTCATCCCTCAAGCCTCAATTGTTACCCATAGAAGAGTTGTGAGGAGTGCATCTTTCTCTCGCCTATAGGGATTAGAAGGGCCTTCCTTTTCGGTCTTTCTTTCTGTGATTGAAGAAGGACTTCAAACACGATACTGTTCCGCGCGCACGTCGAACCCAATCACCCTTTCCCGGTTATGCTCGCTCCCTTTGATGGCCGTGTGGGTTCACGCAGTACATACTGAAGCGGACCTGTGCCAGAGTTGCCTCTTAGTATTCACTCAAGGTACGTGTGGGTGCCGCAGTGGGGGTTTACAAAGTCCACGCTTCGGAGTGGCTAATTACTATGAAATTTCATGGAAAAGTACGGCTATTTATATCATGTTCTGGCCCTTACTGTACTAAATCATCCACCTCCATACAGGATGCTCTGGAGGGGACGCTGCTGTACATTTCATCCCTAACCGGTGATGTTTAGAGTAGTTCAAAGAGGACGGCGTTGTCATTGGCAATGATTATACTGTGAGGTTGATTGTGTAATTACTATGTTGGCATGAAGGTGATTTAACTCGAAGTGTAGTGGGGGGATTTGACCCCATATGTTTCTTGTTTGACATAAGGATAGGCCTGTTATCAGTGTAGTAATAATCAACATGCTTTTAAAAAAATGCTGTTCTAATAATGGTACTTGTGGGTTTTCACTACTACTGTTCACAAAATAGTACAGATGCGATACCTTTTTTTGCAACTTTGGACCAATTATGTACCTTTCTAATCATGGACGGTACTTGTTTTAGGGGTTCAATTGTGAACACTGTAGGGTCTTTAACAAAACGGCGTACCTTGGAAAAAGTAAATAAATGCCAATGGTGCCTTTTTGCTCACAGTACCCTAAAATACGTTATTTTTGCACCCCACTAGACTGATACATCTGTGGAGCACACCTGCAGGTGGTTGGTTCTGAAAATAGTACAACAGTGTACAACATTAAGGAACCGAGAAAACCTTTTCCTGACAATGTCGAGCCACATGAGCAGTTTTAGAAGAGATGCAACACATTTGTGGAATGAGATATTGGTTGCTGTAAATATTCTGTCTGTTTCCATGATTTTACATTTTTTCATTTTAAAGAGCTTCTAAATATGAGAAAGGGCTGCTGATTTTGTAGCTGTGCAGAGCAATTTGAAAATAATTAAATTGGACAGTGCACAGAGTGCAGTGAGCGTATTTATATTTAGCATCACATTCATTACATTTTCAAACTTTACCATTGTCAAATATTTGTATACCTGCTGTCCAGTGTGACAATTAATAGGCAGTATGTTAATTTATGTAACAGGTACATTCAGTCCAACCACAGGTGGGAGTGGTTGTGTGAGTGGTCTGTACGTGGAATTCATAGAAATACATCAACATACAATGTTGGACTGGTGTCAACACACATGGATTCTCGAGGACACCGATGCGCGCACACAGACAGTCGCACACACACTCAAGAGAAAAGTTCTCCTATTGACAAAAAGGGTCACAGAGTTCACAGCTATGTGATATATTGAAGAGGAGACTATTAACCTCATCAGGTCTCTTTCTCTGGCTGCAAAGACGAACCGGTAGTAACTTGAACACTTATCCCCCACCACACACACATCCACCAAACACTCCCACAAAAAAAAAACAAGTCTTTTATAGTGTTGACCCTATAAAAGGGTCATTTCCTGAAGGTGCAGGAACCATAAAAATTAAGAGGGAGAGCGCTAAAAGGACAGAGCAGCATAAGCCGGACTCTCTGTCTTCAACTCACTGGTAACTATTTGCGGCAAGTCGGTGACTATGTGAGGTTTTTATAGATTTATTTATTCCACATAGGTCTCAGTTTGACGATGACACTTGTTCGCCTTGTGTTGTGAATAGAAGAGCTCCGAGGGGAAGATTGCTGTTGAATTGCTCGGTCACCGGGGCATGACCGGTTTGTTTAAAAAGAAGTAAAAAGTCAAGAAAGGTCTGCAGGACTGTTGAAATTGCACAACATACTGTCAACTTTATGGCTAATAAAATTTCAAAGGGACCAAAGTCTATTAATACAGGGACAAAATTTCCCCAGGACCTCTGGAATCTCACTCCCTCCACCCTCCTTACTCTATTCCCACGCTTCTCTGCACCAGCTACTATAGGCGGCTTTCTTCTGCTATATTGCCTTGGCCTTTAACGCACACATAAACAAAAATATTAATCATAATCAGGACACACTCATAATTACATTTCGGTGGTACCGTATCACTGAGGGGCAAAAGAGAAATGTTGGGCTTTGTTTGTGCTGCTCATCTCTTCTGCGGAACATTTTGGGAGCGTGCGATGGAGTTAGGTGCATCTTGACTCATGCTGTGCGTACGAAAGGGGGTGGAAGAATGAAGGCTGTGAGTCCGCGGGGAGCGACAAGCATCCCAGCTCTATCCTAAAGGGACTGAAATCATGGAAGGGTTTTATAGGTACACTTAAAGAGACTCGAAACAGATGTTTCGTTTCACTAATAAAGGAAATAATTACTTTGGAGCAGTAATTAAGCCCTGTGAGGCGACATGGCTGAAGAGGGGGGTGGGAGGAGGAGTGAGAAGATAAAATGGAGATCATTGAGGGATTATTGTTGATGGATGCGTTCAGCCTCTGTGTGGTCGTATGGGCAAGCCATCAGTTTATGGTGGAATCCATTAAAACTAAGAGGCGTTTAAGAGGGGGAAATGCAACGCGGGCATAATGCTGGATCGTCCAAGGGGAGGGAGCAAAGTGTCGGAAGGAAGCACAATCAACAGTAGATTAGCTCACTTTTTTCACATGAAAATTTAATTAGCTCCATTTCAGCAGCAAAGGAGCGTGGCTTTTTGCTGTACTGCATCACCGTCTAAGCTCCGTTATGAACATTACGGAGATGTATTGGCCAATTATTCTTCAAGGAGTTTGACTTATACATTGTAAAGTACACTTTAATAAAGCTCATAAAGGGAATGGTTTTGTGTTGTATCGATATCTTCAACCAGTAAAGGAGGAAAAAAAATCAGGCATACAAAAATAATAAAACACCTGCTTGACCCTTTGGTCATGTGAGGAAATCCTTATAAAGTTTTACATTTAACTTGAGAATTTAGTCCACATTTCCACCAGCTGTTTTTTCTTTTAATTACTATGTGGATCAAGTTGAAAGTTATTGGCCTTGGATGTAAATGTATTGTTCCACGATTAAATCATGGCCTATTCTATATAATAATTAACACCTTCCCACTGAAATGTTCACTTGTGTAGCCTACATCATGCATCCATCTATTCATTTTCCATATCGCTTATCCTCACTGGGGTTGCGGGCGTGCTGGAGCCTATCCAAGCTATCTTCGGGCAAGAGGCGGAGTACACCCTGAACTGGTCCCCAGCCAATCGCAGGGCACATACTGTATAAACAAACAACCGTTTGCTCTCACATTCATGCCAACAGGCAATTTGGAGTCCTCAATTAGGCTAGCTTGCATGTTTTTGTGATGTGGGAGGAAACTGGTGTACTCACAGAAAACTCATGCAGGCACAGGGACAACATGCAAACTCCACATAGGTGAGTCCAATTTCAACCAAGATGGGCTGCTAGCCAAGTGCAGGCGATTTATTCATACTCACATTCACACCTATGGACAATTTAGACTCTTCAATTAACCTACTAATTTCTTTATTTATTTTATTTTTAAAAACCATTCCATTCTTCCAGGATTGTCCTTTATTTAGCTCTATCTATCATCCTTTCAACTCTGACCAGGTTCCCTTTGCGTGCTAAAGAAAAGACTACCCACAGCATGATTTCGCCAGCACCTTGTTTCACAGTGGGGATGGTGTGTTCAGGGTCATGAGCAGTGTTAGTTTTTCGCCACACAGAGCTCTTTGCATTTAGCTCAAACATTCAAGTCTGGTCTCAGCTTTACAACGCACCTTCTCCTTATGTTTGCTGTCAAGTTAGGTGGCAGCCATGTCTTGATAGATTTGCAATTGTGCCATCATGTTTTTCATTTTTGGATTATGGATTGAATGGTGCTCCTTGGGATTATTTTTTTTTAATAACCTAACTACTTTTCACTTCTCCACAGCTTTATTCGTGACCCTTAAGGTGTCTTCCTTCAGCTTCATAGTATTGTTGTTCATTCCCTGGTGTTCTCTAAGAAATGACTGAAGCCTTCACATAACTTGTGTAATTAAACAAGACACATAGACCTAATTTACTAGTTAGGTGATTACTGGCAAGTCATTGTACGTTAGGGGTATCAGAGTACAGTAGGCTTAATACAAATGCAAACATTTCATATTTCCCTTCACTTCAAATGTCACAATACATCCTTATCAGGGTTGATTGGACCCAGAGGCAGATGGAGGTAGAAGTTGTGGTGAATGGTTTATTTAAATAGAGTTTAGAGTGGGATATCCAAGGCGTGATGTTGGACCGTCAGGACAAGGAATGTGCAGGAAAAGGTTGCGTGATCAGGTGGAAGAGCTTGGCGGTGTGGCAGAACAGCGAGGCCGAGAGGGGCTCCCAGCAGGAGATCGATCGCTCATAAGAGCGGTGAGGGGGTATAGTGTAATGGCATGATATTTGCTGAAAACAGGAGAGAGGTTATGATATTCTTCCGGCACCCAGGAGAGGTCAACCAGTGTGGTTGAGGTTTGCTGGAGGGTGGGATGGCAGAAATCAGAGAATACGAATGGCATTGTGGACTTCACCCGGTGATCAATAGACGGGTCCAATCGATGGTGGGGTTGTGGTTTATGAGCCAAGGACTAATGGAGTCTCGGGAGAAGGAATAACAAAAAGCTAAATGGTTTCATGGTGATTACTTGAGATGTGTAGTGTAAACAGAGCTACTTGGTGGGTGATAGGGGAGATGAGTCGGCCATCTAGGTTTGTGACCTTTGTTGGTGAAGGGAGGGGTTTGCGAGGGAGTTGGAGCTGACGTGCTAAACCCTCAAGAATAAAACTATTATCCAGGCCGGAGTCATGTGATGAAGGTCATGCGGGTGGGAGAGATCAGCGAGGTTCCGCTCATCACGTTGCTCTCGGTTCGTGGTAAGCATGGTCTTTTGGCCTGATGGAGCATGTGGCAATGAAGTGGCCCGGTTGTCCACAATCGATACACAATCTTTGATCGGAACAGCACTGACATTCCTGAGGATCTAATTTAGTGTTGTCGAGTTGCATGGGTTCGTGGTCCCATCCATGAGTGATGAGGCGGTCGGTTGTTCACGATAAAGCAGAATTTCTAGCGATGCTGTGCCTGTGGAGGATACTAATCTGTGAGCTCTTGCAACCCTCTTTCTTCACCTTTCCCACAAACAATTGTCTGGGGAGATAGACAATAAAAGTAGGTCCTCGAGTCAGGAACTAGCTGTGAGCTTGTTCGAGAGTTGCTCTGAAAGCTTCTCAAACAATACTCTATAGCCCGGCGTCATGCCACCCATACTCACCCGCAAGATTTCTAAATTCAACAGAATAGGACACCACAGAAGTAGAGCCTTGAGTGATTGTAAGGAGTTGTCGAGTGGCTTCCCTGGCCTGAAAGGAGTAGTTGAAGACCTTTTTAAGTTCAATGGAAAACAAGTCAAATCATGTGAGTACTGGGATTGAATTATGACAGCGCGGTTGCCCATTTAGCAGCTTTTCCGCGTCGGAGGTTGGTGACAAATGTGACCTTGGAATGTTCAGTAAGGTAGGTCAATGGTTGCATATTGAATACTAGGGAGCAATTTCAGAGGAATTGGCTGCATGAACCTAGGTCCCTGGAGTATGGTTCGACTGGAGGAACATGAGGCTCGTACAGGAGGTTGGATTGATCGGAGGCTCCACGGTCAGAAGAAATACTCAAGGCGAGCACGGCGAGCACTTGGGAAGAAATGAGGGATACTTGTTGTGAGAGGCTGTTGAATGAGTCCATGATTTTCTCAACTTTTGTCCTGTGTCCCAATGCGGGTGCCTTGGTGGGTGACCACAGCTCTTACTGTCTCTGGGGTTGCTGGGCCCATGATGGCAAGAGTATGCTGTTACAAATCAGAATCAGAATCATCATTATTTTGCCAGGTTAGTCAAAAACACACAAGGAATTTGTCTCCGGTAGTTGGAGTCGCTCTAGTGCAACAACAGACCATCAATTGATAGAGAGTACTTTTGAAACACTACGAGAACAGTCACAGAGCTCTAAAAGGTTTCTAGTAATCAGGCAATGACAGTACATTTTATTTTTTTTTTTTTTTTTTGACAGTTGTACAAAGCGATACCCAGTCCTCTCGCAATTAGATCAGTTTGCATGCCTGATAGAACAATAGTCCAATACAATGACCATTGTGCAAAGGGCAGCAAGACACGAAGAAATGTATGACTAGTAGCGCAATAATCTGGGACAATGCTGATTGTGAAAATGTTGCAGATACGTACTCCCCAGTCGATTGTGGAAGTGGTACAGATGGTTGGATGATTGCTCAAGAACAGATAACAGATAAGCAAATAGTGCAGCATGGTGAAACTACCACAGTGAGTGGATAGGTTATATATGTAATATTTTAATATATGTAATAATAGATATAATATTGTATAATATAGCATAACAGTGTAATTAGCCCAGCAGAAAAAGGACAACAAAGGCACAATAAGAAATTGGCAGCATGTTATATTTGAATTGTAAGTTAGCTGTTTCAGAAGTTAGTTCAGAGAGGGAAAAAGCTGTTGGAATGTCTGCTTGTTTTAGTTTGCATTGTTTGGTAGTGTCTACCCAATTGAAGGAGCTGGAAAAGGATGTTGAGGGTCCGAGAGGATTTTGCATGATCTTGCCTTCCTTCCAGACGGCACGGTGGGTGACTGGTTAGAGCGTCTGCCTGACAGTTCTGATGACCGGGGGTGGAATCCTGGCCCCGCCTCTGTGGAGTTTGCATGTTTTTCCCGTACCTGTGTGTGTTTTCTCCAGGCACTCTGGTTTCCTCCTGCAGCCCCAAAACGCGCATTCATCCGAGACTCTAAATTGCCCCTAGGTGTGAATACGAATGCCAATATTTATTTGTTTCTGTGTCATTCCGCTCCTTGTGTGAAGGTAGCTGGGATAGGCTCCAGCACTCCTGCAAACCTTGTGAGGGTAAGCAGCTCAGATAATGGATGGATTGTCTTAGTTCTGGTCCTCAAAGGTGAGAGGTGGGTACAGACAATCCTTTCAACAGTTCTGACTGTTTTGCAGTTAGACTTTGTCCTTTTCTCTAGCAGCACCAAACTAGACTATGATGGAACTACACAGTACTGATTCGATGACTGTTAGAAGTGTCTTAACAGCTCCTGTGACAGGCCGTGCTTCCTCAGAAGCCACAGAAAGTACATACTGTGCTGGGATTTTTTTAACGATGGACTTGATGTTAGTCGCTCACTTTAGGTCCTGAGAAACTGTAATTCCCAGGACTTTGAAGATCTAGACAGTTGACACAAGGCAATTGGAGAGCATGAAAGGCAGCTGTGGTGAGGGATGGCTCCTCAAGTCCACAGTCATCTCTACAGTCTTCAGTGCATTCAGGTCCAGGTTGTGTGTCATACCATAGATCCAGTTTCATCACTTCCTGTCGATGTGCTGACTCGTTACCGTCTTTGATGAGTCCAATGACTGTGGTATCATCTGAAAACTTCTGGGGTTTAACAGCTGGGTGCTTGGAGGTGCAGTCGTTCTTGTAAATTCTGAGATACAATTAGGATGTTATGTCAAAAAGTTTTTCATGAAAAAGAAGTACTATTGCCGTACATTTTGACAACATATGCCTGTCCAAAATTCCTCAATCTATGTCCGTATTGGCTTATCCAGTTTTGTAAATGTATAGTTGACTGAAATTTTCACGTTTTGATTATTCTTTGAAATGTGATTTGGAACACTACCGAGAAGAGACATAAATGGCCCAAAACCTCAAACCAGATTTGTATGTATTCAATATACTTACATGCAATACTGTGTACGAATTTGGTCATTTGTAAAGCATCCAAAGTAATCTGAAGAATGATTTTGTTTTTGTTTCATTTTCCATATATATATATATATATATATATATATATATATATATATATAGAGAGAGAGAGAGAGAGAGAGAGAGAGAGAGAGAGAGAGAGGAGAGAGAGAGAGAGAGAGAGAGACTTTTCCAGTACAGTATCTGTAAAAAGTTTGGGAAACAGAGCAGTGACTGACATTAATGCCTCACAACAAAACACAGGCGGTGAGAGTAGTGTGCTTTCTGCTGTCCAGCTGTCCACCTTATTGCAGTTCTCTGCACCCCCCAACCCCTCACCCCCCAAAAACAAAATTGTCCCTCCAACCCCCTGAAGTCCTGCAGGAGAAGTCCCTGTGCTGTGCCTCAAAATGAAACCCATCTAAAACAGGCACGATAAACAATGACCTTAGGAGTCATTTGAACTCACTTTGGAGTCGGCTGTAGTCGTGGATGTTGTCTGTTTATGTGTTGTTCCGTGTTTCTCTCTGTTTGTGTGCACTCAGCTAGAACAGGGAGCATTAGGAGGTGTCTTTTGTTGCTCCTGGGGGGCTACTGTGCTCAGTCCTAATAGGAGTCTTGTGCCTGCCGTTGTCCCAAGGGAGGGCTTCTGAATGAGGGGGTCTAACTTCACACTACGACCCCCCCCCCACCCCCATCCTCACCCCATCCCGCCCCACCACCCACCTCCACTCGCGGCTCAAGCCAGGCCTCCCCCACCACCTTCTTCTCTCCCTTGGGACTGGCCGAGAGACAAAGAGGGAGTGGGGCTGTGGTGGGGATGGGATGTTTGGGGGGGGGGGGGGGGTACACCATGGCCCCTGTCTTATTAGAAGGGTCGTGAACGTGTCACGATGATTAATATGCTGAGGTGCGTGGGGATACCCTGGAGTCACATTTATTTAACATGACGGCTGCCAAACACACTCGCCACAAAATGGCCCATTTGCATTTCCCATTAAGGGAAAAATATATATAGAAATTATTATAGAAATTATATATATATATATATATATATATATATATATACATATATATATATATATATTATACATACATATACAAATAACCTTATCTAGATTTATACTATGATGTGCTGTCCATTTGGATATTAACAATGAATGACCATTTTGCTCTGTTGTTTCACCTGGATGGGATAATGTATAGAAAATATTGTCTTCATAAACTGTCATTAACAAGGAGTGAATGCAATAGTAAAAATAATTTTATTTGCTGAATAAAAAGTTACAAATGTGCAGCCATCATGAAACTTTATCACTCCCTATTGCTTTACCATAGTTCCTTTGGCCTTACTCACTACACAATCCGGCCATGAGCAGAATTAGGGACATTCAATACAACTTTAGGGACATTCAATACATACCAGAAAAAGTACCGTAATTTCCGGCCTACAGAGGGCACCTGCTTATAAGTCTCACCCAGTACATTTGTAAAGGAAATACCATTTCATACATATATAAGCTGCACCTGTGTAAAAGCCACAGCCCACATTGAAACACTATTCTATTTACTATATTATTATATTCTATTTACTATACTATTCACTATTCTATTTACAAAGAAAGATGCTACACAGAAAAAGTTTTCGAAGTTTTAATACCTTAGCTTAGTTTAACATAGCAACAACACGGTAGCACGAACAGGGGTGTTAAAAAAAACATACCGGTAAAAAAAAAAAAAAAAAAAAAAACAGCCGTGGCAGCTACACAGTAGCAACTCGGTAGCTCAGCGCTAACAGGGCCGGTTAAAAAAAAACATACATGTAACAGTCACTTCCTCGCTACATTGATTCCACCGTCTCACTCTTACCTTTTCTGCTCGAGTGCCCCTTGCGGCCGTTGGAAAAAAATGCACAAATTTATCGCATCACCTCATAAGCCGCAGCGTTGAAAGCATGTGAACAAAGTTGCGGCATATAGGCTGGAAATTACGGTACACACGCTTGACTACCTACAGATACCAATACCGTGTACTGATACCACTAGTATTTTTGATACATAAAATTACAATGAACACAATGGCATATCATTTTAAACAAAGTCCTTTCTTTCGAAGGTGCATGATGATTTGCAGATGTGTCAAACCAGCACTCTGTAATGGTACTGGGCCACCTCCAGGCCCAATCCTTATCTTTACGATAAGTGAAGTTCCAGAAGTTGCCCTGGAGCTGCCTTCTTTAGTGTTAAATAGAGAAGGGAAGAATGCCATAAAACATATGAAATACAGTTTAGACTTTCAAGGCTGCACTTGTAATGATTTTTATTGTATAGCTGCCGCTTAACATCGCTTAACTATACGTTTTTAACAGTTTACGAGCTCAGGTCTACCGCAAAGTAACTGCGTGTGATTAGTTAAGGCTCTATAAATGTCGTGTCTCCCATATTAAAATGGACACCTTGCAGAATAAACCCTTATATTGTATATGTCTTCCATTACTTGGCTGTGGGCGAACTGTGTGTCACAGGTACCCAGGGAATCAACCAGATGCTTGATAGGCTTACCTGCAGGCCTGCTGCGCTTCGGCAGTAAAATTCATGCGCCGCGTATTTTGCAATTATTCCGTGGGGAAATAAGCTGCTGTTGTAATGAAACATGGGTAGGAAAGGCGAACAAGGCTGTTTCCTTTGGAGAAAAAAAAACCCAGCATCTGTTAATACTTTTCTTGACGTTTTGACATTATACGAAGTCAAAGGACTGCTATAGTTTAAGGGACGTGAGATTGAGCAAGGAAATTTTTCTTGTTAGCATTTTGTAAAAGGTTCGAAACATCTTATTGTTACGAGAAATGTTACGCTATGCATGCCAGGTCAGTAGTTGCCTATATGTCTTTGTAAAATTGGCTTTTAAGAAGAAGGTAATGCTCATGTTGATGTACTTTTTGTTGGAGCACTATTAACATCAATGTAGCACCCCTGTTATAAAGTATTTTTTTCATTATTATTGTTCTTTGGTTGTATTGTACAATATGTGTCAGAAAAATTCCAGAACCAATGTCATAAAAAATGTTTCAGTTTTAATTTGAAATTCAAACTACAGTGGACCCATGTATACTCGTGGTGTAGCACCTGCAAATTCACCAATTTGCTAATTTAAAAAAATATTTTTTTCAACATTCCTTTTCAATGTTTTTCTTTTTTTTTCTTTTTGTTTCCTAATTTGGGGTGAAACAACCCCAGAAACAGCAATTTATTGGCAGTTTATATTGTCTTATGTGTGTGTGTGTGTGTGTGTGTGTGTGTGTGTGTGTGTGTGTGTATATGTGTGTGTCAATTATCTGTCCATTTTCGCTATTCCATTCCAGCTTGGTCCCTATCCCTCGCGAATAGTTGGGTCTACTGTAAAAAATGCAGCTTTTCCCCTTCAAAGTAACTCCTCTGGAGTCTACCGTAATTCCCGTCTTACAGAGCGCACCTACAAGCCTCACAGAGTAAGTTTGTAAAGGAAATACCATTTGGTACATATATATATACGCCGCCGCTGTGTCAAAGACACAAGTGCCCACGTTGAAACACGAGATATTTACAAAGACGGTATACAGAGAGCGTTTAACGCTAGCACAGCGCTAACACAGTGCTAACACTAGCGCCGCGCTCGCAGTAACGCGTACAGGGCCGGTTAACATAAAACTTACCGGTAAATATCACTTAGACACGGCAGTAACAGAGAAGCAACACGCTAGCACAGCACTAACGCTAGCATAGTGCTAACAGGGCCGGTAAAAGTCACTTCCTCGGTACATATAGTCTACTGGTCTCATTCTTACCTTTTCCGCTCGAGTGCCCCTTTGCAGCCGTTAGAAAAAAATGCACAAATTACCCAGATAACCTTACAAACCGCAGGGTTCAAAGCGTGTGAAAAAAGTCGCAGCTTCTAGGGCGGAAATTACGGTAACTAATTTTCCCAGCTTTTCAGTGCTGCACGGTTTTCTGCACCTCTGTCGTCACAGACATCTTGATGTCCTCCAGATCTTCAAAACAGTACATTGAGCTCATGAAACAGGCAAAAAAGAGGAGCCAGATCGGCTAAGTACGGAGGTCGCTCCAGCAAGATGATGTTCTTCTCAGATAGGAACTGTCTGATGCTCAGGCCATTGTGATCACTGAGCAGGCGCATAGTCATAGTGAAATAGCCTAAAGTTTGTGCTGCCACAACTCTCGTCTCTTCTCACGCACTGAGCAAAGCAAACTCTGCAGGATCGCTTTTCCACCACCTGACACCAAAAAACTACTGTTATTTGCAATCCTCATTTTGGTGCATTTAATCGTAGAACACTTTTTATGTTGTCTGGTATTAGTTAGCTCACGTTTGTAGAAATTAAATTAGGTGGTCAAACCTTACCAATGTCCTCCGTTTAAATTGGAATGACTGAGGTTAGTTGTAGTCTCATGTGCATGTCATCATATTAAAGCCTAGGTACTCCTGTATATCTTAGAGACTGGCATAACCCTTTCTAGCCCATTTTTGGGCGCTGATAAAGCACCCCTCCAGCGCTCTCCCAAAATGAAACCCGGGACCCCTAAATATGTGATGCTAGAATCGCCCCTGGCACCAGAACCAGATCTTTAAGGCCTCAAGTCTCCCACTGGGTTTCTGTGCTTTACAAGCGAAACTCGTTGGCTTTCCCCAAGTGAAACACTCTTCTCAAATGTGCTGTGTAATAAAGCTGGAGGCATTTCTCTTCCTCCTCCTCCTCCTCCTGCCCCTCTTCCTCCTCCCCCTCCTCCTACTAGAGCAGTTACAGCATCTATAAAGGCACAAATTGAATTCATCAATGAAGTCATTGTTTGCCTTGACATTGCTCATATGTTGGGCATGTGTGTTTAATAATGGTCCCAACTAATTGACTCGTGCCTCTCAGATTACGCCACCCCGAGAATAACTCAAGAAAATGGGCAATTACACCTCTGCAGCGTTCGGAGCTTTGTTTGCCCTCTTCTCCACGAGGTCAACAAAAGCGAAGCGTTGCCACCTTCATCGATCAAAAACAACAACTCATCATCATCAAATAAACCCCCAACAAACCTCAGAATCCTTCATTCGCACTTCCGTGGTGATGAGCAAACAAGTCAATTGCAGTGACCTCACCAACCCACGGAAAAGGACCATATTGTTTGTCCAGCGTGAGACACTATTATTTCCACACACTAATGACTGGGCCTGGATGCATCCTGCTGACGGACCATGTCGCTCTCCCGTCTTGGCCTTATTCAACAGTGGCCTGGACTCTTCTCACGGACAGCCCTTCTGTACGTCACTGAGTTCATGCGCTTAATTCAATTATGACTCTTGCTTAGTGTGGAAAAACAAAAAGGTGCAGTGTTCTCTCCTGGTTAGCTGATGTTTGACAAACCGTGTACTAGTGGCCAGATTGTGTACACCCTCATCAACACAAAAACAAGCGGAGACCTATTGGCCAGAGTCGTGCGCCACCAACTCTCAAAGATTCTCCGTTGAAAAGGCGTGTTGTGAAAAAGACATATTAGCATTACCACTGGGTCGACCTTGACCTTCAAACTCAATCTGGCTATTACGTGTCACCCCTCCCCAGCACCCCTGAGATGTAAAAAGGCTGACAGTTTTGACCCCTGATCCCATTTCTTAACTATGCTGAGGTGCCAAATAACCTTTTGACCCAGGAAGCATTTGCAGGTTGCCTGAGCAACCTCCGACTGAGCAATGATTGACAAGTCCATGCACAGTTTGTCTTTTCTTGATGCGACAACAGTCCATTGCCAAACAAAAGACAGTACGTGACAGTTTATTCAAATATGTCTGGTATTGGTGTCAAATGTGTTCAGACCAAATGGACAGATGAAATATCCCATTGTCCTCTGTTCGCGCGATATGATAGCTGCGGAATAAATTTCCCTTAATACATGAACACTTTACATGGAAATGAATGTATGAATGCAATGGATGGATGTCATTATATCAGATGGAGATCTATGTAAATGAACCGCTGAGCACATTTGACATGTGGTGCCAATTGCCGAAAAACACGAGGGGATCATGACGGGAATAAATCTGCCAATTTCATCTGACACCTCATGTTCTTTGACATGCACCGTAATCCAAGGCCAAAGTAGATTTGCTCGTAAGCATAGCTGTTATAGAAGGGGGGGGAAATGTAATTTTGCCAGTTTTAATGTCGGGGTGGACTATTTCATTATGAGTGACCCAAGGGACTCTAAGGTTACCATCTGGCCACTGGCCACCATCACTGATTCTTGTTTTAATATGCAAATAGATCTTTTTTTTCCTCCGCAGCCCTCATGTAAACACTATTGTAACCCAACTCAGTTGATGAAGACAAAAAGACAGACCGTTTGCATAGCATGCATGCATATATAAGCAACTGAGATGTGGGGGCGAGCGAGAAGCCATCCAAGTCATTTTAACATTATGTAAAATAACGCAGTTCACATAAATCACAGCTACTTTATTTCTGACATGTATTGTGCGAGACCTGCTACTGATGAAATCCAAACTATGATGTGAGATGATGGAGGGTTTGGGGGCGGACTTTGTTGACACAACTGTTGGTGTGTTCACACACTGAGACTGGCAAGTGCAAGAAGTCACAGTGCTGTTACTGTCACAGTAATCTATTAAGAACAACTTGTGTGGAGTTGTGGTGTCACTTTGTTGATTAGTGTACTACAGCATGTGACCAACATAATGTGTAATCTTTCTCACTTCACTTGAATACGGATTTCATGAGTTTAACACCATAATAGCTTAATCCATTTTTAAGTTAATGCCATAATGTGTAAAAATGCCTCCGTGCTTGCTAAAGGTTGTTTTTTCTTCATGTCAGTGGGGATTCTCAATCATTCGGGTCATGGTAATCCACAAACATTAAATTGTTGTTTTCTAAAGATGTTCCAATTTGACTCAGTCAATTGGGCTATTAAGACAACAATTTGTCAAGTCTCAAATTTTCCAAATTAGTCGTGTGTTAAAAAAATTATATATCTATACTGGAGCAAAAATGTTTTTTTTTTTGCAATTGCATGTGAATTCTAATGAGAAAGGATGAGCTAGAATACAATTCAATGGCTTGGTTATGAAATGTGGCATTTTAAATCCAGTATATCATATGATAACATTCCAAGATATATGCATGCAATGTGAGCAGGACAAGGTTGATGTACTTAGAGGCTTTTGAGGCAGTGTGACACAATTACTGCGTAATTACTTATTATGTATTATTGTTATTCTTGAGGTCACATTTGATCTTCTTCCAAAAAAAGGTAGATTTTTTGGGGGAACTCCTAAGTATTTGGTGTTAAAAAATTAGTAGCTCACAGGACTTCAGTACACAATACTTTTGCTCAGGGGTGAGAAAAATATGGCTTGTATTTAATTCAAACAATTTTCACTCATATTAATTAATTACAATGTTTTGAGTAGTTATGTAATTTATTTTATTATTTGTCATTTTAAAATACATATTAAAGAAAAGGTTGCTTGATTTATCGTAATACAATTTCTAAAATGAGTAAGAGAAGCAATTTTAAACACACTGTACATTCCCAAAAATGTATATATGGAAATAGTTATACATCATACAATTTAAAGAATTATTTTACAAATTTTGGAGGCGGCACGGTATATCAGCTGGAAAGCGTTGGCCTCACTGTTCTGAGGTCCCAGGTTCGATCCCGGCCTCTCCTGTGTGGAGTTTGCATGTTCTCCCCGTCCCTGCGTGGGTTTTCTCCGGGGTACTCCGGTTTCCTCCCACATCCTAAAAACATGCAACATTAATTGGAGAGTGTAACTTGCCCCTAGGTGTGATTGTGAGTGGAGCTGTTTGTCTCAATGTGCCCTGCGACTGGCTGGGAGCCAGTTCAGGGTCTACCCCGACTCCTGTCCGTTGACAGCTGGGATAGGCTCCAGCACGCCCCGCGACCCTTGTGAGGATAAGCGGCAAAGAAAATGGATGGATGGACATATTTTGCAAACACGTTAATTTTTTTCTACCCATCAACAAATGACTTAGCCCATATTTTCATTTTCAGATAAAAATGCGGCGTTGAGGGCAAATTATTGCTCTTTTAACATGTTCAAATATGTCAAGCGAGAACACTGCTTTCAAGAAACGTTAAGACAAGGTAGAAGTTAATTACTGTAAAATAATGTTTAAAAATATGAATTTCAATATTTAAATTAATTGCCGAGAAATGCCATTGGCAGAACTGACATGAGCACAAAAATGCTGCTTGGTTGCAAATGGCTAGCGAACAGTCAAGGATGTTAACCGCCTCTCCCCTCAATTCAGCTGGGATAGTCTGCAACTAACCCACAACCATAAGCATAAGGTGCTTATTAAAGAAATGAATGGATGCATAGATTGAGGGAATGCTGCTTAATAAAATGTCACAGCATATCATAACAAACCCAGATACCATGTGTTCCCACGTAGGTGCTGTGAGCTGCAATGGTGTGACATCTGAGGAATCCTGTCGGAGACTTGGACATAGTACTTTAAAGAGTGTGTTGTGACGTCATTGTCTTGCTGTTTAAAAGCCAGCATATCATAGTATGCAAATAGGCCCTCTCCAGGTCAGTTGGATAGCGCTTTGATGCAATGTCTGTCGTGGCATCCTTTGGCTCTTTTTGTGACTTGTGCACAGTGGCAGTGTTGGCCTTAATGGCGCCCTGTGTAAAGTCCCATCAGTGGAGCCCCCAGGCCCCCAAGATAACAATCGACATGGCCTGCAACGGTTTTAGGTCTGAGTGTGGAAAAAGTCTGTGTGGGGGGTTGTGCCATCCGAACCCCCAATGATTGCAACGCACCTGACAACCATTCAGACGGCAGCAAATGTATCCTAAATTGGTTTTATATAGAGCTTTTTTAGGTAGTCCCAAAAAAATTTACAAATTAGAAACAACATTTGTCTTGCCAGTTTCTTGTGAGTAAAGATAAAAGCGTTTCAAAAGCAAACATGTTTTCTTTTACTTGTGCTCTGTGTCAAGATCTGATTTGTGAACGTAACACATTAATGATTAATTATGATCTTTGAGCAAACACTGTTTTAAAGATTCTCAGCTTAGTGCTCTTGTTTTGGTTCTGAATAAGGATTTTTATAATGGTGGCAAACAGGACTGAAAAATTTAGAAAAATCCCAAAGTGTGATGTAGTTCTTGGAAAAACTGTAATATGCAGTTGCTCGATGGATCGTTTCGAATGTCTTAGAGAATGTCAGTCTGCTCTATATTAAGTGTTGGGGTTGAGAAAGATAAAAACTGTGCGATCTCTGAATGATCCCATGTTGACTGATGATAATAAATAGAATCCACCTGTGTGTAATCAAGTCTCTGTATAAATGCACCTGCTCTGTGATAGGCTCAGGGTTCTGTTTAAAGATGAAGACCAAGGAACACACGCGGCAGGTCGGACAAACTGCTGTGGAGAGGTTTAAAGCCGGATTTGGATACAACAAGATTTCCCAAGATTTAAACATCTCAAGGGGCACTGTGCAACCAATCATGTTGAAATGGAAGGAGTATCAGGCCACTGCAAATCCACCAAGACCTGGCCGTCCCTCTAAACTTTCACCTCGAACAAGGAGAAGACTGATCACAATACAAAATGGTATGTTTGGTGCAAAAGCAGTCACACTGAACACACCCTCCCCACTGTCAAACATGGTGGTGGCAGCATCATGGTTTGGACCTGCTTTTCTTCAGCAGGGACAAGGAAGATGGTTCAAATTGATGGGAAGATGAATGAAGCCAAATACAGGACCATTCTGGAAGAAAAACTGTTGGAGTCTGCAAAAGACCTGAGACTGGGATGGACATATATCTTCCAACAGGACAATGATCCAAAACACAAAGCCAAATCTACAATGGAATGGTTCACAAATAAACATATCCATGTGTTAGAATGGCCAAGTCAAAGTCCAGACCTGAATCCAATCGAGAATCTGTGGGCAGAGCTGAAGACTGCTGTTCACAAAGGCTCTCCATCCAACCTCACTGAGCTTGAGCTGTTTTGCAAGGAAGAATGGGCAAGAATTTCAGTCTCTCCATGTGAAAAACTGAGACATACCCCAAGCAACTTGCAGCTGTAATTGTAGCAAAAGGTGGCACTACAAAGTATTAATGCAAGGGGGCAGAATAATATCGCACACTCCACTTTTCAGGTTTTTATTTGTTAAAAAAGTTTAAAATATCCAATAAATTTCATTCCACTTCACGACTGTGTCCCACTTGTTGTTTATTCTTGACAAAAAAAAAAAGAGATTTTATATCTTTATGTTTGAAGTCTGAAATGTGGAGAAAGACTGAAAAGTTCAAGGGGGCTAAATACTTTCACAAGGAACTGTATATTTTTACAACCACATCTCACTTATTTTGCTTCTTTCTCTTTTTTTTTTTTTTTTTTATTGCCTTTTGCAGACAAACTTACTTTGGAACCCGAGTGCTCAGAACTGTGAGACAGATGTGCTAACCAGTTGTACACCGTGCTGTCATTTTATATCATGTTTGTATAAATAAATATGTACAGTATGTACTATGCACATATTTCAGTTATAAGTGTGTAAGTTGGCTATTCATAAATCATGTCATTAACTCTTAGTGATGCTGGATATTCACAGCCTACATAGGAAGACCGCCAACCTGTTGTGGCATGACACATATAAGTTTAAATGTTAAACACCCTACAATTTCATATGAAATTCTATTTCATATATTTATATTCTTATCATATTTTATATGATTGTGCGCTGTAATGTAAGTTAACAACTGTGATCTCTCTCTCTTTCACAGCGGAGCCTCTGGTGCAAGTGAATGGAAAACCGAGTTGCTGCTTCTTCAAGTTCAGCCCCAAACTCATGTTCACCAAGGTTCTGAAGGCCCAACTGTGGGTGTACTTGCGACCACTGCAGCAGACCTCCACCGTCTACCTGCAGATCCTGCGGCTCAAGCCCGTGACGGAACAGGGCAGCCGCCACATCCGCATACGTTCGTTGAAGATAGAGCTCAACTCCAGGGTGGGACACTGGCAAAGTATTGACTTCAAGCACGTGTTGCAGAACTGGTTCAAACAGCCCCACACCAACTGGGGAATCGACATCAACGCTTTTGATGAAAGCGGCAATGACCTGGCCGTTACCTCGCTGCGACCCGGGGAGGAGGGGCTGGTAAGGACCCTCAGACCTGTCCCGGGGACAAGCGATCCCTTTCAAACGTTCTTATACAGAGCTTGAGTCTTA
The DNA here is from genome assembly GCF_019802595.1 of Syngnathoides biaculeatus. Lineage (NCBI taxonomy): Eukaryota > Metazoa > Chordata > Actinopteri > Syngnathiformes > Syngnathidae > Syngnathoides > Syngnathoides biaculeatus. The sequence continues at coordinate 12,597,033 of NC_084649.1, read as the reverse complement.
ATTTAAAACCATTTAAAAAACAGAGACGGCAACATAATATTGGTGCAAACACTGATGACCCTTTGAAATTTATAGCCACTCTGTTCATATGTCAACTTATGTGCATTTTATAGAGCAGGGGTGTCAAACTTATTTTTGTCGCGGACCACATTATAGTTACAGTTTCCCTTAGAGGGGCAGCTTATTAATTTAATCACTTCCTCATATTTTTACGTATACTGTACGTAACAAATTGGTGGGTGACTAATTAGAAGTCAAGGACAACAACTATTGTTCAAGTTACTGTAAAAAGGGCTCTGGTTACCAGAAATGCTTAAAATATCTCAATGTAGTCATTTATTTTGATTATTGGTACAGATTTCAGCAAGAATTATGAAAGCAGACATACATGATTTATTTTTGCAGGCCACATAAAGTAATGATATCTGGCCCCCGGCCTTGAATTTGCCACCATGTTATGGAACTAAAAACTGTATTTAGTCATAGCAATCAAAATTGAAACCATAAATTCGTAGAACCATGTGATTTTCCCAAGGCAATTGGCCAACAACGTTCACGACAACAAATTACATTTTTATGAGCAATACAAAAGAATCTAATGTAAATGATATAAAAATAAATTATATTATAACAATAGATGCGAAGTATGTAAATATTTCAATGAGTTTCCAATAAGGTTTAATCCACACTCAGAATCCATTTATTGTTGAACCAAAAAGTAAATAAAATAAAAAATGAATGACTGTGCTGAACCATAACTTGTTGGAGTCATCTTGCGACTAGTCTATTCCTATAAATAATGCTTGTACACCTAAGTGATGGCTGTTATGATTGTAACTTGTTCTTACTGCCCCCAAGTGGCCAGAAACACCAGTCTTTGCAGATGTAAAATCTGAAATCAAAACTGAAAGTGAAATGAGCAGATCTGTTATGCTAAATAAGGCCCGCAATAAAGAGCAAACAGAAAAAAGTTAGTTCAAGAATGCAGTCAGGAAAGGTAACCATCTCCATAAAAGCAGTGGTTTGAATAAAAAAAAATTTTTTTTCTTTAACGAGCATGGACATGGTTTTCACAGTGAAGAATCGACTCCACCAAATATTTGCCAAGTGCTTGTTTGGGTCACGTATCAGGGGTCATCTCTGGTGTCTTGGCCGAGAAAGCGCTGATCTCGGCCTACACAGCAGTGTCTGGTATTATTCTTGAAGTAAAAAAAGCAGAAGATCCAAAACAAAGGCAAAATCAAATAAGCAAAGGAAGAAAAACATTTCCACGATCCTCTGACACTTTTGTTTCAACAACAGAGACCCTCAGGGCCAAAAGTGGTTTCACCCTTGTGGCTTTTCAGTTTGTGTCTTCTTCTTCATGTATCATGCCAACTTTTTTGTTTTTTTCCAGCTGGAATAACTGAAGAAAGGGGGCAGGCTTTGCAGAAAAATCACTCATTCGTGGCCATTATTATTTGTGGATTCGGAATTCAAATAATTTGACGTTCAAAATCCATCCATCCATTTTCTGTACCGCTTATCCTCAAGATGGTCCAGGCGTGCTGACGCCTGTCCGAGCTATCCTCGGGTGAGAGGCGGGGTACACCAGAACAGGTCACCACCCAATCAAGGAGGAAATTAAGCAAAGCTTAGTTTGCAAATAACAGGATATTAGTTGAAGCACTGAGAAAAAATGTAAAACAAAGCCTTTCAAGATAAACTAAAACTTGATGTGCCATGTCAGTATCGCATCATATCAGTGTCATATCAGGACAAATATAGTGACACAGTTATAAACAACTTCAAAAGTATGAACCACCATTAAAGCTGATTCTGATTCTAAAGATTTGAGTCTTCTGTTACCCTGTTAGATCTGAGCAATCTAGAATAGGAAATAGTAGTTATGATAGGGTGTGATAATTGTGATGCATTTCCTAATTTGGAGGGTAAAACAAGTGATAGAATGGGAAAGTTTTCTCAAGTTGCATTATATCTTCTGCACGACTGAGTCAATATGAGACTGAGAAAGGCCCAGATATTTGTATTCCTCGACTTTGTCCGGGGAGATTCATCATAGCAGATAACCAGCAAAGATAGATAATTTGCTCTTAAGGGAAAGAGTAAGCGTAAAGAAGAAGCACCAGAACCAACATATTTTCATTAAACTGTGTTTTTATTGAGTTGAAGTCTGTCTATAATAGCCACAGAGTTTTTAAGATGTCTGATTTGGAACGATAAATACGAATGTCATTTGCATACTATTTTAAACCGATCTTTGATAAATAGAGAAAAGTAATGGCCAAAGGGAAGAACCCTGTGGCGCGCCCTTCTCAATTATTACAAATTATGGCGGGCTGCAAAGGTCAGAAGCCCACTGCTAGTTGTAATGAAAATATGAGTTAAACCAGAGTAAGGACTCTCTGGATAGACCATTCTCTTTTCCCAAGTTTACCTTACACCCCTCCCCGCGCTCTTATAGATGTACACTCATAATTACAAATGTTAAAGTACTTACGCAGCCCATCAATGTATATAATGACAGCGTCCACCACCGCTGCTTTAGGTAGCAACACAGTCTGGACAACGTAGAGCAAAGACGAGCTAGACATGTTGCTTATATTTACTTTCGATATTAATGGAGAAAGTTAAAAGAGAAATTCTGTTGTTTTAAGATGCAATGACTGTCGGAGTATGTGAATAATTGAAGAAAAAGTCCCGATTGGTAAAGGTCTGGTCTGAAGCCAAAGTAGAAAGTGCAGGATGAGATGGTGTGTAATGTTAAAATTACATTTACAGTGCAAAAAAAGCTAATTCTCTATTTTAAATATAGGAGGCAAATTAACATTAACCTTAAAACGTTTGGGAGCATCATTATCATCTTCTTCTTCCCCACCCACCATCGTCGGTAGCTTGTGAGAGGCTGGCTGCTTGAAAAGTAGATCTTGGGGTAAAAAAGTCTGGGCTCCCCAGTACGACAGTATATGTACAACGGTGTTCTTTGATGCTGGCCTTTTCTCATTGTCACTTGCTCCGATCCCCCATCCATCTGTCCCCTCCTTTATAACCACCCCTTCCTCTCCCTCTGCCCCGTGTTTCCAGCAGCCGTTCCTGGAAGTGAAAGTCCTGGAGACGACCAAACGTTCTCGAAGAAACCTGGGCCTCGACTGCGACGAGCACTCCACCGAGTCTCGCTGCTGTCGCTACCCTCTGACGGTGGACTTCGAGGCCTTCGGCTGGGACTGGATCATCGCGCCCAAGCGCTACAAAGCCAACTATTGCTCTGGCCAGTGCGAGTACATGTTTATGCAGAAGTACCCGCACACTCACCTGGTGCAGCACGCCAACCCCCGGGGCTCGGCAGGACCCTGCTGCACACCTACCAAGATGTCGCCCATTAACATGCTCTACTTCAACGATAAGCAGCAAATTATCCACGGCAAGATTCCCGGGATGGTGGTGGATCGATGTGGCTGCTCTTAGACTGCGGGACGACAAGCGCTTCTACGTTCATCATTCCATCAAACCACCCCAAACGTGAATGGAGGTGTCCCCTGGCACCAGAACCCATTCCTTGGCACCAGATTTAAAAAAAAAAAAGAGAAAAGAAAAAACAAAACACACAAAGGTTTCCATTTCCGGAAATTTAAATGATTCTAACTTGTAAAAAGTTCTGTATGAAATTGGAATCAAAAAGGGACCAAGTGATGGAAATACAGTACATTGAGTAAATGTGTGGCGCGGCTTCGGAGAATGAGCGAAACCTACGTTTTATTTCTGTTGTTGTGTTTTTTAATGCTATCTTTGTTAAATGTCCATGTTAGTGGAGGGAGATGACAGGAGACTCAACCATTTTCAGTCCGACGTTTTTAGTTTACAAACACTCATACTCGTGATTGATCTACAAAAAAAAAAAAAGCGGGGGTTGGGGGTGATGGTCAAATAATTCAACCAGAATCCACAATTAACTCATCGAAATCCAGTTCATTGTGGGGTTTTTTGTTGTTGTTGTTGTTTTTTTTTTTTTTACAGATATCGAGAAACGTTTTGAGGAGATCCAAAACCAAACCCTTCATCTATAACACCTTAGTGTGACATTCTCGCAGATCCACAAACCCCTTTTCACTGCTGCTTTGATTGTTTTATTTGGAGTCTTGTAAAAACTCCCAAAAGCAACGGCGAGAGTAGATGGTACAACTATTTCCACTAAAGTAGTTACTCCAAATGCAAAATAAGGCCAAAAGGATGCATATGCTGGTCTAATATTGATCTTAAGTGAATTTTTACCTTGTTGAACGGGTACCTTCAAGTTATGAATGATACAAGGAATTAGCAAAAGACTGTAATATGGACTTACACTATAATTTTTGTATTATTTCTTTTTCTAAATTATTTGCATCCCTACTTTTATTGGACCACAACGATCACTATATTCAGCTAATAACTTTGCACTTTAGGTCAACATTGGGCCAGGATATGACTAATTTGAGGCTTTTTTTTGTTCATTAGGAAGCTTAGCATGCAAAAAAATATGATCAGATGTAAGTAAACAAAAAAGTTATGTTCAAACAACTAATTGGCAGTAATTCTAATACATGAGCGCAGTGATCACATGTCATTAAGGTGCTTCGTTTACCATTAGCAAGCGATGATGAAATCCAAAGGAAATCCAACTTAAAAACACTATCCCCTATTTAGAAAATGATATTTTCTACACCCCCCGCCCCCATCTTCCAAGATCATTCTCGTCATGAAGAATTGCTGTCGTTAGTGCTTAAATACAGTAGAGATTAGCAAGCTCAAAGTGTGTCTCCTGGATGTCCTTTCAGAGATGTCCGATTGTTGTAAACGAAAGCACTATGCTGTTGGATAAAGGAAGAGCCTTCTGACATTATTATATATAAATGATATATGTATATATTAAAAGAAAAAGGCATAGAAAACCTTTTGGGGGGGCACTCTACCTTACCAACAATAAATTTTGCACTATGGCATGAGGAGGTAAAGTGTTTTTTTTTTTTTTTTTTTTTTTTGGTGTGTGTGCGTGTGTGCGAGCTTGGACAGGGTTAGCCTCAAAGAAACTTTTCAAGCTTCTGTTTAGGAACCGTGCAGAGAAACTAGCAAGGTTATCACTCGTTGTTTGACACCATCACATGTGTCCTGGCTTTTGTCCGAAGCGGGGACCTGTCCACTTCACACATACATTCGATCCATTCTGGAACCCGGACGTCCTGTCCCGTGCCAGCGGCCTGAAAGGCCCCCTTTCCAAATGTTGAGCGATAAGTCACGTGCGTAGTAAAAGTCCAGCTCGATGAATACAGAATGCTTTAACTAGAAATGGTCCGCCCGCCTACTCCACTGCAAAGTTAGCGAGACTTTACAGTCGGATTCACCTTTGTTGAACGCACCCATGTAAGAATGGGGGGAGTATCCAGGGATCGTTAGCCAAAGTAGAGGACGACATGTTGTGTGGTGTAACTTGTGTTGTTATCGCAGGAATTATGCTAGAATATTTCAAAGGGAGGAAAACGCTGTTCGGGGCTGTGGTCGGAAAAGATTCAACTGATCAATTGTCTATATTTATTAAAAGGAATCACGAAATCTGTCTACCTCACTTTAGCGTTTCAGCAAAAAAAAAAGAAATCAAATGTGCAAATGAACACTCATGGCCCCCAAAAAGAGTAGAAGTAAACCACAGGGTCCCCGTACTCTCAGGCTGGGATGAATTTATTGACAGAATTTTTGATGTTTCTGTGGTCAGAAGATGGGATTAGCTGTGCCCGACTATTGCTCGAGCCATTTTGAAATTTTGTCTTTGTATACTAGTATGTGTGCGAGTGTTTTCATAAAAATATATGAGAGTAAAAGAAAAAAAAAGCCTCTATGTAAATAACAACCCAAATGTTGACATTTATGATGTCTTGGACAGGTTCACCGCTTCTAATGTTTTTCATTCCTTCATTCTTTGTGTAGTTTTAAATAAATCACCCCAACATTGTAGTTTAATTGTTGTGCATATGAGTAACTGTTCAAATGTTATTTTTGCCTTTGTTGTTCACTGTCGTTTTTCTTTTGTACAATAAATCATTTATTTAGCTTACGGGATTTGTGGTTTACTCCTTGGTATTATTTCAGTTGAGTCAACCAGATTTTTACATGCTAATGTTAGCATAATTGTCGCGGCTAACCTCTGGACGTGACAGTATTCTACCCACTGATTTCTAAGTGTCCACAATTAAAGTTGTTTCTTTACTGGGTCCAACAGGCACATGGTGAGAAGTAAATACAAGACATCGTGTTGTGTGTGTGTCGTGTCCGGTTCCGAATCCTGTTTTGATGAAACTGATGGCTACTTGCGGTTCTCATTTTCACAGTGTCAATTTTAAAGTGGAGAATCCACCCAACCAAACAAAGGTAAGATCGTCAAATATATGGGTGAGTACATGTTCAGTAAATTGTTTGTGATATTGTTTTTGTTTGTTTTATTTAATGTGCACATAGGCATGAACGTCACATCATTTATTACTCCAACTTCATCAAAATGCAAACTTTTGATTTAGAAGGTCTGGAGCGTAGTGGTATTTAGGTCTTCAAGGGCAAAAAGTATGGGATCAGTATTGTCGGGCTAAAAAGAAATGTGGGGAAACATTATGGATAAATTTAGCTTGTCAAAACTATTTTCGAAAATAGTATCTGGTATGTTTTTCCAATAGTTATAACACCCTGTTAATGTGATTCACTACTGATTTAAAACATCAACCTGTAACACATTTTTTTTTGGTACAAAAAAAGGTACTATTATGAACTCTTTTATTGCTAAGAATTATCTGTGGAGTCAGCCATGTACCCAAATGACTTCTATTTTTGTTTGCAAGGGTAAACTCTGAATAGACTGACGAGCTATGATGTTTATCTTCGGTCTGTTGCCGCTACAGTTGCGCTCATGTGGTCGACCGGTGGCGTGGTGCATCTGTGAAAAGGGTAGCGGTCAGCGGAGGTGGCAAGCGGCGCATCCAGCGCGAGGCTAATTGATGAAAGAGAGTGTCCGGGGGTGGGGGTGGGGGGGACAAAGCGTCAGTGTTGAGTTTGGAGTTGCCATTATTTGGATTTCATATACGATCCAGCCTGACCCAATTAATATGCCACCTGATAGGAGGGCCTCTCATCAACCTAAGTTAGGGAATCAATAGGGGACAAATGAGAGTGAGAGCGAAGCCTTTTACGGATGCAAACGGACAAAGACCACCCAGTACAAGCTCAGAGAGCCCGATGCCAGCAATGACATAAACCTTTTGAGAAATCCTTACTCGACATAAACAAACATTCACAGTCTCCGGCTCCTCGAGTTCATCAACGTGCTGCAGATCATCGCTCGTCGCCGCCCTAAATGGACAAGGGAGGACATTGATTGATGCTTTTATTGTTTTCACCGCGTAAAGATGACTTGTACGAGTTGGATGTTTGACGCTGTGCGTAAAAGCCTCGAGACCCCTCACGTGATCATCTCCGACCCGAGCTCATTAAATAAGCAATGCTAGAAAGCCTCTTTTGAAACGGTACAGTCCAACGGGAATATTTGAAAGTCCTCAAGAAAAGCTGCGGGGGCCCGGGAGCATTTGGGAGGAGCTTTATGGCAATTAGCCATAAAGTTGAGAAAGAAGGTGAATTGGGGGCAAGCAGTGAATAGCTTCAATTGCTGAACACAGTCATCACTAACACCTTTTTGTCTGGCTCGCCAACTGGTGTGTGTCGACACAGAGAAAGCGTTCACCAAAGATCACACGCACAGTACTGCACAGGAGAATCTAACACAACAATAAAATCATCCCGCTGGCAAGAAGCAAAAGTCAAGGCCTAACTGACCGGTCAAAACATTAGGCACGCCTGCACATCTAATGAGAGCTGAAGCAACAACATTGCCTTTACAAAGTTAATTGGCATTGTCGGAGAGGTAGACATTTGGCAACATGTTTGGTGTTGTGGTTGTTGTTTGCAGTGGTGTAGAACTTCGCTGCATCGCAATGACATTTGTTTGTCAAATACTAGTAACATTTTTAGGCTGCACGACAACGGCAATAATAAACATATTGAGAAAGGAACTCATTACATAACAATATCTCAATTGTGCTCAGTCGTCAAAATAAGGAAACAACGAAACATGTACAATTGGGTCATCATTTTTTTCTTATTCTAAAACTACAGTGAAGGAAATAAGTATTTGAACACCCTGCTATAGTGCAAGTTCTCCAACTAGAAATCATGGAGGGGTCTGAAATTTTCATCGTAGTCGTTTTCTTTTTAGATTTTCTCTCTCACAGTGGACATGCACTTACGATGAAAATTTCAGACCCCTGCATGATTTCTAAGTGTGAGAACTTGCAATATAGCAGGGTGTTTAAATACATATTTTCTTCACTGTATGTCATCCTAAAATGCAATTTAATAATTGTATAATTTCATAAAGAAAGCTCAGAAACTGAACCTTTAGTTGTCATGAACAAAATTGCAATTAAAACTTGTAATACCTGGATGGATTCGTCTAACGCACGTAATAACATAACAACAAATGATTCAGCAGATGTGCTGACTGTGAATATCTGCTTCTTGTTTAAAATGCACATATGTGATGTGTCTAAATACAAAAATATCATTACAGCAAGATAAAAACCAATGGTAAAATTTTGCGACGCATCATCATCCATTCTGAAAACAATTTGTGAGGCTCACAATCCCTGCTCTAGTTCCTCAAAACATTTTTTTATGTTGTAGTTCTTCCACACCAGACTCACCCAAGCATGCCTTGGGACCTTGCTTTGTTGTGCACGGCAGCAGTTATAGTCTCACACACACACACACAACACACACACACACACACACACACACACAACACACACACACACACACACACACACACACAAAATTGAGGCTTCTCCAAAGTGTTCCCATACAAGTGTCCACAATGAGATTCAGGGCGAACCAAAGGTTATGATTAATTAATTGATGACGAGGTTTCCCCCTATTAGGTAAGAGGGGGCAGAAAGAAGCAATGCTCCATTCATCACAAATAATGTCCTTTCTTCGGCGCGCGCGCACATCATAGCCCATCGATTTATCACTCGCGGATTTAAATTGAACTGTGTTGCCAAATTATGGGATGCGCGGCAGCCAAGATGTCACAGTTACAGTGGCGGCCATTAAAGAAGGCCTTGTGGATTTCTTTGAGGCCCAAGTAGTCAGTGAAAGGCGCCGTGGGGTCGCTATAGTTCACATGGCACATCTCTAAAGCACCCACAGGAGTGGGGACGGGTCTTTGCCCTCCCTCCGTCCCTCCTTCCCTCCCCATGTCATGCCTTAACTGAGTCTTGTGTTGACACAGTGCCGGCCAATCTAATTTTGATTGTCAGGAGCAAGGAATGGCGATCCTCTCCCCGCCCCCCTGAGATCATCAAGTTCATTTCTCTGGCTGCATAGGGATCCCTCCCCCACCCCCCTACGCCCCCAACCCTTGCGCCACCCTCCCAACCCGCGCAACCCGCTCTCCATCTCCCCATCTCCCCAGCAAAAGAACAATATTCAGCCGTTCCTGGGCCTCACAGAGTGAGCTCACTGGAGTTAATCTTTCAGGCCTCTCTCCTCTCTATTGCTACCTCTTTCTCCCTCTCGCTCTATTCAAAAAGCCAACTGAGAACAGCTTGAATTAGTGACAATTATTATTCAGGCTAATGAGTCAAATCTCAAAGGCAACAAAAGTGGACTGTGAGCATTCATGATTCATCTTGTCACGGTGAGATTGATCAATTAATGTGACCATCCATCCATCCATTTTCTAAGTCGCTTATCCTCACGAGGATCACGGGAGTGCCGTATCCAATCCCAGCTGTCATTGGGCAGGAACACCCTGAACTGGTTGCCAGCGCCAATCACAGGGCACATAAAGACAGACAACAGTCGCACCCACAATCACACTTACGGATAATTTAGAGTCTCCGCTGAATGCATGTTTTTAGGATGTGGGAGGAAAACCCACGCATGGAACAGGAGAACATGCAAAGGGCACACAGGCGGGGCTGGGAGTTGAACCCCAGTCCTCAGAACGGCGAGGCCAAATCTCCAACCAGTTTCTCCAACATGACGCCTGATTTAAAGGGGAAATTCAGTGCTTTGCATGAACAGTGTATCCAATAGGTCATGTAATATGTACCCTTTTTTGACAATGTGATGTTAAATCCTCTCTCATTTAAGAGTGTTTTGAGAAGATTTTTTTATCAACAATTACGCCAAAGCTAGGCTAAAGGCCTCCGCCACCACCGAAGCTTGGCTAAACGCCGCCGTCAAAGCTCGGCTAAAGGCCTCCACCGCCACGGAAGCTCAGCTAACAGCCTCCCCCGGACATTGAAGCTCGGCTCGCGACCCACCTTCGGCGGCAGCAGAGGCCTTTAGCCTAGCTTCGGCGGCGGCGGAGATCTTTAGCTTAGCTTCGGGATCCGGGGCTAACGGCCTCCGCCCCCTGGAAGCTCGGCTTACGGCCCGCTGCCGGAGCTCGCTCATCAGACTCCGCGTCATTCCTCCCGAAGGACCATCCAAATTTTCAACATTTACAGCCACAGGTTCAAATCTGTATGGAAGTATTCCTCCGTCTTCCCGACCAACCGATACTGCTATTTCTTCATCAGATGAAGATAAATATGAGAAATCGGCGCTGGGCATAAATGGTGTCCCATGTAATCGACCCTTTGTTGCGGCACGTAACACGTCACATCTGCGCACGTTGGTCATGTGACTCGCAAAAATGGCAGTACCCTTGAAAATTCGTAATTGTTGATAAAAATCTTCTCAAAGCACTATTAAATGAGAGACGATTTAACATCACATTGACAAAATAGGGTAAATATTACATGACCTATTGGATACATTGTTCATGCAAGGCACTGGATTTCCTCTTTAAGCATTTTAACAGAAATTGTACCCAGACCACAAGCTCTTCTGGCCTTTGGGGAAGTGATAGCATTTTCAACCTCTATTTTCAGAATACATGGAATTGGGTCTGCTTCTGGCTTTCCAGTAATCATTTTGTTGAAAGTCAACCTTTTAGGTTTGCATAAAATTCTTTAACTCGTCAGACAATTTCTTAGTGGCTTGCTATTTACAAATCAAACATTCTTTTCTTGTGGCAAATTAATGCATGTTTAACCCTTTTTTAGTCCATGTCTAGCTGCAAGTGTTTCTCATTTTCTCTTATCTTTTTCCCAATGTTCTTTCACAATTGAACATATTCCCTTTTGTTGATGGTGTGGCCCCTTTTCTACATTTCACATCACTTTTTCTCTGGATAAAAAATCTTACATCATTAATGTTTTCTCAGTGGCTTATATCATCTTAGATTTATGTATGCATAATTGGTTTAAGTCCCTTTTGTAGAAAGAGGAGGAAAGCCTCAAATATTTGGTGAACATACCATATCAGTGTAGCCATTGATCTTATTATTATTTTGGTAATGAAAATACTCTTCCACTTTATGGGTAATTAAAAATGATTACTGAATAAATAGCCTGTTCTAAAAGAATAAGTGTGATTCATTGCTATGATGTTTGTTTTCCTGTTGAAAGCAACATCAATGCTGATATTTAAATAACTTTGATTAAGTTCTATGTATACTTGTAGTAGTTCTTTATGTGATTATAAGTTTGTTATAATTGTTCTCAAGTTCGAGTAATTCACAATGTATGAACAGATAATGCAAAGTCAAAGTTTATATGGTACTTCTTTTTTCTTGTCCCACAAAAAACAGATATTCAATGACTAATCAGAATTAATTTGCAGATATGAAGCAAAAATGTCATATTGCTCTATAAAACAGCAGTACTAATTAAGTACTGATAAGTAATAATGAATCCAAAAATAAATAGCTTCAAATGAATCTGCCACATTAAGAGTCCAAATTTATGTTGGGGCCAAAATAAGTACAGGGAAGGGAATTGCTTCCTTTTACTGCCGCAAATTAACTCAACTCAACTTTATTCATAAAGTGCTGCACACAAATAAAAGACAACGACAAGATATAAAATAATCTTGCATTAAACAATAAAACACCAAAACAGTTTGAACGTCAAAGAATGTTTTTTTTAGTATTGTTGCCATGTCAATTCCAGTTGACCAATGTGAACGAACGAAAAACAAGGAGGGGAAAAAAATGGTTTTCTTGCAATATACTTAAAATTGTACACAAACCATTGAACAATTGTGTGTTAATTTTAGCCTTATTGTATTACATTCCCTACATTTCATTTCATGTGTTAAACTTGTAAAAAGTAGCCTTTTTGTATTTGCAAGACAACATTTTAATCAAGTGCCTCACGCTTCAGACCAGTGAGAACAACTGCAGCTTGTCAGAAATCATCTTGACGTTGTAGAAAACAATTTCAAATCGAAAGATCAAAGGTGAAAGGTTGGAATTATGCTGTCAGGTCAGGGGCTCTTGGGCTCATTTCGGGTGGTGGTGGTTTGGGCGTGGGGGGCGGGGTGTGCGGGGAGGGGGCTGACCAGGTGTGGGTCCATGTAACACACCAACAACAATAACAAACAGAAATCAAGGATATTAACCCGGTTTGTTATTGTGAAGGAAATGCTCGAAAGGTATACGGAGCGGGGGTGAGGGGGGGGGGGTGTAAGAAGTGGGGGCTGGGCAGCGTGGGCGGCTTGTGCAGCATAGGTGGGTCATTTGCAAGCTGTCCGATGACGGGCCTCATTCGTGAGGAGCAGTACAGGCCCCCATTCTCTGTCCAATGCTCGCTGTTCCCCACCCCCTCTCTCACCGTATACCCCATAGGAGGAGCTCTGTTGCGCCGCGGCCGCACTAAATCAACACCGTCCTAATGAGGTGTCACACTTGACCCCCAGCAGCCTCGGCCCCTCACTTGGGTGTCAGCGCCACAATGAGCGCTCCTCCATCTCCAGCGCCGGGCTGACACATTTTGATTCATGAGAGAGCCTGGCCCCCGTCAGGTCAAAATTACCCCTATCAAAACGCCGCCATCCAAACATTCATCAAGCCTACCTCTGGACCTCCTTTTGCTCGCTTCTCTTAAAACAAGAATCAACAAATACCGGAATCCTGCTCAGGCACACTCCCCTTTTTATCACACAACAGCATGTCGTCATCATGTCACCGATCGCCTCCTGTTGGAGTGCCCTTGAGCCCCTCGGGTCCTAACGGCTCTCAGAGCGATGAACTCTGTCCCCCAGGTGTTCCTGAGCCTGTCTTCTGACCTTGTGACCCAAAACAGCTCCTAATTTGAACAGCTCAGAAGCAAAAGGAGTACCAAGTCACCAAAAGATGTCCCGGTTCAGATCTTCACTTTCCACCAACCATTCAGGTAGGAGGAGAACCACAGTACAGCACTAAGGAGTTTAATTTGTTCCGTGACTGAGCTCGTAACTCAGTTTACTAATTTCTTAAATCATGTGATGCTGGGGCGGCACGGTGGATCAGCTGGTAAAGCGTTTGCCTCACAGTTCTGAAGACCCAGCTTCGATCCCAGCCCCGCCTGTGTGGAGTTTGCATGTTGCACTCTAAATTGCCCTTAGGTGTGATTGTGAGTGTGACGGGTTGTTTTCCTCCATGTGCCCTGCGATTGGCTGGCAAAGAGTTCAGCATGCACGCACCTCCTGCCTGTTGAGAGCTGGGATACGCTCCAGCACTCCCTGTGACCCTCGTGGGGACAAGCAGCTAAGAAAATGGATGGATCGACTTTTATTCATTTTAGCTTCTATTTTTACTTCCCTTTGTTATGTGTTTTGCTCTGTTATTTACTATGCTTTGTTTATTTCAGCTTCAATATTTGTAGGTTTTTTTTTTGTTTTGATCATTCCAGCTTAATGTTATTAGTTTTGCAAGAATTTATGTCAATTAATTCATGTTTTTGGGATGTAGGAGGAAACCATAGTACCCGGAGATCTGGGATCTCAGAACTGTGAGGCCAACGCTTTACCAGTTGAGTCACCGTCCCGCCTGAAAAAAAGTAAAAAAAGTAAATGTTTAGTGAAAAGCTCAATTAAGAGTCAATTGTCAGTTCTTAAAAACAAGAACAGTCACTGTAGCCCTGAGGGTCTCTCGCAGTCTGTTCCACAAACAGGACCCGTAAAAATGGAATCATGTTTCGCCGTGAGTTCGTGTCCTGACTTGAAATGCTCAAAAGGCCGCAGTCAGAGGATCACACCGCTCAAAAGGGGCTCTGAGGGATGGAAAGAACCAACAGCATCAAGACATTTAAACGGCAGTCAAAAAATGTTAAAATTGATCCTGAAACACATTCGGTTGATTGATTTTAAAACTGCTGTAACATGTTCCCGCTTTCTGGTCTTCGTCGGGACACGTCGCCAAATTCTGTCGTAATTGTATGCATGAAATGCTCTTTTCAGGAAGATCAGAAAGCAAGGCTTCCAGTAATGGATCCGATTATTGATAAAAGTGTGCATTAGCGTCTCTGTGTCTGCCTGTCTGGGTATATTCTTCGAGTGATAAAAAGACTTTTGTTTGATGTGTGAGATAAAATTGAGCTCAGGGTCAAAATACCACCCAGGCTCTCACTTGGGTTGAGAGATTTAGAGATAGTTTGTATTTTAGTTTGAATTTTTCTCCCTGGGCCTCGTACTGCTGACTCAAGCTGAGTCTGGTCCTAGTTAAGCTAAAGAAAGTTCTCTGCCTTCCAAGATTTGTAAGAAAGAGGATCAGTTAAAGATCTCATATTTTGCTAGACCAACTTTTTCTAGTATTTATGATGATATATTGGCTCTAGAGTAAAGGTGAAATATGAATTAAAATGGTCCACACATTTCAGACGTGTTTTTTGCCGAGAACCCTGAAATCAGGTCATTCGAATTCCGTGGTAGGTCGCTGGCGAACACCTTGGCCTCCCTCTGCCCTCCGGAACCAGCGCTGTCAACATAACAAACGGGCGCCCTTGGAAGTGGGTCCAATCGGTGGTAAGGCCAAATATGGATAAAGCTGGGAAAAAACTGGGTCAAACACAAGTTGCTGTCAGAGGGGCCTTTTCTGGACACTCGTATGACAAAACCAAGATGTTTTTTTAAAATGAAATTAACACTATTATACAAAAACCACGTTAGAGTCACTCTATGGAGGTCCATATAGCCAACATAAAGAAATGTCCTGTTTTATAGGTTTTAGACTAATCACAGTTCAAAACATTACTAAAAGATCTCAGTATGATGCAGTACAGTCAAACAATAAGCACAATAATAAACAACTTTTAAATTAATATCACTGATGAAATAAAATATTTTAATTTTTGTAAAGGCATAATACTGTATTTCATAAATCTTGATGTGCATGAGGCCTCTTTTAAATTATCCTAAAAAAATGAAAAAATAAAGCTTAGTCCTTAGAGTCATACTTTATTTGAATCAGGCAGATTTTTTAAATTTTTTTTTCCCAAGACGCCTGCCAGCCTTTGCCCGCGGTGTTAAAGCAGCAAGTTTGTAATACCCTCATTTGAGTGTCAAAACGTCTGACGAACACAAACCTGATGTTGCCGCTGACCAGCAGGCCTGTCCTGGTTTCTGTCAAAGCTCCTCATTTAGCCCCCGAGGCCGGTCGGCTTCAAATTAAAACGGGACTCCTCCCAAAGTCGAGTCTATTCCAAATGATAGCATTAACTCTGCGGAAAACAACAACACTTTTACTGTATGTCATGAGGAGTATTTTTACAAATTTGTAGAAAAACAAACAACACTTTTACTGTATGTCATGAGGAGTATTTTTACAAATTTGTAGAAAATGGAAAATGATGAAAGATATATTGATTGCATGCATTATAATTTCTAATCTAGTCTTACTTTATATATCACATGTAATTCCACACTCATATACAATAAAACAAAGAGATTCTGAATGGCTAATTTTAATTGTCACTGCAAAACTACCAATTGCTCAGTTTTTATTGACACTGTCAGTGTTATTTACTTAACAGGATGTTTATGACATTAATTTGTAAGATTGTAGAACTGTGGTGCATCTAACTAAGAGTTGTTTCCTCTTTCCTCTTCCTCTTTCATATAAATAACAAAATATCTCATTAGATTTGGTACATAAATGTTTTCAAATGATCATCTTTAAAATTGCTTGTCAAATAAGTCAAAGTAAAATTGGATTCAAATGAGAGTCAGAGCTTTTGTTGGAGTTGACTTTTTGTAGAGCAAGGAAACATATGAAGAGTTTGTTTTCAAAACGAGACATAGGCATTTTTTTCAGATTTACGAAACTCGCGCCAAAATTATCCGGATAACTCTTCATATTTCGTCACTGGAAGTTACAGTAAGTCGAAGCAGACACTGCGCATATTAGATTTAGCCATACGAACTGTGTAATTTCTTTCAGTAGTAAAACCATTTTCAGCCATGCCTGATGATGGCGTCAAGGGTGAATGTTAACTTCAGGCAAGAGGCACCGTGGACACAAATATACAAACAGTCATTCGTACTCACTTTCACAGCTAATGAGAATTTTTGAGTCTTCAATCAACCTGGCATGCATGTTTCTTGAATATGTACAGAAACAGGAGTACAAGTTACAGCTACAACAAACAAATGCCACACTGGAAAGCCAGAGCCGAGATTGGATTCCCTGAACCTCAGAACTGTGAGCTGGACGTGCTCACTTCTCGTTCACCGTGTGATCAAATGTAGAATATTGATGGACTAAAATTCCATTATTTTTTTTTGTACGTATTTGTTATTTATTTAAGTATTTGCGACATAAAGGATTACATTTAATGATGATTATCAAAGCTATTATTTCGTTTATTTGTATTTGTACATACATTTGTACAATAGAATAGTACCATTTAAGTGTAGGACCTCTTGATTTAATTACAAAATTTCAGGATGTCTTTAGGTGCTAAATACAGTGAAGAAAATAAGTATTTGAACACCCTGCAAATAGCAAGTTCTCCCACTTAGACATCATGGAGGAGTCTGAAATTTTTATCGTAGGTGCATGTCCGCTGTGAGAGAGATAATCTGAAAAGAAAAATTCAGAAATCACAATGTATGATTGTTTTTAACAATTTATTTGTGTGATACTGCTGGAAATACGTATTTGAACACCTGAGGAAACCAATGTTATTTGGTACAGTGGCCTTTGTTTGCAATTACAGAGGTCAAACGTTTCCTGTAGTTGTTCACCAGGTTTGCACACACTGTAGGAGGGATTTTGGCCCACTCCTCCACACAGATCTTCTCTAGATCAGACAGGTTTCTAGGCTGTCGCTGAGAATCACAGTTTCAGATCCCTCCAAAGATTGCCTAGGCCACCCCAGAACCTCGATATTCTTACGGAGCCACTCCTTGGTTTTCCTGGCTGTGTGCTTCGAGCCATTGCCATGTTGAAAGACCCAGCCGCGACCCATCTTCAATGCTCTGACTGAGGGAATGAGGTTTTTCCCCAAGATCTCACAATACATGGCCGCGGTCATCCTCTCCTTAATACAGTGCAGTCGTCCTGTGCCATGTGCAGAAAAACACCCCCAAAGCATGATGCTACCAAGCCCACACTTCACAATAGCGATGGTGTTCTTGGGATGGAACTCATCATTCGTCTTCTTCCAAACACGGTTAGTGGAGTTATGACCAAAACGTTCCATTTTGGTCTCATCTAATCACAAAAAATTCTCCCATGACTCCTCTGTATCATCCAAATGGTCATTGGCAAACTTAAAACCGGCCTTGACATGTGCTGGTTTAAGCAGGGGAACCTTCCGTGCCGTCATGATTTCAAACCATGACGTCTTAGTGTATTACCAACAGTCACATTGGAAACGGTGGTCCCAGCTCTTTTTAGGTCATTGTCCAAGTATTGTCGTGTAGTCCTGGGCTGATTCCTCACCTTTCTGACGATATGTGGTCATATCTTGCATGGGCCTCCACTCCGATTGAGCTTGACCGTCATGTTTAGCTTCTTCCATTTTCTAATGATTGCTCCAACAGTGGATGTTTTTTCACCAAGCTGCTTAGCAATTTCCAGCCGTGTGGAGTTGTACAATTTTGTTTCTGGTGTCTTTGGATAGCTCTTTGGTCTTGGCCATGTTACGAGTTTGAGTCTTACTGATTGTATGAGGTGGACAGGCGTCTTTATGCAGCTAACAACCTCACAAAGGTGCATCTGATTCAGAATAATAGATGGAGTGGAGGTGGACTTTCAAAGGCGGACTAACAGGTCTTTGAGGGTCAGAATTCTAGCTGATAGACAGGTGTTCAAATACTTATTTGCAGCTGTATCACACAAATAAATCGTTGAAAAAAATCATATATTGTGACTTCTGGATTTTTCTTTTTAGATTATCTCTCTCACAGTGGACATGCACCTATGATGAACATTTCAGAACCCTCCATGATTTGTAGGTGGGACAACTTGCAATACAGCAGGGTGTTCAAATACTTATTTCCTTCACTATATATGCATAAACAAAAACTGTTATTTTATTCTTTCCAAAAATATGCATGATTCCACTGTTAATGGCAGACTTTCATTGAGCAAATATTGATTGCGCCTAAAAATTAATGTGTGTTAATATGCATCACAATAATTCTGATGTGATGGAATATACACGTGTGCTATACAGCTGTACTACTACTCTGTGTATGTCATGTGGGTTTTTTTTTTTCATTAAGTGATACTTTTGCCCTCATGTTAGATGACACTGATTTGCTGATGTGTACATGTGAGGGAGATGAACCAGCAACAAGGAATGAATCAAATCCCCCTTTAGGTAAACATTTTGTTTTCCCGGGCAAAAGACCTTGTGAAGTGTCACAGAGTGGTCGAGACTGTCTTTGCACGTGATTGTGGAGGAGGAACTTTGGATGTGGTTAAACAGCAAAGACAAGAACCTTTAACACCCACACAATGGACTATTTTTTCTGAAACGTTGCACACGACAAGTGAGGAACAAATTGTGTGTGTGTGCGTGCACGTGTGTATGTGACCCCCCCACCCCCACCCTCGCATGTCAAACAACCACCCCGATGCTGACCACCCCTTCTGTCCTCTAATAAAAAAAAAAAAGTGAGAAAAAGAAGCGAAATCATCCTCTGTTGAAAAAGTTTACGAGATCTTCCTTTAAAGAGAGCAAAGAGTAAGTATCCATGGGAATCTTGGCACATTGGGGAGGCCTTTCTCCCTTCCTCTCATCCGCTCTCCCCCGCTGCACCCATGGACCGACGCAATTGTTTATTTTCCCCCATTGAGCCCGCTCCATTCACTGGCATTCACATTGACTCTGCTCAATTGGAGTGAGACAGCACTTATTCGGCGAGAGGAATGCAGTGTTCCGCTGACAGAGCAGCAAGAATGCAGGAGAAGAAATCATTAAAGGGTTTTAAAGGAAAAGGTACAGCTGAGCATGCGGGGAGAATGACGTCGACGCAAACAATGTGGCATGATGTGTACGTCCACACATCACCTTGACACGAGAAAGCGCAATGTTACAAAGTGGAGCGGGGGATCCTGCAGGGAGGTCATTCATTCTCTGTGCCTTCTTAACTGAAACTGCCCCGTAGAACAATGAGGCCTTCTCCAGCCTGTGCGGCCGCCTCTTGTGAGATGCTGCCCGTCCTCCAGCCCACTCACTCTTTCTGGCCCAGCACAATAGCGGCAAGCTGGACCTCGGAGTTAATTTCTCCCCGGTCCATTCTGTCACGAGGAAGGGCGTCGTAATGACAGTTTTTCCTCTAGAACAATGTCCGCATCCACCGAAGCCTTCTCGGTGCTGTCAAACTCAATTAGCTTTGGCCGGGGGACAATATGATCGCGGAAATGAGCATTCATTCAGATTAGAATGAACGACCCACGAGGTGGCCCTTTATAGTGCAATATGGAACCATACACGCATTGATTTTATCCATGCATTCAAGCTTTTTTATGCCGTTAATGCAAATGAGTGCAAATTCTCATTTGCAATGCTGAGCAGACTGCATACGGCACAGTCAACAAAAACAAAAAACAAAATAAAAGCAAATGCAAAAACATATACAAAAAAATGTACAATGGGATAGTTTCATTATTTATATAGCATATTACATTGCATCATTTTTGTCATGGGTAGTACAGTTTCAGAGGGCTGTAATGATTGTGAAACCATGTTTATGAGCATTTAGTCAGCTCTTCATATTGCTAAATATACAAAACAAATTTTATTCTAATCTATTTTTATGATATAATTTATCAAATATATTTTTTCAGCTATTACTGTAAAATGGTTCAGAAAACAAAAAAAAATGTTTGTAAAAGTATGAAAGAATGAGTACATTTTGGTCCGTTTTAAAACTTTACCACAGATTTTTAGCAAGAATCGAGTTGACAAACAAGATTCTGTTTATTTTGCAGGCCACATAAAATGATGTGGCGGGCCAAATCCTGTCCCCGGGCCTTGGGTTTGACACGGTGTATTACATCATAGCAAAAGGTGATTAACGGGTTCATAACTGGCTAAAAACAGGGCACCGATCATGTACAGTATCCCTTAAAAACTTTTTCAATAATGATACTCAAATGAATGTGATTAATTGTTATTACTTGTTGCAGTGTGCCAATCATTTGTCAACATCATATAAGACAGTTCAACCCAGCAAAGGAAATTATAAAATTGTCATATGATTAAGTCTAAAAATAAAGATAATCAACATTAGTACAGACTAGTCAACAAAAGTCTTGATAGAACAAAAAATTTATTCAACTCTCTGGTACCTTATTAGAGTTCATCCTTGCCATGCAGAAAGATGTGATGTCAAACTCTATAATCAAACGGAGTTGTTGTAAAAAAAAAAAAAAATAAATAAAATGAAAAAAATACTTACCGCCAGCGGATTCAAATGAATTATATTACTCTTCAAAATAACTTGACAATTGCACATAAAATGAAACCGCTCCACGTTTCAGCCACTGAGAAAGAAGACATGTGACGTTTGCTGGTCAGTGTAGCGCTGACAACCACACAAGTAAACCTTACCTGCTCTCTACTGGTCAGATATCGTTATTACAATGCAATACGAATTAAAAGTAAATACTAGTAATAATAATAATCAGAGATAGCTTTGTGGTTGTTTTCAACTGTTATTCAATCCCCCAAATCGGAATATCATCGATTTTCTGATTTACCCGAGATAATTTCTCCCATAATCTAACCACGCAGCACTGGGGAGCGAATTGTAAATGAGGCATTCAAAGACAAGTTTAGAACTCGTATATTGGATTCTCTTTATGATGACGCTGATAATAATTGCTATCTGAGGGCGTTTCTAGAGCTACCTAAGCCTGTTAATAGCTATCCTCTTTAATGTATATATGTATAGTCTCTGTTTATGATGTATTTATTTTGCTAACTTAGCTTTTGATCATTACGTCAGAACCATATTCACGCTGCTTCAGTTGGTGGAGAACTTCTTTTTTCAAGAGACATAAATGCGTCACGCATAACTTCACTGAAACCTCCCTGCAAAAGTTTAGTTTTGGGAGTGAAAATTGCTTGGAAACGGCAAATCTCATTTTATTTTTACTTTTGGGTTCACCGGATGCCTATTTAAAAATACGTGGTCATGCGTGTAATGCTGCATTTATTACTGTGTTGGAAACTTGAGTTGAAATGTGGAAAACGCTCGCCGATGGAGTCAAGATACTATGGAGTCAGCTAGCTCTGGATGCTAGCTAACGAATTAGCCTGGGAGGTAAGAGTCAAGCTTTGCACTCAAGTGTTTGTTTCAGGAGCATTCCATGCGTATGCATCTCACTTGACCGCTGGAATCAGATGATGCTTTCCCACAAGAATGTCAAGTGAGAATAATTGCTAAAATCTCTTATTTTTTTCAAGCAAGTTACTCATGTTAAGATGGCCCTAAACCTCTGTGCAGTATTCATAATGGTGCATGGGGGGGGGGGTATCTTTATTCTTCAGTATCTTTGGTTCAGGCCTAATGACTATCAATTATATATATGGAGTAATTTACATGTTATTCTGTTTTTTCCCTGGAGTATGGACCCCATTTGACACCCAGTGTTACACATATTCTGTTTGTTGTATCATCTTCTTCATCATCTAATTCACATTACACTGTACATGACAATGTTGTCACAAGTGTTTGAGATGAGTCATTTTTAATCTCCCATTGACACTGAACAAGGCCTTTCTCACATATTCATGTCGCGTACTGTTGCCAGTACAGTAGTTGTGTGGCTAAACAAAGCAACGTTCAAAGGTGCATCATAAAGATAAAGACATGCAGAGAAGTGATGGGTTTGCAACATCCTCTTTCTGCTGAATGTACGAGCAAACACCGGTACTTGATAGTTCCTCTCACGTGTCACTGAGCGAGGTATCAAAAGAAGTAACCGAATGTGAAAATATAATGCTATTCAGTTGTGATAAGTTTGATCTTATGTTTATCGATTCCGTTTGTTTAGTTGAGTGTGTGTTGCATCCCATCCATTAAAATCGTCTTCAGTCGCCACATTCCAAAGTCCTGTCCTGAGCCCAAGAGGTCAGAGGTGGTTTGAACCCTGATGCTTTGCTGCTCACGGCATGCACACTACTAATTCTTTTACACACTTTTTAACAGCCATTGAAAATAAAAACACGAAAATTCAATGTGGTGGCACAATGAAGCAGCTGTAGAGCATTCGCCTCACACTTCTCTGGACTTGGGTTCAAATCCTGGCCCTACGTGTGTGGAGTTAGTGGAGTTACGTCAAGAAACAGAGTGGAATGGAGAATATTGGGCAAGTTTGGGTCACTGGGTATTTTTTTCTCTTTAATATATTTACAAAGGCAGCGCTGGTGAGCATATCTGCCTCGTAGTTCTGAGGATCCAGGTTAAAATCCGGCCTCGCTTCGGTGAAAATTTGCATGTTCTCCCTGTTCTCTGGGTGCTACTATTTCCTCCACATTCCAAAAACATGATGGCAGGTTACTTGGCAACTCTAAATTTCCCATAGGTGTGAATGTAAATGCAAATGGTCGTTTCCTTGTCAGTGCCCTGCAACTGGCTGGTGACCACTTTTCCTCTAATCCTGAGGTAGCAGGGATAGGCTACAGCCTGCGTGCGACCCAAGTGAGGATAAGCGATACAGAAAGTGGATGGATAGTTACGAAAATGGCAATTAAACATTTTCCATACTGTCATTACTGGTTGCTTTTGCTTTATAAGGGTGTATGTTATTGTAACATAATCAAATGTGAAAAGATTGAAGCTCTGTGAATACTCCCCAGATATAGAATGACTATGTCTTCACATTTTCTTGTGATTCATAAATCTCTTCCATGAGCTTTAATCTTCCTAGCTTCATTTTCAGGACGGTACACAAAAGTAAATCACTTCATTTTCACATCTTCTCACATTTCCTCTCCCATTCTCATTGAAATACGATATGAATATCGGGTTCATTATTCTCTTTTGGCGCGTGGAGGCAGCCGATCATTCGTAGCGACACTTTCGGGAGGAACTCACTTAGCTTTGTTTGTAATTTTATGGCCATGCCACATAATTTCATCAATGACGATCTTTGGGAAAAAAAAATACAACCAATACATTATTTAGCAAAATGTGTTAATTGCATTTAACCCATCCCTGAGGAGCAGTGGGCAACAAACTTGTCGCACACAACCGAGTTCTTGTGTCAACAGTACCTTGGTAAGTAGACTGGAAATAAACTAGCTCAGCTGGAAAGTGTTGGCCTCACACTTCTGAGGGTTCGATCCCGGACACACCTGTGTTGAGTTTGCATGTTCTTCCCGTGCCCTCGTGGGTTTTTTCCGGGCACTCCGGTTTCCTCCCACATCCCAAAAACATGCAACATTAATTGGACACTATAAATTCCCCCTAGGTGTGATTGTGAGTGCGGCTGTTTGTCTCCATGTGCCCTGCGATTGGCTGGCAACCAGATCAGGGTGTACCCCGCCTCCTGCCCGTTGACAACTGGGATAGGCTCCAGCTCTCCCCACGACCCTCGTGAGGATAAGCGGCGAAGAAATGGATGGATGTTTTTAGTTGTGGGAGGAAATGTGAAAAAACGCCACAGGGAAAAGTAAACTCCACAAAAAGGGCCCAGAACTCCAGTGTTCATAGTGGCCCATGTTGGAATCAAACCAGAGGCCTACTTGAGGCAGCAGTGCTAAGTACTCTACTGCTAGCCAACAGGAGCTCTTTACTCAAGTTAAACAGTCCATCTTGCATCATGCTCATTAAGCAGAATTGTTAATCAGTCAATGTACAAACGCAATTCCAATGAAGTTGGAATGCTTTGTTCAACATATATATAATAAAATAATACAGTGATTTGCAAATCATCTTCAACATATATTTGATTGAATCCACTGCAAGGACAATATGTTTAATTTTCAAACTGACAAACTTTATTGTTTTTAGCAAATAATCACTAACTTTGGATTTTATGGGTGCAACATGTTCCAAATAATCTGGGACAGGTGGCAAAAAATACTAAATTGAAGATTGCTCATCTAACACCTGTTTGGAACATCTCACAGAAGAAAAGGTGATGTAACAATGGTCAACACGACCTTGTCCCAACTTTATTGGAAGATGTTGCAGCCATAAAATTCCAAGTTAATGTATTATTTGCTAAAAACAATCAAGTTTATCAGTTTGAACATTAAATATCTTGCCTTTGTAATGTATTGAATTAAATATAGGTTGAACATGATTTGCGAATCATTGAGGTCCGTTTTTATTTGTTTAACACAACGTCCCAACTTCATTGGAATTGGGTTTGTATCAAACAACTATTATACCCACACTGAATATGTATAGAATTTTAACTGCATGTTAAATTTGACTAATTTGGTGGTTATATGTAAAGTTCTTGTCTCTACGCAGCAGTCATCTGGTTGTACGCTTGTTAAAATGACTTGAGATTATTTCAAGAATTTGTTTAGGCAGCTGCTGGTTTGCAGACACAATGGCCTCGCTGGTCTCCCCCACACACCCCACTTCTAGTTCTGCTGCTTCAGGAAACCAAACCAACAACTTCTTCTATTGAACCAGTCCTATATGAGGGGAACTAAACGGATGGATTCCAATAATTGTCTTTTTGGTTCTTTTACCTCAACATACTGATGGACTGCGCTGATTTAAATAATTTCCTGGCAGATATACAAGCTTTAGATTGTATCGTATCTTTGAATTTGAACCTACAATAGCGATGATAGCAATCATCCCTTGCATTTCTCTTATGTCCTTTTAGATTTGCCAACTCCTTAGCATGCAGTCTGTTTAAACAAAATCCCAGCATTTTTACAGCCATACTTTATTGTCATCACAGCTTTAAGTCATTTACAAACAATGCAGCCAACAATTCTTGGCTAATACCTGCAGATTATATGGAAAAGTAGTAGTGTTTGGTTTCATCCTTCACTTAAAATCATGGCGTGGAGGTTTTCAGCGCCAACTTGATCTTTTCCTGACTGCTGGTCCCCCGCCAATTGGTTCAGATTTCAAAAGAGTTCTTCCAATACCAAATAATAGAGATGAAATGCTGAAACATACAGATAAAAACGCTTTCATATTCACACCTCTGGACAATTTAGTGCATGCTGCAGGAGTACAAAGACCAGATCAACATTTCAACCGCAAACCCTCAAAACTCACTAGGGCACTTTGCGAAGTACTATTCATCACCATTTTAGTTTTCCCGATTATTTTCTGTTTTTTGGGGGGGCGTGGCTAAAACAGTGCTTGCAAAACCCTCTCCCACTATACACTGTGCAGTGCTTTGAAAAAAGTATTTGCTCTGTTCCCAAATCCTTTGTTTTTTTTAACATAGTTTCCCCAAATAAAAGACTAATATAACCCAAGTAAATATGGACTTGAGTTTTAAAATGGTAATTTTATTTTTTAAGGGACAAACATCTATGCAAAGTTACCTGGCTCTGTGTGAAAATGTAATCCCATCCCTCATTCAATCACAAAATTACTGAGAATAATTATTTTTTTTAGGAAAGCTGAGTTTGTTTCTATTGACCACACTCAACTGGTCTGATTACCTCCAGATCTGTTCAATCAATTCAAAAAACAGATGAGAAATAACGTAATTGACTTATCAATCTGGAAAGGGATACAAAGACATTTCTAAAGCTTTAACACTCTAGCGAACCACGATAAGAGCCATTATCCATCCACAAATGGCCAAAACACGGAACAGCGATGGACCTTCCGAGAATTGGCCAGCCTACAAAAGTGACGCCAAGGGGACAGCAAAGAGTCATCCAAGAGGTCACAAAAGAACCCAGAACAACTTCTAAAGAATTGTGTTCCTCTCCGGTCTCAGTTAAGTTCAGTATCCATGTGTCAGCATTAAAGAAGAGAGACTGGGCAATAATTGAATCCATGGACGAGTTCCAAGGCGGAAACCACTGCTGACCAAAAAGAACATAAAATCATGTCTTACTTTTGCCAAAAGCAAGGGGAAAGAAAACATCTAAATGATTCCCGAGACTTTTGGGAGACCATTTTTTGGACTGACGAGACAAAAGTTACAATTTTTGGAAGGTGGATGTCTTGTTATATCTGGCGTGAATGAAATCCAGCATTTCAGAAATAGAAAATCTTACCAACAGTCAAATATGATGGTGGTAGTGTGATTGTCTGGCGTTGCTCGATGACTTCAGGATCTGGATGACTTGCTGTGATTGATGGAACCATTAATTCTGCGCTTACCAGAAAATCCTAAAGGAGAATATTCCAGCATCAGTTAGAGACTTTAAACTGAAGCGTACTTGGTTTCTTCAGCAGGACAATTACCCAAAATACTCCAGTGAAGAAAGACTCATTTCCAGTTATAGAAAATGCTGGATTTCAGTTGTTGCTCCTGGGGGTGCCCCAACCATTTATTCCATTTAGGGAACACTTTTTTTTTCACACACAGCCATGTAGCTTTGAATATTTGTGTCCGTTAATAAATACAATTTAAAAGTTTTCCTTCAAGTCAAGTGTCTCCGTTTTGCGGCACATAACGAGTCAGTCATATATTCGGTGAGCCCGGCACCTGCTATGTTTGGAAGTTTTTTTAGTGTAGAAAAACCTGGCAAAAACTCAGGTGCAATACATTCCAGGCACCGGAGCCTTTAAACTGATCATGTTTTGGTACCTCAGACACACAGTGGTGTTTAGACGCAAGAAAGATGCTCGACATATGAATGCATTTCATTGACAGTTGAGCGGGGCATCCGCTGAGTGGGTTTGATCGCATTCCCCGGACACACCCACAGCGTTTTACAGCTGGGAGAATACCTTGATTTTTTTTTCAAGGTTTTGAAACCTCATTTTAAATACAGTACTTGATTTGGTTTTTATTCAATCAAATGTGGTAGGCTTGTTAATAACGCTATTCTCTTGTGGTTGATTACTTTCAAATTACAGTTTATGTTGACTGTACAGGGACTTGAAAAGTGCCATTGACACCCTAATATACATTTTAAAATAGATATTGTTATGAAAACTACATATAATATTATTCATTCACTTCAATGCAGTCACTCACGTTTGAAAAATGTATGGGTGTGGTCAATCACGGCCGCAGATATAAAGTTATGGATGTGGTCCAATAATCATGCTCGCAAATAGAAAGTTGCAGGTGTGTGTTCTGTTTTTAATTATGAGTGTACCCCTTTAAGAGTGGAGGGGGGGCAGTGTCAGGTAAACTAGGAAATATAAGAGGCTAAACAGCAGCTCGTTCCATGTTCAAAAAAAAAAAAGACGTCAGGCTGTGGTTCACTTAGAGCAGGGGTGCTCAATACGTCAATTGCGATTGACCAGTTGACTGTGTGGCCATTACATCAAGCACACGCACATAAAGCCGTGTTCCAGAGACCTGGCCTCCTATTCACGACACGCGTGCACCGTCCCTGCGCTCTATACACATCTACCTATCATTTAGAACCCGCAAATCTATTGTCCGTTGCACCTGTGGAATCCATTCTGCATGAGGAACCGGCTCTTTTGGAAACGTGTGAAGAGTGAATCCATCCTCCCGAGTATTCAAGCAAAATCCATCAATTCAACGAGCCGTCATTTTGGCTAACACACGGAAAAAAAACAGCTAATTTCTTAAAACAGGTGTAAACACAAACCCGCCAGTGTGGCCACCTGCAAAAAACATCACTTCCTGGATCTTCTCCAACACAAATGCCTCAAGAGGATTTTCATGGCGGGAGATGCAAAAATCCATATCCGGGAACATTCTGACATGCTGTGAACAAACGGATGCGTCCATTACGGCTTTTTGGGAGCATTTGTCATTTTTTTTAAACTCAGTTTTGTCATTATGATTCTTGTTTTTCACTTATTGTATGCTGTCATTTGTTCATTTTGCCGACTTCTTTGCAGGCAGAATTGGTATCATCACCACTCACGGACAACGTATACATCCATCCATTTTCTTTGCCGCTTATCCTCACAAGGGTCACGGGGAGTGCTGGAGCCTATCTCACCTGTCAACAGGCAGGAGGCGAGGTACAACCTGCACTGGTTGCCAGGCAATCGCAGACCACATAGAGACAAACAGTCACACTCACAATCACACCTTGGGGCAATTTACATTGTCCAATTAATGTTGCATGTTTTTGGGATGTGGGAGGAAACCGGAGTACCCCGGAGAAAACCCACGGGGGGATGGGGAGAACATGCAAACTCCACACATAACTGACAATGTAAAAGTGTAAAATGGTTGTCTGCCTTTACAGTATGTGACCTGTGATGTAGTGGAGACCCCTTTGGGGCGTATTCCAAAGTTGACTGCAGGTCCCCCGTGACCCAGAGCAGGATAAGTGGTGTAGAGACTAGATCGAGTCATACTTTGTTCGATAGATAAAGAAATTAAAAAAAAACCTTAAATTTTGGAAATGTTCTGTTATTTCTTCTTTGGACCCACCATTTGTTTTTGTTTGCGAACTAGCAAACAAATAAGCAACAATGAAAACACTCCCTCGTGAAAGCCATTAACAGACAGACTGAAACAGTTGCTTCCCCTATTTTCTCTTGAGCGGCTGTTTTGCTGGAGCTAAGTCATGTGAGAGGTTCTTTTTCAATGCCTCGGAATTGCAGGACCCTTTTCTGTGATTCTATGTCTGTGTGTTTGAATACTGGCAACATTCCTGGAAATCCTAAATGAATATTGGGATTAGGAATGAATGCAAGCCATGCAGTGAGAGAGCAGGTGTTGTTGTGGGTCTCCGTAAATCATGCAGACCAGTCCACGAGCATGTTTCTTCCACAGAAGTAATGAAAATGACCTTTTGAGAAGGATGCGAAGGACTGACTCTGTGTGTGCTGCAGTATCTCCACTTCAATCACAAGTGAGCCATGACAACATCCAGGAGATGGCACTAATCATACACTGACGAGCTAATGAAAAAAGATGAACGATCACACTGTTTAATGATGATTTGTTATAAAGACAGCAAAAAAAGTCAATTGGTGTCACATCCTGCCCACAACTAGTGGCTTTTCTCCCCTAATTTGACACTTTAAAACAGTTCTCCTACAATTCTCGAGTATTCATACTGTTATTTTTATTCGGGCTTTCCCAAAAGGCCACACTTATTAGTCAACTTGGCCCCTCTCACCCATTCCTGATAAGCGCATCTTATAATTGCACTGAAATTCCCAGTAATCTCCTCATTGTTGTTGACACTTTCAAAATCAGATGGGAGTTACACGATACTAACTGTGCATGTGGCCACTCCCTTCCAGCAGGCAGACAGCGCTTTCTTCTGTGGGCCAGGCTTTCATTCCTGTCCGGACTCAACAGTGGCCAGCCTTCTATCAGCTCACACGCTCTGAGGGACTGTTCACGCTTTGAAGTTCTGCAATTCTTCAAAAAGTAGGTACATTCTCATACAACCTGGGAGGAAAAAAACAGCTTTAATGCAGATTCTGTTGTGTGTGTGTGTGTGTGGTTTTTTTTTTATCCAATCTCCCAGTTGGTTCATTATCATTCCTAATAGTAGTAAGTTATGAATAGTGCTTTATGATGAAAAACATTAACGCCTAAAATGGTAGAATTATTTTCTTCTGACTGTACAGCTGTGGTCCACATTTAGTGAGTTCATTTTCATGTGTGTGACTCACATTGCGTCTGTACAGTTGTAATGAGCAGCTAGAATTGCTTATCTGAATTCCAAAGAACTTGGGTCTGTTCTGTTGTGACTAACACATGATATTTCAATACATTTTCGTTTTGAAAATTGCTTATCGGGGATTTTCGGTAAGTAGGATAGAGATGTTAAAAAAAAGATGTTCTTTAAAAATGGTGAAGTAGCAAAGTTGTTGAAAAACTGGCAAACTGACAAAGATTTCCAAATAAAACTGTTCTTGCAGTCTTTTCCACGATTCGTTTAAGATTAAATCTTTTACTCTTCTTTGAATAGTTAAATTTGTTTTTTTTTATTATAAACATTTATGTGATTAAAGTAAGTTTCTTTCGGCTTGTCCCTTTCGGGGTCGCCACAGCGTGTCATCTCAGATGAACGCACATATGTTTGGCACAATTTTTACGCCGGATGCCCTTCCTGACGCAACCCTTCTCAGGGAGTGGAGGCCCCAGTGGGATACGAACCCACAACCCCTGGTTTATCAAACCAGTGCTCTAACCACTGAGCTACAGGTGATTACTTGTTCTATAGTACCAGATTGTACTTTCAACATGCATTTGAGTGAAATTTCATTATTTCATTGTGTGTTTTACCAAGTGGCTGCTTCAATAATATTTTTGTTTTATTATTTGCCACTCCAGTCATTTGTTTGATGGAGAAAAGCATTGTTGCTATTTTTAAAAAAAGACAATGTTGTGTTAAAAAAAAGATAATTTTTAAAGCTGATGATTTAGTTTTTCACAACAAAGTGTAATGGATATACACAGGTTGAATAATTACAATTTAAAATATAAAGGCAAGGCCTTGCTCAAACGATGAATTTAATTATTTTTTTAAAAACTTTTCTATCCATGAAAATGTTGATACACATTGTTTAAGATTCATCTTTTGTTTATCTGTGGCGAAAGCAGTGTGGCAGCACAGTGACCAGTTAACAGCTTAGCAAGTCACGGTCATATGAGCATAATAGAGGATGTGTCATGTTTCACGTCATCTCCAGCCTGATAACAGGAGACATTTTTTTATAAAGGCACTCCTCTGCATGCAGCCCTTCGGTGTGCAAACAAGTAGTAACATTCACATTGTGACTTCTTGGCTTCCCACGGGTATCCGAGCTGAACCTACTCTGCATGTTGGAATGCCCCGCCGCCACCGTGCCGCTGCATTCCACTGATCCATTCTAGTTAATAATCGAACCAGGAGTTGTGATACTGGCATCGTATGGCAACAGAGCAGCCACAGGAAATGGACCAGACCTGGCTACACACGCTCGCTCTGCTGTAAGAAATGACTCCACCTGTGTGAGTGTACGATCAAAGTGGGAAGTCACTCCTGAGTCAACCTAGCGAGAGGTCAAATAGTTGGGCAATAGACCTCTGCTGATCCTCTGTTAATGCTCTCCGGTTTTCGTCCGTTGATCTTAAACTTTTTAAACATTGTTGGCAAAGCTCTTTTATTTGTTTTCCACATCAGGTTTACAATGTTTATGTCGTCAGTTTTAAAATCATTGACTCATTTTGAATCCGTCTTTACAGGACATGGTGATCATTATGTTTCCCCCCCACTGAAGAGTTGAAGAATAATCGAAGAATATGGAAGGCAACGGCGAGATCAGCGATACTGATAGCGGGATCATTCTTCACTCTGGTAAAACATGTTAACGCCTTTCATTTAGTACACGCTCACGTGCTTGTTGCATTTATCAATGATCTTCATTAGGAAAAGTTTATTTTCACATTTTCATTTGCAGTTTATGCACGTCCAACTTCCCAAACCTATAGTTGAAATACACAATGTATCAGTATAATATCACAAACAGTAAAAGGATTTTTTAGTGGGGAGGCTTTGTGCTTTGGGGAGCTTTCATATGACAATTTAAGTTCATTTTCATTAGGGAAAGGAATGTATATCATTCTACTGACTGATTTTTGAGAATTGGGTGAATTCTGTGGAATTTATTGATAAATTGTGTTTTGAAGCTATTTAGGTTAAACTGAGTACTTGATTTGGAAATTGAACAATGCTCTGCCAACTTTTCTGGGAACTATTCCCGTTGCTCTACTCAATACAACAGTGGCATGCAACACAACAGGAGTTCACAACATTCAAAGAGTCTGCTATTTAATTAAGGATTAAAAGTGACGTCAGGGCTCAGTCATAATGGCTTTCATATCACGGTATAATGCATGAATAATGGGAATGGTACCTGTATATATTGCGATACAAACAACAGGAGCCAGCTCGTAATTAGTAAGAAATTGTGCTAGCAACTCTTTGGTTAAATATGCTTTAAGCCATTTTGACACTGAGGCAGATCCACCCAATCAACAAATATTAGCATGATTGGTTGGTAAAGTCCAAATATACTACATATACCGTGCACCCCTATCTGACAATGTCAGTCAATAATAACCATAATTAGAATTTTTTGACACATCTTTTGTGTTGTACCTCATGCATGCGTACCTAATGTCGGGGCTGTTAGTGATTGTCTTTGTCCTTTCACAACCAAAAACTAACAATCCTCTTTGGTGCAGGTAGTAGTACACAATCTTGTCTATAGATCTATAATGGTGAACATCAATGTATTACTGTGAAGCTTTGTTTCTTAAATGTGGAGTGGTTCAATGACAAACTTAAGATTGGAATAGACATTGTTCAAGTTGAAAATGCGAAATGTTGTTCTTTTCTCTTATAAACTAGCAGTGTAATTTCACTGTAATGTGTGCTGATTAGTTCTGTCCTGTGTGAAATTCCTCTGGCCTTAATTGACTGTGTGGTGCCTGCTCCACACAATGAGAATCCATCAAGAATGGCTGTTTGTGTCTCAAGAATGAGGAATTCTCTGCTCTATTGTCACATTGCCACACTTCTTTCCTGTTGACACATCAGATGTTTGTCAGTACCTGCAGGGATTCTGTTAATAATCTCTAAAGGTATGCACTGCTCAATGCAGTCTGCTCCAAGACACTCCCCCAGCCTCGAGACTAAGCCTCATGTTATTTGTCTCCAAGGCGACAGACAGCACGAACTATCTGTCAATAGTCGGTTTTTATTCTCACAACAATGACAAAAACACATTTTACTTTTTTTCCTCCCTAATAGTGAGCTTTTTGTTTTAGTGGCTTCCACCGTAGAATCTCAAATTCATATTCCTGTATTTTTTTTATAAGTAGTGACAAGAATAAAATTGAAAGAAGTATTAAGATTTTCAAATTTAAAAAAATTAAAAGAAAAATGTCATATTCTGACAAAAAAAAATTGAGGTATATCAACATACATAAAATTTGAGAGTGACATTGGTGGATGCTATTTTCTCTGTCATCAGTGTGAAGTTTGTCATTGTGTAAATGTTTGTGTATGATTCTAAGAAAGAACTATGCAGACTTCATATTACCTGATTCAAGTCACTGATGGTGTGATGGTACGCTCGCCTGACTTTGGTCCAGGTGGTGTGGGTTCAGGTACCAGTGAGTGAGTGTGAGTGCAAAATGGTTGTCCATGTCAATATTTGCCCTACGACTGACTGGCAATCAGTTCAGGGTGTAGTCCCCCTTTTGCCCAATGTCACCAGGGATTGGCTCCGGCACCCTGCAACCCGCGGCCAGGACAAGCGGTCTTGAAAATGGATGGATTATCAGATTCGTATAGAGCAAATCTCTAGAAAGAGAAAGCAGCTGCATGTCTCAAGCTGTGACATTTAGTTTCATGTAGGGAATTTTAATTCTATTGTTCCATTGTTTTACTTTGCTTTCTGTTTGACTTTAATCTTATTATATTCTGTCTTTTTCTTTTCTTTATCATGGCTTTAGTCTGATAAATTGTGACAATTTGCTCTGAATATTTTGACTTAATTCTTGTAATAATCCAATTTCTTTTTCAGGATGCAACAGCTTATTTGCAAAAATGCACCTTCATTCAAATTTTTTCTTTTTCTTTGTGGTCATACCGTAGGCTCAGACAGCCCGACGTCGCATACAAAAGATGTGAATACGCACACGAGAGCCATGAAGCTCAAGCACCAGGCGCTCCAAGACCGACTTGAGCTGTGCCTCCTGGAGCTGAAGAAACTCTGCATTCGTGAAGCGGTGAGGAAATAAGGATTCATTATTGTGTGATTTGACCGTAGGTGTCTTCTTCTGATGAAACCTTTTTAACTTTAAAGAGTTGATACATAATTGGGAAAGATGTTATTCTATCATTCTCGAGCTGTGCCATACCACCTGTCACCTCTTTATGTGCAATGGGTCAACTTGGACATTCATTTCGAGTTCTTAAAAGAACACAAGGAGATGCTTCTGAGGTTGATTGGACAATGTTGCTTGTCTCTCTTTTTAACTTTCAGTCTACACATTTTTTCAGACAAGCCTCACTTTCACTTCAGTCTTTCTAAACTCCCACTCATCCACATGACGAGAAGAAGCTGGCAGTTTGTAAGATTTGTCATACAGAACACTTTGAAAACCACCAATCTTCATTCAGTAAGATTAAAGAGAACTTTGGAGCAAAAAGCGAAGTTGATCTTTTGGAAAGTATGAATCATCCACTAAATATAATCCTGGTTCTTTTTGGCCTTTTGGCCTTTTATAGGAAAGCTCTGTTTCTTTACAGTTTACATACTGACAAATAGATGTCTTTTTGGGGTGTTTGCCATCCCAAAACTACATTGACAAACTACGGTTTTTTATTCCTTTTTTAACATCGCAAGACTGGGCATTATTCTTCATTTCTCAGTGAATAAAAACATTCATTCCGGTGCAGACATACCTACATGAAGTTAGGATTTGACGATCATCCAGATTGGGATTTTTTTTTTTTTAATCTCAAAGTCATGGTTAATGTTTTGCTTTCTTTCTTTCAGTTGCATTTCCGCTTTATAGCGAATCGTCTCTCTCATTCAAGCATACGATTGCAACATAAAGTTCACAAATTTTGAAACTGGACACAAAATCTGATTTGGGAGTCTGTGCCAAAGTATGGTTGCTTAAAGGTAAAATCCCAGTTTTGATCATTGTTTTCTGCTAACACTCGGGCTGGGCACTCGTGTCGGGACATGCTAAGGTGATCTAATATGACGCACCGCGCCCTCTAACTCTCGTCACTGTAAGAAGGTTGCATGTAACCTCACTGGCCATCTGCATCAGCATGTTTCAAAGATGTTGGGATTTTACGAGTGATGAAATCATGAACCTTGTCGTCATGTGCTTGGTTTGTTTTGGAAATGGATACTTGATGAAGATAGGTGAGACCAGAAGAATGTACCGGTGCTTTGATGAGAAATGTAGAATTGTGCAAGACTTACAGAACTTACAGTATATGCTTCAACTTGTGAGGGAAACAGGATATTAGTTTCGTGGTATCAAGCCTTTACACCTGGGTGATTTCTATATTTGTGATCTGCTGAACCAAATTATACATTTGGAAATTGTGTCACTCTCTAAATTCAATATCATTTATTTGTACAAAACTGTTTTTTTTTTTGGCTGAGAAATTTGATTTGTGAATTTATTTGTGTTGTTCAGGAGCTAACAGGCCAACTCTCAGGAGATTATCCTCTGCTGCCAGGCGAGAAGCCTCCAAAGATCCGGAGACGCATTGGAGCCGCTTTCAAGCTTGATGAGCAAAGCATCCCGCGGGGAGTGGAGGTATCAGAACACATTGATTGAATGTGTGACGGTCTGTTTTATAACACCGTTCATAACCCATTTTGTTCTACCTCCGCAGGAGTCGGCCCTAAATCTTGTGGATGCCGAGTTGGCTCTTCAGTTTAAGATCTATGAGGCAGCACGTAAGCTTTGCGAGGAAAACCACCTGAGTAAGGCTGTTAGGAAGAGTCGGTTGCAGCAGTATAAGCGAGAGGAGAAGAAACTCAAACATTTACAAGAGACTGCTTTCCAGCTGCGGCTGGAGCACGGCCGATCGTCACCTCTTCCTGCCTTTAATATCCCACAACAAGGTGAGTAAGTGCAGACCTCTACCAAGAGTCGTACAATATACCAGCCTAAAATTTTACACTTTTACGGGGTATAGGGCATCTTTACATCCTTATTGAAATGTCAGATTTTTGTGATACAAGGAGTGAGACCAAATTTAATCATTTCAAAACTTTTTTCCACCATTAATCTGGCCGAAATCTGCACAACTCAATTAAAATTTTTCTAATCTTTTTTAAGGGGGAAATCTCAAAAAAAGTTCAAGTTTGGTTTCATCGGACTTTAACAAAATCTCCCAAACACGAGGGAAAATGTATTGTGGTTCATCACCAAAAGAACACAATCCCTCCAGTGAAGGATGGCGGTAGCAGCATCTTGCTTTTTTTTTCTTTTTCTCCTGGAAGTGGGGTCTCAGTAAAGATGAGGGGAATTCCAAACAGTTTCAAGTAAGCTTATTCTCATTGGTTTATATCACAAAAACCTGGCATTTGAACAAGGGGGTGTACACTTTGTAAATCCACTGTGGATACACATTGTTGTGTTATGTGAGTGGTCAGTGCAATAATTGTGCCCTTTATTCTGTGAAGCTTTAACACTTACTGAGGCCGATACTAAAATATTAAGCAATTTTTTTAGCCTTTAGGCCAGGGATAGGCAAACAATTGTGCTTAAAGGCCCTCCTCGGTTTATGCTCTGATACACTACATGGGGGTCTTCTATCACGGAGTCGCAGTTCTGAAGCACTTACTGTTTTTCATCTGAACATTTCATATTCATGGTCTACAAATGTTTTTTACACAAATTATTACTGTAATGACTCTACTACTGCCCAAGATACTAATATAAGTCAGTGATTGGCTAAGGAAGTTACTCTGTAACTGTGTGAGGTCAAAAGAGCGCAGAGATTAATGCATCACACATGACTCAAAGTCTGGTTTGCTTTCATTTCTCAGATCTCATTGCGTCTGATGACAGCTCTTTATCTGATTCAGTGGTTCCAGATGAAGGTAAGCCCCAAAGTCTACAAGGAAGGTTTGGTTGAGATGTGTGTGTACTCTCTTAACTATATCATATTTGTAATTAGACGTGCCGAGGGAGACTTCACAGCCACCCTCAGTGCTCCCATATTCAGGAGAGATGGACTCTCCACAGCCACCCCCTGTGTCTTCAAAGTCCTACACAGACAGTTCCTATCGGTCACCATCTGTGGGGCCTCAGAACCTGCTTTTGACACCAAGCTCATCGCCTCATCCTAGCCTTGATTTTTCCACGAGTTTTAACTCAAGCCCCGTATATGACCCGCCTCCTATCCAGCACTCCCCGTGGTCGGAGACAAGCCTCGACCAGCCATACCAGAAGAGCAAGAAGTCACGTTCCTCCTCCAAAGAAAGGTAATGGGGACCATCCATTATGACACGGCTCTCATGTTTCCATTTTGGACAAGGCAGTACATGGTGTACACAGTTACTAGATTTATTTTGGAAGTTTGGGAACCCTCTTTCCTATGGTTGACAAATCAGGAGACAA
Source organism: Syngnathoides biaculeatus (assembly GCF_019802595.1). Lineage (NCBI taxonomy): Eukaryota > Metazoa > Chordata > Actinopteri > Syngnathiformes > Syngnathidae > Syngnathoides > Syngnathoides biaculeatus. Next base: position 12,559,418 of record NC_084649.1, on the reverse strand, counting down.
GAAAATCAAAAGTGACACCACATTCAGAATTAAATAAAGCACCCTAAAAGTCATTCAGTTTCCTAAAGTTTACCTGTGAATTAGCATTGCTCTAGTTTATAGGATTCTTTTTACATTGCCTACCATCAACTTGTGGGTGTGCCAATTCTTATCAATCTCGTTGTAGAGTTTATCTTATCTTTTACCATTTATCACTTGTTTATATATTGTTCCGAATCTCTCAGAATTCAGGTTTATTTTATCCCCGTTCTTAACTCCTCCATCCTGATAAAGGTTAGTTGTTTACGATGCACTGCCATCTACTGGTGGATACGTGGTACAGTGACAAAACGAAAAAGAAATCACCCAAGTTGTAATTTCGGGTTAGCTGGTTTGTTGAAGGCTAATGAAGATTTCGTTCTATACATTAAAGGCCAAGAATATCGGATCGTGTTGTAAAATGTGAGTAACGACTGTGAAAGACGAAATAGTTTTCAGTTTCACACCGCTTTGTAAATAGTAAACACTAATACAGTATTTTGGGGGTTCTACATTTTTTCAACTGAATTATGCATCTGAATAAATTGTGGTATGTTTTGGCACATCAAATATTAAGTGAAAAGTTTGTGTTTCTCCAGTCCATCCAAGAACGAGTTCCTACCACCGCTGGATGCTTGCTTGCCACTTTCTGCTCTGCCGCAACAGCTCTCCCATATGAAACTGAGCCGTACACAGTCCAGCAGCACGCCATCCACGTCAGAGATGCACGTGCACAGGCAGCTCTCTCTCAGGTACTACTATTTGTCTGTCAATTTGATTGAACCCATGTCCTCAGAACTGTGAGGCCAAGGTTCTCCACCTGCGCCACCGTGCTGCCCTGATGCCAACACAACACAACTAATTGCCAAACGAATACCACATCTACACTAAAACATGGCTTTGTCATGCTTTGGGGCTGATTTTCTCAGCTGTATCTTGGACCATTAATGATGTGCAGGGAATTATGAGCAGTTCCATATACTACTCAGTGATATCACAAAACCTTCATATTTCTGCTAAATAAAGATAAAGAAAAGTAAGGAAATGCCTACGAGTAAAGCTGAACTTCACTTGGAGTTAATCAGAGGCACTTTAGATGATTGTACGTTCGTGCTGACTCCCATTTTAACATGAGTTTGAATGCAATTGGTTAATTCTAAACAACGGCACGTCCCTTGATAAAAGATAGTATGCACATTTGTACAACCATATTACGGGAAAAAGATCTTGGAATATTTTTTTCACTACTCAAAAACATGTATGTGTAGACTTTTTTTATATACATCGTAGATGATTCCTGGTTGGTTCTGTTTAAGTCTATCCTAACATCCTTGTGTGACCTGCACAGGATATCTAATCCAGAATCTTCAATCGGACCAAACAAGGACCGTGGTCGCGCCAGGGCTCCAAGGAGGCGACTGACAGATCTCAACCAAACGCCGTCAGACATTTCTCCTCTCTTGTTTAGTTGTGTAAACCATGCGGGGTCTGAGGATAGCAACTCTGAGCACTCGTTTGCATCCTACAGCAGCTCCCCCAGTCAAGAGCTGCCTTGTGATCTGCCTAAACACTATCAGGCGGCCTCCCCCCTCTCTGCTCCTTTTGGTAGCTACGGACCTCAAGGCTCCCCAAATCCTGGATTTTACCACGGTCCCAGACACCAGTCCAACCAAAGTGTCCACAAAGCCTATTGCAATGACGAAGTGGTTTACCCTCCATATGTAGACATGCCGTGGAGCTATTACACCCGTCAGTCTCCCTGCCCCCCCAGCAGATATGAGTACCGCTACAAAGAAGCTCCTGTGCCCCTGCAGAGAGCTCCAAAGCATTTGGCTCCCGATAGCAGACACTCCCCAACCTCAGCACAATGGGATCGTCCACAGTACCATTCCAACTGCCCCCCACGGCAAGTGGTGAACGAACAGTTGAAATCGTGGCACCGGCGCAGTCAGCTCAAAGGACCCAGATCACGTTCACTTGACAGACAGGGAGCAGTAAGGGTAAAAAACATGGCGGCTCTGGAGGCCATCCGATACCAAAATCAGAAGTACCAGGAGCAGGTAGGCGAAACTTTTATTGCTTAGTTCATCCTCATCCTCAACTTTCCGAATAGAATTTATGCCATCACCTTTATTTATCGCCTCCACTGTACAATTCTGCCAGACTGCATTAGAGAATGAGATTGTGTTTCCAAGGGATCGCCAGTTAATTATATGCATCCACTCACTTCCAGGTCATCCAAAGAAGAGCCCTTCAACTGTCCACAAATGACTCTCAAGAACATTGGCCTGTAGACAATGGCACTCACTATATGAGTCAAGTGTGACACTGCGAGAGTGAATCATTTCGGACCAAGTGAGAGAAGTTTCAGTTGCACTCGTCGGAAAAAAATCAGCAGTTGAATAATCAAATCTAACCTGCATGGGTGAAAACAATCTAGGTTATGTAATTTTGTGATGTTTTGGGATAAGTGTAACAATTTTAGAACAGCAACCTGAATGCCAATATGAACTGAAAGGCCCAAATAACGGTGATTTCTTACAGCAGTGTTTTACCACCTGCCGTCTTCAAACTGACGCCATGTTGACCATGCTATTTCAAGTACTTGTATGAAGAATATGAACCACCATTGTAAGATACCGTACGCGAGTAATGTGCCCTAAAGTGTAGAAAGAATATTTTTGTGTGTGCTAGACCAATCAGCATACCAGTTTTGCCACTTTTAATCATGATCTGAAATTTGCAGAACAGTCTTGTTTACCTACACTTGTTTGTTTTTCTTAAGTATACCAGTCAATGTTAATTACTGGCGTGCCTATGCCTTAACTAGTTGAAACTATGCTGCTGCTCTCTCTGCTAACACACACAGTACATGCGATTCAAAGTAGCACAGCATGGAAAAAAGATGACGCTTGGCAGCTCTGTACAGTACATGTTGAATGAGAGATTGTGCGAGATTGTGATTACAAACCAAACTTTAGTTTGCCAATGTGTCACAAAGAAGAAGTCTTGATGGCTTAACTACACTCACTCACACCCTCTTACTGTAATGTATTTATCTGTTAATTTATTTGTGGTATGAAATCAACTGAAGTCAGACTTGAAATCAATGAAGCTGCAGTGAGTTTATACAGTAAAGAGCAAGAGCAAAATCGTGTTTCCTTGTGTGTATTTCTATGGTCATATTTTTGTATTTAAGTATTGTAGATGCTGTGGTTACAATGAAATTTGTTGAATATGCAGAAATGTTTTCCTGTGGAATAAAGACCTTTTAGTACTGTATTCACTCTCTTTACTGATGCTTTCATTTCCCGATATTAACAGCTTTTGTTGTTCATCATGGCTCACCGGGGAGATGACATGATGAATGATGATGTGTAGCATTAACAACAGTGATTGGGGTTTCAAAGTATTTTGAAATGATTTAGCAAAGTATACTAATAACTTGACTTCTTGCACTGAAGAAACAACAGGAAGCTGAACTGGAGGTGGCAGAAATGAAGATGTTGAGGTTCTCGCTCGGAGTGACCAGGTTGGATAGGATTAGAAATGAGCTCATTCGAGGGACAGCCAAAGCTGGATGTTTTGGAGACAAGATTCGAGAGAACAGACTTCGATGGTTTGGACATGTTCAGAGGCGAGAGAGTGAGTATATTGGTAGAAGGATGCTGAGGATGGAGCTGCCAGGCAAAAGAGCGAGAGGAAGACCAAAGAGAAGGTTTATGGATGTGGTGAGGGAAGACATGAGGGCAGTTGGGGTTAGAGAGGAAGATGCAGGAGATAGGCTAAGATGGCAAAAGATGACACGCTGTGGCGACCCCTAACGGGACAGGCCGAAAGGAAAAGAAGAAGAAGAAGACTAATAACTTGACTTCTTAAACTGTGCTTTTCAATGTGCCAAAGGAAAACAATCAGCTAATCAATCATTTAATCAATTTAAATCAGAGCTTTTGTGTCAATAATTTTTAATCGTTACTTTGGATGTGATGAAAATCATTCTGTTTTGACATGTTGCAATGAAGAGAGTATTTATTTAGCATTTGTATACAAGGCAGCACGGTGGATCAGATGGAAAGCGTTAGCCTCACAGTTCTGAGGTCCTGGGTTCAATCCCGGCCCCGCCTGTGTGGAGTTTGCATGTTTTCCCCATGCCTATGTGAGTTTTCTCCAGGTGCTCTGGTTTCCTCCTACATCCCAAAAATACTGATACTAATAATACTGAGATAGGCTCCTGCACTCCCTGTGACCCTTGTGAGGATAAGTGGCTAAGAAAATGGATGGATAATAAATACAATGCTTGAATTATTGGAACATTCCATCATGTGTCATGTTTTTCCCCCCATGAATTCACTGACATTCAACATATAATACGATAGTGTAGTGGTACACTGACAGGTGCGAGCAGCCTGGGTTCAATTCTAACTCAATGATGCTGCGAATGGTTGCCTGTGTCGATATGTGACTTGTGACTGACTGGTAACCAGTTCAGGTTGTAGTCTGCCTTTTGTCCAGTAAGCTCGAATGGGCTTCAGCGCCCCATGATCCTAACCAGGATAAATCGTGTTGAAAATGAATGGATGGATGAAAATTCTAAATGAAGAAAATGCTATTATTGCTGCTGTATTCATACATGTGAAGCACCTTTTGCAAACAAAATACATGAAACAACATATTTGGTTTTCTTTTGTTTTTTAATCAACACCATTGATTTCCAACATTTATGTGCCCTTTGAGTACATCATGAGTGCCATGGAAAAATATCTTTTTTAATTTACCTGGTTGGAAAATTATTCATTGCTAGCAAATAATGTGTTGTATTTATCCAAGTCAGGAACGTAGAGTAACAGGGAGAGTAATCCAGTGCTCTTCCACTCGATGGGAGAAGGCATAGAATTTAATAATACATTTTATGTTACACTAAACAGGCGCAGGTTTCACACTGTTTTCTTAGTTTTGAGTAAATTAAGACGTGGCATCGTTATTTGGTGTTGTGTCGTGAACATTTTCGGAATTCATGTGCCTTGTTTAGGGAAACAATGACCTACTCCGTAGTTTTTAACCTTTTATTTTGAAGTGTATGGATCGAGAAAGTTTACTTTGTTTTGAAGGGTGCGGATTAACTATGCGGAAGAGAGCACAACTTCCGAAAAGGATTGTGTTTTGTTTTTTTCCATTAGTAATTCACCTTCCTGGTTTGAGGACTACTTTGTCAGGTAAATTGCGTGTCTTTAGTTCAATTGCCGTTGCATATGTTGAGTCTATGTGTCTCTGGCAAGGCGAATAATGTCGCCCGTTTGCCAGCTCAGCGCTAGCTTAGGGGTAACGTTAGCGACATGTAATACGGGCGATCTGTCATCACACATTTGTTTGAACTCCCCTTGCTAAATTAGGATTTGCCGTGTGACACAGGCTGTTAGCGGTCGAGGGAGGTTCACTTAATTAAAGCGTCGGTATCTTCCATTTGTTATTCACGCTTTTCTTTCTTTGGTTACTGTATTCGGTCTGACGCTTTGCTAAGTCACATCCGTTGTTTGTCTGCCCGCCAGCGTTTGCAAAATTGCAACCTGCTTGGACGTGCTGTTGTTCGCTTGTCATCTCGGATTTGAGCCATAAATGCAAATGTAAGAGCTTTAAACTGAGGTCACTGACTGACAGTTTTACAATCCAACGGATTCATCACTGAATATTCCCATTAAGATGGGATATGATGTCATGGGATGGCAAACCCGTTTCGACAATCGCTAGCCTGTTTTGCGTGTTTGGCAATTGAACGTTGATCATTTGTACGTAAATCATGTTGGAGCATGTACGGTTCTTGAGTGTTGAATCTGGCAACCACGAGATGAATTATTGGTCATTAGATTTATCATAACTTAAACATCACTGTAAATAACTGGGCCCAATGTTAACACAATAGTTGCTTTTGCGTGGCATCACGTGAACACGTTTAATGCAATGCAAGGAAGGCTATTAAAATTATGGATATGATAAGTGTTTCTAAAAACTGACATCGTCAAGTTAATTTTTTTTTGTCAACTCAGTGCTAAGAGTTAGAAGTTTTCTTTCCTCAAATATAATCTTCATTGGTGTCAGAATAAAGGTCCTTTATGGCTAAATTAGTGCATTTTTGCAGTTTTACATGATTCCAAATAAAACAACACCAACATTTAATGTCAACAGATCATTGTTCTTTGGAAAATGTACAAGTTATATCAGATTGATCTTCTTTTTTCAATTGTATTATAGTTGTATATGCTTAGGGTAGCAGTGTAGCAACGTTTCATCCAGTTTTAACTAAATGAGCTCATTCTTCATTCATAGCTGAATGTCTGTGCTTGAATGTAATTTTGTGAGTGATTTTATTGGCTGAAAATTTGACTTGACGTCTGAGTATTGTTTAGCAAAATTAGCGAGAATGCTCATAAATTACATAAACATGATAATAAATACAGTGGGTACGGAAAGTATTCTGACCCCCTTGAACTTTTCATTTTATGTTGCAGCCATTTGCTAAAATTATTTAAGTTCATCAATGTACACACATGCACACTCTACGCCATACTGACAGAGAAATAGAAATCATTTTATTACAAATTTAATAAAAAATGAAAAACTGAAATATCACACAGCCATAAGTATTTAGACTTTTTTTTCAGTATTTAGTAGAGTCACACTAATTCAGCTAGGAATCTTTCTGAGAATGATGCAACATGTTTTTCACACCTGGGTTTGCAGGTCCTCTGCCACTCCTCCTAGCACATCCTGTCCAGTTCTCTCAGGTTGGATGGTGAACTTTGGTGGACAACCATTTTCAGGTCTCTCCGGAGATGCTCAATTGGACTTAAGTCGGAGCTCTGGGTGGGCCTTTCAAGGACGGTCACTGAGTTGTTCTGAAGTCACTGCTTTGTTATTTTATGCTTGTTGTTTTGTGTGCTTAGGGTCATTGTCTTGTTGTAAGATGAACCTTTGGCCGAGTTTGAGGTTCTGAGCGCTCTGCAGAATGTTTTCATCCAGAATATCCCTGAGAAGGGTTGCGTCAGGAAGGGCATCCGGCGTAAAAATTGTGCCAAACATATGTGCGTTCCTCTGAGATGACACCCTGTGGCGACCCCAAAAGGGACAAGCCGAAAGAAACACGCACACGCATCTTTGTACTTGGCCGCATTCATCTTTCCTTTGATTGGAACCAGTCTTCCTGTCCCTGCATCTGAAAAACATCCTGACAGCGTGATACTGCCAACACGACGCGTCACTATTGGGATTGTATTGCACAGATGATGAGAAATCCCTGTTTTTCTCCACACATACGTCTCAGTGTTAAGGCCAGAAAGTTCTATCTTAATCTTACCAAACCAGAGAACCTTATTCCTCACCATCTGGGAGACCTTCAGGTGTTTTTTTTTTTTTGCTTTGTTTGTTTGTTATTTTAAAGTAAACTACATGCGGGCTTTCATGTGTCTTGCACTGAAGAAGGGGTTCTTTCAGGCCACTCTGTCATAAAACCCTGGCTGATGGAGGGCTGTAGTGATGGTTGACTTTCTAGACCTTTCTCCCATCTCGCAACTGCATCTTTGGAGCTCACCCACAGTAATCTTTGTGTTTTTCTGTACCGCTCTCACCAAAGCTCTTCTCTCCAGACTGCTCAGTTTGGCCAGAGGGCCAACTCTAGGAAGGGTTCTGGTCGTCCCAATCCAATTCTCACGGATTATTGAGGCCGGTGTGCTCTTGGGAACCCGAAGAATTTTTTTTGTAACCTTGGCCAGATCTCTGCCTTGCCACGATTCTCTCTCTGAGCTCTTCGGGCAGTTCCTTTTACCTCATGATTCTCATTTGCTCTGACACTGTGAGCTGTAAACTCTTATAAAGAAAACTGTGGTTTTCCTCAAGTCCAGTAGGCCTTTCGTAGTCAAACAGGGATGGACTCCAGTGAAGGTGCAGAACCATCTCAAGCAGGACCAGAAGAAATGGACAGACCCAGAGTTAAATATGTGTGTAACAACACCAACGGCTCTGAATACTTATGGCTGTGTGATATTTCAGTTTTCAGTTCAAAAATTTCAACAATTCCATTTAGTGTGTGTGTGTGTGTGTGTGTGTGTGTGTGTGTGTGTGTGTGTGTGTCTCGAAATGGGTTGCTGTCTGTACATTAATAAGGGAGAAAAAACAACTTAAATGATTCTAGTAAATAGCTGTAATACTGCAAAATGAAAAATTACAGGGGTCTGATTAGTTTCTGGTACACACTGTTTGCATTTAGCTATTATTTTATTAGTTTGTTCACTCACTACCACTGAGAACTGTAAAATATCACACAATGAGGTTGATTATACTTTGTGCTTTTCTCAGGAGGAAATTGAAGTGTACTGTTTGAAGCAGAATACAGGGACTGTGAGTGGATTATCAGGCAGTCTCCTTATGTCAGGCCGAAACGGGTCTGCAAGTGATGCAGACTGCCGGATCTCAGAGGACTGCCATGTCCCAGATGTGGAGCTAATGGAGCTTGGGCCACTGCTGGAGGAGGGAGGCGTTCGCCAGCTGCCCTCCAAAGGTGCCCATGCGGAGGTATGATTTTTTGAAAATTCGTAATCCACCCCCAACCCCACCCCCAACAAAATGTTTTCCCACTCATCTTCAGTAATCCGCTCTTTAAAGGGAGCAACCATGCTTGCGGATGAGGAGGAGGAAGAGGATGATGAGGTGGGCGAGGTTCTGACCTTACCACTCCAGGCACACCACGCCATGGAAAAGATGGAAGAGTTTGTACACAAAGTGAGTGCAGCTTTCCATTTTTCAACCTCAGTGTTCACCCTAAATAAAAATGTGTTAATAGGCAAAGAACCACATTTAGTGACTTAAATCTAAGTTGAAATGTATCACTTTTTAAATCAGTACAACGCGATTGCTGTGTGAGTCTGAGTGTGATTTGTCCCACCTCTTAACGCAGAAAGGTAATGATAAATGTTAGTATCAAACAAAGTAGGATTAAACATAGTAGGGGAAAATTCCAATGTGTCAGTATGGATTGTTTTCACGTGACGTCACCCGTTGGGCTGCCTCGAACGGCGGCCATTTTTTATCCCTGAGCTCCGTTACTCATATATACGCAAGGTGGACGACATTATGTTTCTAAGTGCATTTATTGAAGACGCGACCGACAGTACATCAAGCCCAGACTGACTATTAGGCTACCTGGCATACACACATCATGGGACTCAGGACTGCGTAATAAAGGCGCAGTATTGTGCCCTTGATCTTTTACTCTCTGAGAAGGAGGAGCACTTACCTGTATGCTAACGCAGAAAACGACAAGCGGTGGAATATTATTTTTTTTAATATCAAGGCAAACTCCATTTATTCCATTTTTTTTTTTTTTTCAAAAAGTAAAACCTGTATATTGGTTCACCACAAGCAAAGCGAAATGTTAATTACTTGTTTAAAATTTGATGACAGTGGCAGGAAGACAAAAAAAAAACAAATTCAGTATTACACAAAATTCTCGAATCTTTCAAGTGACTAACAAAAAACGATCTTAACTGTAGTGCTGGCCTTCTGAAAAGAGTATCGATTAAGTTTGTTAGCTCAGCGACACATCAGCACGATCAAGGTTGAGACCGGGGAGCGTGATAGCAGCGTCGGGCAATCGTCCACAAAGCCAGGTCCCCGTCGAGCCGAAGAACGTGCAAAGTCTTTCGTTGGAAGCATTAGATGACGTTACCGCTTACTCAGCCGGACTTGTGTACCGGATCGTGAGGCTTTGAAGAGGGCGCTGACTAGTAACTCTGGAAAAAGCTTCAGCGAATTGGCGAGTGTTGTCGAAAAAAAGTCAGAAGAAAAGTCACAAGAAGGCTCTCTGATGGTTAGCAAGTCCTCTCTTGTGCACTTAAGTCCCGAGACGCCTGTGAAACACAGAAACACAAACCCAGAGTATTCTGTAGACTTCCAGACTGGGTACACGTTAGGTAGAGAGGTTAAATGGTGGCGCTCAGTGGTGTGTGGGTAATTCAGCAAAAAATGTGACCTCAGTGAAAACAACCCATACTATTGTAATATATCGGTATACTATTGTTTTCTAAAATGAATAAAACTACCTAAGAAATTTGTAATCTCTTTATAGTATATATATATATATATATATATATATATATATAGGTGCCTTATATGTTTAAGTAACTGAGGTAACATTATTAACTACCATCTTATAACAAATATTTATTGGGATTATTATACTTGTGTGTACAGTCAAATGACAGCAAAGCACAATCCTCCAAGGTGTGGCTACGTTCAACTGCCTTAAATTGCTCCTGCCACAACGTGTCAGTTTGTGCAAAGGTGTTGTAATACGCGTGGCTTTGCCCTCGCTCCCAAAACGGCAATTCCCGGTTCCAAAATATTTAAATAGTAAAAGCTTGCGGTTTTTCTCAGACAAGCCACCTGGTTTCACTTCCTTGTTCCAAGTCAATGTGTCAATTCCAATTGAGTCCTGCTTATGATTAGCAAAGGTTGAACGGCCGCCATTTCAGAATGGTAAATCTCCAGTTTGTTGAAATGTACAAAAACATTTTTTCTGTAGGAAAAGGAAGAAATGAGAATGATTTGTTCCCTGCTCAAACTGTCACTATTATCAAACCTTTCTAAACTGCACAGGTCCTCCTTTAAAGTTTTGCTTGGCTTAAGCAACTTCAGTTGGCGTACACTTCCAAATTTGGGTCTACAGTACTAATGAGAGATTAACATGTCACAGAAGTGTTGTTTTTAGTTCCTCGTCTGTAGATTTTGCCATGCAGCTGCTCAGAGAATCTGTGGTGTGCACTCACCAGCCACTACATGAGCTGCACCTGCTTAAGTTGAAATCAAAACAAATATGAGCATTCATCTGAGATGTCATGCTGTGGCGACTCCTAACAGGACAAGCCGAAAGAAACTTACTTAGTTTGCCTTTACGAAGGTAATAACTAATAATGTTTAATTTTGATTGTCACTGCCAAAGAGCTTTTTACTTATTGCTGTTGTTGTTGGTTAGTCAGCAGTAATATATAGCTGCACTGTCATACTGAAAGTTGGATACACATTAGGGAATGAGTGCCTAACTGAGCATCACTTTCTTTTTAAAGGCAGAATTTTTAATGCACCCTTGTATTTGATTTTGTTCGTACAGATGTCCCCTGTGTTTTGGACACTCACGGCCTGCTTTACTAAGATCCCTAAAAGAAGGTGGTAAATTGCATTCACTCAAAAACCCACCTACGCAACTGAACGGTGGATCACTGTGGAGTATTCTGCTAGTTTTCACGCTTGGCCAACCATCTGCATTTAGTTTTGCTGCAGTTCAAAATTTGAATTGCAGGTTCACAACGTTGCGACGCAGCAGATGTAACGGCCAGTCAAAAAAAACATGTTGTATTACAGGATTTTTCACAACAAAAAATGCGTTTGTGGTTACAGAGGGAGATCTATATGGCCCCTACCAAGCTGTACCAAAACAGAAAATACAACTCATTCCTTGTGGTTTACAATAATACTTAACTATATCTTTAATTTCATATATTGCTGTGGCTTAAAAGCACTTTTAACTAAGTAGACTGTCCTCAGGCCTCTTGTTTTTTTTTTTTATACATGTAATGACATACGTTTGATTTAAACCCATGGCTGCAGAGAACCCCAAGCTTTCCGTTGGTAACAGTTTCCCTTGTTTTTTGCACGGCAGCATCCAATAAGCGTTGTTGAATTGTCATTGTCGTCGTCATCGTCCATCCATCCGTTTTCTTAGCCACTTATCGTCACAAGAGTCGCGGGGAGTGCTGGAGCTTGTCCCAGCTGTCAACGGGCAGAAGGTGGGGTACACACTGAACTGGTTGGCAGCCAATCGCAGGGCACATGGAGACCACCAGCCCCACTCACAATCACACCTAGGGGCAATTTAGAGTGTCCAATTGATGTTGCATGTTTTGGGGATTTGGGAGGAAACCCACTCAGGTGGGTCCGGGATCAAACCTGGGACCTCAGAACTGTTAGGCCAATGCTTTCCGGCTGAGGCTCCGTGCCACTCTCACATCAATTCCAACAGACATTATTTGTACTTATTTATATGGTATTTGAATGATATAATTTCATATATTTGATGCTTTATGGACATTAGCTCAAAACACAGCCATGCATCTTCCGATCAGTGTTATGCTGAATAGCCACACATTACCTTTGGGACAGCGCATCTGGAATATTACTCTAGGAGAGGCCAGCATGAGTTGTCACAGTGGGCTAAAAGGACCCTGACACACAAATTCTGTGAGTCGAGAGGAGAAATAATTGAGAGGAATTTTATTAAGGTGGAAGGGCATGACTCCTTCTTGTGGCCAGGTCCAGGTCAGCCTCCCTGACTCCAAGTCAGCGCAGATCAGCTTCCATGTCTACTTGCGTGAGCAATCAAGTTTGCGCCTATTGTTGCACATGCAAACCTTTATTAAATCAGGCCTTTCGGTTTCCTCACAACTTGTACAACATGCCCATGTTTGTAAAATATGTTTTATCAGGTTTGGGAGGGGCGCTGGAGAGTCATTCCCTTCCACGTCCTGCCTGAGTGGCTTAAGGACAACGATTACCTCCTGCATGGACATCGCCCCCCCATGCCTTCATTCCGGGCCTGCTTTGGAAGCATCTTCCGAATTCACACTGAGACCGGAAACATTTGGACTCACTTGTTAGGTCAGAATGCCAAAACATGTTTCATTTGAGCTCATCTTTTTCCGTTATGATTGTGTTACATACTGTAATGTTAAAATGTTAGTTTTACATGTGAGTAAGAGAGAAGATTGAAAAACGTTTTTGTCTCCCTCAGGGCTGATTTTATTCCTATGTCTGGGCACGCTAACCATGTTACGGCCCAATATGTATTTCATGGCCCCGCTTCAAGAGAAAGTGGTGTTTGGGATGTTCTTCCTGGGAGCTGTGCTCTGCCTCAGTTTCTCCTGGCTTTTTCATACGGTCTACTGTCACTCCGAGAAAGTGTCTCGCACCTTCTCCAAGTAAGAGAGACACTATTCATAAATACTTTTTTTCCTTTTCAGTATTTTGTAAACGCTGCTGAGTTGTGAGTAATCTGCCTTTTGATTAACTTCATAGAGTCCAAAACATTGAATTTGTATGTGCCTGAAATAAAAGGCCACTCGGATGTTCACACCAGATACTAACCGTTTTTCTGACCAATAAAGCGTAATTTGAAACCAAATCATTTTTTTAGAGGTAGATTTTTTTTTTTGTACAAATTGTCTATTAATAATGCCAAACATGATCTTTCGTTTTTCCTCAGGCTTGACTACTCAGGCATCGCCCTCCTCATCATGGGATCTTTCGTGCCGTGGCTGTATTACTCGTTCTATTGTTCTCCTCAGCCGCGACTTATCTACCTCACCATTGTTTGTGTTCTCGGCATTGCCGCCATCATAGTGGCCCAATGGGACCGGTTCTCCACACCTCGACACAGACCCACCAGAGCAGGTGATACCATCGGCCATTATAATGCAAAAACAACTAAGTATCAGTATAGTAACCTGTGTTAGTGACGTTTAAGTGTAGTTCACAAATCAAACGACACAAGAAAATCACATGACCTCACACGTCTTCCATTGGGCTTCGCAGGCATCGGTACGAACACAAGATAAGTCAGCCCAACGTATTGTCATGCTTACATGGCCACCATGTTGGGAAGGTCGTCATTACCATGAAGGAAACTGCGCTACTCGTGTTGACATTTTGATGAACAAACACAAAAGCTTTCATGTATTGTAGTATTTGTCTGGTACTGTCTGCCCAAACGTGGCTATTTCTGCTCATTTCTGATTTGAGAAAATACCATACTGTAAATTGCAGATGTTTATTTGTAGTTTTGACTGTGCACAATACAGCATTATCAGATTGCTTTTTATTGCTACTTTATATTTCATGCTTTGATGGAAAAAAATCATTTGAAAAATTACCATTTGCTCAGTATTTTGAGTAATTATTTCACTGCGTACTATTTACTCAAGACACTTTTTGAAAGACTACAGTACTCTTACCTGAGTGCAATGTTTGACTACTCTACGCACCGCTGGACTGGACATCCTTTATCGTTACTGTTACAGTTAAGCAACATTTTTCTCATCAGATCAGCCATTGTCGTCGCATTAGTTGCACTGTTCTTTTGTATTTTCGCGTTGATTGGGCTGCGTGTTATGGTCCTGGTTGTGCTCCGAGTGGAACTGCGAAACTCACAGAACATCAGTGGCAAGAGTTCATCCGCGAGTACATCTATTAATTCAGAACTGCAGCTGCAATTATTTTATTAGTTTATGGATGTTAATTTGAAGTAAATAAGTTTAGCTGTGAAGATTTTTTTTGCCTTATTGTACTCTTCAGAGTGTTCCAGATTGATGAAGTCACGATAACAAAAAAAAAAAGAAAACCTCTGTGGGAGCCTGGGGGATCCCCCTCAGGCCATCTCAATGTTGTTTTTGTTTTGATCACCTTTATCATGCCTTTTGCGTTTGCATGTCTGTTCATGCCGTAGGTGTTTTTATGGGTCTGGGACTTAGCGGCATTGTTCCCACAATGCACTTCACCATCGAGGAGGGCTTCGTGAAGGCAACTACTGTTGGCCAGATGGGTTGGTTCTACCTGATGGGTGCCATGTATATCACTGGAGCTGGTTTGTATGCAGCCAGGATCCCTGAACGCTATTTTCCCGGCAAGTGTGACATATGGGTAAGTATTTACTTTTTCTCACAATAAAGTGGGGCCTTGAAATACGACTGAGTTTTTAGTGATAAAACCCATCGTTCAGATGAGTCTTTTTTTTTTTTCTTCTTTTTTTGCTTTCACTTGCAAGCTAAAAGTTGAGATCCACCCTATATCATGGCAGTGAACTCAGCTCTGCTCAATTCACTACAGGTAGCAGAGTTAACAAATAAAAGGAAAAAAAAAGATCCCACTCCTAGTTAATTTACTGTCGATAGGTACAGATAAGAGAATTTTCCTTTCGGCTTGTCCCGTTAGGGGTCACCACAGCGTCACAGTTCCTCTCTTGGTACTCTGTCGTAGGTTTTAGACAAGAGAATTACACCATCAGTATTTAAAACAACCGCATAACTTTGCCTTTCAATTGTTATTTTAATGTGCTGATTATCAATCAGCACCCTCCCTGTCATGACACTGCCCCACAACCGAGTTTGAAAGGATTTCAATTCTTTTTAACTAGTGGTGGTCGGTTTTATTCAATCAGCTAACGATCTTTACTTGACTGCAGGCGTGCAGTTGTGTAACTAAACCAGCTGTCTTTTCCAGGAAGAACATTGCACTTTACTATATTTTATTAAGTGTGAAATGATGCCAAACTGTGCACATTTTCTCTTTAACCCTTTCTGGGCAGGGGTTGCAAATTTGCAACAGGTTTAATATAAATGAAAATTTAGTATAATAATAAGTCCAGAGTATCATTTTCTGAAAGTATCAGATTTTTCTGTCTGCAAAATTTTATTTGGTCCGGAGAGGTTCATGCTTATTGCTGAGTCAGAAGTAACCGTCCATGTGGAAAAATAAGCATTGCAAAATCCCATGATATAAGGAATAATTTGCAATTTAAGTACGATAAAAGCATTTGTGATGCACTGAACACCCAAAACGTGAACTGCGATACAATGAGAGACAACTGTAGTTATCTGATTCATGAGCTTGGTCACAGAGTGAACTAGACCCGTAAGTCAAGGTACCACTGTATTGGGAAACTACTGATTAGTGAAACAGTAATTACAACTCACCCCTGAAATGTGATCCTAGCATCTTTAATAATTCACATTACGTACTCTGTGATGCAGATACGATGTTAAGGTTGCAAAAACAGATCAATGTCCCCTCTCATGTGTCACCTAAATTATATTTGCACACTCAAAGCAAATGATTGTTGGTACTCAATGTATTTCTCTCTCCTTCCAGTTCCACTCCCATCAGATTTTTCACGTTCTGGTCGTGGCAGCAGCGTTTATCCATTTCTACGGCGTTTCTAACCTGCAGGAGTTCCGCTACGGCCTAGAGGGAGGATGCACAGATGACACTCTACTCTGAGAGGCCCAACTGTGACTTGTTTTCTTAATAGCCCACGCAAACACAACATGCACACATAAAAACACAGTCCAAATGCTGCTGGAATTCCTTATAGTTCTTTATTGCTCGTTATTTACTTACATGTTTGCTCACATGGTGTGAAGGCTCTGGTGAGTTTTGTTTTCTGCTTTGGCTCCTTTTTTTTTTTCTTCTCCAATTAAGTAGCATTCACTAGCCAACGAGCTCTGGAGGGAATCGTCAACACTCACTATTTTATCAATAATGAAACTTGAAATTTGTATCTAAAGTAACACCATTTCATGAAAACTGTACCTCCCTCTAACTCACAGGTGTCAAACTCAAGGCCGGGGGCCAGATCTGGCCCGTCACGTGATCTTATGTGGCCCGCGAAGGCAAATCATGTATGTGGAAATCAGTACAAAAATTTCAAATTGTCATTTAAATAACTTTGAAATATGACAACCATTTTTGTGTTACCAAACATGAACACGAGTTAGAAAATCTTATTACTCTTGATTTATGATTCCAAAACTAGTTCATAAATTTTGTGTCGAAATATGATGACACGATGAAAGATTTTTATGGTGTCACAGTCATAACGGCCCTCTGGGGGAAACTGTAACTACAATGTGGCCTACGACAAAAAATGAGTTTGACACCCCTGCTCTAACTGATGGTCACTAACCTTTTGGTCTCAGTCTGTCTGCATGTGACAAAGGGTAAGAATATTAATAAGAGTGCTGTAGCAGTGGGAACACATTGTAAACTAATCATTCTATCCCACTTTTTTTTTTTTTTTGTCTGTCCAGGGTTGGGGATGAATGTACAGTCAGTTATTTAGGTGCAGAAAAACAATCCAGGTCATTGTAGATCCAAAGGGGCCTCTATGTGTTTGTTATATGAAATGTTACATAAGGTATGTAAGGATCTTGCCCGATGTGGACTCTGCTAACAAATATTGTTCAATTGTTGGTTGAAATGAGGGATACTTCCACAAAGCGTTTCAGGCTCTGAAAGCTTAGGTCATGCACCAAACGCTTACCTAGAGTACCGTAGTCTGGAAAGAAAATCTGTTTAAGTGCTATCATCATGGACTTTCATAGATATTGAATATTTTCGTGGCATATGAACCTACAAATGTTAATGCTGCCATTTCCTTGGATTATATATATATTTTTAAGGTTGACTTTCATTTGATACTGTACATTCCATCATCTGAGAAAAGGTCCTAAACTTACTTGTTTCACATGACAGAAAGGATTTGCAGCAGTTGTGTACAAACAACGACTTGATGAAAGCGACGAAATTTCAAGAAATTCCCTGCCGATATGTTCCAGACAATACATCCTGTTTTTTTTCTAATGTGTCGATGTAGGTCCCAGGCTACGCACAATGTACAGATCTGGAGGGGTCAAACTGTGTTTTTATCAGTTGCAAGCTTCCTTTTGTGCAAGATTTCAGGTGCACTCCGAGGTGTGAATAGCAAATGCACCGTCTATTGTTAAATTGAAGACTTTTAATGAACAGATGGGGTTTAAAATGTTACGTATGATTGGTACAAAACTCTACTATTCCTGTGCCTTAGGCCAATGGAAATGTTTTAAATAAAATGGCCTATCTGAATTGTCAAGGGTTCCGCAATGATTTCCAGATGTAGACTCATCTTGTTTTCCTTGCCATATACAATCAAATCATTATTGAACTACAACCACATGGACAGGTTTTATCAACTGCTGTTTAAGACTACTTTTCTAGATCAACTTATTCAAGCTTTATTACAAACTAAAATAATGTGTATTCTTGACTTTGTGTTATGTCCTGTGTAGAAAGTGAGAAATCATACATTTCATTGAAATGTAGACATAACTATTTATTAATTGTAATCTTGGGAAAAATACTGTAATAAATTTTTTTTTTCCACATGTGCAGTGGTCTCCTATTGTATTTTTTTGTTTTTGTTTTTTTACTTTAGCCAGTCACAATTTGAGTATCCAGTCAAACAAAGTACTGTGGGATGATTTTTTGGTTAGGGTAAGGAAATTACTTTATTTTTAGTTAGAGTAAGGAAATTACTTTAAGTTCCCTTAAAAAAATAAAAGAACTGGAGGATGCGGGCATCGATCCCGCTACCTCTCGCATGCTAAGCGAGCGCTCTACCATTTGAGCTAATCCCCCATAATGACCCATCTTGTAATGTGTGAAATCTTCAACAATCTAGTCTGCAGTGCCCACAAAATTGTGGTATTTTTTTAA
Source organism: Syngnathoides biaculeatus (assembly GCF_019802595.1). Lineage (NCBI taxonomy): Eukaryota > Metazoa > Chordata > Actinopteri > Syngnathiformes > Syngnathidae > Syngnathoides > Syngnathoides biaculeatus. The sequence continues at coordinate 12,541,055 of NC_084649.1, read as the reverse complement.
TGTTATTGTTTTCGCTTCGTTATTCGATTTTTGTGGAAACGGGACTTAAACTACTCTTGTATGAAAAGCTCTGATACGTGTGATGCCGGAACTAAACTTTCGGCGTCATTCTAAACGAGCCTCTTTAGTGTTTGGACACTAGCGCCCAAGACCAGCCAGAATGCTTTGCTTGCTCTATGTTGCTAATTCTTCTTTCACTGATTAGGTATTTAATGGTGATATTTCAAGAATAGTTTGGTGATTTTTTTCCCTTTTATACTATATTATACTTTACTATATAATTACTTACTTTGCATACACTCATTTCATGGGAATGAATTCGAAGTGACACCGGAATCGCTCTTTATTTTTTTTGAACAACGATGCAAATTGAACTATCGGCTGTGATATGATTAAGAATCTTTCTCTGCTCATGTGTGTTTCTATCGGACTTGAAAGTTAAAATTAAGATCCGTTAGATAAATGCTCAGGACGTGGTAGTTCCGGTTTGTTTCCGTCATCTTTAATTTGAGTCCGAATTTTCCTGCCACGCCTCATTATTGCTTTAATTTTGGCTTAAACTCCAGTTACTACTCAACGGGACGTAGCTAGTGGAGGAGGATATAAAAAGGTGTACCGATTTTATTTATTGTGTACATATGTTGCAAGACAACGACACACCCTGTACTGAGCTTTTCTTGTCTTTCCCAAATTCGTTTTAGACCGTGAGATGGACCAAACTCCACAGACTAAAGCCGGTATGGACCGGTCCGACCTGGTTTCTGTGGACGGAAAGAACAGCAAGTCAGTCCTGTGTCAACGTTGCGGATCTAAGGTCCTATCTCCGGGAATGGCTGTGTTTGCGGAGAAAGAGGTACCATGGAATACTTCTACAGTGCATTGCTGTTTCTAACACCAATTATGCATTTATTTTGTAGGAGAAAAAAACGACACAGCAATAAAATCATAGCTGAAGTAATATCAATAATAATTTCCTTTCCCTCCCTTTTTTAATGAATAGGTCTCCAATTATGCCACCACCACCTTTAGACCAATCGGATAAATTAACCATAGAAAATAACTTCACGCTTCACCTATCACCTGTGTTCTCTGACCTCTATGACACACAAGATGGCGTAATTGGAAACCTATCCACTGGAAACAAATAGAATCCCTCAATCAGTTAGTTAATCAGTTATGCAGACTTGTAGTCCTTTAGAAAACACATTTATACAATACCTTGCACACAAAAGGAACATCAAAATCTTTACATTTAATGACCAGAATTAGATCTGACCCGATTCTCTTACAACAAAAGAACAAGAAGAAACTTACGACATTTCACCTGCACTGTCCAGTATACAGGTATTTATCTCGCTCTTACACTGGATGAATTTTTGGCTAAAACGATGAATCGTTTTTTTAATTGCATCATTCTGAATGAACCAATAACGTCCTTGGATCGACTCAGCAACCACGAATCATGGTACGAATTAAAACCTTGGAATGAATCGTTAAACCCCGAGTTATTATATTACTGATTATTATTGTAGAAAAGAGGTAACAATAACACTTGAGCATTTTATACAGTATACTTTGACTATCTGTCATCTTTGGAGCTGCTGCTACATGTATGTATGAATCTAAAGGGAAATACAAAATGCAAATGCATTTAGTACAAGTCAACCATAAAAAGAGTCTATATTTTGGGAATATTTATTAGATGCACTCATGGTGGAATGGCACATGCCGCTGCTTTTAAGTAGACCTTACTGGTTTGACCCCCAGTTCTACCCAAGGCCTGTCCCGAGCGTAGATCAGAACATATTGTGTGTGTATTATGAAGGGTGTTTTGTGTCAAAACTTGTTTCAAACAAATAATACGACTGACTTCTCTAGTGACCCCCGATGGGATAAGACAAAAGTTGCAACAATTAAAAAATTTCCCAGCTGAAGCTGTGCTCCGAACTGTATGGGAAACAATAGGTTCTCACACTTTAGCATTTATTGTAATCAGATAACAACCCCACAATCACACTTTGTAGTCAAAGCATCAACAACGCTTCAAGGCTATCTGGCCAGTTGACGCTGGACAGCTCTGAGGACATTTTATGATTCTGTGGAAAGGGCTTGGCGAAGTTTATGTGAAATAAGGATCATGGGTAAAGAACACACCGGCTCAACACATTTAAAACATTTGGGGCCCAATACATACATGAAACTGAAATTGGGATAGCCATAAATTGAACAAGTGAAGCTTGACTTTAAGACAAATAAAAACGTCTACAGATTAAATGAAATTAAAGAGCTATATTACAGGGTTATTTTATGGTCTGTTATGCTATGAAGAACATAAGTGTATTAAAATATCCATCCATCTTCTGAGCCTTTTATCTTCACTCGGGTTGCGGGCGTGCTGGGGACTATCCCGGCTATCTTTGGGCGAGAGGAAGGAAGGACACACCAACCAATTGCAGGGCACGCAGAAACAAGCAACCATTCTCACTCAGACTCACACCGACTGGTAGTTTAGAGTTTTCAATCAACTTACCGTACAGGTTTTGGGGATGTGGGAGGAAACCGGAATCTTTGGAATAAACCCACGCTGGCATGAGGAGAACATGCAAACTCCACACAGACAGGGCCAGGATATGAACCCTAGTCCAAAGAACTCTTGAGGCTGATGTGCAAACGAGTCGGCCATCGTGTCTCCTGTAGCAAAATGGGATTTAGTTAAATAATTTCCATTGACAGGAAGGTGGGGCCATCTCTACCAGGAACACATGAGTTAGGAAAACACATTGAGGAGGTTGAAATTAATCTTTACTGTCTCACCGAAATTGCAGTGTGCTTCCATACATGCGTGTAAGTCAATGAGTTTCACTTACTGGACAATAACAGACACGACGGTCACAGAATAAATTTAAGTAATAACCAAAGGAGTGGAAATATGTTAAATCAACAGAATAAACATTGTGGCCAATAAGAACAATAATATGATATAATAATGTGGAAAAATTAGCTTCATCAGAATCATCTTTAACAAGTACAGTACCTCAAAAACACACAAGCAATTTGTCTCCGGTAGTTGAAGCTGCTCTAGTACGACAACAGTCAATTGGCAGTGAATACTTTTGAGACATAAAGAGATTTAAAAAAAAGTCACTGAGCAATACAAGGTTGCCAGTAGTCTGGTACATATATTTTTTTTAATTTACAATCGTGCAAAATGTTGAAGAGTCCTCTAGCATTTCGAGCAGTTTGAATGACTAATAGAGCAACAGTCCAGTGCAATAATCATTGTGCAAAGCGTGGTGAGACTTCAAGAAATGTATGCACTTCAAAGTGATTACTGCTGCAATAATCTGGGACGATGTCGATTGCGCAAATCGATGCAAATGTCTACATCTTTTGCGTCATCTTTCCAATTCCTTAATAATTTTGCAAAAATACTTAAAATCTCCCAAATGCAATGGGAGAAAGTGTTGTGGTTCAATAAAACCTAGCGTGCATGTAAGCTACATGACGGTGCACATGAGGGAGTGAGGAACAATGAGCAGAAGAAGCTTACAATGGCTCACATTGCCTGTGTAGGCAGGTCATTATTGATGATGTTGTACACACTCACGGTGTCACATTGAAACAAAAATGATCACACCACAGGAAACGGAATAGCATAACTAGCAAATAATAAAACCAATAAAAGTGACTCACGAAATATTTGACACAAAACCTGCAGTTCAAACGCTATTCATGCTTTGTGGCATGCTGGAGCAGCACTAAAGATCTCAATAGTGCCACAAACCATGCTGGGAGGATGTAAATAGCGTTTAAAGAGCATATTGAGTTAATTTTTTTTTTTAGATACAAGTTTTCATTTGAGTGATTTTTGTTGTTTGATTTGCGTTGCAAGCAAAAATTTCAGATATGAGTGCCGTAAGGTAGCAGTGATCTGCACTCACTTCACAGCTAGCAACAACTTGACAGTTATTCAAACATTAGGCTTCAAGCTGTCTATTGCCAGTCCAAGTTGCAGTTTACTGTCAAACTAAATATTAAACGAAGACAATCTCATGTGTATAAAACAAAATAAGGTTGCCTTAATAAAGTTTGTTTAGCTTAATGCTAACAAATAATGCAAAATTCCATAGAAGGGTTAACCAATAGCATCCGTGTCATGGCGTTGTAAATCTTTCAGCAAAGGATATTTGAACAGAAATGGTGAAGCAACACACACAGACAATATAAACATACAGACATGCTTATATTCTTAAAAAAAGACTAATACTGCTGCAGCTTACTGAGTTGGTTGTAAAAAAAAAAACCAAACGTGCGTCTGTATTTTACTGCCCCCGGGTGGACAATGCATCCACAACAGTAGCAGCAGCACATTGTCAATTGTATTGAAGCAAAAAAATTGAACGATTACTTTTTTATAAAGTGCAGTTTTATAGTGCTTTTTTTTTTTTTAACAAGACCACGTTACAAAATGTTTGTAGGTTTTCTTTAATGCTGCACTTACAAAATGTTTGTGGGTTTTCTTTAATGCGGCACTGGATGAGTGGCATTTCCATTCATTTCACTGGGGAAAATTGATTGTATATATGAGTGTTTTGAGCACAGTCACGGAAAGAATTGAACTCGTATCTCAAGGCAGCACTATACTTACAATTATGTCAGTTGTCCAAATATTTTTAGACTGGGGCTCATCCTGTAGCCCCCAAGAACCACATGAGTAGCCTAAACGTCCGCTTTAAAAATAGCTCACTGGAGAGCTGCATCTTAGTGTGTGCGTGTGTGTTGCTAATCTGAGATTTAAACAAATGGCACCACATACCAGTAACCTGCATCTAACTTTTTTTGCTTTATTTTTATTTCATTTTACTTGCGTTTGTATAACTTTAGTTTTTACAATATTTTTCTTGAAATTATTAGTGTTCAAAGGTCAATATTGCAGCGTTTGTTGGAGGGATGCCTACCAAAAATTTGGCCAAACTCCAACTAGTAGCCCCTTTTAATTAAGCAGTACCCCAAAAGTAGTTCTCATAAAGAGGTTGGTGACACCCGACCTAGACTCTTCTGTACAAGAAAAAATGTCTCATTCTTAAGTCACTTTGTACAGTTAATGCTGCATTTTCACAAATCTGTGCCCGTAGTTCAAGTGCTGAGTCTGTGCCGTGTTCTCGTTTCAGCTTATACTACCATCCATGCGTAAAAAGAGCAGCCTCGGTGCCAAAGAGGGCTCAGTGGACAGGGACACACTGACCTCCCACTGGTTAGTGGGGGATATGTTCGATTTCGAGAATGTGGGCTTCACTAACGACGTGGGGAGAATCAAGTATCTCATCTGCGCCGACTGTGAGATCGGACCCATCGGCTGGCACAGTTTGGATGACAATGTAGGTTACTATGTTGCAATAGACAGAGTAAACCATGCCTAGTTTTAAAGCGGAATGAAACTGTAAAAGTAAATGCACTCACTGTACAGTGGACCCTACGTTGCCATGCCATTTAGCATCCACGGATTCACCCATGTGTTATTTCTAAATAATTGTACCTTTTTTCAATCTTTTTCATTTTTGTTTTGTTTTTGAGGAGGTGGACCAATCATGAAACCAATCTCCCCCCCCCCCCCCTTTATGCAATTACCCACAGATTTTCATTAAGTGTGGTCCGGCCTGGTCCCTATCCCCCCGCGAAAAGCGCGGCTCCACTGTATGTGCTTACTGGGTTTTAATGGATTTACTGTCAATGGTAACATTTAAAATCACACAGGGGGTTTATACTGTTAATGTCAATACTGTTTTTATTTCAGACAACTGTATCATGATTGTGCTGTATTAAATATATTCAACTTTCCAACAATGGATTTCTGAGTGACCTGAGGGTCAAACTTGCTTACAGTGGTGTGAAAAAGGATAGACCCCCTTCTCAGTTTTTTATATTTTTGCATAATTGCCCCACTCTAATATTTAACATTAACATTATTAGAAAATGTAAATATCACACAAATATAACTCAAGTAAACTTAATATGTTGTCTTTAAATTGTGTTTTTATTCATTAAAGGAAAATTCCGGTGGTTTGGAGTAATAAGGTATCCAATAGGTCATGTATTATGTACTCTATTGTGATAATGTGATGTTAAATCCTCTCTCATTTAATCAGGTTTTGAGAAGATTTTTATCGACAATTACAAATTTTCAGGCGTGCCACTTTTTCACGAGTCACATGACCTACGTGCGCGGATGTTACTTGCAGTTCCAGACGCTCGGCGGGGAGCGAGCTCATAGCTCCACCGCCCGGCGGACCGAGCTTGTTGGACGCCACGTCATTCCGCCTGTATGTATGAAAGTATTCCTCTGTCTTCCCGATCAACCTATTTCTTCATCAGATGAGGATGAATCTGAGAAATCAGCGCTGGGCATAATGGTGTCCCATATATCCAGCATTTGGAATGGCACATAACCTAGGCTATGGGGCCTATGGTGTATATTACCGTCCATACATTTTCTTTGCTGCTTATCCTCACGAGGGTCGCAGGGAATGCTGGAGCCTGTCCCAGCTGTCAACAGGCAGGAGGCGGGGTACACCCTGAATTGGTTGCCAGCCAATCGCAGGGCATATAGAGGCAAACAGTCATACTCACAATCATACCTAGGGGCAATTTAGTGTCCAATTAATGTTGCATGTTTTTGGGATGTGGGAGGAAACCGGAGTGCCCGGAGAAAACCTACGCAGGCAGGGGGAGAACATGCAAACTCCACATAGGCGGGGCCAGGATTGATCCCGGGTCCTCTGAACTGTGAAGCCAACTCTTTAACAGATGATGCACTGTGCTGCTGTATATAATAACTTATACAATTAAATATTTGCTCTGTCATTTGCAGATTTTAGCTGTCAAGGTTGATGGAAGAACTTTCAAACTGGTTTTGTGTGGGTTTGGGGGGAACGGTTTGGGTGGACGGGGTGGTTGAAAAAAAATAAGTACTGTAATCCCAAAAGCCTTGCGGAAAAATGATACAGCAAAAGGACCCATCACATACATGGGGGGGGGGGAGTCCTCTTCACCGGTTCCACTATGTTTGGCTATGGAAATTATTTCAAAGAGGGGGGCGGGGGGGTACTTTTGCACGTTCTTCAAGGTGTAAGAAAGGTCCACTTGGAGGTCGTCATCATAGACGGATACTTTTCTTTGGTCGTCATCTGAACTTTGTGGTCGTTGGCGTCGTTTGGTCGCTGTGATTGCGGAAATCAAAAGGTTGCTTTGGCTGAATTTCGCCAATAGACGACAGGAAGACGAGCCCGGGCTCGTGTGCAACAATCGATCACAGGGAACCGCTCAAAGGAGACCAAGCGACTGACTGAAAGTGGGATTTGATTTGAATCGAATGTCTCGCCATCGAAATGACCACAAAAGTGGACACATGCAGCTGCCCTTAAAAACATGTCGACTAATACAAAACCGTTTTTTAAACGAATTTTATGATTTCTATTTATATAGCCTCCGTGTCTGAATCCAAATTTTATAATTAAATATTAAAAGAAACAGCTGAACTATGACTTGTGCCTAACCAATCAGATGGCTCCTCTCGACCATTTAAAAACAAAGATCCGGTCGGAGCGGATTGGTATAGGAGGTGAGTTCGATTTCCAAACCGTGTAGTGTTCCCATTATCTCTATCCGGCCCGGCGGAGTCGTTCGCTGCACAGCCAACCCGTCGCACGACGTAGCCGTCATTCCCCCTTGTGTAGAAATCAAACCCATACAAGAAGGGAGTAATCGTCTGGAAGTAAACCACGGAACCAATAATCCTGAAATAGAAGTATAACGCTTATAAAGGACAAAGACAGCGATAACTTAGCTAAAGTTAATTTCTTACGGTTTTGAGATAACCTCAACTGACGTTTAGAGGACTCAATCAAACCAACCCGACACAGTTGACATGTTTGTGTTATTACTGGAATATCTAATATCATTTTATAGTTACATTGTTTACAATTATACCAATCGTCCACACAAGGTAACTGGATGTATGATGATGGGGTTTCAGATTAAATGTTCCCCTCGTAACAAGTCATTTCTGGGTGTCTACTTTTAGGAGCGGAAGCGCACAGACCCTGTGCGTCACCCCATCGCTTCCAACTAGATAATTCGCCTTTGAGTTGAATGAGTGGAGAATGGATACGGACTGAAGTGAGCACTACAAAGCGAACAATTTATTGAGCGTGGGCAACCCATCTCCTATCATTCATCGAGCATCACAACGAAGATGCAAGAATGACTCAACCTCACCTGAATGAGTTCATTCCTCCCCCGGAGTGCCCTGTTTTTGAGCCCAGCTGGGAGGAATTTGCTGACCCTTTTGCGTACATCAACAAAATACGACCCATTGCAGAGAAAACTGGCATCTGTAAAGTGCGACCGCCACCGGTAAGCCTCTTTGAGCATTTGGCTGTTTTTGGGAGACTTGCGTGGAGGACTTTGTCGGCGAGAAAAGAGCGTCAAGTCGCAGTCAAAGTTGTGTTTTTTTTAGCCAGCTTTCAACATGGCGGAGTGGGGGCTCGAGAGTTGAATTGTCAGCTAGCTGTGTGTTTGCTAACCTTCAGTGTAACCAACCGCTCAACGAGCCTTTCAGGACCAAAACACACACGTGTGAATCTGTTTTTCGACGAAACTGCCAAACATCCAGTCCCAATGTTGTGCGCGTTCGAAAAATGTATTTTGAAAGCCCAAGTTTTTACGTCTGCAATGATAATTGGTATTGTTTACATTAAGGCAAAGTGAGGTGCTTCCTGGACTGGCGTCACACGATTACAGCATCTTGTCAGCTATTTTGGCTACTGCTTAAAGACGAGTGTTGATCTGGAGAGCACAATTCGATGGCTTTGGTCTGTGTTGTCTTGGTTTCCAGTAGTCGTCTGTCCGGTGTGCAGCTACGTGCGCGGGGGCCAACTGTTTATGGAGATTAAGGACTCTTAATCACAATGGCCACACTCTTAACATATATATTTTTTACACGTCTTTGTTGACGTTCGAATTAAATGAAAACATCCAGTGAAATCCTTGTATTTTTCTTCGTTTAGTGTTAGAGGATTTTTTTTTTCAGTCTTGAAGTTTGATTACTTTGCTCCAACTGGATTAAAAATTGTGGCTCGATTCGCATTTGCCTAATTTCATTATTGACTAAATATAGAGTCTTTGAACGCAGCACGACTTCATCTTCCATATATTTTAGCCTACTATTCCTCATGTCTCGTGTTTGGAAAAAGCCCCAGATTTGTCAAGGGTGTGTCCACGCCTCATCAGCCTACTAATGAAATAGAGGCCCAGATTAGACAGAACTAAATTGACAAATATGCACACGGTGTATTTTACGGACACGTTAATAATGTCCATGATGTATTATTGAATCTTTTAACAGGACTGAAGTATATGCAGTGAGATGCATGTTTTATACGGTCAAATGGGATTAGATCTGCATAAAAATGACAAGAGGAAATGGCTCATTTTGTGTTGATTATGCAACAAATGTACTGTTAAGTCTTTTATTTGAGGGGAAAAAGTGGTGTGAAGTCCTGTTTGATGCCAGTGCCATCAAAGGATTTTCAAACTGGCCTTTTATTAGATCTTTTTTTGTGCTCATCGAAGTGTTCAATTTGTGTATGTCTGCATGCATGCATTATACGGGACCATCAGACTCTTGAAGCTTCAATTCAAGTTTCCTATATTAAATTATATTTTAAATATACTATACAATCACAATGTGTTTGAGATTGGTCGTCCTTTTGACCACACAGTACATGTAAAGGAGATGATAAAGTGCAAAAATGTCTGCCCCAGTGTTTATGCGCACACATACGCTGGCTACAACATTCACAGGTGCACAGTAAAGCACTACTAGATTCTCCCTTTCAGTTTCCCATTTATATTTGCCAATTTAGTGTTGTTTTATTATTGTGGTTATAATTTGCAATGTGTAGAAAAGTTTTCCATGTTGGATTTTGGGATTGTTTTATTTTTGATTACCTTTTTTGGGCATCATGAGCATGATAATAATTGAAAAATGTTCTCAACTACTACATGCATGTTTTTAAAGGTAGAATTTTCTATTGTAAGTGTTATTACAAGAATGTGGTAACCAGTATAGTAGTTGTCCCATTTTTTTTAATGCAGTTTTTCTGAATGTTTGAGTGTAAAATCAAGTTTCACATTCACTAATCCAACAGTGGCACTTAGTGGATTTGTGTACCTTGTGGTCAAAACAAAAGTAATTTGCACAATTTTGAAAGGAGACACCTAGCTTTTATGACTGAAAACCTTGACATTGTGGAGCTGCTAAGCTCATTTAAATCAGCGGTATGTGGGAGCAATTCGGCTACCTGGTTTAGAACAGTAATGAAAATCTATTAATTGACAAGATAAGACTATTTGCTGTATGCGCTTCGAAAAGGTAATCCATGTCACCTCGAACATATTACTGCACAAAGACGCTTCCAGAAATTAATTAAGGCATGGAAGCATGCACGGTCTATTCTGACACACTTTATTACGAAATAACATATGTTCTAAATATGTGTATCTATAATATTGTTATGAATGGAATGTTTTGAATCGTGTGTGCTGTTGGTTGAAAATTGAGATCACTTTAGTGTATAATTACAGTCATTATTTTTAGGCATATTGAGCATCTGTGGGTAAATGTTTTGCCCCATTAAAAAAAAAAAAAAAAAAAAAAAGAGTTCCTCTAGTTGATGGCTAAATCATGGGTTCTCTACTCATGATTTCAACAATTTGTTACAAATCATTAGGCTAAAGTCATCGTTGCTGAAAGTAATATCTGAACATTTTTGCAATACATGAATAAAAAACAGACATTCAACATACTAAGTCTACTTGCCTCAAATTAACTTTTGTAGATTACCAATACCTGGATAAGTGGTTTAAAAAAAAAAATTGAAAAAGTTTTGACAAGCACACTGTTGTTGTTTATTGACATTGTGACTGTTAAAAAATACATAGGCAGATACGCAATTTGGCTGAGTGGTAGGATAATGTAGTAAATTCATTAAATGCATAACTTGAATTTATTAATTCAATAGCTAATACTTGTGCACCAATGATTTTTCAGCCTGTATTTTGGAAAGATGCTACCAAGAGATTTCGTTACTTTTTGAAGAAGACTGCTTATTGTCCTAACCTGAGTAGTGTTGATACCTCAAAGAAGTAATTACTATCCTCTCTGTGCCACCACAGCCACCTATGTTTATTTTAGGCTCTTAGATGTCTGTATGGTACAACAAATCAGAGCACAGAAAGCACACAAAAAATAAAGGTGTTTTTTTTGTATGTGGAACATCAAGGAAGACTTCTTTCATGTGCGATGAGTTTTTATCTGTGATTCAATCGCACGCTATCAAAATGAAAGGAGTCTCTCTTATGTGCATCAGTTACACTGCAACCTTGACATACACGCACGCAGGATCAAACCAATTACATAAACTATTTCATAATCATAAAATACTGTGGCAAAATGTGTGGGGATGTAGCATTTTCATGTGAAGCTGGGCCTTTCTTCCGGTGTCTAAACCTTGTTACCAACAATAGATTTGTGCTGTTTTGCAGGAAGTTGTGTGGTCTGCTGTAAGTTATGCTGGTGATGCAGATAGAATAGTCACTGTCAGTAATGCTGAGATAGGAGAGTCTCAGTTCTGTCAGTAACACTGCTGTTTGGATTACCTCAATAGCTAATAAACATTTTCACTTGTACATGTTTCAGTGATGGGATCTGCATGTTATGATGGTGAATTATTTGAGCTGATAAAACCGTCACACTTAATTGCTCAAGGGAGAAAATAACAGGCTGGTTATTCATGGTCTCGTTCTTCTAGTGTCGAACTAGAATATTCAAATGCCGCATACTTATATTTGCATATTTATTTTTTTTTACTCTAGGAATGGCAGCCACCATTTGCTTGTGATGTTGAAAGATTGAAATTCACACCACGAATTCAAAGACTCAATGAGTTGGAGGTATGTTAATGCAACTGTATGTTTGGTAACTGTGTATTTACTAATTCTTGTTTGGTGGTGTTTTCAGGCTCAGACTAGAGTGAAGCTGAACTTTCTGGACCAAATAGCAAAGTTTTGGGAGCTTCAAGGCTGCACTCTTAAAATCCCTCACTTGGAAAGGAAAATTTTAGATCTCTACCAGCTCAACAAGGTGTCTGCAAATTCTGGCACCACCCTTGACCCCCACATCCCACCACCCTTCCACATATTCACAAGAACAGTAACATTTTTGTTATATCCCCACAAACGAGAGTCATTAATTCATGGATTCGGTATTGTGTTGTTTAGCTGGTGAATGACGAGGGAGGTTTCGAGGCCGTCTGCAGAGAACGGCGTTGGACTAAAATCTCTGTCAAGATGGGCTTTGCTCCAGGCAAGGCGATCGGCTCCCATCTGAGGGCGCACTATGAGCGGATCCTCTACCCATATAACCTATTCCAGACCGGAGACAATCAGCCTGTAGGTCCCATCAAATTGTGGTTCTTTGTTGTGACTGTGTATGGGTTTTGCTTTATTCTCAGTGTAGATGTCACAAATAGCACAGTTTTAGTGTAAGAGTGTATTTACATCACACTGATCGCCCCCCCACCCCCCTCTGATACCTTTGCGTATTGGATTTGTGCCAAGTGTTTTTATTTACACAGTATTCTTGATTTCAGTTGAATCAAAAAAGGCATTTCTCTGCACCAGGATCAGCCTTCATTTTCCTTGCCTCCTGTCTTTCAACGTCTTGTCTTAGCAGAGAGCCACTTTGACCAATGACACAAAGGATAAGGTGTACACCCCACATGACCTGCCGCAGCGCCAGTCTGTGCAGCCCCAGGAGATGTGTAGCGTAGCTCGTCGTGCAAAACGGATGAGAGCTGAAGTGAGTGTGGTCTGCCTGTCTTTCTCTCTTTCGCCCTTCCTCTGGGTGTGATGTCTCATTTTACTTATATTACAACACCGTCCAGAGAGGGTGCTTCAAAAGCGAAGCTGGGGAAGATCACAAGAATCGGCCCAATCTCAGGAGGAGAATGGGAACATATGTTGCCAAAGCAGAACCTGGTAAATAATAAATCATTTTTAAGGTCATCAATATGAGTACTCTGTATGGCGACGATTTCAAGCCTCTCATTGCTCTTGCAACCATGTGTTTCAGTGAGCATGTCGGTGAAAGAGGAGCCCGTTGACTATATTGTGACAGAAAATTGTGCAGCAAATGTGTCAAATCACATTCAAAATGGTACAAACAGTAAAGTAAGTATATTGTAGTGTAGTCACACATCTAAATTGTTGTTGCTACACTTCCAAAACAAATGGTTTTGACTACTCAGGTGGAGCAATACATGTGCCTAGTGTGTCACAGCGGAACTGAGGAGGACCGACTATTGTTGTGTGATGGCTGCGATGATAGCTATCACATTTTCTGTCTCATCCCCCCATTACATGAGGTTCCCAAAGGAGACTGGAGATGCCCCAAGTGCCTCGCGCAGGTGAGATGCATCCTCTCTGTCCTTGGAGAGCCAAATCCTGATGCAATACACTTGTTTTTGATTGGAAACAACAACTCAACACAATTCATCCATCCATACATACATACATACATACATACATACATACATACATACATTTTCAGGACCGCTTATTGTCACTAGAGTCCCGGCCATGTTGGAACCAATCCCTGCTATGGTTGGGCGAGAGGCAGGGTACACCCTTAACTGCTCGCCAGCAAAGGCACATATAAACAAACAACCATCCACTCGTTGAATTTAGTGGCCTGAATTAATTTACCATGCATCTTTTGGGGTTGTGGGAGGAAACCAGAGTACCTGGAGAAGAACTACACAGGTATGGGGAGAACATGCTAACTCCACTCAGTCGAGGCCAAATTTGAACCTCAAAACTGTGAGGCAGATGTGCAAACCAGTCAGGCATCATGCTGTTAACACAATTCAAAATTCACAATGATTGAATCTGTGTTTTGTTTTTTTCTCTTAATTTTGCAGGAATGCGGCAAACCCCAGGTTGCTTTTGGCTTTGAGCAGGCCAGCAGGAGCTACACCCTGCAAACCTTTGGAGATATGGCTGATTCCTTTAAATCAGATTATTTCAACATGCCAGTTCACGTGAGTGGGGATCCTTGCTCGTGCTGTCTTGTCTCCTTTTCTGTTTGCATGATTACACCCAACTTACAGGGTCAACCAAGAAATAATTAATAATGAAAAAATAAATGGAGGATGTAGCATATGACGGACTATATGATATTATACAGTAGAACATAATGTTTTCCGCTATGACTTGAAAATCTTGCCATGCTCTGTAAATGAATTGACTTGAAATGAATGTTGATCTCTGAACTTGATGTAGATGGTTCCAACTGAGCTAGTGGAGAAAGAGTTTTGGCGTCTAGTCAGCACTATCGAGGAGGATGTGACTGTTGAATATGGAGCAGACATTGCGTCCAAGGAGTTCGGGAGTGGTTTCCCCGTGAAGAATAGCCATTTTGAAGTGTCTCCTGAGGATGAGGTACAAGCTCTTTACATGTAAAGAGGATGTGGATGATCTCTTATACTAGCCCTGAATTTTTAATTGTTTCCAAAGTGGTGTCTTGTACAGTAACTTTGGAATTTTTGTAATCTGACCAGTAATTCATTATAATCATATTTATTAGAATCCTATAATAGAATGCTTGTGTGGTTTTTGCTTTTTTTTTTTTTTTTTTTTTTTTTTTTTTTTTTTTTTTTGTGGAATGGGTGTGGGGGAAATAAACTCTGTTTAAAAGCATTGTAAATTTCTTGCTGGTAGCTGCAGAATTACCATTACAATTGTGTCATTTTTGTAACTAACTCATGTCAGGTGGGCTGGTCCATAGATTTGAGACTTCCTGTGTTCTACAGCATTACCTAACTAGTGGCTGGAATCTGAACAACATGCCTGTGCTGGATGCCTCGGTCCTGACTCACATTACAGCTGACATCTGTGGGATGAAGTTACCCTGGCTCTATGTGGGCATGTGCTTCTCCTCCTTCTGCTGGCATATTGAGGACCACTGGAGCTACTCAATAAACTACCTTCACTGGTACACTTCTTAGTAAACTCTTTCCTTTAGAGTTGAAGAGATTACCTTATATACATTATTTTCCAGCCTTTGCTAGGTAATTATAAATTTTGTATTTTGATATTATTGTTTCTTATAAGAACGCAACAAATTATGTCTATTAGTAAAAATGGCGGTGGTGGTATCTTTTTTTCATTATTTTTTTTTTACTGTAGGGGTGAGCCAAAGACATGGTATGGGGCACCAGGTTATGCTGCAGAGCACTTGGAGGGTGTCATGAAGAAACTAGCTCCTGAACTCTTTGAATCACAGCCAGATCTCCTTCATCAGCTTGTCACCATCATGAATCCCAACACATTGATGAACAACGGCGTTCCGGTAACTTGCTCAGTGTTTCAAAACATTTTTGACCATCAGATCAAAGCAGGAGGTAGTGTGACCAGGTTCAGCAAAATCTCAAGTCAACGGTCTGTTAACAAAAATGCAAGTTGCTGGTAACACTTTCCCAAATGCGACGTAAAATGTGGTCTGTAGCGTATTCCGCATTTTCCAGCACTACAATATTTGATCCATGATTTGAACCGTTTATTTCTCATAACTCGACAGCGTGTGTATTACTCATAGAAATGAAAATACTTAGCAACTTGAGCTAAAGTGCTGTGCGATCGCTGACTGGTCAAAGGTCACTCAAAAGACATGACATGTCAAGCTCACAAATGGTTGAAAACTATTTAAAAAAAAAAAAAAAAAAGTTCTTTCATTTTGTATTCAAAGAAGGTGCCGTAGACATTGTTCCCTTTGTCACTAACGCACAAATCTAATTAAATACTGCCGAAATGACACTGCAAAATTTGTGAAAGGCGTTACAGGCAGGACACAAAAAAATGTGGAAAAGTACCACCATGCAAAGTCATATAAAATAAGAACGCTGTAGATATGGGTTAAAATCCTGGAACACTATACAAAATCTACAAGCGTCTATAGACGAGCGTTGAGCCATGCCTCTTAACAGTGAGAAAGATTGGGTAAGGAAACGCAATCTGTGGTATGTTGTATGGTATTATCTGTTTAACATAAGGCAGAAGGATGTATGATGCAATCAGAGTGCCTGGAATGTCGAGGATGAAAAGCCTCAACGTGGTATTTTTATTTTCTTACTAAAGGGAGATAACCACCAAAGTCCACAGTTGTGTCCTCTGAATATGTGCTAAATTTGTGCTTATTTCCAGTAATTTTGCATTTCCAGTATTTAGGCTTTTCATTTTAGTAAATACTTTAGAAATAGAATGTGTAATAAAAATTACTAATAGCGATAGAAAATATTTTTTAATGAACATGATCAGGCTCGCTGTTCCCTCAAAATTAATCCAAAGGGGGTCTATTTTGTAGAGGGCAGGACTGTTGGCAGGCCAGTCAAGTTCGTTCAAAACACAGTTTCATATCCATGGCCCATGCTTTGTGCACTGGTGTATATGTTACAGGAAGGGGTAAACCGTGTGATAGTCCAAAATCTCTTGCTATGCTCAAGCAGTCACTTGCTTTCACTGGAGCTCAGGGGCTAATAGTTTGACTTTGCACGAACAGTTTGGAGATGGCCCCTTCCTGTTCCAATATGACTGCATCAGTGCACAAATCAAGGTTCATGAAGACATGGATGAGAGAGTTTCGTGTGGATGAACTTGACTGGCCTGCACAATCCTGATCTCAACGCAACATTTTTGGATGAATTAAAGTCAAGACTCAGAGCCAGGCCTTCTTGTCCATCATCAGCATGTAATCTCACAAATGCCCTTCTGGAAAATTGGTCATAAATTCCCATGAACGCATTCATATACCTTGCGGGGAAACTCTCCCAGAAGAGTTGAAGACATTTTGAATTGTCAAAGGTCGACCAATATAATCGTAAACCCCATGGATTAAGAGTAGGATGTTTTTTAAATTCATATCTGAGTTAAAGCCGATGAGTGAATACTTTTGGCAATATAGTGTATGTGTTTTGTGATTTCCCTTGACAGTGTCAAGTGTATTGGCTGTTATTAAGTAGTGCAGGCGTACGCAGTGAGTGTAGAAATACAATTCCAAGAAACAACATTCATCACCCCCCCACCCACCTTTCTGTCTTTTAAACTATAGATCTATCGTACCAACCAATGTGCAGGAGAGTTTGTCATCACCTTCCCCAGAGCATACCACAGTGGATTCAACCAAGGTTTCAACTTTGCTGAAGCAGTCAACTTCTGTACCATGGACTGGGTTAGGAGCTCATGAATTATCTGTTACTTAATGTCCTTAAATTATTATTACTGTTTGTTGTGTGAAGATGTCCAGAGGATCACGCTGTGTTAGTGAGTGCTTTACTTGAACTAACATCAATTTCCTGGTAGATGCCTGTTGGCCGAGGCTGTGTGAAACACTATCGCCAGTTGAATCGGTATTGTGTCTTCTCCCACGATGAGATGGTCTGCAACATTGCCTTCAAAGCGGATACAGTGGATGTGGACCTGGCCTCCGCCGTGCACAAGGAGATGGTCGCCATGGTCCAAGAAGAAGAGGAACTTCGAGAGAAAATCAACAAGATGGTGAGGAGTTCTAGTTTGTCATCCATTGTCAAGTGTCAGAGGTAATTGTGTACAATGATTTTGGTTGTATCAAAGTATATTAGTGGGTGTAATGAAACCACATCTTCCGTCTTCATGTTGCACAGTTTTAACATGTTATCAAACACTTTTTTTTACACAGCTGTTTCTTTTCCCTCTTCCTCTC
Source organism: Syngnathoides biaculeatus (assembly GCF_019802595.1). Classification (NCBI taxonomy): domain Eukaryota; kingdom Metazoa; phylum Chordata; class Actinopteri; order Syngnathiformes; family Syngnathidae; genus Syngnathoides; species Syngnathoides biaculeatus. The sequence goes on along the minus strand of NC_084649.1, from coordinate 12,523,201 downwards.
TAATGAGTGTGAATCTCTATGCCCCAGGGTGTGGTTCAGACACGGCAAGTAGATTATGAGCTGCTCCCCGATGAGGAACGGCAGTGCTGTAAGTGTTGGACCACCTGCTACCTGTCTGGCATCACTTGTGTCTGCAGTCCTGGCAAGGTGGTCTGCCTGTACCACGCCCAGGACCTCTGCTCCTGTCCACCTACCAACCTAATTCTCCAGTGAGTCATCAGTCACCATGGCAACTGAATGTGGTTAAAAAGGGTTCTACTTTCAATCAGTGTTACCCCTGCTAATATAACTCGGGAAGCAACAGTTTAAAATTAACCCAGGCAGCTGCTACCACAAGTACCGAATTTTCTGCACTATAAGGCGCACCGCATTATAAGGCGCATCTTCAATGATTGGCATATTTTAAAACTTTTTTCATATATAAGGCGCGCACCGCATTATAAGGCGCATAGAATAGATGCTACAGTAGAGGCTGGGGTTACCTTGTGCATCCATTAGATGGACTGCGCTAAAGGCTCGCTATTGATGAATATATAAGGCGCACCTCATTATAAGGTGCACTGTCAGCTTTTGAGAAAATTAAAGACTCTTACGTGCGCCTCATAGTGCGGAAAATACGGTACTCCAAAGTTGCCCTACATTTGCAGAATGGACTAATACCAAAAAAGTAATTTAATTTTCTGAAAAATATGTCAATGTGCACAAAAGTAGTGCACAAAACAAACTGAAAGCTGCAGTTTCTGTTGAATGACCAAGATGTTAACCTTGCACTAAGAATATAAATGGATATGGGGGTTTAGAAGACTGCCTTTTTATCTTATGTCATACTTTTTCAATAGTTACAAATTTACACTGGATGGGTTATACCCCATGATGTCGTCAGTGAAGTTGCGTGCAGAGTCCTATAAGGAGTGGCATAATGCTGTGCAGAGCATTCTAGAGAAGACTGAAAACAACAAAAGAGGTGACGTTACTTCAAGACAGTTTACTTATTTTGGTCATACTTCTAGAGAATTTTTATTTCATTTTTTTTTTTCTCAATTCTTATGCAATCTTTTGATGTGCTAAATGAAAGACTTTTGTCTGGTTAGGTCTGGAAGAGCTTCACAACCTGGTGGAGCAGGCAGAGACAAAAAGGTTCCCACAAACCAGCCTTTTGGATCGGCTGCGTATTGTTGCCGCAGAAGCTGACAAAGTCTCTGTGGTAGCACAACAACTTCTCAATGGGAAGAGGCAGACAAGGTAGTACTCATTTTCAATGTGATTATTTATATAAATTTCCGCAAAAGTCTCATGACAAAGTAGACCGATCATTACCTTTGTCCATCATAGTAGCGGACACTTAGTGCTTTTAAAAAAGTGTTTTTGCCCCCTTCCTGATTTGTTTTTTTTTTTTTTTTTTTTTTTTTTTTTTTTTTTGGGGGGGGGGCATGTTTGGCAAACCTAAATGGCCCTGTGTGGAAAAAGTGATTTCCCCCCGAAACATAATAGTTTGGGCCACCCTGAACAGCAACAACTGCAATCAAGCATTTCTATTAACCTGCAATGATAGTACTGTGGAGGAATTTTGGCCCATTCATCTTTGCAAAATTAAGGTGTAAAAAATAAATAAATAAAAAAGGTTGTGGTTCCGATTTCCCGACTGACCTTGAAAATTCCCGCTAACCTTACATTTTCACACCACGGAATCTGTCAGGAGCTTGGTTCTTCAGTTCCCCATGCACCCCGAGATAGCACCCGTGAATACCCGCACGTGCACTCTGCGCGCTGCTGCGGAAGGACAGAGTTAAGCCGGTGTTTGACAGCAGCCGCGGCAGGTGTGCCACTTCCTCGTGCGTGCTGCTACACCTCATTGTGCCCTGATTACATTGTGTATTTAAGCCTTGTTTTTCACACTTTTTGCTAGATTGTTGTGTGTGAATATGCATTCATTTTCACAAGTGTTAGCTAGCGAAATTGGCTCGTACCATGCCATAGCGTTACTGAACCTTATCAAGTCAAGTTACGTTTTTATGTTTTGCCATGTCTGATTTTTGACATTGTTTCATGTTTTTTGGACCAAGCCTTTTCCCTTGTGATTTTTCAGTGTGGCACTTGAAACTTCTGTGTCTCATAGATTTAAACACTGAGTGGAATAGGAACTTCAGTAAAATACTAGAAAACTGGTCTGGTTCAGAAAAATCAGACGGGAGAGTTGTTGGGGTAGCACGATTACTGTTCGAACTGTGCCATTTTGGACAGTGTTTGTCTCAGGAAACGATTGAAGTGTTATGGCCTCTGACAGGGCGTGGCTACATTTTCTGTATGGTGAAGCCAATTTAGGCTGCTGGACTTTTGTCTTCACGAGAATTTGATAATCATGTACCGTAATTGTTTTGCTACCTCTAAATGGCAAACACTTTCACAGTACGTTATTTTACCATGCATGTGTGATTTTTTTTTTTTTTTTTTTTTTTTTTTTTTTTTTTAATTTATTTATTTTTTTATTTTTTGGTCATGAATTTGCTGTCCCTCAAAATGTTTTGTCATTCGTAATCTTTCCTTTTTCTAATGTTGCAGGTTTCGGTCTTGTGGGGGGAAGTCTCAAAGCCACAATGAGTTGACTGTGGAAGAGCTCCGCTCTTTTGTCCAACAGTTGGACAACCTACCATGTAACATAAGACAAGCACCTTTACTGAAGGTTGTTTACCAATTTATTTTTAGAGTTTGACTGTCTTTAATATTCGAATCTAATAGCATTTGTATGTGCCCTGCAGGACCTGCTGACTCGGGTTGATGAATTCCAGCATCGGAGCGAAAGGCTCCTCTCTGATGAGTCTCCTCACTCTGTCGAGCTTCAGGAACTGCTGGATCTGAGCCTGGGCCTTGATGTAGAGCTGCCCCAACTTCCTCTGCTCAGGGAGAGGCTGGAGCAGGCCCGCTGGCTGGAGGCTGTGAAGCAAGCCAATAGTAGGCCAGACAACCTTTGCCTGGACACCATGAGGAGGCTGATCGACCAGGGCGTGGGTTTAGCACCTCACAGTTCGGTGGAAAGAGCTATGGCTCGCCTTCAGGAGCTCCTGACGGTGTCTGAGCAGCTGGAGGAGAGAATGCTCGGCCTTATGAAAGCCAGGTGAGAACAAACGCATGCTTTTGCTTCCAAACAAAATCAGGCAGGAGGCAGGGTACACCCTGAACTGGTTACCAGCAAATCACAGTCCACATGGAGACAGACAGGGGTCGTACTCACAATCACACCGAGGGGCAATTTAGAGTCTCCAATGAATGCATTTTTTTGGAATGTGGGAGGAAACCAGACTGCCTGGAGAAAAGTGACACAGGCACGGTGAGAACATGCAAACTCCACACAGGCAGGGCTGTGATTTGAACCCTGGTCTTCAGAACTGTGAGGCCAACACTCTCCAGCTGCGCCACCGTGCCCCATTCTGAATCGTTTTCATTCGTTTAAGTGCTATATATCTGTTATATAATCACTTGGAAATAGCAGATGTGGTTGTAAAGTTATCGTAGAACTATGCAGAAAATTAACATTTTTGTCCTCTCTTAAAGGGCCACTGAGAGGAAAAGCGTGATTTTTAGTATGTTTTTGTTTTTTTTAAAAAAAAAAGGCAGCTGAAATTAACCCATCTGTTTTTTCACCACACATGATTTTGACATATATGGCTTTTTGTAACTCCCACCATGGAAATCCTCTCGAGGAATTTGTTTTGGAGAAGAAGCAGGAAGTGACGGGCCGATTACGGCTTCGGCCGGGGTGGCTCATTGCAGCATCAAGCTGGGCCGCCTTATGGCGTTGTCGTCACTTGCAGCTGAGTACGCTACATACTGTCGGGGTGTCTGTCGTTAGTTAGAAGTTATCCGCATATAATCTAAATATGGCTTGAAACGATAGGGTAATTTTGCCCCGGTCACTTCACTCAATTGTGAGATGGTCCCTTCTTTGACAAGAGGTTCTATGTCAGAAGGGGCATCGGAAAAATCCGAAAATCTCTGTTGTTCCTCTCCCATAGCAGGTCCCACTTCGTGTTTTCAGTGGCGAATGTCCCAGTGTGACCTCTGCTGATGACGTTGCAGGCAATATGGTCGAGTGAAACTTTCGCAACTTTGCGCGTGGATGACACCCTCTCTGCTCATATATATTTTTTTAGACATTTAAGTTAATGTTATTTGTATTTTTCATTACAATATCTATTTTAGAATGTTTATAGGCATGACAGTGGCCCTTTTAGTTGAGAGAAATGTGGCAGGGAAATGTTTAGTCATCTATGGTTGTCTGCTTTAGTCTACTTTACTACATTAAACCTGATATTTAATAATTAATAGAACACATTTGTGTGTGTCTTCCCAAAGTCCATATCACAGTATAGAAACACTTGATGCTGCGTTACAAGAAACGGAAAACGTCCCTGCTTATCTGCCGAACTGTCTGCAGCTGAAGGATGCTGTGGTGAAGGCCAAGAAGTGGCTTCATGAAGCTGAAGCTCTGCAGGTAAAACAAACATTTGCTGAAGATTCTGCTTGAGAAAAGCCCGTCTGGCCCTACAAGTGTTGCCTTTGCATGCTTATAGCTGGGGGGGCGTATTCCCGTGCTGGAAAACCTTTCTGAGCTAGTACTCAGGGCAGAGGGTATTCCTGTGAGGCTCGACCCTCTCAGTCGACTGGAGGCACTGGTCAGTGATGTGCAGACCTGGAAGGAAAGCGCTGCAAAAACATTCCTGCTCAAAAACTCACCCTTTTCTCTCTTGGAGGTATGTTCAACATTTTAATACTATGTTCTTTGCATTGTAGTTGTTATTTTGCTCCCTACACCACACTGAATATGCCTGTTCACATGATGACTATCTCACAATTTACCAAAATTGTGTCTTCTATGTTAAAACTTATTAATTGAGGGTGTTTCTGGTCAAAGAGTTGCTGAAGCTATATTTTAACAACCTTTATCCTAGCGTGCTACAGAATATTTTGCGTTTTGTAGGTGCTGTGTCCAAGATGTGACGGAGGAGATGGACTTCATGGGTCGAGATATAAAAAAACAAAAGAGGGAACACAGATGAGTAAGAGATCACATGTAAAGCTGGACTCGTTCTACGATGTGGAAAAGGCACTTTTGGAAAGCAAAAACTCTGCCTGTGCTGTAGGTGTTGCCTCTTACATACATGGGGAAACAGTTTTGTTCTCATGTCATTGTAACTTCATTAAGATATTATAATTTACTTGATTTTAATGCAGAAATGTTTCTAAGGCACTGTTTTTTTTTTTTTTTGGTCCATTTTTGGGGGAGAATTACTATAAGTTTGACCCCAGACTTCAAACTATGTTAACCAAATATTAGTGTTAAATAAGAAGCTCTGTCAAACAGGATCTGTCAGCATCATGTGCAAGAAAATCTTCCCTCTTCACAGATGACCACCCTCGATGACGTCCGCGACAAGGAGATGGAGACCTTGTTGGCTCTGAGGGCTTCAAACGAGTCCAAGCTTCTCACTGCTGAGAACTTTTGTGCACTTAGTGTGTGTGTTTGCCAAAAGCCGCCCTCGGGGGCCATGGTCCAGTGTGAGCTCTGTCGTGAGCTTTTCCACAGTGGGTGCGTTGCAGCAACCGCAGACCTCAAATACGGTCAAGTTTGGCTTTGCCCCTTTTGCCAGCGTTCGAGGAAGCCACCCCTGGACAAGGTATTGCCTCTGCTGGCATCACTGCAAAGGATTCGGGTCCGACTTCCTGAGGGACACGCCCTACGCTTCCTTATCGAGCGGACTGTGCAGTGGCAGCACAGAGTTCAGCAGGCCTGCACGGGTGGACTCCTGGAGGAAGTTTCGAAGATGGTAGGTGGACAGATTGGCATCCAGGCATGTAGTGTTATTGTTTGTAACATTTTATGCGTTTACATTTCAGGGAAAAAACAGATACAGAATATCGCAAAAGATGGGCTCGTCTTTTTATACAGAACACCAGTGTGTTCCAGTCCAGGGTTAGTTTAATTAAACTTAGTGTGTATTCCCCTACCCCCTTTTCAAATTCTGTAGCCAACCCTTTCTCAATCTGCGTTGAACAGGACTTTGCCCTGAGCTGGAGGAGCTGATGGTGGAGGGGTTCCTACTGCAGGTCACACTTCCAGAGACTGAGCAACTTTACACATACTTGCTGTACAAACTGGCTCCTCTGCCCACTCAGAGATCCTCTTGTAGGAAAAGCACAGAAGATGACGAACTCCAGATAGAGAGCACAAAACAGCACAAAAAGGTATTGAATAAACTTACATTTATGACAACATGCTAATCAAAAAACACTTTTCAATGTATTCCTTCTTAACCGTTCTCCCTCTTGGTGGCACAATTCTCTCAATAAGCAACAATGCATGATTGCTGCAAGGAGTTTGTTACACCAAATTTCAGGAAAAAAAGAAATTGTGACCTGTTAAGTACTTACAGTGAAGAAAATAAGTATTTGAACACCCTGCTATATTGCAAGTTCTCCCACTTAGAAATCATGGAGGGGTCTGAAATTTTCATCGTAGGTGCATGTCCACAGTGAGAGAGATGCTCTAAAAAGAAAACTCCAGAAATCACAATGTATGATATTTTTTATGATTTATTATTTTTATAACATGCATCTGATTCAGGAGCTAGACTTTTAAAGGTGGACTAACAGGCCTTTGAGGATCAGAATTCTAGCTGATAGACAGGTGTTGAAATACTTATTTTCAGCTGTATCACACAAATAAGTTGTTGAAAAAAATCATACATTGTGATTTTCTGGATTTTTCAGACCCCTCCAGGATTTCCAAGTGGGAGAACTTGCAATATAGCAGGGTGTTCAAATACTTTTTTTCTCAACAGTATTTCAGCCGCTGTATGTACGTTCATTGACACGGTCCGTGGTGGAGGAAAAAAAAGCTTGGGGACCACTGTATTAAAGGAAACATAATAAAAATGCCATAGCCCGACTAGCGGAAATTAGCATAGCTGTTAGGGTAATTATAAACCTTCAAACAACTGCAATATTAACATTCACAATCGTGTACAAATACAGCATACAACAATACTCAGAGGCATATATTCTATCTGTGCTTTGGGAATAAGCACTGCTACTGGAGCTTGTTTTGCGATATCTGCCCCTGCGTACCTCCATATATGCTGCAGCTCCTTCACAAGACATATGGTAACTGCAGAAATGTCAAAATGTTTCTTTACGTGCATGTCTACACAGAGTGGAGGGTCATGTCACAATAAAGAGACACAGAGCGTTCAGAGCAAAAGGACCAAGCGACGCAAAGAAAGCTCTGACGCTCAGCACTCAGGGAAGGCCAAGAAATGTTGCAAAAAGAAGTCCAAGAGGAGACTTGACCGGAGTGAAGAAAGCAGGGGGAGTTGCTCCCCCACGCATGCAGTATCAGAACCTGCTGCATCTGTGTCTGCATCTGATTCAGATGAGGACTACTCGTTGTGCGCCGCGCCCTGGTGCAGAGAGCCAGAAGGAGACGAGGTGTGTTTGATAATTAGCCACCACACAGACTGACAGCCCCTGACCTTTTTTTTTTTTTTTTCTCGAAATATACTTTAAAGATCCTGTTTTTTTTTTTTTTTTCCTTTTTCAGTTAAACTGGGTCCAGTGTGATGGAAACTGCAATCAGTGGTTTCACCAGGTCTGTGTGGGACTGTCTTCTGAGCGTGCAGAGATGGAAGACTATATTTGCATAAGCTGCACACAGCCAGACTTTGACAGAGGGGACTGAGGACCAAAAAGTGACTTGATGAAGGATCAGCACGCAGCACTTGAAGTGCACCCCTGAACTCTGTCCCCTTTACCTTGTTGTTTGCGCTTAGTGAACACGGTGCTAATCACTCGTCTCCTACGTTACGACAGACTTGTCACTGTTTTTATCATTTGGCTGCTTCTTCAGCCAATCAGCTAATCATTTCCCAAACTTTCCAGAATTAACAGTGCGGGGACTTTTCAACCAAAAGTCAACAGAATTCAGATCTAGCCCTTTTTTCCCCCCAGCATGCATCTGAACAATGTGGAATTTCATCTGTAGAGTGAATATTCATCAAAGCAATAACCGAACTCAATAATTCCGGTTCAGTTTCACCTGAGCTAAGAAATCCCGCTATTACACATCTTGAATCTGTTACAAACCAGGCAAAATATTAAGAGGTTGGGGAGATATGTTGAGATATCTGAATCTTGAGTTTGTGAATGGAGGAGGTGGGGTGACGGGGTGGAATATTCACTGTTGTCCCTTTACAATTGTCTGACTAAATTTGGTCATTTTCCTTTTTAGGGTGAATGGGTAAAGAGGTTTTTTTTCTTTTCCGTGAGACTTGTTCACAAAGTGAGAATGACTTGTCCGACATCCAAGGAATGTACATTTTCTTTTAGGGTGAGGTTTCCCAGTTAAGATTTAGGTTGAACATATTCTGTTGGATTTAGATTTAACACAGATTGTGATTTGCCACGGGTATGACCTTTTTCTGCTCCCTTGGCTAAATAATATAATTCATATGTTGCAGTTTGCAATTTAAAATTAAAAATGTTTGTTCCCAAATGTCTGGATCTGTTGATCTTCTCACCTATTTACTTAATATTCTGTGAATTAAATGAACGAACCATGATTCCATGAATACTTCAAGAAGCTTGGCTATGTATGGAAGTAAACGTGTGCCACCAGGATTTTAATTTGAAATGCCGCAGAAAACGGGATTTGAATTTGAATTGTAAAGTGATCCCATTTTCAATAGTTGTATTTCAGCGTAACTTTTCAATGTTAACAATTCAACTGGCTACAATTCACCGTCTGTGCCAACAGGTAGGGTTATGTCAGTTCAGAACTGAACACACAGCCAATCCCAGTTATGCTTTCTTGGTCACGTTATGTCACATACTAACAAAGCGTAACTAGATTGGCTGGCTGTTTGGTTCCGACCTGAAGTAACCCTGCCTCGTGGCACAGACGGTGAATTTTAGATAACGAATTCTAGCCAGTTAAATTGTTAACATTGAAAAGTTACGCTGAAATACAACTATTGAAAATGTGATCATGACATTTCAAATTGAAATCCTGTTTTCTGGGGCATTTCAAATTCAAATCCTGGTGGCATATGTTTACTTCCATACTATGTTCTTTTTAAACACACCCTACAGGTTTTTTTTTTTTTTTAAAGACCTGCACCATCACTTCACTGCATCAATAAAATAAATCAGATTACCTAAAGTGTGGGGGACCTCAAAAGTAAACACAATAGGTTGGTCTAATCATTAGACTGGCATTGCGTTTACTTTAGACTCTAATGGATAGGTTTCTAATGACGTCACCACCATCCGTGTACCAATCGGATAAATTAATGATAGAAAAAAAACTTCATGCTTCACCTATCACCAAGATGGCGTAATCGGAAACCTATCCATTTACAGAAATAGTTGTGGTTTAAGAACTATGGGTTCCAATAAATCAATGTACAGATCCTTTCAGAAACATTTAAATATGTATTTCAATCCAAATCTAGTATACAGTATTCTAAACCACGTTATTCAAAACTTGGCTGGAATCCTTTTCTTTAATCATTGACTTGTTGCACCATGGCATTGAGACAGTCAGCTTGTGGCATTGCCTGGGAGGTATGGAAGCCTAGACTCCCTTAATGGGTTCTGTCAGTTCTGGGGTTCTGGTGCCCCGTCATAAGCTCTCAGTGGGGTTTAGATCCAGCTCGTTGGCTGGCCAGTCAAAACACTGATGTCATGGGCATCAAACCGGGTTTTGTTGCTTATGGCGGCCTGGGCTTTCTTATTCCTACAACAGAATAATAGAACATTTTTCAGGTTAACAGGTCCAGATTCCACTCTTGAGTACGTAAATTCAGAACATTATCATGTATGTGTATGTTGTCTATGGCCTTGTGACTATTCTAAACAAATATATGCAGAATTTCCTCGACAGCATATCCCAAGGGGTGACCCCTAACAAAGAAATAGAAAAGGACGTCCTTCCAATTAAATTCGCGTATTTCGCTTTAAGAACAAAACCCCAGTGAGTTAGTTTGTGCCTGACAGGATAAACTCGGGGAATATCGTGTATACGGCCACCTCGCCATTTTCCTCCAGCTAGCCGCCTAGCTATCTTCCCAACACATCTTCGTGCTTTTCCACACTGGCCGTCAGGGAGGATACAAACAACTCTTTACCATAGCTAGTTGAACTTTATACGGTTCCCGTCGACATGGACGAGGAATATTATAGCGGCCCGGGGGACTGGGAAGGCCCGGACGGTAACACGGTAAGACTTGTTGCTGTTTGACCACTTATTGTTAGTTAGCATGACGGTTGAATGGGAGCGATATAACTGCGATTGAACACTGTCCTCGTAACCGTTGGGCAGATATCATTGTTTAGGTTCGCCTAGTTTCTACTTTTAACTTTTAAGCAATGAGCATGTAACTTGAATGGCTTCTACATTGTAATAAATCGATGTGTTTATGTACATTCATTCAGCTTTATTTGCAAACTCGAGCTGACCAAAATAAGTAATTTCAGAACTTTTTAACGCCATTAATTGGCTCGAAAACTGTTACAACTAAGGAGGGATGGGGAAAAAATACGAAGCGTTTGGTTTCATAGGTTTGCACCCCCTCAATATGTGTCTGTGTTTTGATTCGGAATCAGAATCGACGACAACAACAACAAAAAGTTCTGGATTTGCTTCATCAGGCCATAACAAATTTTACCCACATGCATTTGCGAAAATTCGAGTTCCAAGACATAAGATGATTGTTGTGGGCACTTTACAGAAACTTCTCAAGTTCATTCAGTGTGCAATGTTGGCAGCTTCCCAAACCTCACATTGGGTTAGAGTTAACCTCCTCACATTTTTTTTCATCAATTTTGTAGGGATGTCCAGTTCTTGATCATATCCTTGTTTTGTATTTTTTCTACTTGATAATGACTGTCTTAACTGTGTTCTGTGCCATGGTATATTTAATGCCTTGAAATTTCTTTTGAACCGTTCCCCTATGGACTCATTCAGAATCATCGTTATTTTGCCAAGTATGTCACAAGCGCATTTGAACAATGTGACCCTCTCAGGCCACAGAAGCGTTCTGGATACCTTAGCTTGTGATGTAAATTGTGACATTTGAAATGTCAAGAAAAACATACGAGAATAGCTGAACTGATGATCCATTTCATGAGTTTGAATGTACAGTAATTGGTTAATTCTGAGTACGGTCACGTCCCCAGTCATAAGAGGGTGTGCAAACATCTGCAACCACATCATGCTTGCACTTTGCAGGAACATAAACCATAAAGACCGTCTTGCCTTTTTCTTCCAGGAGGATGCATACGTTGATGTTGAGAATCTGGGCAAAATCCAAGAGGATTGTCTGAAGAAGTTTTCCAGCAGGGATTACATCATGGAGCCTGCCATCTTTAACACCCTCAAAATGTACACACCCATCCGTGTGTTTCCTCCCAGTTTCAGGCAGCTGTCGTCCAAGTCGTGGCAGTTTATTTACAAAATAGGATAAGGACGATAAAAGCTGAACTCTTACGTTGCAGGTATTTCCAGGCGGGTGGTTCTCCAGAACATGTCATCCAGCTTCTGTCGGAAAACTACTCTGCCGTGGCTCAGACTGTGAACCTGCTGGCCGAGTGGCTCATCCAGATGGGTCGGTAGATCCCACCCGGCCTTTGCTCATCGGCGCTGTGCCTGCAGTGGGGCTTTTCCGTCAGCCGGAATTGTCATGTGCTTTACAGGTGTCGAACCTGCGCAAGTACAAGAACGAGTTGAAAATCACCTGAAGAGTCTGCTGATAAAACACTTCGACCCTCAGAAAGCAGATTCTATTTTCACCGTAGAGGGAGAGGTGCGAATTTAGATAATAATACAGGAATTAAATGAAACACTCAGATAAATTACCATAATTTCCGGCCTCCAGAGCGCGCCTGATTATAAGCCTCACCCAGACGCAGCAGCAACACGCTTGAGCGGCGCTAACGGTATTGCAAAGCTAATATTAGCGTGACGCTAACAGGTCTGGTTAAAAAAAAAAAACATCGGTAAAAATCACTGAGACACGGCAGTAACACAGTAGCAACACGCTTGCACACTGCTAGCATTAGCGCAGCGCTAACAGGGCCGGTTTAAAAAAAAAAAAACGGTAAAACTCACTTCCTCGGCACATATATTCCACCGGTCTCACTCTTACCTTTTCCGCTTGAGTGGCCTCTTGCAGCCGTTAGAAAAAATGCATAAATTAGCCGCATAAACCGCAGGGTTGAAAGCGTGTGAAAAAGGTCGCGGCTTATAGGCTGGAAATTACGGTAAATAAAATCTGAACAGGAAATTCAGTGTGCCATGTCATAAAAATGACCCTCTTGTGAAAAAGTTATTTTAACTACGCTGTGCTCAATTTCTCCAGCTTACCCACGATAGGACGCGTCAGCATCATGTGTTGAGTCAGATTGAAGATTGCGTGTTTTTGTGTTTTTTTTTTTTTTTTTTTTTATGTTTGTACTGTAGACTCCTGCTTGGCTGGAGCAGATGATCGCTCACACGACTTGGCGAGACCTCTTCTACAAGTTGGCCGAGGCTCATCCTGACTGTTTGATGCTCAACTTCACTGTCAAGGTATTTTTTTTTATGCCAGTTCTTTTTATGATGTAAACTTTTTTTTTTTTTTTTTTTTTTTTTTTTTAAGCTGATTTCAGACGCGGGTTACCAGGGTGAAATCACCAGTGTGTCAACGGCATGCCAGCAGCTGGAGGTTTTCTCTCGAGTACTGAGGACATCTTTAGCCACTCTGCTGGATGGAGGAGAGGAGAACCTGGAGAAGAACCTGCCAGAATTTGCTGTGAGGCCCATTTTAAGAAATCCATAGTCCAATATTTTTAGCCTTCATTTGGACAAATGTTTAGTGGGGCATCAATAAGCTTTTGCAAGGTTGTTATATTTGTTACCATCCACATTTATTATGGATCCATTCATTTAGCAGTTTGAAGCCATTTCTCCTTAAAGGTCAAGTGTCATCCCTATAAACATTCTAAAATAGATATTTTAATGAAAAATACATATAACATTATTCACATCAATGTCCATATGAAAAAATAAATATGAACGGAGAGCGCATCATCCATGCGCAAAGTTGCGGAAGTGTCATTCGACGACATCCAAGTGGTCGCCATATTGGCTCCATCCCCTATCCGTGACGTCACCTCGGACATTCGCCATTGAAAACACACGGTGGACCCTACTGTGGGAGACAACAAGCGCCTTCTGACACGGAAGCGCTTTTTGAAGAAGACAACATCTCACAACTGAGTGAAGTTACCGGGGCAATATTACCCTATTGTTTCGAGCCATATTTAAATGATATGCGGATCACGGCCAAACCGCCTCCCCCACCTGATCCACCTCCATGCAGCGGTGATGAAAAATAACGCAGCAATATAGCGACAACGACACCGCAGCTAAACCACCTCCCCATCCGATCCAGTGCACTTCCGTGGCGGAGAAGAGCCACCACGGCCTGGCGCCGCGACAAGCCACCCCGGTCGACAAGGCCGGCGGCTGGCTCGGCCTTGTTAACAAGGCCGGTGGCAATTCAGAAGGCCTACAGAGGCCGTTCTACAGCGGCTGCTGCACGGAAGCCTTCCGATGCGCACGTTGACACATTTAGCACCCCTGACTTACGGATTACGCCCTCCCCCCCAACTATTGTTTTTTGTATTGTATTTTTTGTTTTTCCTTTTTTTTAAATAGCTGTATACACATCTATCTGTCATTTGGAACCCACGGAGCTCTTGTCCTTTGCACCTGTGCAATCCATTTTTCACAATGAACTGGGTCTCTTGGAAATTATGAAGAGTGTTCGAGCAATATCCAGCAATGCAACGAGCTGGCATTCTGGCTAACACAAAGGGACAATGAGCTATCTTCCCGCAGGTAAAACTAATAGAAAGAAACGAGTCCGCTTGAGCGCGCTACTGCCTCCAACGTCACTTCCTGCTTCTTGTCGAAAACAAATCTCTCAAGAGGATTTTCATGGCGGGAGTTACAAAAAAAACACATACGTCAAAATCATGTTTTGTGGTGAAGAAACAGATGGCTCCGTACCGGCTGCTTTTTTTTTTCATTAATGACCTACTAAAAATCATCCATTTCATGACACTTGACCTTTAAATTCCAGGTGAGTTTGAATAGATTTTGTGGATCATTTTTAGAAAACACCCAATGGTTCTTCTTTTTCCAATGTGGTCCGTCTCTTACTTTTGGTCTCATCTCCTTAGAAAATGGTGTGTCACGGTGAGCACACTTACCTCTTCGCTCAGGCGATGATGTCAATCCTGGCGCAGGAAGAGCAAGGCGGCTCCGCTGTGCGCCGGATCGGTCAGGAAGTACAGAAGTCGGCACACAAGAGGTATTTAGGAAAAAATAAACTCAACTCACTAACTGCTCAGTTCTGTAAGGTGCTAAGTGTTAAATTCTGCTTTGACAGTTGTCATTGAAAACGTTCTGAGAACTGTTGTGTTTGGTTTCATTGATTGCACACATGTTCTTAATGAAGCAGTGCTCCTTTCTACGGTTTCGCCCTGCCAGGGGCCACGACGCCAGTCAGATAACGCTTGCGCTGGGTACAGCAGCAGCCTACCCTCGTGCCTGCCAGGCGCTGGGTGCTATGCTGTCCAAAGGAGCCCTGAATCCGGCCGATATCACGGTGCTGTTTAAGATGTTCAGCAGCATGGACCCGCCTCCTGTGGAGCTGGTGAGGAAACACCGCCCTTCATATTCTTTAACCCCTGCACTTGAATTCAAAAGGACTGTTTCACTTGGCACAATAAGACCCAATTCAAATATTTGTTTTACCTGGTGAGTGTGATTTTTGCTCCTGAACCTCAGTGTACGGCGTCGGAAAATAAAGGCTCTCAACGTCACTTTCACGTTTACACACGATTGTAAACTGTGATTTAAATGTGGATTTATCCATGGTTTGTTTGAATTTAAATGAAGTACTAATTTATTTCTAAATCCCAGAGAGTCCAAGCAGAATGATGAAAAAGCCACATGTCTCGGCTCGATGTAAATGAGGCTGTAGATGTAAATTTTGACGAGGGCTTCCTGTCTGGCCTTCCTCAGATCAGAGTGCCCGCTTTTCTGGACCTCTTCATGCAGTCGCTGTTCAAGCCCGGCTCCAAGATTAACCAAGACCACAAGCACAAATACATCCACATCCTGGCCTACGCTGCCAGTGTGGTTGAGACGTGGAAAAAGGTTTGACTCGATCAAATTTGTGCTAAAATCTCAAACGCAAACACTTTGGGTTGCATTTACAATGGTCTGAGCTGATCTTTCCGTTCTGACTGCAGAACAAGCGTGTCAACATAAATAAGGATGAACTAAAGTCGTCCTCCAAGGCCATCGAGACGGTGCACAACCTTTGCTGCAACGAGAACAAAGGCGCCACAGAGCTGGTGGCCGAGCTTGGGACTCTGTACCAGTGCATACGGTGAGTGGAAGCAGTGGTTTTCAAACTAGGGTCAGGTGGATTGTTTCCGGTTTCAGCCCTTCGCCCCCCACCCACCCCCCCCCCCCCCCCGTTGACAATTTCTCACCCCAACACTGGTTCACAATTTTCATCGCGAGCACCCCCCACAATTATGTGATGAGATTGGGTGTTAACGTGTGCTCAGGTTCCCAGTGGTGGCCATGGGAGTTTTGAAGTGGGTGGACTGGACCGTGTCTGAGCCGCGCTACTTTCAGCTACAGACTGATCACACCCCTGTCCACTTGGCTCTGCTGGATGAGGTACCATACAAGGTGAGCCCTTTTTCTACGACGGGAAGTCAACGTTGTTTCTTTCCCTGGCAGATCAGCACGTGCCACCAGCTGCTCCATCCTCAGGTCCTCCAACTACTCATCAAGCTCTTTGAGACGGAACACTCGCAGCTCGACGTGATGGAGCAGGTTTGTGTATCTGTTGATTTCCCCCTTCAGGTTTCAAAAGTGATGAGAAGGTTTAACCAAGGCCACCGTTTTCTTTCCTTCCAGTTGGAGCTCAAGAAGACCCTCCTGGACCGGATGGTTCATCTGTTGAGTCGTGGTTACGTTCTTCCCGTGGTTGGCTACATTCGCAAGTGTCTGGAAAAGCTCAACACCGACATCTCCCTCATTCGCTATTTTGTCACCGAGGTAAACGCTTGAACACACACAAGTACGTCCGCGTCACAGTTCTGGTGTGCCGGGCTTGAAAGCGGGTCCAGCCTCGCATGTTAACCATACTTGTGTGGTTTTCTCCGCCCACATTTCATAGGGGTAAATTTAAAATGAATGTAGAGTAATTTGCCATGGTGGTGTAAAATGATTTTGAGCACGAATGTATGTACGTTAGTCAGCGTCTCTGCGTACGCATGTCGTTCACCAGACCTTTCTTGTTCTGTCAAAGCTGGAATTGGACCTTGGTTCGGTGGCATATGAATATACAGCGGGACATTGATAAAACAAGCTCTTGTGTAACTGATGTTGCTCAAGTCTGGTGTGGTCAAAAAAAGTTTCCATTTGTCATTTCCACTGCTGTTGACAAGTCTGTTGGTTCCAGAATTGGCCACTCTTTATTGGGGCAGAGAATGGGAGGGATGTATACTACAAAAAAAAAATAAAATATATATATATATATATATATATATCAAATTCCGAAAGGCATGGTTATGTGGCAGTGATGATGAATGTGGGGTATTGACTTGGGGGGTGGTTATATAGTCCCCTACAAAAGTATTAGAACGGCATAGGGCAATTCCTTTGTTTTTGGTATCTAAAGACAATTGTTTTACAGATGAAAAGATGAATGAGACATCCATCCATTATATAACATAAAAATATTTTTGTACTGTATAGTCGTATGGGTGCATATCACCCCCCCCCCCCCCCCAAAAAAAAAAAAAAAGTGACGCTCATGTAATGGACATTTGGCTACGTCAGACTCCTCTGCCCCTACTAGTCCATTATGTTGAGGTTCCACAGTAAACTGTCTGTACATAAACCTGACCGATTGTGCCTGTTTCTCACGAAGGTTCTGGACGTGATCGCACCGCCGTACACGTCGGACTTTGTTCAGCTCTTCTTGCCCATCCTGGAAAACGACAGCATCGCAGGAACGATTCGGGCAGAAGGAGAACATGACCCCGTCGCGGAGTTTATTGGTATGTTTTGGGTTTGTTTGTTTTTTCCTCTTTCCCTTCTGGTGCTCACCTGTTAGCCTAGACCTGAATACGTTTCTTGATTTTTGAAAATTAATTAGCTTTGTTAATTTTTGCATTACAGCTCATTGCAAGTCAAATTTCATCATGATTAATTAAGGACATTCTGCATCATAAAGATCTGATGAAGCACACCTCTCGGACTGGCCAGTGAGATGATGCGACTTGGGACTTTTTGTGGCCATTGTAGTCAACTTCTTGATCTGATCAAATGTGTGAGATCGGCATTCTTGTCAATTTCATATTCTGCAGTGTAGCTCCATCTCTCATCACAGTAAGTGAGAAAGTTACATAGCATCACTTTGAAGATTGACGTCAGCATGTTCACATTGTGAGGAAAAAGACTTGAATCATGAGGTTTCTCGTGTAAGGCACACTTTTAATCAGGTGTGTAGGACTCGCATAACAGCAGAACGTGACAGTGGTTCAGCATGCATTTCTAAATGCTTTTTTTTTAATTATTATTATTTTACTTGAAGACGTGAAGCATATTTGATTTTGATGTCAGCCTTTGTTTTCTATTGCGTGGGGATTTTGCTTTGTCTGCGCTAAACCTGATTTAAGATTTTACAATATAAGACTGTTCTACAGTCTGTGCATCTCTGAAAATCAATCGGTGCCATTCATTTGGCAAATTTAAAATAGACTTTAAACAAAAAGAATTCAACATTCCCTTTTCAGTTATGATTAAAAAAAAAATGAATCCGCAGAGTCCTGATACGTCTAGACAAAGTAGTCTTTCGGGACGATGGGGTCTCCGTAGGCACAGTCTGTCTCCAGTGCGAGGTTGTAGGAACTCCCGCTTCCTCCCTTGTAAGTGCTTGTGACGATCCTGAGCCAGCCCTTCTCACCCTGAAAACGACAACATTTTTCAACACTAGGCCATCACATTCTCGAATAATATTACTTTGTACTTCTTGGGACAAGCGCTTACCCACGGCTCTCCCCAGGAGTTCCTTACGATCCAGTACTCCACGCCGTTCTCTACTCCCCACCCCGCCACTGACACGATGTGGTTCACGACGGCGTTCTCCCTGTACTCAGAGTAGAGACCACCGCTGTACGCGTCCAGATTGTCTGTCGCCATGATCCCGCAGCTAAAAGCCACAAAGATCACAGATTACTTGCAAATAATACAATAAAGCTGCTCTGGTATAAGGACACGCACGGACAAGTGTGTTTCATAGCATTTGAATATTGTTTAAAAAATAAAAATCAGTACAGGTGTTCAATTCAAAAAGTGAAACTTCACGATTTTAATTTATTTATATATATATATATATATTTTTTAAACCTGCTACATGTAACTAGTCCCAATGCTGGTGACTTTTAATATTACTGTTGGTTTGCTGTATATTACAGTACAACATTGTAGCAGACCCTGCAATGTGACCTGCACACACAAATTGAGATGATGACGCTCAAACAACATCACGCCGCCATAATTTTGAGGTTACAGTTTAGCGTTGAGTCATATGACTTAAACCTCCAATCCAATTTCCCTACTTTAGTCTTTTGTTCTTCTTCCTTAAAGCTTTTCTTAAGGTATCGCTCATCGCTTTTTGAAGAATGGTCACTCAAGGGATCAGAAAAAGTTGCTAAACATCATGTATATAATTACCAAGTTGGAAACTCTTTTTTAAGTAAACTACTTCCTCTCTGCTCAGTCTTGTTACTGAAAGCAGTGCATGTTAAAAACAACAAAAAAAATTAATATAGGGGCTGCTTTGAAAAAAAAAAAAGTATACAAGAAAATTATTTTTTTTCTTTGTAAATTGAGTGCAAAACTGCTGCTTTTTCATCTCAAAAATATTTCATGCTCCTTGCAACGTTTTTTAATTTTGCGATTTGAATTTTTCACTTGACGGTTTTGCTTCAATTCATCCTGCTTTTTAGTTTCAGACTTGTCATATTGTCATTTCATCTTGTTTTATTATTTGTGTCAGTAATTCACTGGATTTGCATTTTGTATGAATGGTGCTGCACAAATAAACGCACCTCCCCTTGGCTTTTGAAAACTATTTTCTGTTCTGTTTCAAATGCATTGTTTCATCGCTAACTTAGAGGGACCAAACCCTCCCAGGGAGAGTGACTAATTTGCATAGGTTTATTATTGACTAAAGATGGCAACAAAGCAATACATAACATGCCTAAACTGCCTTTAACATAATTTCTTGGCACCAAAACAATACTTGATGAGGCAGTAATTTGGCATGAACACATTTGTAGGAGTTTCACAAAGTTGAAATAAAAGAACTTTTCTACAATATTGAAATTTATTGAGTTGTGCCAGAAATATTGGTACCCCAGGGGTGCAATAAGTATAACAAGACTGACTGACATGAAATCAGACCAAACATTTTCTGTTTTAGGCCAATTATAATCACCCCAAAAAACATTTGCATTTCCTAAATGCCACAATAGTGAGGATTTTATTTTGACAAATATGCAACTAAAACGGGCATTAATTGGACACTAAATTGCCCCTAGGTGTGATTGTGAGTGTGACTGTTGTCTCTATGTGCCCTGTGATTGGCTGGCGACCAGTTCAGGGTGTACCCCGCCTCGTGCCTGTTGACAGCTGGGATAGGCTCCAGCACTCCCTGCGACCCTCGTGAGGATAAGCGGCAAAAGAAAATGGATGGATAGACAACTAAACAGGGTGCCGATATTTCTTAGCACGAATTCCATGCGTCAAGTGATTCTGAGTTTTCTGAACCAACCTGATGGGTCCTCTGGCGTAGATCTCCGCCATCATCTTCTCCCTCCCGCTGACAATGCCGTAATCGCCCACCTTCCACAAAGTGTAGTTTTTCACGATGTTGCATACGCCAAACGTGGTGCAGGTGCCGCACTGGTTGAACGGCTTGCACGCTACGGAGGGAAGACGGGACAATATGAGACGCCACTCGGTCGTCGTCGCGCCGCCGGGAGCCTCACTCACGCTGATCTTTGGCCTGGTAGTTGTTGCACGTCTCGTCCGGGATGCCGTGGGTGTTGGCGTACTCCCACACCGCACCGTGATCCCCACCGTGGCAACTGCCGGCTTCCCCGCAGTCGACCACGTGCTGCACGGAAAGGTAGGCGGATGGCCACGCCCCTTGCCGCTGAATATTGATGCGATCTGGACATAAAATAAAAAGCATGACTTTGGGGAAACCGCCAGTACAATATTGTCACACTTAAGCTTTTTCTACCTTGAATAGTCCTCTCTGTACCCATGTAACTAAACTTTCAGTTAACCAAGGTGCATACAGTACATGCACCACGAAAGAAAAGCGTCACAAAAAGTATATAGGGTGGTGGTACCATGTCTCAGAAGTAATTTGTCTCATGACCAAGCAATTAACTCCATCTGAGTGGTTCCCAAACTTTTCACAGCAAGTCACATCTCTCAAAGTACTCCTCCGCGTGTTCGTTTAGTTTCGGGTCGTGAGAATGTTGGTTATCCAAATAAAGCCTGGAGACGATGAACAGTTTCTTGGAAGGATTTTACTTAAAGAATATTCCGGGCACTTATGGGTTACAGACAATGGCACACATCCTTTATCTTGTCAGAAGGGCGGACAATGAGCGGTATCAAACCTGTGGCATGACATTGGGGATTTCCACTTAGAAAGGGTTTCTGTCTCAATCGGTTCTAGGTGGCAATGGACTATTACAAAGTTTCCATGATACAATTCAGCAAGGTTAGCTACGTGCAGAGATGCGCGATATCACTCAAGGACACTTCTGGCTACAGAGCAGAGCCCCATTGAGGACATGAGGAAATTATGCAGTCATGACTAAATATGGGCATAACACATACTTCAATACGTAGCTCTTTCAGATAGTACCATAATGACCAACGTTATAATTCGTAATGAGGGTTTTTTTTTTTTTTTTTTTTTTTTAAAGGCACATTTATCTTGGGTCGAACCTGCCATTGCGCTGGTGCTGCCGTGAGCCCAACATGAGCCGCAGTACTGAGGAATGTGCTGATTGCGAGTGGTGCTGACGTAGTTGATCCCGCCGACGTTCCTCCAGTCCCACGACTTGGGCAGATCAGAGATGTTAAGATATTCGTGAGGACGAGGCGAGGTCCTGGAAAGAGAAACACAACACAAACGCTCAATGCCGGGGTAGGAAAGGAAACCTACAGTACGAGGGCCATATCCGGTCTGTGAGGAGATGTCGTCCGACCTGTCGTGCCGTTCTAAAGACTGAAAAACCTCAGCATAACGGTTATAACAAAAAGAGTATAAACATTTAACCCACAACTGCTCACGAGTCCCAAAATATATTAAAAAAGCAATATCTGATCACTAGATTTGCTGGTTGTAAACGTTTTAATCATATTTCATGTGTGCATTTCAGCTACCGTGCTGATATAAATAAGTTGAGTTCAATAAACTCCTGAAAATGGCCAAAATATATTTGTCGTGGGATCCATCCATCCATAGAAACATGCGCTCATTTAAATTTAAGAAGGCAGGACACTATGATAAAGGGAAGGGTGGATGACAAACAATATATATTCTTTTGTATTATTTTTAAATTCAAGTTATTCATTTGATTTTGTTTTAAATTTAGTCTTAAGAAGACTCTATAGGAAGTAGCTACCTTAGAAAATACAAACGAAAAAAAGTTTTAAAGCTTCCTTTGTGCTTGAGATTTTGTACTAACACACAAGCGACTCTTCAAAATTATGAAACACGTGACCTAATATCAAATCTTAAGATACTTAGTGAAGTTAAACCAGGTAACGTTTACATAATTACAAACAGAGTTAATCATATGCATATACAGCATCAGCAATAGACGTTATAAGCATTTTATGTTGGAGTCATTGGAGAAAAAACTCGTGAGCGCCGGTGCAGGCTGCCAACCCTGTCGATGATTATCCAACATAAATATTCAACATTTACCTCAATCCGAAGCCATTTTTCCGCGGCGTTGGGACATAACAAGGCTCCTTGTTGTTCAAAGACAGTCCGGCGGAGACAACATAGAAAAGCACAGAAAATAAAACCCCGGGCGCCGCGTTAGCCATTCGCACAACTGGTTTCACCGCTTACTTAATTTTCCAGATTTGCGTCAACATCACCTGACACGAAAATTGACGAGTCGGGGAATCGCCCGGACGTCAGGTCCGCTCAAAAATGGTTTGATTATATCTACAGCGCCATCTCGTGGCTCGGAGAACCTGCAATTCCACGTAGACGTAAAAAAGACTGGATAGCGCATACACATCAAGCGGTATGTCAATTAGTTGAAGCCATTGGCCGCCATCTTGGTACTCCCAAAATGTGTGAAGGACATTGTTTACAGGTTGGATTATGGTGGGGTTTTTCTCCAAGTTTGGCATGTAGAATTAACACTGGTCGTGTGAGCTTGACATTTTTTCAGTTCTAGTAACATGAAGGACTTTTGATACGACTTGGTAAGCCAAAAAAGCCTAAGTGATTACCAAGAAACCTTGCATTCTACCTAGGACCCGATTGCCGTGAAATGTTAACTTTTCCCAAAATACGCAGTGAAGCATAACATAGCAAAAAACAAAGCATTTTTTTTCATCATAAATACATTAAATTTCATGTCAATCAGATATATTTTTGAAAATAAGGACATGCAATGGGAAAATACATGCTAAATATTGTTCATTTGTTGTCGCTGCAACATTTTACTTCAGACAGAAATTTGTCCTCCCATTTGAAAAACAAATTCAATTTGCGGAGTTCTGTTTATGAAATTCATCTAAAATTTCACAGAAAATGTTTTCTTCCTCATCCACTGATGAAGTCTAGGAAAATATTTACATCGCTTTTTCACAAAAAACAGTGAACTGTAAACAAAACTTTGTTGAAGTGAATTAAGCTCATCAGAAAACAAAAAACCCTTCCCAAACTTTAACAGTGTCAGTGTAAATCTTTCTAACTTACCTGTGGAATGTTTTCTCACAGTCACGAAACATGCGATTAACACACTTAAATCACTGTTGCTGCACAGGTCTGCATGGTTGTTTAGGGAGTATCAAGATGGTGGACGGCGACTTCAGTTTTATTGGCCAATGAGCCATCCAGTTTTTTTTTTTTTTTTAAGATCAGTGAGAGGCTCCCAAACTTGGGTCAGAGCCTAGAGGGGCCCAACAAATACGCACAGACACGGCACCCAAGCGCAACTCATTTACTGACTTACCTACACAGTCACCAAAAGCTTACAAGTAAAAAAAAAAAAAATCATCTTTTTCATTTTTTTATTGTGCCATCACAGTCTCTGAACCAGTAGTCATCTGTTTGATCCCCTCAATCATCACCGGGATATATCATATTCAGATTCCTTTATATGTTGCTGTCTTTAACAAAATAAAACACAATGAGCAATCCTTTCCTAATTGGATCCAATGTTACAAGGGCTTATTTCCTTTACTGCGCTGTAGCAATTTTCTAACAGAGCTGATTTGAGAGCTCAGCCGGACAACCACATTTTGTTTTATTCTATTGAGCCAAACATAATCAAACAGAGGGCAGAATTACAGATTAGAACAAATGAACCCAAATCGAAATGTGCACTTGCTCTGACAGTTTTGTGGCCGCAGAGTGGTCCAGAACTCGCGAGAGCGCCACCGTGCCCTACACCAATCTTCTCCTTTTGCAGTCCTGCTCCATCTGCTCTTCTAACATGTTGGAAGCAGCGCCCAGAGGTGAGACCAGGTTCAGAATGGAGTCATCAGAAGCCTGACCGAACAGGGCCATCAGGAAAGCCACGCCGAATCCTGTGGCTCGCTCCCCCTGCCGAGGCAAGTACCACGAGACGTTTAGGTTTTTTTTTTTGTTTTTTTTTAAACACGCAGGCACAGACATACATTGTCCAATCAGAGTACGGACACACTGTGGGTACTCACAGCGTGAACAGGAAAGGCGATGTCAACGTGAACCCACACACCGGGCCAATCAAAACCCAAGTGCGACACGATGAAGAGGCCGGCGCACGAGCTCTGCGCGTTCTCTCGGTCCTGACAAAAAGGAAAAGGCGTTAAAAGTATTCCACCGCCACACGAACCTACTTCAAATACTAAGATCGGCTCCTAAACACCCCTGAAGATGAATTCAGCAAGAGTATTTTGATTTTTCTTTGGCTTCCCCCCCCTACGACAGTAAGATGCTGATAATGGCAAAGAGGACATATGTCACCACAAGAAATGGAATTTACGGAGAAATAAGAAAGCGCCACTCATCTTCTATTCTGCCAGCTAAGCCGACAATAAGAGAACAAATTGAGTACAGTTTTTGTTCTGACTGCTGTCAGGGTGTTAAAGGCTAAGGCAAAACTAACTGGATAATTTTTGTTTAGTCTTTTGAGGGCGGCAGAACAGTCATTGCCAACAGATGCTAATTTTCATGTCTGTATCATCTAAAGGAAGACGTTTGGCGACTTGGCACGTGCGTTTGTGCATTTGTGGTTGGATTACATTGACCACAGACTTGTATAGTTTCCAATGCTTGGGTTGCAATCACGTGATAATCCTTGCCATTTCTACACACAAGCTAAGCGTTGCTGATGAGCTAAAAGCTAGATATGTCCCAAAAAAAAAAAAAAAAAAAAAAAAAAAAAAAAAAAAACAATCAAAATCTGTGAAGGTATCAGTCCGTATACTCTCCACAACGACGTACTTTCAAAGGATCTGAAAGACTAACGTGACGTAGAATACCCGGACCCTAGAAATACACATGCTTACCGCTTACAAAATGATTAGAAGAGACTTTTAAATAACCATTTGCCTTGTGTACTCGAGCTTCGTTCAGATCAGCACGTATATTTGCAAGGCACTTTTGTTGCCGTTTTTCCCCCATAACTCCATTGTATCGTCTCCTTCATGCAATCTAATCTAATCTTGGAACACGGAAAAAAAATAAATAAATACAAAAAAAAAAAAAAAAATCACAATCAATGGCTGTTTCTGCGGTTTCCACATCCAGAGACGCAAAATAAAAATCTGACATGATGACGATGGACAGCTGACTGCAACAAAGGCGGGCAAGTACCCGGGAACAAGCGTGACGTCACGTGCAACCCAGCTATTGACCATGTGTCAGATCTCATTTTCAGTCAAATATTTCCACACATTTCAGGCACCAGTGCACGGACCCGGACGTCTCCTCACCTCGTGCTTTTTACGAGGCGTCCGTGTCATTCATGTCAAAAAAACGTGATTGCCATTTTATCGACTTCAAGCTCCAACCGTCATTGCGGACAGGTGAAGTCTGAACATTGATGAAATGACACAAAGGTTTTTTTTCTATGAATTTAGTTGCAAGTCCGAGTCCTACTCACAGCCACTGAATTCTTCATGTCTGCAAGAGCAGAAGCGAACTCGGTGAAGTGCAGCTCCGGGCAGTAAACCAGAGGGTGGGCGAGGTCGCCGCTGCTGCGCCCGGCACGCACGCACGCCGTCTCCCACTGCTCGCTGTTGGTCATTACGGCTGCGTGATGCTTCCCAGTGGAAATCCCCTAACCAACCAAAAGACAAGATGGTCGATCAATGCTGACTTTGCTGTCTCACGGTGAGCACTTTAAAAAAAAAAAAAAAAACTGTACCTGCGCACCAGTCAGCGTGGCCATATCCAGAATAATATCAGCCGACAGGTCTTTGCTGGCGTACACGACTCCATCAGCCAGGACCAACCTTCCCTCTGCATCGGTGTTGTTGATCTCCACAGTTCTTGAAAGTCATTCAGAGCACATCTTAGTTTGCATTTAAATTTAGTCAACTAAACAGACTTTAAATGGTTGAAATTAGGGTTTTTTTCCAGACTATGAGTCAGGACCTCAGATTTTTTCTGGTATGACGTTTTATTGCTAATCAAGCCATATTTACTGTAATAAAATAATCTTTTCTTGGTTTATGTGCAGCATTTGCTGATGTTACTGCAGTATGATATACTTTACTAAGTTTGGGCAAAATCGTGTATAAATGGCAGGCACACACACCTCACATATCTGAGGTAATGTGTTTCAATCTCTGCTCAGGCTACTGGCTAAAATTAAGTTTTAATATCAGTCTTGAACTTATACTCACTTTCCAGAGTAGAGTGTGTGGATGTCATCAGGTCGTGTGGCAGTGGGTCCCACGGCGTTCTCTGCCAGGCAAAACACGGCGTGGAGGTTATCCTTGAAGCCCTGGGAAACAAGACGAAAGCGGGGATTACCACGAAGGTCCCAGACCCGAAAGACCAAACAGAAAGTTGAACACCCGTCACCGTTAACTCACCTGTTTTACAGTAGCTTGAAATGCTCCCAAGATGGCGGCAGCTCCACCACAGTCCCTCTTCATGCCTGGCATTGTAGTCTAGACCAAATCGGGGGGTAACGGGACACTTATGGTCACTAAATTCTCAAGTTGTAATTTGCCTTTTTAAATACATGCATACAGAACAATTAGAAAGATGGAGGCACGCACTGGAAAAGAGAGGAATGAAGATTACCTTGAGTAAAACAGAATATATGTGCATGAATGAGAGGGGCAGTGGGGGAAGAGTGAGGCTACAGGGAGAAGAGATAGCGAGGGCGGACGACTTCAAATACTTGGGGTAAAAAATACAGGACAATGGAGAGTGTGATAAGGAAGTGAAGAAACGGGTCCAAGCAGGTTGGAACAGTTGGCGGATGGTGTCTGGTGTTCTATGTGACAGAGGAGTCTCTGCTAGGATCAAAGGTAAAGTTTATAAAACTGCTGAGGCCGACCATGATGTACGGATAAGAGATGGTGGCGCTGAAGAAATAACAGGAAGCAGAACTGGAGGTAGCAGAAAGGAAGATGCTGAGTTTCTCGCTTGGTGTGAACAGGTTGGATAGGATCAGAAATGAGCTCATTAGAGGGACAGCCAAAGTTGGATGTTTTGGAGACAAGGTTAGAGAGAGCAGACTTGGATGGTTTGGACATGTTCAGAGACGAGAGAGTGAATATGTTGGTAGAAGGGTGCTGAGGATGGAGCTCCCAGGCAAAAGAGCGAGAGGAAGACAAAAGAATAGGTTGATGGATGTTCTGAGGGAAGACGTGAGGACAGTGGGCGTTAAGAGAGGAAGATGCACGTGATAGGCTTAGATGGAAAAAGATGACAGGCTGTGGCGACCCCTAACGGGACAAGCCAAAATTAAAAAGAAGAAGAAGAAATACGTGCATACAGAAAAGCTATTATGGCTTTAATTGGACTAAAAAAAACAAACCTCAAAATAACTACCTTTCCCTTGATGCTGAGTCCTCCGGTGTCGTACACGATGCCTTTTCCCACCCAGGCAATGGTCTGAGTGGCGCCATCTGGTGTGTGGCTCAAGACTGCTAATGCAGGAGGACTCTCAGCTGCCTTGCCAACCCCATAAATACCTGAAAGGAACAGTTATCATTCAGTCTATAATACTGGACCCAAAAAAAAATGTTGGATAGGATTTTGAGGTTTTAGGGGTTTACTTTGGAACAAGGTTTCAATTAAAAAAAAAAAAAAAAAACCATTCGAATGGTCAGATTAAGGTTTTTTCTGAGCAGAGAATTGTATGCGTTATGACCAAAAAGAAGCCCTCGTGTAAAAGATGACAAAAGTCACTTTAGATATCTCAGTGGGTAGGCTGATCCACACTTCTGCATTTTGTAAAAATTAAATTCCAAACTCTTCTTTTATGCCAAATCACAACAATATTACTCTTTTGCTTTATATTTATTGTGTATGATGTTCAACTGCGACAAAGACAAGCGAAAGAGCCAAACGCAAAAGCGAGGAGGAATTCATTTAGCTGTTTTTCAAAACACAATTAAAATCAAGAAACAATTATTTTCTCTGTAGTCCAGTGCCAAACGATCCCCATAGACCAGTGACCTAGATAATCACACGTTACCTCCAAAGCCTTTTTCCTTGAGCTCCTCACCACGAATGATCACGGGAGTTATTCCGAGTTCACTTCCCACTGCTTTGATTTCCTGAAACACAAAGATTGAGTGTCCTGACAGGTTGACGAGACGTACTGTCGTTGTTGGTTCTCCTCACATCCAAGAAGTGGTCCGTGTTCATCTCGTTACACGGCGTGTCCACAATGCGAGCTGCCAGTCGCACTCCCTCTGCGGCGTTGGACAGACACTGAAAAATGGGAAAATGGTTCACTGCAGGACTTCAGCGGTATAAAAAGACAAATGGCCTCGACTCTAATAAATGCCATTGTGATGGTCTGAGCGCTCCGGGTGCTGAAAAGTCTTCTTGTGATTAACGTGCATGTGCGCATATTAATGCGCATGCGCGTATATTTTGTAAACTTCCGGCCAGTCTGAAATGTCCCCATCCATGCTTCAACGTGTGCCATTCGAAAACTTCTCGCCGAGCGTTCATGTTCGCTAATGTTTCGAGGAGTGCCTATATAAGGACAAAAAAGACAGACAAGGAGGCTTCTTCTCACCGGTGCTCTGGGAAACTACGCTGCTCGGAACGCTAACTACACGGACGCCGGCTGCCTCTCGTTTTTGGACCGGCTGGAACTTTATCTAACTTGGAATAGCCGCTGGGACAAACATTTGCTTGTTTGGGAACACTCGCTTTGGTGACTATTCGCCGTTGTGGCTCGACTACTCTGTTCTTGAACGCCTATTTTGTGTTAACCATTTTATCGTGTTTGTGTTGTGTTGATGTGTGTGCGATTAAATTCTCAGAAAAGCAATACAACTGACTTGTGGTATTTTACTGGTGTGAACAAAGGGGACGTCAGTCTAAATTCACACGTAACACTATGGACGTCTCAGAAAGACGAACACACCGAACGTACGAATATGTGCATATCTTTTTATCAACTTTTCTTTTAAGGTTAGGTTAGTGTTAGGATATAACGTATGTTAGCTCCCTCTATGTAGAAGAAGGACGAGGAGGAATGATAGCGGGGGGTTTCCCAGTAAGTATTGGCTCTGTACCCAGAGTTCCCCTGTTAGTAATGCATGCGCATTAATCACAAGGAGACTTTTCAGTATGGGGGAGCAATCAGACTCACACCCATGTCTCAATTAATCGGCAGATACCAATTTGGTTCCTCACAATGTTCTTTTTTTTGCTTTATTTCCTCTAGTCCTTCTATTCTTTTTGATGAGATTTTCTGGTGTCTTGTGTGACATAATGACTTAGAATTGTTTTCTACTTCTGGTTCAGTTTACAATTATGCTTCAAAAAATGTTTACAAACAGTATCTAAAGATCTCCTCTATCAAAAAAACAAACAAACGTTACTGCTGATAGAAGGCTGGTGGTCAAAATTGATTTTCCACAACAACTACTGTATGTGAGAAAACGGTTACGTGAGAAGAGCAGCACCTCAAGCTCAGCTACATCCAGATGGTTGGCGTCTTGGCCGACAATCACAAACTCCACGACGACGTGCTTCTTCTCGGCCCTGCGTGAGGATGCGGAACGGCGAGAGAAGATGGGGAACGCTCTGGAAATTGCACAGGATGATGCAAACACGTCTGAACGATGACACACCATCTACAGAAGAAACACACATACGTCAAGCGTCTCCATCCACTGGGTGAAATTTTTCAGAGATTTTCGTCTCAAATAATGAATGTCAAATTTGAAGCGGTTGCAGTGCAGGTACGAACCACAATGCAGCGGTTGTTCCCTCCAGGAAGACAAGAGCGCACCAAACGGGAGATGAAGTGGGCAGAAGAGGGGCTGTTGTGCCTGCTGACCCTCGAAGGAATGGCAGCCACCGTTGCATAGTTAAGGTACAGAGGACAGCTGTCGGTGGGCTTGGGGCTCAAAGTATTCAGAGCAGCCTGCCAGATCTGAAAGAAAACAACATGTGCTGATCACAACTTCATTTCTCATGATAAGAATTATGGAATTATTTTCACATCACAAGATCAACATTGATTTATTTTGATTCATGCGCTTATCTTGGACAGGTTAAAAGCAAAGAAAATCTTTTATTTATTTTTTTGTTTTGCTTTTGGAGCACATAAAATAGTACTTAACAGCGGTGTTCACTCTTTATAGCCACTGTAACTTATATTTAACCAATGTACATATGCCTAAAAATGTGAATGTATCAGGTTTCTGTTTAATTATAACATTAGGAATAATGTCAAATTTTTACAATCCCTTAGGAATGATCTTGCTTTGATGCCTCACAACGTGAAATGTAGGTTTAACATGACTGATTAGAATGGATAACATGAATGGAGAATACTTTTGAAGATACTTGGTATATAGTACACAAGTATATAAAGTAAATCAACAAGCCATTTAAAGGGGAAATCCAGTGGTTTGGATTAACAATGTATCCAATAGGTCATGTAATATGTACTCTATCTTGACAATGTGATGTCAAATCCTCTCTCATTTAATAGTGCTTTGAGAAGATTTTTAGACAATGACGAATTTTCAGGGGCGCTGCCATTTTCGCGAGTCACATGACCTACGTGCGCGGATATTATGTGCTACGTGCTGCAACAAAGGCTTGATTACATGGGAGACTATTTATGCCCAGCCCTGATTTCTCGGATTTAGCCTCATCTGATGAAGAAATAGCAGTATCGGTTGATCGGGAAGACAGAGGAATGCTGCATTGTTAATGCAAACCACTGGATTTCCCCTTTAAAATAGACATCGCTCCATCGTGTGATCGGATCGGTGATCTTTTTTTGTTGTTGTTTTTCTTCAACTCGGTGATCGGTCCCCAAAATCTTAAATCCTATCTAGTACCAGCCATCCTTTTCCTGGACTTATTCCAGTTTCCCAGTGCCTGCAGCTGAAAAACATCCCCACAGCTTGACGCTGCCACCACCATGCTTCACTGTGTGGGGATGGTGCTCTTAGTATTTAGTATTTTCCTTAATGCTGATTTTTCTCACAATCTGCCATTTTATTCCAAGATGGAAGTACAGTAATGGCTTCCTACGTGTTCAGTTTCCGCTGCCTCTTGCTTAGGAGATGGAGCCTCGGGGCTTTCAGAGAACGTGGCTAAATATGTGCCTCTTCAAAACTTGGACTAGTTTTTACAGATCAAGCAAATAAAACTCAGACAAATCATTTAAATTAGGTGTTGTTAAACAACTTGAAAGCTAATGTCAGAGATTTCTTTTTAAATATCAGAAGTGAAGTCGACATCAAGTTTTCATTGTTTTTTTGATCCAAGTTAAAAAAAAATGTTTTCCTCCCAACTCAATTACGATTGAAGTCTTTTAACAGTTATATTTTACTGGACTGTACATTAGCTTAGTAACTCTAGTGAGATCTATTATTTCTGTACTGTACATTTCTTTTTCGTTTTCTTTTTCATACACGTTCTACATGTTCCCCTTTTAATCATGTAAACCATGGAGACACCTAACATTGTGTATGAGAAGCACTATGTAAATAAAGGTGCCTTGTCTTGCTGAGATAGGTAATGAATTAAAGCAGTTCTGAGCACTGAACGAAAACCATGAGGTAATGACTGCCAGAAATCCTTGATCGCAATCCTACTTTTATAGACCTTGTTACACAAGCAGCACGGATGAGTTCCGCCTACTCATTTGGATTTTTACAGGATTTTACAGTTTCCCCATTTAAGTATTGACACAAAAATCTACAATTTTAGGGACGTTAACTTTGTGAAATGACATTTACATGTCTAAAAGAGATGAATTCATGAGGCACGTGAAGTATGAAAAGTAACAGTTCGGTGGAAAATGCCAGATTTACTTAAAATTGTAGTTGATATTGGTTACTGTTCTGTTAAGTGATTTAAAAAATAATGGAAATGCAGCGGCTGGATCACGAATTTTCATTTGTGTATCTTTCGAGACTTGAGTGGCTAGTGTGCTGGTCACTTAGGTTAGCTCGCTATGTTAGCTAAGCCTTAGTTAGCATTAGTAAGCCGTGACTGTCACACCCGCAAGCGTTACCTCTTTGCTGACAACGGGCTGGAGTTTGCCTTTAATCTGGCCCCACTCAACTTGCTGAAGGTTGGCATGCTGTCCAATAATCAGAATTGGGCGAGTCTGTGGGTCGGAGTCACCGGCAGACGCCTTGAACTCCAGCACCACGTTCGCCATTTTTAGGACCAGCGAACGGAGCTCGGTTAATGTTTGGAAAGCATGAGTAGCATCGACGACGGCAGACCCCAAAGGACAAACTGAATAAAAACGCGATTACACATTAGTACTCTATTCATCACTGCATCGCGTGACATAAATGACATTAATGACATGACAATCAAAACTGCGAGAGTAATGTCATATGCAGATATTAAGGTTCAAACGATACAAGGCTATTCATATATTAGATCTCTTACTACAAAGTATGGCCACAAGTGACAGGCGAAAATACGTTTTCACATTATCAAGTTTCATAGAGTTTTGAAGCATTACATTTGCCCTAGAGAGGAATGGTGAAACAACAGGTTAGAGCGTTGGCCTCACTGTTATGAGGACCAGGGTATGAATCCCGGCTCCGCCTGTGTGGAGTGAGGATGTTCTGCGGCCTCGCCGGTTTTGCTCCCACATACCCAAAAATGTTTTATTAATTGGAGACTCCAAAAATCCCTTACCTGTGATTGCAACTGCGACTTTTGTCTGATCCATGTGCCTGCGATTGGCTGGCAACCAGTTCAGGGTGTACCCTGCCTCCTGCCCGATGATAGTTGGGGTTGGCTCCGGCACTCGTGACCCTCGTGAGGATAAGTGGCTCAGAAAATGGATGGATGGTTATATATACATTTTTAATTAGATTATAATTAATATATAATAATTGTTGAAATATTTGTTGCATGTAGTAAAATAAAACCCAGTATTCATACAGACATTCAAGCATGTAATTATTTGGTTAAAAACAGAAATGGAAATCAGGGTCATCGCAAAGTAGTCTTTATTTGTCTGAGATAAATCTACAGTACTGTATCAGTTTATGTACTGTGGAGTACTGAAAGGGATAGATCCTGAAATGTCAAAAACCCGTTTGTAAGGAAGACAGTTATTCACAAATATCCAACACTTTTTTTGGTTTTGCTTAAAGTCCAATTAAAAGAGTGACATTTTATAAACTGCATAGGATTTTGTCTGAAAAGTAAACAAGAATAATATTTGCAGGATACGGTAAAATGTAAACATCCATGTTAGAGTGCAAATACATTGAAGCCATTTTAACATCACTTGCAGAGAATTAAGAAAAATAAAGTCACAAGTCAACAACCCGATTAATAAATGAATGTAACATTGAAGTGACTTCCTGCTTATGTGGGTGCTGTGTGCACATTTACTAGCAAAATAACATTTTTGCTGAATGTTATGAAAGTGTGCAGTTTATAGTCATTTGGAAATAAGTAAAATTTCCTTTTGGAGGTTCAGCCTTGTCACTCGCGCTGGATATGAGATATTTGAACTTTTCTCAATAATATGTTGCGAACACAGATGGTTCGTTCATGAATTAAACTGCTCATAGACAGAGCATATTTGATACATTTGCTATTGTAGATGTCAGTGAAATATTTTGCAAGGTCCTTGTGCATAGAAACATACATTTAATATTTTATCTGTGACCTAATTTCTTCTATTCTCTTACTTATTTCTTGTAATACTATATACTTAGATAAACTGCTATCCCCTACGCAAAATGTGCTTTACGTTGCACCACAGCAGACATGTACATGGCTTACTCCTTCATTCAAGATGGGAAAAATATATGCATTCTGAAATATAGCTATGCAGATACTGATATCATACTAACACACACTGCTTAGTCTATGTAGTCTTTGCTACACCTTAATTACATAAAGGACTCAACTCATCATTACATGATAGTTAAAAAATAAAAACAAATACTTCGATCATGTACACACACACACACACACACACACACACACACGTTATTTTTAACCACAATTAAGCAATTTGGTTTATAGCAGCAGAAGACAGATAAATAGGGTTTTAAACTATGTGAAGAGTTACATAAAAAAAAAGAAAAGATCTGCATCCATGCCTCACAAGGATGGGTTATGTGGTGTGTTAGTTGGTACTTCATTTAACTTAAACATATAGCATGTGCTGAGGTTTAATATTAGTACAGTTGACCCTGAATTTAGCAGACCTTGTCTTAACTGACTTTATATTTAACGGACAGAAAATAGTCCAGTCAAAACTCAATACGCCCCTTCATACATTAGCTGACAAAGGCTGTTAGCTCCAGAATTCGCCGGTGTTGTCCAATCAAGAGGCAGAGACTGGTACCTATATTTCTCAGTTGTGCAACTGTTTGCCACAGATATGAAGATCAGGTCTGGCTAACAAACTTTCCTACGTGGGTCCATGTTGGAAGGGGTGACATTACAGTCATAGGCAATGCATGGACATTAGCTTAGCGTTGCCATTGCGATAGGGATGCTGCTGAAAACGGGAATGTCATATCCATCTATTCACATTGTTTACTAGAGAGAGTACTCATTATTTAATACGTGTACACGTTTCTTGAAAATGCTAAACTGACTAACTGTATACAGTTGTTTTTGTTGTCCTACCAGAGGTGGAAAAAAGTAAGCGTAATAACCTCATCATGAAAGCAAGCCTCTATTTGCCACTATGACTTTCTAGAAGTGCACTATTACCCTAACCCAAGCACTAGAGAGGTTTGAATAAAATCAGAATCTCTTCTGAAATATTTATTTTTGGTACTGTACTGGATGTTTTTAGGCCACAGAAAAAGTACTAAATTCTGCGCTGGATTGGGTGTTTTTAGGCCTTGACAAAAAGTACAAAATTTTGTACTGGACAGTGTTTTGTTGTTGTTAGGTCATGGAGTAACATGCTTCAATTTAATGGACAATCTGCTTTAACTGACGACCCCTCAACCCTCTTAGTCTGTTAAAAAGTGACTCCACTGTGTGTAAGACCTTAGAGCAGGGGTCTCAAAGTCAATTTACCTTGGACCACTGGTGGAAAGTCTGGATGAGGCTGGCCCGATCATGCACGTTAGAAATGTTAAAAAAAAAAAAAAAAAAAAAAAAAAAATCTTCTCAAACGTCTTTTTTAAGATAAACAAGGATGCTAGTGTAAACGCTGTGTGCAAAACTACTTATAAAACGCTCCATGGCAACGCTGCTTTAACTTTCACTCATCGCAAAATGTCTCTCTGCTTGCATCAAGCCATCGATGTACGCCCCCAAAAGCCATATACCCCAATGTGATTGGTAGGTTTATCATCTCCGTACACAACACTGTAAAAGTGCCATTTATATCAAACCTGAGGGCTGCACTGCCGTTAAACCTTCATACAAAGATAGGGGTGAGAAACTCAGTCAATCAGAGGGGCCCTCAGTGTTTAGCCGCTGCTCCTCTGCATTGAGAGGAGCCAGATGAGGTGGCTGGGGCATCTGATTCAGATGCCTCCCGGACACCTCCCTGGTGAGGTGTTCCAGTTACAACCCACCAGAAGGAGACCCTGGGGACAACCCAGGACATGTGGCGGGACTACGTCTCTCGGCTGGCTTGGGAACGCCTCGGGAATCCCCCAGAAGAGATGGATGACGTGGCTGGGGATAGGGAAGTTGGCCATCCCTGCTAAAACTACTGCCATCACAACGGTAAGCGATAAAAGATGGATGGATAGGCCGCAAATGGCCCACGGGCTGCCAATTTGAGACCCCTGCTTTAGAGACCCTGGGAGTAAATGTTTCTGAAGTATAGACTGGATGTCATGATACATCAGAGGAAATAATAGTACAAACGTTCACTCAGTGAGACACTGATGCACGGTGATGGAGCTTGAACGGCCCTTGACGTAGGAGTGACGCAAACTTCCACTGGACCCACAAGTGGCAGCGATGCCACAGTTATTCAGGGTCGGGTTGAAGCATGAGGCTGTGCTGATGATGTTGGACTCTCGTAGAGGAAATGGTTTCATGGTGGAGAGGATCAGGGCCAGGCAGTCAGCCACTTTCTTGTTGGGGGCACAGGCCAAGGCTGGGGTGTGGCCTGCACGGTCGCAAAAAACACAGCTGGAATAAGTGGTGGTTTTATCTGAAAAGAATTGTGGGGCATTCATCACTTACGCAGGCTCCATACCTGCAAATATACAATACTCTTTTGCATCTCCTGTGCTTTTAAAATACATGTACTTCCTATGTCATCTACAAATACAACAGGTTAAACAGCACAGACATCTAACAATCTACATTACATTTCCAACTCAAGACCCACGGGCCAGGTCCATGCCGCCACGAATGTTGCAGAGCACTGCAAAATTTCAATGACATTGTCATGAGCCATTTCAGAAAGGTGCTCAAAAAATAGCAGAAACAGTCTACATTAGATTCGTTCTTTGTTAAAAAGGGGCGAGTCAGCCCCACCGAAGACATTTGAAACAGTTGATTGTTTTGCATTGCTTTTTTCTTTTGTCCCATTAACCCTAACTTTAGTTGCAAGTTAAATTTTTGTATGATATTTTTTGCGCAAATAAAAAAAAATTCCCCCCCTCCCCCCCTCATTATTGCTTGTTTAAAGTTATTCTGCACTTTTGTTAATAAAAAAAGGTTTACAAGGCTGGGGGCCGAGTCACTACAGATAAGGCAATGCACTCCCAGCCTAGCATACTCTACTAATAAAGCATACATTTTAAGCAAAAAATAAATATATTTCTTAAATGATTTAATCATATAACACATTTAAACTATACATGTATTTCTACTATGCAGGTTATTATCAGGAAAAGCTACAAATAAAACGCTATAAAAAACATTTTAGGCTTGGAACGCATTGTTTCATTTTCCATTAATTTCTAATGGGAAAACGCGCTTCGGATTTCGAACGTTTCACTTTTCAACTGGCCTTCTGGAACGGCTTGTGGTCGAGAACAGAGGCACCACTGTAGTAAATTTTATTATACTACAAAAGTAGCCATTAAATGATCAAATGCAGGGGCGTACCTTCGCCATCAACAGCCATGACTGCTGCTCCTCTGCTGAGCAACACCTGCACGACAGTTGCCAGACCTTTCCTCGCTGCAATGTGAAGGGGCCTGGATGAGCGAGTGATCATGTTATTAAGAACGATGGAAGTTAACTGTTGAACTAAAATATGCAACGCAATCATGAGCGGTGCTGAACGGCACCCAGTACAAGAAGCCAACTCACATTTGGAGTGCACAATTTGTTGCATTTATGAGGGAGTGGTCACTGATTTCTCTGAGAAGCAACAGGGCGCACATCTCGTGACCCTGTACAATTACATTGAAGAGCCACACACAGCGCCGCAGCAATGGTGAGAAGTGTCATATTTAAAAGACAAAACAGAATCTCGCCATAGTGATCTCTTAATTTAACCTGGATGCAGACGTTATTGTGGTTGTGCCTAACAAAACATGCAGGTGTATTTGTGTGTGTGACCTTAATGCACGCTAAGTGAAGGGCTGTATTATTATTGACATCCACCAGGGTCAGGTCTGGCTTCACCTTGAGCAGCAAGAATTCTGAAATGCATGGAAAAAAAAACTCCATCTTGACTTGGGGATCTCATGTGCAGTGACCTGTATTCAGGATGATTATAGTGAGGAAGACATCCGCATGCAAAGAAGGAATACATTAATCGTCAACATGTCTGAACTTGGAAACAGCATGAACAGTCAAAGGAAACTGTGACGGAAGGACTTGTGCCATGATTTTCTATGTTAGCGAAGAAAAATGTTTACACTGTGAGAAGTCCCCTACCAACAGCCATGGAATGGCCACAATCAGCAGCAATCATCAGAGCGGAGCACCCACTAGAGTCGGCAGCATTGAGATCTGCCCCCTGGGACAGGAGCAGCTGGAGCCCTAAAACATTTCCAGAGTAGGCAGCTGCATGCAGCGCGGTCCTGCCATCACACAAAAAGACCAAGAAACACAGCAAAAGGTGATATTTACTCACTTTAACTAATTTATGAGTGCTCATCTAACTGCATTATTTAGAAAATACAAATATGTTGCTCTTTTTTAAACAAAGGGACATTATAGCAAAACCAAATTAAGTCTTTGGAAATGCAATTAAATAAATCAGTTTACAATGAAGTGTGTTGGGAATACTGAAAATTATTTGACTGAAATATTGAACAGAGTCCCAAATGTACAAATGTTTGTTGCTATAAAAACGTGCTACATTTCAAGATAAAGTTTAATGGAGAAAAGCAGAAAATAACCCACCTTCCTTTGGCATCACTAATTTTAACTATTTCAGAACCAACTGCGTTTATAAGAAGTCCAGCAGCAACATCATGTCCTTTGATTCTACAAAGGGGGAAAAAATATAAACTACAGTTCATTGAAATCTGAAATATTTCTAGTAGGTAAACATTTCAAACGAGACTCACAAAGCACAGTGCAATGGGGTGAAGGAATTTCCTCCCTGCTTGCCAAAAATCTTGTTTTGAAGCAAAATATGTAAGCATCCTTCATGACCTAAACAAGATGCAAATACACAGATTATGTAAATGCAAATTTATTCAGGAATTCATACAGTTCTGAGAAATTAGCATATCACTGCTGTTGAGCTAAAACCTGCTCTGTCCAAATTTGGTCAAGTTTATATTTTGGAATGTAATCAATGTCAGTCCCCAATTGACCCCTCCGTGGATATTGTGCGATCCGGGTCACTGACCAATCAGAGGCCAGAGATCTGCATAAACCAAAGCCCGTTTTTGCTCCCGCCATTTTCTCAGACAACATTGCATGGTCCAGTATAGGTTTAGTTAGCGTTTTATCGCATATTTGGGTTATTTAACAAAAAATATGGTTAAGAGGTGTAGTCACGGACTTTGTAATAGTGACTGACGACAGGTATCCTGAAAGGCTAGTTGGTGGAGTTCGATTCGTACCCTTTCCAAAACCGAAGACCCAGTACGAAAAATGCCTTCGATGGGTCAAACTTTGTGGAAGACCGCATCATCAACTAAATCCATCTAATATCAACCGGAACACATATGTTTGCACGAAGGTATGCCCTATATTTGATTCTTCGCTAGCATAACACTGCTGCGTGTGAACAATTGACACACTTATTCTTTGTTGAGCGATATTTAGCGATGATCGGACTGCACAAACGTATTGACTTCTTGCTGGCTCGCGGCCGAAGCTTAACCAGACTGTGTTTGCACGAAGATATGCCCTAAATTTGAATTTTAATACACGTCTCGTATAAATGAATGAGACGTTCTCCGCTAGCATAACATTGCTACGTGTGAATGATTGAATGAAATCAGAAGCATGGCGTCTCTCTCAGTTAAGAATGTATTGTATTTAGAATCTATAATATATCGTTGATTTGAATGAAATCAGAAGCATGGAGTCTGTCTCAGTTCAGAATGTATTGTATTGTTTTTGCCATTTTTACGGTTTGTCTTAAGTCAGCGCACGTGGCGTGACGTCACTTCAGGAGGCGTGGTTAAGTGCCCTGTACGGAGGGGTCTATGTTATTATTTCAAATTATTGGCCAGTATAAAAAATTCTTTAATGAGATAATGCTAATGAGTCAACAAACATGCTGCCCCCCACCAAAAAATTATGGTTTGAAATGCAATGTTTCCAGCCAATGCCAGAGATATGTGATATTTTCTGTTGGATTTAGTTTGACACAGACCAGGTTTTTTCTTCTTTTTGCTTTCCTGTGATTTATTACACAGGGAAAAAACATACAAGCATATATATATATATATATATATATATATATATATATATATATATATATATATATATATATATATAATATATATATATATATATATATATAAATTCCATGCATTTTCCATGACTTTCCAAGTATTAAATACAAAATTCCATGACTAATATTGGATTGACTGATTGTGGTAGACAGTTATATTTCACCTACATAATCATGTGTTTTCACTTAAATAATAAGTGCCAAAGCTTATCAATGTAGTAGGCGCATCATAATGACTGTGAAATTTATGGTTATTAAAAATATAAACTACAATTAGACGTTGAACATAAATTTTCATCTAAGGTTAATGTTATGTTGCCTATATTTAAAATACAGCATTAGCTATTTATGCACTGTATTGTCTGTGCTTTCATCCTCGATCAGGCTGTGCCAAGTTGGAATTTTAACATTAAAGACCATCTCATCCTGTACTTTCTACTTTGGCTTAAGACCAGACCTCTTTTACTTAAAAAAGTGGAAATCTCGTCCAATTGCACCACTTTTCTTCTATTATTCACATAACCCGACATTCATTAAAGCAACAGTACTTTAATTTTTTTTTTTACTTTTACTATTAATTATTATCGAGCGTAAACACAAGCAGCATGTCTAACTCTTTGCTCTATGCTGCCCAGACTGTGTGGGTGGACGGCGTTTGTAATTATGAGTGCTCCCTTTTAAGAGCCGAAGGTGGGTGGAGTCAGGTAAACTATCAGGAGACTATGTGCTTCCGTGTTGGGGAAAAAAAAAAAAAAAAAAAGAGTCAGGCCGTGGTTCACTGCTGGATTGGTTTTCTTGTGCGCTGAGAATGTCTATGTATTTCTACTCGTAACAAATTTTACGCGCGTGGTTTTTCGTGCTCGTAATGTCTTACCATGGTAGGCAGCCCAGTGAGTGGGCGTGTAGCCTCTGTAATCCAACATAGAGTCCAGAGGGTCTGCTTTCACCGCAGCTTTTAGTAAAGTGTGCAGTAACTGTGTGTGGCCACAGGAGGCAGCAAGATGCAGCGCCGTCCTTCCCTGAAAGTCTCGACCCAGAGCAGAAGCACCGTGTTCCAATAAAGCTGACACACTGTCATTGCTGCCCAGTATTGTCTGCAGGATAAGGACAGGGAGATTTATATATTGCTATAAATACAGGCGACACACACAATCACACACTAACTAACGTACAGCTCGGTGTAATGCAGTGAAGCCCTTAATGTCTCCGGCATCTGGATTCGCTCCTTTCTCCAACAGGATGTGGACACAATCAGTGTGACAACCGAGAGCTGCCAGCATGAGAGCAGTTCTGTAAATACATAAAATAAGACACTTAAGTGAATTTTGTTTGCACCTGCACAGGAATAAGTGTGGTTACATGCACAAGCTTTGTGCAAGCCCATTTGCTATCTACACAGGACTTTTCTTTACAACACAGGCTTCTTTATAGACTAACTTGTGCCACTACTGTCTTTTTCTTCTTCTCCTTTCAGCTTGTCCTGTTAGGGGTCGCCACAGCGTGTCATCTTAGATGAACGTATATTTGTTTGAATTGCCTTATACCAAACTAAAAGCACTGTAGAGGTACGTGTATATGAAATTATTTTTAATTCAGTTTATTTTCTTGTTTCTCATTTTCCCAAAGAAGTATTTAAAAATTATGTTAATTGTGTAAGAATTAAGTAAGAAGCGAGTAATCTGAATTGCTGGGCAAACTTGGAAAATGTTTTTTTTTTACAATTTTCTGTACTTGCATTCATAATTAATTTTAAAAAGTTACCATTTATTTGCTACAATTAAAAATATATATATACATCTGAGAGGAGTTTAAGTAGTTCCTTGACCATGCTCATAACTCAAATTTTTTTTTTTTAAATTCCTAATTGAAAGGAAAAGAAATGCCATTAATCAGTTCCAGCGTCCTTCCCTAAAAATGTTGGTTTTTTTTCTTCTTCTGCTTTATGCAGAATGTCACATGTCCAGTGTAGAAAATGGGATAGCTGACTTCGTGTGTATGCGAGGGCTGGGTCAAAAAAAGTTTGAGTTTTTAAATAAGGGGCGCCCAAATTCTAAAAATC
The DNA here is from genome assembly GCF_019802595.1 of Syngnathoides biaculeatus. Taxonomy (NCBI): domain Eukaryota; kingdom Metazoa; phylum Chordata; class Actinopteri; order Syngnathiformes; family Syngnathidae; genus Syngnathoides; species Syngnathoides biaculeatus. The sequence continues at coordinate 12,481,233 of NC_084649.1, read as the reverse complement.
AATTTTCTTAGCAGCCCGCAGCATAGATTAAAATGAACTTTTGACTTTACGTTCAGTAGTAGTCATAAAAACATAATCATCTGAATCACAAACAACTGGTATCTCAAGGCACCACAGTATTTCTGGGCGTGTAGCTATTGTGTAGGTGAGCTGATTTTGTTGCAATCAATAATGAATAAGAACTGACTCACTGTCCTTGTGTGTCTTGGCTGTCAATAATGTCAGCACTGTGTTCATTATTCACCAACAAAAGTAGACAGTCCACATGGCCCTCTCCAGCTGCACACACGCAAAAAAAACATTATAAGGAACCAAAACATGAGCCCATAATCAAAATGAGTGCTTAGTAAACTGAAACCTGCAACATGGAGAGCCGTTCTCTTATGCTGACGCTCCTTCAATGTGCAAGAAGCGCGATGTTCTAGGAGGACCTCGACACACGAGGTAAAGCCTCTCTGAGCAGCCAGGTGTAGGGCAGTTTGCCCCTCAGTGTCTCGCACATCCAGACTCACTAATGTCTCGCACAGCAGGCCCAGGGCCTCACAGTGACCATAGTACGCCTGTCACACAGCACAGATGTTGCAACATACAATTGTCCTCATCGCACAAGTAGGATACCTGTGATGGGCTTAAATTACTCACAGCTAAGTGCAGTGGGCTAACAGGGATATTACTTTCAGCCTCTTCCAGACAGTTGAAAGAGATCTCCAAGAGCTTGAAATAGGAAATAAAAAACATTAACTACCTAGGGGAATTTTTTTTTTCAAACTCTGAAAATAAGGCAGTACCACTAACCATTTCCAGATGCTGTTTGTTGCCATAAGCTGCTGCATAGTGGACAGCGCTGTAACCTTTAGTGTTCTTTACAGTCGGGTTTCCTCCACTATCCAGCAAATATTCCAAACACCTGAACACAATGAAACGGGAATTCCAGAGTTCTCATTCTTCTGTTCACATAAAAATTGACAGCTCTCCAATAAGATGTGACTTCTAATAATTAAGCAAGTCATAACTTTGCTGTCATGAATTATTTGCATTTGACAAGTTTTGGACAACATGTGACAAAAACAGTCACTTGTTATGCCACCAACTTTCGGAATGTTTATTGAGACAAATGCTTAATTTGGAGTCCCATCTCTAATGTAAAGTAAATACTCTGTTCAATAAAACCATGACTCATAATTCATTATACAGTATGTCTGCCATTAGAGCCCCCCTCATCTCCATTTGAAACTTGCAGTACAGCCAAATCATTAGGCACAAGTGCACAATCTTATGAAATTCAGCACAATTCCTGTAATGCATTTAAATATTCATTTACAGAAAGTTGATTGACATGCGGAGTGAAGTATTAATTTAATATAACAATATGTTTATTATTGTGGTTGTAGTTGAGATATTGCATAGATTTGCAATATTTTGCAGCTCTCACATGGCTAAATAAATAAGGTGATCAAAATTAGGTTTAAATTTGATATAGCGCAATATCGAGTCACATTACATTGTGCAAGTGTACCTAACGTTTTAGTTGTGTCACTTCTCATAAATAAAAAAGTGACATACAGTGAGGCTTCTTGTTCCTTTTCCACACTGCAGTCAGACCTCGTCTCCACTCTGAGTAATGAAAAGGTTTACAAAACTGACACTCTTTCACTTGCATCCTAAATTGGCACCATGTATACTTGTCATTGAATAAGGACTTCACCCGAAGAAAGTGTGTGAGGCAGCGGCATAGTGGAGAGGGCTGCAGCCCATCAGGTCTAACTCATTGATCTCCGAGCCACCTTTCACCAGTGTGACTGTGCACTGGCTGTTACCGTTGGCTGCAGCGTAGTGCAAAGGAGATCTGCAGGGTAAAACAATGAATGGCTGTGATAATAAACAATCTTGACATATTTGCAGCAATAAAACGCGTTTTGATTACCTTCCCAAATGATCCTTTGCATCAAGGTCAGCTCCACTATTTATCAACATGTTAAGACAGTCAATATTTCTGGCAAAAACACAAGAACATGGTAAGTTATATAACAACTGCCAACAACATTTGTGCATGTGTGTGTGTGTGTTACCCTGCAAATGCAGCTGCATGCATACAAGTCCTTCCAAGGTCATCCCGTGTGTTTATATCAAACCCAAACGATGGCATCTGGGAACTTGTTGGCGAGCAAGCAATGTTATAATACTGGCCTATATGATACGCAAGTAAAAGTGTTATAAGTAAATGTTTATATCGAATGACTGTTGTAGTCATCGGAAAATTTCTCACCATTCGTGAGCAACTTGCGACAGCAGTCAGAAAACCCATACAGTGCTGCCAGGTGCAATGGAAGCATCCCATGAATCCCCGGTCTACAGAATGACGGAACAACAATGACTCATACTGTCCAGATAAGGTTTGTGAAGACTAGTTAGACAAGTACAGTGGCCCTCTGTTAACAGTTGTCCCAACATACATGGTTTCAAGATTATGAACAGAGGGTGGAATGAACCAGTTTGTGCAGCACCGTGAGAATATATTGTCGAGCGGCACAAGAAGGCATGCTCATGTCACAAAAGCTAACGATATGAGAATCAAGGTCACTGTTCTCCTTGACAGGTTTTTTTTTTCCACGAAAAACTTGTTCTCTCCCCAGAAACTACAAATTCTGGAGAATACAACCACGTTCTACTGCTGATTACGAAAGAACGGAAAAAGTCAGAAAAACGTTTTTGTTCTGAGGAAAGAAAAGTGTCTAATTTTTTGTAGATTTAGAGCTATGATCACAAAACAATATTCTGTGGATTATAAAACTTCAATCAAACGCTGTAAAATGCTGGCAATATAGGTCATTGCTTTTAAAAACTGTTGAACTAAAAAGGTTGAGGAGGCTCAGATCTTACACAAAGTGAACCAATTTGTGAGTAAATGATTTCAGTATTTTGGTTGGGTGGTGTTCTGTGGGATTTTTTCATGTATAAGAGATGCCTTGGCTCAATAAACGGTCAAGATTATAACGGGATTAATTTGTGAAACTGTTCCTTGTATAGAAAAACATTTTACCTGGCTTTGTCAGCACCATTTGTCAGCAGAGTGCTGATCAACAACTCCTGACCATATCGGGCAGCGACATGGAGAGGAGTGTTGCCATATATGTCAACACAGTCAACTTCACCACCTGAGTAGAAGGCAACTACAATTCAGTGACAAGTTATCATATTTTGAAGCAAAATGACTGCTGAAGATACAGTACATAGACGTCACATTCTCTTGACAACATCAATATTTTGTTTACCATTTTGGATAAGAATCTGGGAACCTGTGAAACGGCCATGCATAGCAGTCATATGCAAAGGGGTCTTTCCTTCTTTGCTCTGTTGAAGAAATTATTTTAGTGCGTTAAAATTGCTGAGACGACACCTTTCTCCAGTTACTGTACTTTTTTTTAACCCCTTTTACCTGCATGTTGACATCAGCCCCATTGTTTATGAGCAGCTCAACACAAAGTACACCGTTGGACGAGGCAGCGGCCAGGTGCAGTGGAGCGTTGCCATGGTCGTTGGGCTTGTTGATGTTAGCGCCGCAGTTGACCAGCTCAGAAGCCACAGAGTCCTGGCCAGTTTGGCAGGCCATGTGCAGCGCTGTGTTTCCAAATCCGTTTTGTTCATCAGTCTGGATGACAGGGGAGGAATTAAAAAGCATAATAATAGTAATAATATTTTGCTGCTGGTTAGTAGCCACTGAAAAACAATACAGTGAAGCTGAATGTTCCTTTGGTTGTACAATTCAGTTAAAAAATATTGCATGATGTCTCTACCACTAAAGACCCACGCTCAGCAAGTATCCATGGATTTACTTTTCTTCCTCTTTTTTTTGAGGGGGGGGGGAGATTAGGGAGAAACTTGTGATTTGGGATTATGTCCTGCTGTTGACAAAAAAAAAAAAAGTCAATTTCTAATGACTGCCGAGGTGCCAGTCAGGACAACCTAATCCTAGCCTTTTAATTTAAACAGCTTTGCTTGCATACCTGCATGCAGCTCTCCTTATTAGGGTCACAAGGGAGCTGCAGCCTACGTCAGATGGCTTTGGGCAAAAACTGGGGTATTCTCTGGACGGCTCAACAGCCAAAGTGTAGCGTCTTTTCTTACTTTCTCGTACAATTTATTCAATTATCCCATAGTTTTGTGTGATTTTGTTATTTCAATAATTCTTCATTCTTGTGACTTTTTCAAATATACTTAGTAGCTGAATTGTTTCTTCACTTCTCAGTAGTTACACCACCTTTGAGTACTGTGTGAATGGGTCTTTTTCTTCTTTCCTCATGTCATTCCCATTTTAGCTTAACTTTCATTTCTTCCAGACGCGAAGCAACTGTAACATCTCATGACAAGCTCTCTTTCTGCAAAGATATTTTTAACACTACAAAATACAAGCTTGGTTCCTGAAATAATTTCCAAAACAATAGACTGTACATAGAGAAACACATTCACACATATACACAATTTATTCTGGTCTACCTAAAAAAACAGCTCGGATAGCAAAATATTTGCTAATCCAGTACACATTTTATGGACATTTTAAAACATATATCCAATATTCAAAAAGTAAACCATACCTCCACTCCTAGTACTAGTAGATATTTGACCACATCTAAATGTCCACTAATTGCTGCAGCATGAAGCGGTGTGTAGCCATGTTTGTCTTTGCATGTCACGTCGGCACTTTGAGATACCAGCATCTTCACAATGTCCAAATGTCCTGGAGGGGATTACAATATTTATCACGCATTTGATTTCAATCACATTCCATTTTTTTTATAAACCACACCAGGCACCATTGTAAGTCACTCAATGTATATGGCAAGTGCCTCTGGTTTCAGATTTTTAATTAAGACAATAAACACACTGTACGCTTAAAATAAGAGTCCATCCATCCATCCATCCATCTTCTTTGCCGCTTATCCTCACTAGGATCGTGGGGGGTATCTGGAGGCTATCCCAGTTGTCAAAGGGCAGGAGGCGGGGTACACCCTGAACTTGTTGCCAGCCAATAACAGGGCACATAGAGACAAACAGCCACACGCACAATCACAGCTAGGGGCAATTTAGAGTGTCCAATTAATGTTGCACTTGTTGGGATGTGGGAAGAAAATTGAGTGCCCGGAGAAAACCCACCCAGGCACGGGGAGAACTTGTAAACTCCACACAGCCGGGTCCGGGATCGAACCCAGGTCCTCAGAACTGTGAGGCCAATGCTTTACCAGCTGAGGCACCGTGGCGCCAAAATAAGAGTCCATGTTTACATTTTATTGCTCGCTATTGATTGATAAAATTTGAACATAAAAAACGTCTCAGGTGATTTTATTTGCGCTCACAAAGCATGGTGTTTATTATTTATATTCCTAGGCAACGTATAGTTGCCTGCTCTTATCGACTTTAGAGAGAGGAAGTGAAAAACAACAGTGAGGAACATAACAGAAGTGTGAACACACAAACTAAGCTGTTCACTTGGAATCATGTTTCTGTACCAGGGGGAAATAAACAACCCCTGCAGGCGAGAGTTGTACTGCATAGAGCTTTATTTATAGTTGCTGGGACTACAGTAACCTTTGTGTTTTAAGAGTCACAGGAAGGTTTTCAGAACTTCCTTGCAGAAGGTCTCATCTTTTTCGTTTGAGAAGAAAATACTTTTTAGAGTGAGGTTTTTTTTTTGCAATTAATTTGTCTGATGATGACGATGCAGTACTTGTAAGTTTGTCAATGAATTGAAATTTTTTTTTTTTTTCTAGATTCACTCCCAAATATTCGGTCAACAACGCAAGCACTTACCAAGATATGCAGCCCAGTGGATAGGCTGCCTTTCCTTTTTATCTTTGCTACTCGTCTTGGCACCATTCCTGAGAAGCAGGTTCACCATCTGTAGAAAGTAAGCATAGCTTGAAATGGAAATCAAAACGAAAGCATCGTTTGAAATAGGAAAATGTACTTTTGACAATACAGAAATTTAATAGCCCCAACAATTAATAACCATACACCCGTGAATAACTTTAGGAACATATACTTCTCCATGTCCACTGTGTGCTGCGTGATGCAAAGGTGTCCTTCCTGAGCGGTCATAAACATCCAGGCTGCGCACAAGCGGTATCAGGGATTCGGCACAGCCTGTAGACCAGTTTGCCGCAGCCATGTGCAGCGGCGTGTGCCAGAATTTATCCCGTGTGTTGATCTCTGCACCATGATTTAGGAGCAGCTCCACAGCCCTCTGGAAAGAAGAGGAATAAATATCAGGGGAAGTCAAAGAAAACTATCTGTGCACTGTGTTTCTTGAAATATTCAAATGAAAAGAAAGAACATACTTCATTTCTGGAGGCAGCTGCTCGATGTAAAGGAGTCAGCAAACCGTGGTCCTTAGCGTTGACATTGCCACCTGTTGAAAAGAATAAAAAAATGGAATTCTGGTTTGTTTTTATGGTGAGTTAGGGATTCGCAACATCGTATTTTGAACTTTACCTGCAGTGATAAGTAGTTCCATAATATGAACATCACCAAGGTAAGCAGCAGCATGAAGTGGTGTGCTTTGTTCATGGTCCTGTGTAAAATGTTATGGAAGCATTAACCCAACAAATATTGGAAAATTCAACCCCCCCCCCCATAAAAAACCCAAAAACATCAAAATACTGATATAATATTACCAATGAATTGACATCTTCTTTATGGCTTAACAAAAATGTCACTTCTTCAGTATTTTGGCTGAAAATTGCCTGGACCAAAGGACTCTGAAAGAAAAATAAATTTTATATATACATATATATATATAAATATGGTTTTCCCATTGTACCTCACAGTATTTCTACCAATTGTACACCTTTGCGGTTGTGTCATTTTCAGCCTACATGGTTGCATGTTGTGTGCGAGTGTTACAACACACTGAAATTACAATACCTCTATTTTCGGGATAGTATCGATTAGTTACCAATACTGACTTGCTATCGATACCACGACTGGTAAATTGAACAGGTTTTCTAACAACCAGGGCACCACGTGACCATTTGGTGACGACACGGCGAACGCTCCCATAAAGGAGTTAGTCTGAGTAGACGCTTCATATAGTATTCAGTTGCCAAAGTTACTTTGAGACTTTAAGCTCCATGGGACTTTTGTTTGTGACTACTTGGGTTTACGTATGATTAAAGTTACAAAATTAGTAGAAAGTAGACATTCTCAAGTTAATACTAGTGACTCATAAAGAAATAAATGTTTGTTACGACTTTAAAAAAAGCACAAGCCAAAAAGTTCAGTTGCACAACAAACAGAACGCTAACCGTGGTTGTTATGATACAGACGGATGCCCGTTAGCAAACTTTGCTTGAGATGTCGCCAAGTCAACCAATCATTTCAAAGTTAGGAAACAACCTATATTTTATTTACCGCAATGCGTTTCACGTACCTGGTCCTTGATATCTCGACACTCCATTCCTCAACTCGCCTGTTCTTGCTTTCATTCACACCCTGTGAGTATGCATGTCTCTCGGTAGCACATCGTTAGCCTCGTTAGCGACGGCAAATATATTTGTGATGTCCAGTGTGGCCAAAAGTCTCGCGAGAAGTTGCAAGATGACAGTAATCTTGAGTGTGCAAAACAACAAAAAAAAATTAAATTTTAAAAAAAAACATGTGAATATATATTATATAGGCTTGCTTTCACATATGACACAATCTTTTGTTCTCTATTCCAGATATATTAAAGTAGGATCACGGTGCATAACAATGTGTTCATAACAGTCGAAAACCTAAATTGAAGGTAGATCTTTATGTATCAATAAATGAATCTGTAAACCTCTTGCCAGTTCCAACATGGCGGTGGTGTCAATGACAAGGCAAAACCATAAACATATGTGCTGTACAAAACATCAACTAATGACAGTACTGTACATGGACTAAACATCATATTGCGGCTTTCTACAAAGTGTATAAAGTTCATACCTCCCGTTCACCCATTCGCACTCACACATGTCTATATTTTGGCAACAAATGGAGACAACAAAACAATATATGTCATTTATAATCTGATTATTACGAATGTTTAGTCTCATATACAGTACAGTATACAGTAAAGGATTTAATTGTCACAAGATGGCAGTAATGCACTTTTATATATTTAACAAGGCTTTGGCCTTACTAAAGGAAGCTCCTTCCCTCAAGTGAATACAGTACTATATACAGTACTGTAGTTGAAAATGTCAAAGCAACTTACCATGCATGTTTTGGAGATATGGAAGGAAATTGGTATAAACGGACAAAACCCACGTGACTACGGGCAGAACATGCATACTGCGCAAAGGTACGGCCGGATTTTAAAACGCGTCAGTCGAGATGTTCTAACCAGTACCATGTTAGTGACATTTTAATTATTATTATTTTTTTTACAAATTAATTAAAATTAATATAATTAAGATGCGCGGCAAGGTGGATCGGCTCGTAAAGTGTTGGCCTCACAGTTCTGAGGTCCCGGGTTCAATCACGAACCCGCCTGTGTGGAGTTTGCATGTTCTCCCCGTGCCTGCGTGGGTTTCCTCCGGGCACTCCGGTTTCCTCCCACATTCCAAAAACATGCAACATTAATTGGACACCTTAAATTGCCCCAAGGCGTGATTGTGGGTGCGACTGTTTGTCTCAATGTGCCCTGCTATTGGCTGGCAACCAGTTCGGGGTGTACCCCGCCTCCTGCCTGTTGACAGCTGGGATAGGCTCCAGCACTCCCCGTGACCCTCGTGAGGATAAGCGGCAAATAAAATGGATGGATAATTAAGATGTTCCTATATGCCTTGTTTTATATCAATTTAACTTTTAATGATGGCAATCAAATAGGATCAGCTCCGGGTCACCGGTGACATAAATAAGGATACGTTGTGTGAAAGTTTAGAGGAAGAACAGATAATGGCAATAAGTGGAGGGAAATTATTATTCATTACCTATTCATAATAAAACAGCAGAAGTCTTTCTACCTGGCAGACAAAAGTCAGGCATAGTAAATATGAATACATTTACTCATTGACCAATCAGAGCAGTGTACGTTTTATGAGCATGCGTAGTGACTCTTGAACCGAAAGTTAACATGGAAAGATCCGATAAGACGCGGATGAGGTCGACTTCAACCTGATAACTCGATTGACCTTACATTTTTATCCATGGTACGTTTTGGATATCGGACCCCATTCCCGAAGTACACTGTTATTGCCTCTACCCGACATTGTAATCAGGTAAAGTTGTTTGAAATACTTTGGGAAATGTCCCTTTAAATGACATAATCCAGCAAGCTAGCTTCTAGCATGTGTTAGCTTGTATGTTTATATTAATGGCTACTTTGTCAACCCACCATGGAATTTTAAAAATGTTAATTCGAATGGTTGGTTTTGAGTTTTCGATAAAAAAAGGAAATCAATTTGGGGGAGGTGTCTTGTTTTCTTTTTACTTTTCCTATCCTGTTATGTTGTTGAAGGATTAGAAGAAGTTACACTTTTTGATAACAATTACTTAAAAATAATTAAAAGAACTAAAATCAACAACAGTAATACCCCTTATCATCATCACCATCTTCACATTTTATTACCGTAATCTGACCAATGTCTTTTCGGCATATCTCTTTTCTACAGCCTGTTACTTCACTGGTTTACTCACTGCTGCAATTCGAGTTGAATCTGTGCACTGTCGTGTACCATTGCACCTTACTAACGTCATAGCTCGTCACTTCACCCCGATGAAACAGTTTTTGCCTTTTGCCTATAAATCTCAGCGTGACAATGGAAATATAAGTTTGCCAATAACGCGCTTCCATTACAAAGCAAGTCTACATTTAATGGCACAGAATTGTTGGAGGGGTTCTGCAACAAGCTAATTTAAGTTTGGCCATGCCTGAGAAATATTAACTTCAAAATGACTTTAGCTACACATTCGTATGTTAACAAGAATGCTACTCAAATGAAATGGTTCTCCCTCTTTTGCCAAGGTTAACATCACTTATAGATTGCTATATTGAATTGACTAAGAACGGCACTTGAGCCTCTCGGACTGCACTGTTATAATATTTGACAGTCCTTGTTCGTTTGGGAGTTGTCACAGATGTGCACTTATGATTGTAAAAGCTGCCAAGTGCTGATAAAGTTTCTTATCTCAAACTTGATGATCTTTTTTCTTTCAGATCTGGAAGAATGTCATTTATTTTATGTAATTTGATATTATTGTGATGAATTGCATACAGTTGGTCCCTCCAAGTACACAATGTATTCTGTGACACTGATTGATCATTGATATTCAAAACAACAATTCCCTTTTACTATCCACTTTTTTTTTTTTACTAAGTTCTTCCAGAGTCCAAACTGTCACCACCATAAAACCTCAATTAACTGCACAAGCAATACTTTCACCCTTATGTTCTGTTTGTTAAATATGAGCTGTTTTAACACCATTCTTTGACCATAAAATTTGTTGATGTTACTTGGGATGCATAGGAACTTTTTTTTCCCCATCGTTTCTGATTACTAAAATCTTGCTTGGTTCTCGAAACCAATTACCAAGATATATATATATATATATATATATATATATATATTTGTGTTTATATCAGGGATCTTCAACAGTTTCCATGCTAAGGACTGCTTAAACTGATGGAAAGCTGGAGCAGGGAACCGTACTTATGTATATTGTATACAATTGTGTTTTATGTCTTTTTCAGTATTTCACTATCAGTATTTGCGAGACTGGAATCTAATGGATGACATAAGACGTACCCTTCGCCCTATTAGAATGTCACTGTAGTGTGAACAAGATATTGTTACATATATGTCAAGTCTAATAAAAATGCTCAGTCCTTCCAAGCATAAGCAGAAGTTCTAACAAATTCCTTAAATTCAGATACACATGTAACTGCTTCTGTTGTATCGTAAAGGATGTTATAATCATTCTGTCAAGGGGATTTCTTTGAAGGATTTTACTTGGATCATGTGAACTTGTGTGGCCCACTGGCCTCATGGAATGACTGAACATGTGACCCTTCATCAACTTTTAAAATGATTGAATCGACGACGGAGCCTTTAAATTCAAACATAATCCCTTAAAGCATGCTGGTTTTTACCCGTGTTTGGTTTTCCATAGAAAATAACACTATACACATTAAAGTAAGGACTTGCCCCTGCTGTTTCAGACGCCTCCCCCCCCAAAGATTTAGAATTGTCTATGGACTCCACAAGGTTAATCATTCAAAGCACTACATTTGTCAAGCTGAACCTCCTCCAGTGTCTTTAACGTATTTTTTCTCCTACGCATCAAGATGCCACATGACAGCAATAAAATACTACTTTTGTAAAAAAAAATAGCTCCCTGAAGCAAACCTATACTTTTCTTGCTTTAGCCGGATCATTACAATTGTGAATATTTGACTTTTTCAGCAGATAACGAAAGATTGTGAATAAATAAATCAGTCTGAAAAAGCAGAGGAACACTTAAAACCTAATATGACTTGTTCAGGTGATGTTTTGAGTACATTAACATTTTTAATTACCATACAAGAGTAAAAATGAGTATTGTTTAAAAAAAAAAAAACTAGTTATCACATATATCCCTTTTTGTATTTAATTCTTTTTTTTTTATTGAGGAGCTGACAATTTGTACTTCCTAATCTCACAGAGGTGAAAGAAATGGTAGAAAACACTACAGTCATGCTATCATGATGTTGTTCCTTGTTTATTAAAATAAATGACTGTTGTTGCAAACGGTGTCAAATGTAGACACATTTGTAATATTAATTGCAGAGGAAATGAAACTCTGACTTGGGAGAGAAGTGGATTTGTGTCACTTGGCACATGATCTGACAGTCACGTGCCCATCCTGTGTTAGAGAAAACTTTAGTGTTTCAAGGTTCCCATTTCATCCTTGGATTGCTGATTTCAAAGTTATGCTGTGTAAAGTTAAAAAAAAAAACTCAGTGAGGTGGGAGGTTTTATGCAAATGGAGGAAAAACGTTTCCCTTTAACACTTACTGGAAGTTAAATGATTGCAAAAACAATGCACAGATTGGGATTAGTTCCCAATTGCAACATGTCAAATAAAATCAATTAGATGTCATAAAAAGTGTAAAGCATATGTATCCCCCACCCCTGTAACACCCTCCCAAAACAATGAAAATGCCGAGCTCAGTTATACCACAAAACACATATTGCATGCCACAATTGCAAAGTAATCAGTGTTTTTTCTTTTTGCAGTAAATGTTTTACGAGACAAACCCAAGTGTTTTCTGAAAAATCTTGCAGGTTTAAGTAATCTGTTGTGTTTTTTTTTTTTTGTCTATTTGTTAGGAGGCTGAAAGTGATCTCTCGAGTTCTCAGGATTCCAGTGGCCTGCCATGATGAAGGCCCAGCAGGATGGCGAACTCCAAGGTAACCCATTACAACAACAGAAATCTGAGCAACGTGCGCACACACCTACAGTACTTCTTTTGACATTAAAACAGTGTTGCGCATTCACTGTAAGTCAGCCACAAGGCCTTAAAACTATGTTTTAGGTTTTTATGCAGTTATAAAAGTAGCTGTACATGCCATGGAAATAAAATGATACAAACCTAGACAGAAGTTCATGTATATTGTCCCGGTTGTCTTGCAATTTTCATTTATTTTTTTGGGGTGGGGGTCGGGGGGGAGTACTATTTTGACAGTTCATTTAATGAGCTTGCTTCATGAGTGACGTTAAGGTCTAAAGTTCAGTTTACTTTATTTGTCCACACACGTTGGTATGTTGACACGTTTCTTTGCCATTCAGTTTTCCCAAGGAATTCTTTTTTTGTTGAATGTCAGGATGTTTTGACATTTGAAGGCAGAGTCCTATAATGCAGCGTCACGGGTCAGTAAAGTCCACATTAGTGTTTGGGGCCAGTAGTGGTCAGTGTTGAAGGAACATACTGTAAATATTTTTGTATTGTGTTCTGAATTTACCTTTATGATATTTGAATACATGTATGTATTGTAAAGGCCCCTCGAAAAAGAAATAATCCATCACAAGGGGCTGTCCTTTAAATCGATAAATACATAATTTAACTAAAGCAGGAAAAGTGGAAGCAATGAGATATTTACCTCTGCAGCTTTTAAATTTACATGAGTACCTTCTCCCATGTAGTTTATTTTACCATGGCTGCTTCTACATGTCAAAGTAATTAGTTCATGGCAGGATGTACAGGCCAAATATTTGTAGCTTCAAAAAGTGTAGCTTAATGTACTTATGAGTATTATGGGCGTCATCTCATGAGAGAGTAAAGTTGACTGTTTTGCTTTCTAGTTAGCGGATGACTATTAACTGGCTAACGGCTAACCTATTAACAGGCAGCAGGTAATCAGTCTGTAAGTTGACTGTTGAGTGTGTTTTTGTTTTGGGGTTTTTTTTGTTGTTTTTTTGTTCAGTAAAGCGATAAAAATATGCACAGGTGACAGTGTCAATCCACTTATTGGGGCAATGCAATCCTTGTTGATAGGCTATATTAAATTATTAAATAAACTGTGTTGCGATTGTAGACATGCTGTTGTGGTACATAAATTCTTCTTTACAGTAGAGTAGTTACACTGTGTTTTGTTTTTGTAAGGGTGAAATAAACCCACAGTTTGAGCAGTCTCTTTTTTTTTTTTTTTTTTTTAAAGTCTGCTTACTGCCATGACTCCCACTTATTTCAACATTGAGTGGTGTGTGATTCTGAAGCAACATTAGTCTGTTTGGAAAAATGATGACTGCTAAAGCTACAGGACAGATTTTTCTTTGACTTTTGCTTTTATAATCATTTGTTTGATTCTACTTTTTTCCGTCTTTTTTTTTTTTTTATAGAGGGTTCCCCTCATGACAACGGCGACATTCAGACCAACCAGTACAACTCCATCTCACCTCCGTCCTCCCCCACTGACTTAGATCAGCCCTTCTCCACATACTTTGAGGAGAAGGTGGCCATTCCCGAAAATGTCAATCAGGTATTGAATAAGCACCACTCATAAAACAGAGGCCTGTTTTGTAAATTTGCTAAATTCAGTGATGTTTATGTGATTCTAAGACCATCGTTAAAATCTTTCAAGTATAAAGTGAGATGAATGGTACTTAATTAAGGCTTTTACTCAAATTAAAGGAGATGAGTCACTTATGTTGTTCCCTTGTTGTATTTCAGGTGTTCAGTTTTAGGAAACTCTGGGCTTTCACTGGACCAGGGTTCTTGATGAGCATCGCTTACTTAGATCCAGGGAACATTGAATCTGACTTGCAGTCCGGAGCTAAAGCTGGATTTAAGGTGAGCACTTAATGTCACAAAAACATACAGTGTTTTGGTTATTTGTGTGTTATTTAAGTGGATGTTTCATCATTACATATTCGTGTACATCACATTTTTTTTGCAGCTGCCGCCCTAATACTCGCGCTTGCAAGCAATATTATAGAGCAGCTGGGTGCAACTAGTTCATTGTAGCACCGCCCATCCTCCCTTCATAACACCAGGCCCCGCCCAGGGGCCACACCACCCAATTTGAAAATCACTGGTCTACATGATGTTTCAACATGCAATGAAATTCCTCAGTTAAAATACTACATCATCTGCGCAGTTAAACATTTGTATCAATCTTGTGAAGTCAAAATATGGATTTTGTGAAGAAAATCAGAGATTTTCTATGCAGGTCATATTGGACACTCCTAATGCGGCCCTACAGGGGGCACAAGCCAGTCCAAACTGTTGGTCGGTCTCAAGCCAAGAAAGATGAATAGGGTTGTGTCAGGAAGGGCACATCTCTTAAAACTTTGCCAAACAAATGGCGATCAGCCAAAGAATTCCACACCAGATCAATTGTGGCTATGGTTAACAACTTCTACTATCGGCGCCATTAACCTAAAGAGCGGCGGTAGGAATTCAGACATTCCTACGTCCATCCAATAAATCTCCTGCGCGTCTTGTCTCTCATCCTCAGCTCTTATGGGTGTTGTTAGGAGCCACCATCATTGGGCTGCTGCTGCAGAGATTGGCAGCACGTCTTGGCGTCGTCACGGGGATGCACCTGGCGGAAGTTTGCAACCGGCAATATTCCACTGTGAGCATCCACAACTCCATGACATCTGTTCATAACAATGCCAACTGGAAAATCCAAGGCATGGATTGTGTGAACTACTTTCTCATACAGTGGCCAATGCAAAAAAGGTTGACAGTATAAGGAATTATTTTCCATTACTAGTATTCTATATAATCTAACAGAATGTATTAGAGTAAATATAGAGTGCAAGGAAAGCCCTATAGAATTTCTCAAATTTATTCAGAAATTGGTCATGAATATGTCATGTGATGATGGTGTAGTAGGGCAGAGCTCCACCATGACAGGCACCTGGTCTGGCCAGCATGGGTTCAATTCCCGCTCAGTGATGTTATGTGGCCTGACTGGCAACTAGTTCAGGGTGCAGGCCTCCTTTCACCCAATGTTAGCTGGGATAGGCTCCAGCACTCCCGTGAACATTGTGAATATAAGCGCCTTGGTAAATGGATTCTCTTCAACTCCAACATAAACTTCAGCTTTACAGATAGCATTTCTTTGGTCTCTGTGAAAGTGAAGATAATTTCCCCAAAAACTGCTATTTGAGATTTGGTGTTTCTTCCTCAGGAAATCATTCTGAAATGTTTTTTTAAATTTTTTTTATTTCCATAAAACGGTAAAAATATCCACATTTTCCTGCAGGTGCCACGAATCATCCTATGGATAATGGTGGAGTTGGCGATTATTGGGTCAGACATGCAGGAGGTGATTGGATGTGCAATAGCTCTCAATCTTCTGTCTGTTGGCAGGTACCTTTACAATCGTATTCTTACTACTACTTTAAGAAAGTGAACTATTTCTATCATACAGGAAGTTGATCACATTCTTCCTTTTCCTTCTCCCTACAGTATCCCCTTATGGGGTGGTGTACTCATTACCATCACGGATACATTTGTCTTCCTCTTTTTGGACAAATACGGTATGGATGTAATTATTTTAAAAAAATAATAATAATAATAAATCAAGTCTGCCCTCAATGCTGACACGTTCTTTTTATCCCTTTTGTAGGCCTGAGGAAACTTGAAGCTTTCTTTGGCTTTCTTATCACTATAATGGCAATAAGTTTTGGTTACGAGGTAAGATTTCTTCTGTATTTCTCACATTTATTCAACAAAGGAATCAACAACATGTTAAACCCTTTGCTTTTTTTCCCCCTCTCTAGTATGTGGTTGTGAAGCCAGATCAGGGGGAGGTCTTGAAGGGCATGTTTGTACCATACTGTGCGGGATGTGGGGCCACACAACTGGAGCAGGCTGTTGGCATCATAGGCGCCGTCATCATGCCGCACAACATCTACCTGCATTCAGCTCTGGTCAAAGTGAGAATTGCTTTTCTCTTCAAATATGAATAATTTATAAAGAAATATGTTGGAAAAACTTGAGTGATTGCCCTTTTTGTACTCAGGTTAATAAATAATGTGAACTCATTCCATTCTTCTTGCACCAGTCTCGTGACATCGACCGTCAAAATAAAAAAGAAATAAAGGAAGCCAACAAGTACTTCTTCATTGAGTCAACCATCGCCCTCTTCGTCTCATTCCTCATCAACGTTTTTGTTGTAGCCGTCTTTGCCCAGGCTTTCTTCAATAAGACCAACATGGACGTGGTGGGTATACTGGAGTACTTCAGCAATTGAAAACAAGTACAATATAGTACTTATCTTTATTTTGTTCTCGCAGCACAATGTGTGCAATGCAACCAGCATCCCTCACCAAGATCTATTCCCGCTCAACAATGAAACACTGGAGGTTGATATCTACAAAGGGGTAAGTCAATTTATCCTTACTTGCTGTGGTAAGTTTTAGAAGTTTAAGTTTAAAGTTCATGGACAGTAATGACCGGAAGAGTCTAAGCAAAATGCTTTATTCCCAATCCTACTGACGATAGCTAACTGCCTTACGTACTGTTACCTGCAGTACTAACTTTCCACCAATTGTGCTAAAACAATGAAGGGTGTTGTTTTAATAGGTACCATAGCATAGATTTGTATGTGGATATACTGAACCTGTATTGAATATACAGGAAAATAACTTGAAATCTGGCGCCGACGGAGCTTCGAAGGATAGAGACACAATATCTGTGTCGACCTATTTTAGTCTAGGTCTGAATTTTTTTTCTTTCCCTTCCCCACCCCAAAAATAAAATATCAGCAAATTGCCAAAAGTGCTATCAAAAGGTGTGTTGCTGTGGAAGGTGAATAAATGTCACTGCGGCTGTGCAATTAATTGTATCGATGGATTTAGTTGAGATGCATACAATGATGTAAAGATGCCATTGCACACACCAAACTTACTGAGTGTTTTTTTATTTTTTTGCAGGGAGCAGGGGTGAATACATTGTGAAAAGTACTTTTTGAAAAGGTGTAATTACTGTATTCTTAATCAGGGGGTGGTTCTGGGCTGTTTCTTTGGTCCCGCTGCGCTGTACATCTGGGCCATCGGCATCCTTGCAGCAGGGCAGAGCTCCACCATGACAGGCACCTACTCTGGCCAATTTGTTATGGAGGTATATTTTAGTGATTGTTGATAATATAGATTGGAACAAAGAAATGCAATGTGGTTCTGTTTTTTTCTTCCTTATTATTATTATTATTATTATTTTGTCAGGGTTTTTTAAACCTGCGGTGGTCTCGCTTTGCACGAGTGCTCCTCACCCGCTCCATCGCCATCACACCAACACTGCTGGTGGCCATTTTTCAGGATGTGCAGCATCTGACAGGGATGAACGACTTCCTTAATGTGCTACAAAGCATGCAGGTCAGATGGTGACTCAAATTAAAATGGTTGTAAAAAATGTAGAATTTACATTTTTTTTAAGTACCTGTTGGCTGGTTTGAGATAGTTTGGTAGAGGATGTGTACAATCAATTCGTCTTCTTGTCCCTTAGCTTCCTTTTGCCTTGATCCCAATTTTGACCTTCACCAGCCTGACGTCCATCATGAATGACTTTGCAAATGGCATGTAAGCAAACAATCTACAAAGTGAAAAAACTGAAACCATGTTGACAAAAGTATTAAGACACTGTACCTCTGAGTTAATCCGTCAGACCCCATCCCATAGTTCCTCCTCAATCTTGTGATGTAGAATAAACACAGTATGTCACAAAAGTGAGAACACCACTCACATTTTAATTTTTGAATTTTTTTTTCATGTTACAACACTGAAGAAATGACACTTTGCTAAAATGTTAACTAGTCAGTGCTATACACACTTTTATGGGATGGCGCATGTAATTTTCCTTGAATTTTCAGTCCTTTTAGGTGTAAAGGCAGTGTGATACCTTTGCCAACATACTGTAGTTTAGTACCGTAATTTCTGCCCTACAGAGCGCACCGGATTATAAACTTCACCCACTACATTTGTAAAGGAAAGCCCATTTGGTAAATACATAAGCCGCACCTGTGTAAAAGCCGCAAGTGCCCACATTGAAACCCACATTGAGATATTTACAAAGAAAGACTGTACATAGAATTTTCAAAGTTTTAATACCTTAGCTTAGCTTAACATAGCAACAACACGGTAGCACGAACAGGGATGGTTAAAACAAAAAGGCATACCGGTAAAAAACAAAACAAGAAACAGCCGTGGCAGCTATACAGTAGCAGTAGCACAGCAATAACAGAGCCGTTTTTTAAAAAAAAAGAAACATACCTAAATCTGTGAGACGCGGCAGAAACACACTAGCGTACCGCTAGCGCGGTGCTAACAGGGCCGGTTTAAAAAAAAAAAAAAAAAAAAAACATACCAGTTAAAATCACTGAGACGCGGCAGCAACACGCAAGCACAGTGCTAAAGCTAGTGCAGTGCTTAAAAAAAACAAAAAAAATAAAACATAAAACATACAAACGACACATATATTCCACTGGTCTCACGCTTACCTTTTTCCGCTTGAGTACCCCCTTGCAGCCGTTAGGAAAAAAACATGTACAAATTAGCGACATCACCGCATAAGCCGCAGGGTTGAAAGCGTGTGGGAAAAAAAGTCGCGACTTATAGGCCGGAAATTACTGTAGTTGTCCCGATTGTCCTTATACATATTTCACATAGGTACTGAATTAAAGTATCTTTATTCTTGTTTTCCTTCAGGTTTTGGAAGATCGGAGGTGGCCTTGTTATCCTTATGGTTTGTTCCATCAATATATACTTTGTGGTGGTTTATGTGGCGACTTTAAACAGCGTGCTGCTCTACATCCTGGCCGCTCTACTCTCCATCGCCTACATGTGCTTTGTAGGCTACCTGGTGAGTCGATTTTACTGGAACTAATTTGTTTTGGAATGCTTTCTAACGCCGGTATTCAAATACAAATTGTGACAGTTGTGTGTTTGCCAGTAATACGCACACAGCATTTCACCCATGGTCTTTTCTGTTACTTGACTGGTCTTTCCTGTCTTGTGTGCAGGCGTGGCACTGTTTGGTTGCCCTGGGGGTCTCCTGCCTGGACTTTAGCATCCGGGTAAGCAATCGACCTGATCTGTTAGTAGAGGAGCAGTCTGAATACGACTCCTAGAGATGAACAGCACAGTAACCAGAAGCATTCATCTTTCTTCTGAAGACTCTTGACCGCTATACTCTACCGGGACTGTTGGAGTTCATGACAAAGCGTTTTCCCCGTCAATGATTCATGTTTTGTTTTGGGGTTTTTTCATATCCGGCGTGCTATCAGAAGGTGCTCATGGAAAGTCCACATTCGAATAGTGTTTGACTTTGCATGGCACACTATAAACCCATTCCTGTAAGAATATGATATTAGAAAATCAACAGGGTTGAACACAATTTTTTTTCAGGATATTGATTTTACAATTTGCACCATGTTTGCTTTCATATAAGAGACCAGAACTATTGCCAGTTTATTATGCAATGCAGAAATGAAGTATTTTTGTATCAGTTATCAGACTGTTGCAGTAGACATGGAACATCCCTCTAAAAAAGTTTTTTTGTCGCAGGCCACATTGTAGTTACGGTTTCCCTCAAAGGGCCCTTATCACTGTGAAACCATAAAAATCTTTAATCACTATCATACTTACACATGAAATTTATGAACTAGATTTGTTTTAGTTTTTGGTATTAATGTTTGGTAACAAGAATGCTTGCAATATCTCAACATTATCATTCATAGTATGACAATTTGAAATTTTGGTACAGATTTTAGCAAGAATCATTGAACCTGACACATGATTTGCCTTCACAGGCCACATGAAATCATGTGGTGGGCCGGATCTGGCCCCCCGGGCCTTGAGTTTGACACCTGTGCCCTCCAGTAAAAAGCTCAATTAAAGGAAGATAGCATTTAAGTTTCAACAAGCTTAAATTAGTTAAACTTGCTGGTCCAAGTCAATAAAAGACGCACAATATATTCACAGGAAGTTTCAGTTGTATTAGTACAGTTCTACTTAAATGAGTGAATTAATATCAATGTAGGATTTTCCGAGGTATCCCCGTCTATGTCAGTGCCCCCTCCGTTATCTCATATTAGCCCGATGTAGTTAAGACTACATGTCCAAGTATTAATCGATGCAGTAATGCTTGCACTGATCCTTCCTCATGTGTCCTGATACACATTCTTAGGGTCTGTTCTGAGAAGTGGGTCGGCTAAAAGCTTGATTTTCTCTTTTTGCAAGGGACTATGAGGTATTTGTCTGTTTTCTTCTAAATGCTGACTTATTACTCAGTAAGAGAGATCAAATGGGAGCAACACCAGGTCACATGAACTACTCCAAATTGATTAAGTAAATCCTTTAAAGGTAGTATAAGCAGATTTCCATATACCAAGTCGAATGCCACAAAATGGCAACCCGATATCTGCAGTATTTGTGCTTCCCTGGTAAATGGTATATTTTTGCTGTTTTGGGCGTTTCTTTATGATCATGATGAATGTTTTATCCACATTTTAATCCAAAATTATGTGATTAAAAGTGAAGAATCCCACTCTAGTCGTAAAATTTATCGTATCTTATGTTGCAATACTCATTATGTCATTATGTATTATGCTGTAATACTAAAATGTCTTTATTTTGTAACATAATGGGAGGGTGAAAATAAAAATTAGAAGAGACTGATGCACGCAAACAATTCTCAATACAATTTTCTTCCTTAAATCAACCTTTCTGGAGCCATGCATACTAATTTTACAAAATAAAAAAATCAAACGGCACACCACCAAACAAAAATATTGAAATAATATCTCAATCTATTCACAAGTCTACTTACTGTGTGTGAAATCTAGCCTGTTCAATTGAGCACAGCCAATGTACTATATATATATGAGTGTATTTCTAGTCCTTTCTGACATCTAATGGAAGAGCATTCAATTATCCTGGTTTTCCAAAATATGTCACTGTAATAGATGGTTAGATGAACAAATATACATATTCAAATTATTTTGTAGTAAAATTACAACAACAACAAAAGCATTGTAAGAGACTATGACGCAAGCGACTCTTTCATTCTCTAAGATGTCAGTTTTGTGTGTTTTGATTTCTTGGACAAGTTAGAATCGTTGAAGTTCTAATTGGAGTTCGTTTGAGACTAACTTGCTGAAGTCAAATGTAAACCTTGCGGGACAAATAAAGGGAACATTTACTTGTATAGAAGTATTTTTAAAGTGTTGTTTTTGGAGGGACTCGCTGGCAGGACTAGCTTTAATTTCAGCGCACCCCAAAGGTATAAGAATATACTGTATCAACATATGACATGGCAGTATCTCATGTTAGTATGCTCTTGGTGTCAGTTCTGTCTTACCGCTACTATCACAGATGCTTGGCCCTCTACTTATTTTTTAATAGGTAACTATCAGTATTATTGACATCCCTTCAAAGTGTTTCAATCCAAAACAGTCAGTGGCGATTCAATGCTCACTCGCTTATGTAGTACAGTTTATGTAGCAAAAAGAGGTTTACAAGTTAGCTGCAGCTGTACCGCGGATGTTGTGAGATGTGTTGATACTATAAAGCCACTCGTCTCCACCGCATTCCTACTTGGTCTGTAAATCAAACTCTTTTCGATCGTTCACCAAAGCTCATCATTATCCCAATGTTATGTTCAACCTCTGTTTAGCAGAGTTTTGTTGGGGGAACAAAAACACTATATTAAGTAGAAAATATACTTTTTGTTTACAAGACAAATATTTTTTAATGAAGGCTGTAAAATGAACAAGCAGCACAGTTTTTAAAGGAATTTGTTTTTGTTTTGTTTTTTTAAGGGGAGCATATGGAGTGTGTCGCTGCTTTACATCCACTTATGAACACATCATTGTGATTTTTTTTTTTTTTTTTTCCTTAAAAATATGTTCACTCCTTTTGTGGTCGTACACATTCGGTCTCTTTGAGAGGAAACATCAATTCAGTCTTGTGTAAATTTTTTTTCCCCCCTTTTGTTCAATTCTCAGTTTGTCTTTGCCGCTTGCTGAGACCCGCCATTTGTACAAAATAAACAGGAAAAACTGCATACATGGGCAATTGTTGGTGTTGTATGTATGAATTCTAATTAATTTTAGAGTTGTGAAAGCGTGTCTGATCAGTTGCAAATGCATCCCAATAATATTATTGGACGCTGGATATGAATTAGTGCAGAAGTAATTATGATGGGACAGTTGCAGTGTATGTAGTGCAGAATGCTCTCTTGCAGGATTTTCCGTGGTTAAATTGATTGAAGGTGAGCACCCTCTTACTCATTAATTCCAATCAACAGTCTTGATCATACACCTTCCCTTGTTTGTATTTTTTTTTTTTTTTTAAATTGAAATCACCACATTGATTTTTGCAGTTTCGCTGATCCACGAAACGGTCCAAATAAGTGCAATATGTTGACGTTCTTTTCCTCTGTGTTGTTCTGTCCATTTGTTTTAACTTATGTGTTGGATTTACAATGGCAATGTATAAATTGATTAACAATAAGTGTAATCAGT
The DNA here is from genome assembly GCF_019802595.1 of Syngnathoides biaculeatus. NCBI lineage: Eukaryota > Metazoa > Chordata > Actinopteri > Syngnathiformes > Syngnathidae > Syngnathoides > Syngnathoides biaculeatus. Next base: position 12,458,263 of record NC_084649.1, on the reverse strand, counting down.
AAGTTTTTGTTGTTGGTTTATTTTCTTTTTAATAAAATGATCCCCTTTGTTAAGTCTTCAAGTGTACCTACACTGATGAAATGTCCATCTCTCATTCCTCTCTCCTGCAGATGGGAATCGGACGGCATACGGACATTTACTTACTGAACGACATAGACGTGGATGTTGTGAACGAGAGATAGGAGAGCAGGTAACAGAAGGACGGCTGTCAGTGATCGGAGGTCCAGAACGCCAAGTGGACCGCTGCAATATAGCCAGGATCTTTGTGCCTTCCACGTTAACGTGCTCCTTAAAATGTCTGATACTGTTGTTGTTCCGTTTATATCAAAATGCCTTTGCAACATCAGCCAAGTTTCTAATTACAAGGGTACATGTTGCACTTTTATATGTGGTTGAATAAAAGAAATGCTATACAGGAGAAGAAAGTACCCCAAAACAGCAATGCCAAAAAAATTATTTAAAATATAATAAAAAGGCAAATTAACATATATGAAGTGGATCAAACAAAATACTTTTACATTGATAATGTTTTTAGCTACTTTTAAATTATTTAAGAAAAATATGTGAATAATTTTTAAGAAATGCCATTAAGAAAAATAAAATGGCATGTTCATCTATGCCACACTGTCCCCAAGTTATTATTGAGGAAGTGTTTTTTTATTGGGTCTATTTTTTGATAATGGGTATTTTGTCTTGAAAGGGGTTCCAAAATGTTTGTATTCTGTTTTTCTTCCTGTTTTACAAAGTGCCAACTTCATTGGAGTTGAAGTTTGCAATTAATCTGTTGGATGCTGGTTGAATTTATGGAAGGAAACCTGCTAAGTGCAGAATGTGCAACTTTAGTCATCTCATGTGATCAACACTATTACTTGGTAATATAGTTGGTCATTTCTCCTAAGTCCGCTTATTTATAAGATGAGCATATTTTTAAGTGATGAGCTGGGAAGAAAACTATATTTAGGGAACTGCTGAAAATAAGACAATTCGAGTGTTGCATTGCGGGTGGTAGCTTTCAAATGTAGCCTTTTTTTGTTCAGTATGGTGGAGCACTTGCACTAATTGTGAATTAGCAGCTTTACGATGTAACTCGTTGGTGTAATGTCCTGGTATTGTCAACACAATCATTTTTTTTCATGCAACCATTTCTGCTGCTCATGCGCATCTTTGCCATAATCAGAAAATGGTACAAAATGTTGAAACCATTGAATGCAGCTTGGTTTAAATAAGGTTGACTAAATCTGGTGCCGCCTCCTGTGGGCCTCACAGTTAAACAAACTCGAATGTTTCTGCAGGATTAAGTCCTGAACCAAATATGTTTTTAAATTATCTTTTATTATTACTATTCATGTCAATGTCTCCTAGTTGTTCCCCTTTAAGCTAAATGTGGTCAAGAAAATGTATTTAGATATTTACGTATGGTCTGTCCCACTTTACGGTGCATCAATGTTCACTTCTGACTGGATTCACAGTGCTTTATATATTCTTGGAACAAAAAAAGAAGGGGAGGGGGGGGAGCTTTCTTTTATAAACCAGATCACACTTGAATCAGTAACAATAAAAATGCCATTTTAGCCATGCCAAGCTGAATGGTAGAGGAAAATATGTATGATGTAAATCACTTGCTGACCACATCATGTTACATGATAAACCAGCTGGAAGGACAAGAAACTGACTGACATTAAGTAGATGTCTATTTTTTTAAATGATAGTTGTATATTTTGACCGTATCGGCACTTTATTGTGGTTATTTCAAAAATCATGGTTGCATGTATAAAGGTATACCTTGTCTTTGTAGTTTAATAAACGTGGGAAGAATGTGAACTTCAAGGCGTGTGGTGTCAACTGCAGCATGTCCATGAAAATGCACTAAAACATGTATTCGATTTTACCATTGCACATTTAATCTGATACACATGGGAGCTAGTAGGAAATTAAACGAAATGTGTCCTTATAATTTTGAAGGCTGGCGGTTAGCACATAAATATACTGTATGTAGTTTTGTGGTTCTTGGTTCAAATCTCCACTTTGGCCTTCCCTGTGGAGTTTGCATGTTCTCTCTGTCTTGGGTCACGCCCACCACGAGACGGGCAATATTGAAGTAGGACTGAGAGCATAGTGCAAAACAGGCACGTCATTAGAATAACAACAATAAGATGGTGCAAGAAAGACAGACATAAGGATGTCAAATGTTTATTCTGGGATTTTATTCAGAATGGATCAAAAAAGATGAACATGTAGCCCACTCTTTGAGATTGAATTGGATAATTTACAATTTTTGATACATCGACATATACATATTGTATAGCCTACCTCGAAGTGTTACTTGAGTAAAAGTACAAGTATCTTGGCAGAATATGTATCTGCTATATCACCATTTTAGTTAAAATGGTGAAGTCAAAACAGTTTAACTAGTTAAAGTCATATTTTAGAAAGTTACGTGACTAAAAGTCTTGAAGTGTTTGGAATTTGCTGTACTTGAATATATAAAGGGCGGCATGGTGAGTCAGATGGAAAGCGTTGGCCTCACAGTCCTGAGGTCACGGGTTCGATCCCGGATCTGCCTGTGTGGAGTTTGCATGTTGTTCCTGTGCATGCGTGGGTTTTCTCCGGGCACTCCGGTTTCCCTCCCACATCCCAAAAACATGCAACATTAATTGGACACTCTAAATTCCCCTTAGGTGTGATTGGGAGTGCGGCTGTTTGTCTTGATGTGCCCTGCGATTGGGTGGCAACCGGTTTAGGGTGTACCGCGCCTACTGCCTGTTGACAGCTGGCATAGGCTCCAGCATTCCCCGCGACCCTCGTGAGGATAAGCGGCGAAGAAAATGGATGGATGGAAAGTTGTAGAGCAAGCCTTTTGCATTTTCAGCGCCACTCCGGCCACATGGGGGCACTCTGGCCCCTCCTGTCATGATGCGCTGCAGGTGATACGTCACCAAATATCCCCGACTAAGAAGATGAGCGTCCAACAGTCGCGAATCACCGCCAGGACCCGGTGAGTCTTACCTTGGCTTTATGCGTTGCCTCCCACTTTAATATGTATTTCACAGACATGGTAGCGCTTGCTAAAAATGAGCCCCCCCTGTCGTCAATATTGCTTTGTAATAGATGCAGCATGAGGGAAATCGCGCTCCTGCCTTCACTCTGTTTGCTCTTCTTCCTCCTGGTGAGCTGCTGCCAGGCAGCCAGGCAAGGACAGGACATCCGATGTGGAGGTTGGTCTTTGCGCTTATCGTCCTTCATAAATGTGCCAATGCCAGATAGTAGAGGTGCGTGTACCCCCCCCCCCCAGCCTGCAGGGCTCTGGTGGACGAGATGGAGTGGGCCATCTCCCAAGTTGACCCCAAGAAAACCATCCAAACAGGCTCGTTCAGAATCAACCCGGACGGCAGCCAGTCCATCAGGGAGGTCAGTGTATCATCCCTCTCTCCCTTCACCCCCCCCAATCATAAAATTGGAAAAAATGCAATGAATTATAGATTTAAACCAAAATTTTCTAAATATGGTCATTTTAATATTTCTTCATAAATTGATATTAGTTAGTTCGCATGCAATATGTAATATAAACCACAGCAGTAGTAATAGTAGTAGTAGAGAGAATTAATTAGTAGTACAATAGATGTTTGACCAAATTGTGTTCATATGATATAATATAATTGTCCTTTTATCAATCCCACAGTTAGAGGACACATATTACAGAACCTCAAGAGTAGAATACTCGAGATGTCAAAAATGTAACCCATTTGTGGGCAGCGTCCCATTTTTGGGACATCATGATTTTCGTGCATTATATCCTTCAGGATATCAAAATATTTAAGTGTTTTAATCTGATTCTGATTCTGGTTTTTGGGACGATCTACTAAAAAAACCCAAGTACCCTTTCGCGGGCAGTGTCCCATTTTTGGGACGAAATTATAAATGAGTAAAGTTATCATATAACTTAACCATAAACGAAAAAGAAGTGTTATTTCCTTGATTGTGGCCTGTTAGGAGACTTTTATCTCAATAAAGCAAAAAATTGCCAACCTGCCCAGGAATGGGTTCAAGTGGAACGCCCCTCTAAATTCATTTGTCGTGTTTTCAGTCACATAGTAGAGAGAAGCCAAAGGTAAACTAATGAAAATGTCAATGACACATGATCAGTCAATAGCGTACACGTTAAATGACGTGCATAATTTCTAGTTGTGTCATGGTTGTAATCCCCATCCGCCGCCAGGTTCCTCTGGCACGGTCTGAGGGAAACCTTCTGGAGCTGATGGAGAGTGTCTGTGAGAGGATGGAAGACTACGGCGAGCGCACAGATGCTGCCGACAACAGAAAGTCCTACGTCCGCATCAAATCTCGCAACGGTGAAGCCATGGACCTTTCTGAGGCTACGCTGGACTCCAGAGTCACCAGCAGTCTAAAATTCGCAGTAAGGACAATTCCCTGAAGTCATTCATTTAAGATTTTATAATTGCCGAGTTTTTCCACGTGAAACACTTAATTTTGTCGTACCCTGGTAGTGCGAAGCCATTGCTGAGCAGCACGAAGACGAACTCATCGAATTCTTCTCTCACGAGACAGAAAATGTAAAAGACAAACTCTGCAGCAAGCGGACAGGTACGTCTGCAGTTAAAATGAAGTTCAGCAAACAATGGAAAAGCCCTTTTTTTAAAAATTAATATTATTTTTAAGCTTGCGTCTTTTTGGTCTTGTTCCTTCTGATGTCCAGGTCTGATGATTTTTTTTCTTTTTTTTTTTTAAACCTACTCATTCTGTTTTGAAGTAAATATACTGTAACAAATTTCCACATTGGAATCTCTGAAAATAAAACACGTTTAAGATCATACAATTCACAATTTGATAAATAACGTAACCCAAAACCTCAGTCTGTCATGCGTACACATGACCCTTTATTGTGTTTGTTTTAGTTTTTACCCATTAATATTAGTAGACAAGTGTTTTGTTTCTCGTGAATTTATTGGGATAAAGACAAATATTTCTTTTTACATTACATTATAGCACATCATTTCACACTGTAACCACATTGCTCTTCTGAGATTTTCCATTTTTTGTTAATTCAATGAACGTCTGATTAACAGAATCATGGGAGCAAAATATTTTGTAGGTTAGTGCAGGAAGTGTGCTATTTTGTTTAGTTTTTTTATTCTGTTCATCATTTTATTTTCTCACTCCCTTCCTATTTAATGTCCTGGCAGATCTTTGTGACCATGCTCTGAAAATCCCGCACGATGAACTTTGACACCCTCACGCCATGGCGGCCCGTCTCTACTCCCCTGATATTGGCCGGTTCGCGCCATGGCGGCGGCGGCAGGAGTGAAAGAAAGTTACGTATGAAAGTCGCGCAGATTCCAAATCCTCAGAAAAGGTTTCATCACTTGTGGAGAATAAGGGGGTTTGTGTTATGTCTTGATCATTTCATCAACCCTTATATCTCTACCTCGCCATATGCATCTCTCTTAAAGTAATTCGTACATTATTATTACTGTGAAAGTCTGCTCAAACTTAGTTGCAGGATTTTTTGTGAAGTACACTGCCTGCTCTAGGATGCATATATAGAAGTGAAGGATGAAATATAATCCTTTGAGATGTAGATAGGTTCTCCTTAGGCACTCAGTGATCTAAATTATGGAACTTTTCTTCTGATAAATTGAGTGAGTACTATATGTCTGCAGGTTGTCCCTCTTCAAAATGCAGAAAAAAAGACTTTACTGTACAATACGTTTCACAACTGTACACTCACTGAGTATTTTTTCTACTATTCTATTTTCCACTGTATGAACAACCCTTGTTTTTATATAAACTTTCAGATTTCTGCACGTGTATGGCCTTCATTCTTGCTACACTATTAAATGTTCAGATAGATAGAAAGAAATATAGAGAATTGATTTACTAACATAACCCTTCCTCAAAATATCCCCTTAATATGAATTTTTGAAGTGTATCGTTTCTGTCAAATGTTTCATTCATAAAAATTCCTTGGGTTCTACAGATCAGCTTCTATTCATTGCTAAAATATTTTTATATTACAATTATGTTAAATAAATACATTTCCTATTGTTTTTATAACACGGATAGCATCACTCTCAAATATGAAAAGCTATGAAATAATAATATAATCAGATGCAGAGCACAGAGGAGACTGCACACTTACAAGACTCGGTTACAAGAGCCGTATAAAAAAAAAAATGCTTTTACAAAACTAATTCATAATATTTATTGACAATGTCCGATATTTGTTGTTGTTGTTGTTGTTGTTGTTGTATAACATTTTACTCTTTAATACCCAAATAAGATCTCATCAAAGTGACCCAACATGCTATTTATAGTTTTACATTTTATTGCATGTGTAACTCCTCACAATTCTATTTGGAACGTTTTTATATTGCACTGAAGACATAACAAGGCCAAAACATGTATCTCTGTCATTCTTATAAAGAAAAAGTACATGGTAATTCAAAGTATTATTTTTTTATTTTGCGGGTTATTTTTTTAATCAAACTGCATGTATTGCCAGTTATCTTTGTAAAGGGAGAGTTTTGATGGTTCTGCTGGGGTAAGGCGAGTAAGTTTGCGCATGCTTGCAATTTAGTATCTACACATTTTCTCCATATTTAATTGCACTGCTTAGCTTCCTCATCCCTTGTTTGCAAACCTTTGTCCAGAGTTTTGTATTTCTCACACTCTCGGGTCACTCGCTCTTTCGTCTCCATCACATTTTCTCTCTTCCTCACCTGCAGTGTTCGTGTTCAGCTTCACCGTCTGTTTCCTCCGCATCGTCCTCATCTGCTATAATAACCGTGGCCCCAGAGTCATGGGTGCTGGTGCTACTACAAGATACCGTGTCCTCCTCATTCCACGGTTGTGGCAGCGTTTGTCCGACCTCACTGCCCTCTAACACCGTCAGTTCCTGCTGTAGACCAATACATACAGACTCAGGATCCCAAAACTCCAACACTTCCTCGTCTTCGTTGTCCGAGTCGGGAGCTGTATGTTTTCTGATGCGATTCACTGCATCCCACAGGGAGTTGGGATACTGAAGTTCTGCTCCCTGGGCTCCATCAAGGGGACAACTTCCACTTTCCTCTGCAGGAGGTGATGGAGGTGAAAACGGCAAAGAATTTTGAGTAGAAGGGGTACAGCCCAGCAGATGAACAGGAGAGAGAGTTTCAGAAAGTCCAACCGGAGAATCGTGACCTGACGAGACGGCTGAAATTTTTTCTAATTGAGGGGCAAACTCTTCTCTCGACTCTTGTGGTGGAGGAGGAGTGTGTGGTTGTGCCTCGTGGTTTGTGTCAGAAGGTAAGGAAGAAAATGATTTTGTATCGAGTAAAATGTCACTCTGGCACTCTACTTTCTGGTGCTCAAGAGCTTGCAGATCATCGTTTTCCTCCGGTGACTCCACGTTAGTCTCTTTCACCTGGACATCTTTTTCCACTTGGAAGTCCAAAGATGTTACTTCTTTCTCTTCACTTTGACTCTGAGTCGCTTTTTCTGATTCCTCATCTGAATCGTCAGTCTTGTTCCCTTTATCAGTTTGAATGCTCAGAAGTTGCTGCTCAGTGTTTAATTCTGTAGACTTCTCTTGGGATATTCCAGGCATCTGCTTTAGAAACTCCATATGAATTTTAATCATCACTTTATTGGCTGAGCCACATTCTAATTGCGGTTGTGCCACCGATTCAGGTGCCCCATCACTGGGAGCGTCCTGGGGGACATCACTGAGCTCACCATGCTGTGAAGATTGCTGGGTTTCCTCGAAAACCTCAATATCAGACATTGATGTGGAAGCTATTACATCAGGAGACAAAGGTAGAGGTGAAGGTTCAGTGAGGGGAATCAGAGATGGCACATCCAGCAATGGTGAGGTTCCCGGTTGAGGTGTACAATCTGCTATTGGATCGAGAGTTTCCGTCTGAACATCTGGAGCTTCCTCTGTCTCTGACTCTGAGATACATGGGAGTGACTGAACTGCTAAAGGCAACTGTAGAATCTTGGAATTTGAATCTTGGGCATCTTCCGAATCTCCGGTTAACTGCGCATTACAAAGGACAGGAGGTGGAGTGACACATTGAGTGGCACAACTTTCAATGGGACTCTGCTCAGAGTTGGCACCTTCTTGAATGGACCCAACTGAAGGATCATCTGTCATGTCAAATTGATCCGCAATTTCTAGTCCAGCTTGTCTGTCAGTCTCATCTTCCTTAAATAAATTGGACACCTGAGGCTGGGATCCTGAAAAGTTGTCACAGTCAACATTAAGAGCTGTATCCTGAGCATCAGACAGGTTTTCCTTAATGGTCCTTTTTGACACCTTCCCTTTCACTTCCTCGTTCACCTGAGGTGATTCTAATCCCTTATCTGCATCTTTCCTGCAGACGTCACGGAGTAAGACTGCAGTGACACTGATACCAAGGTCTTTTTCAACCCCGTTCTCCAAAGATTCTCTTGCCGTGATTTCTGTCTCACTCTCGATGGTTGTTGTCCCCACATGGTCTGGGCTCACCCCATTCTGAAGCCTTTCATTTCTTGGGGAGAGGTTTACAGAGTTCTGATTTGAGTGCAGCTCTTGTCCAGAAGAGGGGGGGCTTTCTTCCGGACTTTGGTCTGTGTGATTTGTGCATCCCAGGAGGTGTATTTGTTCCTTCTTGGGAGATTTAATGACCTCCACTTTGACAACAACGCATGTTGTGTCGATCACCAAGAGATCTTTCCCCTCCTCTGATTCAGGGCTTTTCTTGATGTCCAGTCTTCTTACTTCCATGGCAAGTGGACTCTGATTATGAGTCCTTTTTGTGAAACCTGGTTCCCTCCATAACGGATATCTTGGTGATGCAGGTGACGCCAACCGAGTGGCTTGTCTTTCAAATGTAGACTCCGCATCATTCTTTTTCTCTTTGAATTGGTAGCCCTGTGTTTTGTCTTTCTTTGGTAGTTCTTCGTCCGGCAACCCACTTTTTAAGTGACTTGGTGTCATCTTTTTGGGATTGAGGTTCCTGTCCCCAAAGGTTGGTGCGGACAAACTTGTGATTATCTTGTTGTCGACTTCGTCTGCAACCTTGGATGTTTGGACAATTTCACTTTCACTTCTGTCCGGTGAACATTTTTCACGCTCTGTGTTTGGAATGTTTGTTTGGTCAGCAGGTGTCAAAGACGGGCATTCCGTTGGACCCGCTATCCGAGACACTAAACAGAAGATAGTCATTCCACCTGTTTTTTTGCTTAATTTGAACTTGCGGCCTTCGATCACTTTTGAAGATGATTCCGAGGTGATCTTTGACGTCTTAACTTCCTGTGATATTTGTGGACACATCAAAACTTTGTCAGGCGTATGCACATTCTGGGTGAGATTCCTTTGGAAACCGCGTCCTTCGAGCTCTGGGGGTGTTTGTTGCTTCCCGTCTGGTTTCCCTTGCGTCTTCTCAACCTGCTCCCAAGAGTGGGGCATCACAGGTGACCCTTTATGTGGGCTGTGATAGGGTGGAGGTGCAACATAACCCGGGGGCTGCCTAAACATTTTACTTTGGCTCTTTCCCTTCATGGCCACAGAGTGGCTCATGTTGGGGGCTTGTGGTGGCCAATTTGTTTGTTGCTCGGCTGCTCTCTTCCACTGTCCTGGGTCGTCTCTCGTGTTTGCACATTGCCCTATTTGCTGTGGTGTTCCCATGCAAGTCCCAGTTCGTCTGCTCTCCAACAGCCCCTGGGAAGACCCCATCAGCTCCGCCTCTATTCGCCTCCTCCTTGGAAGGGAATGGCTGTAACGAGCAGCCCAGGCTTCCAGCTCTCTGTAACTGCTGCCGTCCCTCCTAAATGGCTCCCTGTAGTGGACAAGACTGGAGGGTTCCCACCTCCTCTGCCATCCCTCTCTCACGTAGTCTCTCTCGTGTGCTCCCCCCGGCTGTCCAGCTGTCATCCATTCTCTGGCATCCAAACATTCATTGTCTCCTATGTTCTGCTGGGAATGATGACCTAAAACAAAAGGGCGCTGAGCAGAAGTCGAAGCACACACCGGTGGCTCCGTCCAGTTGATGTGATCCAGTAGCATTGCTCCTGTTCTTGTTCTAGGTAATGTCCAATAGCTGGACTCTCGGAAATGATTCTGATGCTCCACGTGGTTACCTGGAGGATAATGTGTTGCCTGATGTCTGTCATGATAGCTGTGTAGATAAAAAGATGTAAAAAAAAAAAAAAAAAAAAAGTTACAACCTAAGGATATGTTCACGTTGATGGCATTTTTCCACACGCCATGAACAGAAAGGTTACTACTTCCAGGAGAAAGCATGCTTTTTTAGTCACGAAAACCCAGAAGTCATACTGGTGTTGTGTGGGATCTTAGAGCACTTCAGCAAATGTAAAGCTGGAATTAGCATTTGTTGTTTTTTTTTTATGCAAGAAGTATATTATGTTTTACAATATAGGATTTGATTTTAAGTTTTTAAATTTCAAATATATTAAAAAGTGTGATGAAAGAACTCGGGCTGGATTCATCACTTTGCTTTTGGTTCCCTGCATACCCCACTTCTATCATGTCATCAAAGGGCAAGTACGTAGTTATAAAGTACATTACAGTATTCTATTTTCATCTCACACTTTTGTGTTCATTCTCATTTTACCGTTCGTGTTTAGCTGCATGAGATTTAAAAATGTTGCAGGTTTACTTAAAACAGGAACTGTGAAGTCCCTACGATGGCAACAGTTTGACGATTAATTCTACTTTGATTGTTTGTCCGATTTATTTAAAACTCACATGCCCTTGTTTACCTTCCAGTTAACATTTCACAAATGTAAAAAAATTGGCCTAGTAGCATAGAAATCAACTAATCAAATAAGTGACAAATTTATTTAAAAACCTGCAGGCAAACGTCTTTCTTGAGAGCCGTCTGCATATTTGTATTCCTGTGCTCCAACGTGCCACAACATGTACAAACAACCACACGCCAGTCAATATTAAATATATAAATACTAAAAATATAAATAAATACTTACCTATGTGTAAGGTTTCTGCCAGGAACTGTACGGAATCTGCTGTACTGGGGCAGCAGCTCTTGATGTTTGGGCCATAAATCCATAATGTGCTGATATTCCTTGATCTAAAATATTATAACATTAAACGTGCAAGCTTTGCAATGTGTGGCTACATTTAAACCAAAGGTAACATGAGTTTTTATGTTCTGTTGATTTAAAAAAAAAAATAAAAAAAAAAAAAGCTAATGTGTTGCATACCTTTCAGACGGTGATTATAATTTCCTCTCTGCTTGTGAAGTATGACATGAGAGGGCCAAAAGGGAAAAGTTGTTTTAAAGCGGCGGGGATGCTGTGTCTCCCACCCACTTGACACACACACACACGCCCCCGCAACTCCCCCATCTTGCCAGTGTTACGCCATCAGGTGTTTAAAACAGCCTTCCTAGTACAACAACAACAACCACACAAAAACACTTTCTAAATGGTACAGGTTTAGGTTTTTATTTTTTTATTATTATTATTTTTGAACATTCGACATGATTCCAGACAATCGTGCAACAGTCCCACATTTATAGTAAGTCAGTCAACATCAATTTTCCCTAACTTTTCCCAATTACTTATGACTGAACGCCCTATTCGGTGTGACAGAAGCTCTGTGGAAATGGGGTTGGGTGGGCTGGGGTGAGGGGTTTCAATTGCTTTGTCGACTCGACTGTCGCACACGGCGAGAAGGCCAGCGGATGGCTCGGCTCCCTTTTCTTCGGAACTCTCCAGCGTGACAAACAGGCTTTCCTTTGGTGAACAGAAAGTCAGTACATCAGCAGAGTGAGGGAGTGAGCGGATGAAGCGCATCGTGGCACACGGTGAGCCACGGGCGCAGCAATCTGTTGATGTTGACAGAATCCTTGTTGGGGGCGGGAGGATCATTGTTACGGGGGTCAAAAGTCGGTTACATGAACAATGAAATCTTGTCGCGCTATCTGGAGTCATGTTTCAGATTTATAAAAGTTAGGAGTTGAAAACTGTCAACAGTTGGGCGACTCGTTTTACTTCCCTTTGGAAGTGTGATGATAACCGTAGAGTAGGAAACTGCTCACTGCAACACATGCCATAAAATTAATGATCCCTTTCAAACAAATACATTTTACCAAGCAGACTGAAGAAACAGGAAGCAGAACTTGATGTAGCAGAAATGAAGATGCTGAGGTTCTCGCTTGGAGTGAACAGATTGGATGGGATGAGAAATGAGCTCATTAGAGGGACAGCCAAAGTTGGATATTTTGGAGACAAGGTTAGAGAGAGCAGACTTCGATGGTTTGGAGATGTTCAGAGGCGAGAGAGTGAATACGTTGGTAGATGGGTGCTGAGGATGGAGCTGCCAGCCAAAAGAGCGAAAGGAAAACCAAAGAAAAGGTTGATGGATGTTCTGAGGGAAGACGTGAGGACAGTGGGCGTTAAGAGAGGAAGATGCACGTGATAGGCTTAGATGGAAAAAGATGACAGGCTGTGGCGACCCCTAACGGGACTAGCCGAAAGGAAAAGAAGAAGGTGGTAAGACATTTCAAAGCCAAACGACAAACTACAAATTTTCCCTTTAATGTGGGCCAGGCGATGGACTAGAGGAAATCCAGCTGCGTTTGCATTGTTCGGTGTGCAAGAAGAAGCAAGTGATGTGGCAAAAACAAGTGCCCTCAAAATTTGACAATTACTTAATAATTATTTTCCTGTCCTTGATTAAACCAAATCACCCAAATTGTCCTGTTTCCCCTTTCCAAGCTCAAGGAGGTCCATCGATGGGACCTGTTTTAAAGGCCTGGACAGGTCCAAGATGTTCTTGAGGTTTTTCTTGTCTGTTTTACAGAAGGTGCGTAAATCCACAAGTTCCGTAAATTCCCATTTGCTACAATTACACACTAGATGTATACACACAGTACATGTAAAAGTACAAACTTTAACGCGGCCATTGTGTTTTCATCATTCCTTTTATTTAAGTCAACTTATAAGAAAGCAAACTTTGTGCAAATTTTAAAAAATAAAAAATGTCAAGTTTTTTAACATTTGCATATTTCAAAAAATATGATCTAAAACTATATTGAAAAGAAGTATTTTAAATTGGATGAGGAGTTGAGTGTGAATTGATTGGAATGTGTGGTGAAATTGATTGTCTGGGCCACATGTCTTCAAGTAAAATGGGGTCCGCTACTTGTCTGCCAACTGGTTTATGTACATCTACTACATCATAACTCGGGGAGCATTATTCTGCTCAATATAACGCGAGCTCGGACGCAAGTGTTCAGAACGTCATTGTAAAATTCAAATCTTGGTAAAAACTACTGACTTCATTGTTTGGAGTTCCCTTTATCTGATCACGGAAAATGACCTGTAATCAAATGCCCATCCCTAATACAATCATGTAATTATCACATATGACCAAAGTAAAATCACCAAGAAGTAGTTATATAACTACAATAATTGCCTCCATCATGAAGATTATTTTCATTGTTTCTCAAGAGAATTATGGAAACAATATTTTCACCAATGTGAATTCACTCATTCATTCTGATTTTGGTCAAGAGGCGGGGTACAGCCTGGACTGGTCGCCATCCAAGTGCAGGGCACATATACACCGAGAACCACTCAATCTCACATTCGGACCTACGGACAAATGAGAGTTTTCAATTAACTTGCACGTATTTGGAATGCCGGACGAGGGTGCATTACCTGTAGAAAAACCACGCAAGCACAGGGAAAACCCGCAAACTCTCGACTGTAAGCAAATGTGCTAACCACTACTCCACTGTGTTGCACAATTAAACATCAACTACCTTTTTAAAATTTTAAATATCCATCCATCCATTTTCTTCGCCGCTTATCCTCACGAGGGTTGCGGAGCGTGCCTATCCCAGCTGTCATCGGGCAGGAGGCGGGGTCCACCCTGAACTGGTTGCCAGCCAATCGCAGGGCACATAGAGACAAACAGCCGCACTCACACTCACACCTTGGGGCAATTTAGGGAGTACAATTAATGTTGCCTGTTTTTGGAATGTGGGAGGAAACTGGAGTGCCCGGAGAAAACCCACGCAGGCATGGGGAGAACGTGCAAACTCCACCCAGGCAGGTCCGGGATTGAACCTTTACCAGCTGCTTCACCGTGCCACCTAAATTTAAACACAAAAGTCGTTTAAAATAATTCAGTCATGATTGGTCTCGCTGTGAAAAAATAATCCAGTAAAGAGTAGAATTTTTCTTATAGTTGTTTTCTAAGACACGCTCTGTAAATATTAATGTTTTGATTGTCATCGCGTTGCATAAGTTGTACATAAAATCTGCTTGGCAGATGTTCTTCAAAAAAACGCGGCGCCTCGTGCTCTTTCCGCATTTTGGACGAGAGGTAAACCACAGCCATGTCCTTGCACAGGTGAGCCAGGGTGTCCACTAACAGCGGATACGTCTCGGGGAGGTAAATAATGTCCGCACCCAGGACCAGGTCCCAGTCTGAGGGGAACTTGATGTGGTCCTCGCCCCAGGACAGAGGGAGGACGGCGGGAGGGGCGGAAGGCCAACCGCTGGACGGCATGTTGGCACAGACGTTGGCCTCAAGCTGTGGAAGAGCCACGGGAAGGTCTGTGAGGGTCACGTCTGCGCCTGAAAGGAAACGCAAGGCAAATAAGGAGGAAAGTTCACTTTTATTATACTTTTATTATATGGCGGTTACCTTTGAGTCGTATTTGTAACAGTTAAAACCAAATGGAACTATTACATTTTGATGGTAGATCCCGGATTTGAAAAGTCACGATTACGATATTGTTACGACGAGTTCAAAGCAGGAATGAAGGAATAAAGAGATGCAACATTTGTGGCATCACACGGCAATGATCCACGTCGCGTCAAATAACTGTTTACGTCAAATGATCCTCCTGGTAACGCCGCCGACGATTTACCGAGGCAAGCCGCCAAGATCCCAACGACCCCGGTCCCTGCTCCCAGCTCGATGACGCGCCTCCCGCGCCATTCCACATGTTGCTCCTCAAAGTATCGACACAGGTATTGCGCCTGTGCAAACACACGCACGCATAAACACCCAAGCGCAGGTGCAAGATTAAGTGCGCATTCAGCATGATGGGATGTTTTCTTTTTTTTTTAAAGTTGACACGAGGTGGCGAAAAGTAGTACTTACGGATTCCCATACTGGGGCAGCCACGCCGAGGTTTGCACCGAATAACTGTGTGATTTTCAGCGTTTGGCCCATTACTGTATAAACGCTCTCTTGCGAAAAGGTGTCAGCAAATAAGCAGTCGTCCGCGGGAAAAGGATCATCTTCGTTTACGAAACAGCTCATCGTGCATGATGAACGGAGAGCTAGGAAAAAAATCTTGAAGAAAAAAATAAAAATGAAAAAAAGTTGTCTTTTCGTCATCATTTTCCAGGTCAGATGGCATAACGGAGCGATGCTCGCCGATGTCTCGTTTCAATGAAATGCGGCAGGTAAGAAGCGCCATTGATTTCAGCGGACTCTTGTGATACTGTGTGATTAATGTATAAACCACGTTTAGTATCCACTCGTGAAGATTGGCTTTGTGTTTTGATTTTATTTTTAAAATATACATATCTTTTAAAGAAATGGCTGAGATTTTATTTTGAAAGGCGAGGTGATGTTTATGTTCCGGATCAGGCGAAGTCCATCTGATTATTCCACGTGTACACTGTACACGTACCCATGACATAACGGTCCTCGTCTATAAATCTGAACGCGGCGAAGGCTTATCACGTCAATTCTGGGGAAAGGAAAAAAAAAAGCGTCTACGGTTGTAATTTTATAACCACTCATGATACTGACTGGATTACATTGGAAACAAATTCATCATATAGACAGTAATAAAAAAGATAGTATTCTATGCACTCAAATTAACAAACTATACCATCATGTTGCAGATTTATTTAAAAAAAAATCTCTACACGAGTACCAATAGGACACATTTCACACACATCTTCACATCAATGACAGAGATGGTTTCACGTGTATAAAAGACTTGTGCTGCACTCCCCCAAAAAGATCACATGCAAAGTCTGAAAGTCCATTTTTCGCTCTCATCCCATTTTTTTCCTCAAGATTCCAAGCCCGGGCGTTCATGACATCAGCACAAGCAACGGCACTTGGTTCGACGTGAACATTTGCGAGACGATGACAACCGTTTTACGCACAAGAGTCGCAGAGGTGTCAGGTATTGAACTTAATACCCCGGGTCCCGACATTGTGGCTTTAATACTACCTCCGAAGACAGGAAAGAAATTCAAGGGTCAACTTTTCTCTGCCACAAGCCATTTTGTGGGGGGCAGTTTGTACAAAAGAAATCTAAAAGGGGACTACTGATGATGGTGGGCGGTCTCCAAGCAGCTCATGCACACCTCAGAAGAAACAGAATGAGGGGCAATGGGGCAGTGCGTGTTGCCCAAGGGCACTTGTGACAACGGCTCCGACACTGGGGTAGAGATTTGTCAAATAAGGCTCTACATTTTTTCAGCCAATCAGTCTTTAGAGGTTAGAGCAACCCAAAACAACACCAGAATAAAACAATATGATGCTGCCTCAATGTAGCTGGTTGTCTGGGATGGATGGATCAGTTTTCTTGAGGGAGTGATAATGAACCTTAATTTAAGCGACTGGTTGTACTTAACACAGCCATTCTGCTCCACGATCATTTGTAAATTTTAAAAAATAAATATATATTTTTTTAAATCATACAGAAGACAGTAGTATTACATCAACAACACCTTCTTGCTCAGGCCTCAAGTATGTGCAAACTGCAGCTTATATATATATATATATATATATATAAGAAAACGGTAGCACTTAATGGCGGGACTATGAAAACAAAACAAAAAAAAGGTGACTTTAAAATGATGGGATGGATCAGGGAGCCAGCTGCCTAACCCCTCAGGCAGGCAGCGGAACTTCAACCGCTTCAGTAGTTTCAAATCAGAACCTAAAATGTTTAAATGATCAAAATGCTGTCCTTAAACAGTATAATTTTTTTGTAGTGAATGGTTGTTGTAATGCTTTGTGCTGCCCTCACAGCCTTAAACAATAAAATTGTTGCTTATTGAAAAGAAGTCAAGACCATTTTTTCAACAACACAGATCCTTGTCCAGTTATGTATGCCATTAAGTGTTTTCTCTTAAGAGAGACAGATACGCCAACACAGTCAAGTAGAAGCCGAGACAGTTAGGGGTGAGCCACATTAATCCGCCTCAGCTCACTCATACTTGATTGTTTCTTCGATTAAAAAAAAAACAACCAAAAAAAAAAAACATCTTAGTACAGTCCTAAGCACACCCAGAAAACAGATGTGGAATTTCATCATTCCTGCTTAGTGTGAAAGGCTGTCAACTTGGTTTTGAGCATAGGTCCACAACAAACAGAGAGCAAAAAGGAACAGAATATTAAAACTTGGTTGCAAAAAGAATAATAATTAGAATGATGATTATGACAAAGAGGATCAAAATGACCAGCATCTTCCGGTTTTTCTTCTGGTACTGCTCTGCCTGAAACGACCAAGAGAATGCGTGAGAGAATGAGTTTTGATTCCACGTGGCTACATCCAGACTGGTTTTACCTTTTGTAACTGTTTCAAGCCATCGTCTGTTTTCACACACGCTTGCTCCACATTGAAGTCGATTCTGTCAAGAACGGTGCCCTGGAGGAACCACAGCAGAATTTTACATTCAAGTCAACTGCTATTTTTTGGCTTTATGACTTCTATAGAAAATTAATGCAATATGTGAACATGCTCTACATTTTGTAGGTCATGCACAGGGATCGATGCAATAATACCTGTTCTACCACCATCCCGGCCAAGTCCCGGAAAATCTCATTCAGATCGGAGATGGATTGAACTATTTGTCTGATCTCCCGCTCTCGCTCTTCTACCATAACTGTGTTCTGTTCCACCAGCATTAACTGGTCATCTGTAAAGCCCTGAAAAAGTATTAGCAGGATGATAATACTACATAGTGTTATTTCCTGAGAATGATGGAGAAAATATTGAGGATCCCCCCCAATCCCCCCGTGAGTCACCTGTGTTGGCAAACATTACAACCAATGTTTTTTTTTTTTTTTCTGCTAATGTTCTTTCACCTGTGCAAATAATTCCCAGCTGACATTAAACTGTCACATGCAATGGGGCAAAAAAATGTATTGTCAGCCATCGACTGTGCAACTTCTCCCACGTAAAAAGAGGACAGTCCTGTAATTTTCACCATAGGTATACCTCATCGATGAGAGAAAACGAGGGGAACAAAATAATGAAAATCACATTTTCTTTTAAAGAGTTTATTCATAAATTGTGGTGGAAAACAAGTGTATATCAGTCAATAACAAAAGTTAATGTCTATATCCACTTCATTGCAAGGTTTTCACACACTGCTACTGGTATTTTGGCCCTTTCCTCGATGCAGATCTGATTGAGAGCATTAATGTTTTGGGGGTGTCGGTGGGGAACACAGACTTTCAAGTCGCTCCAAAGATTTTCTGTGGGCTTGACATCTAGAGACTGGCTAGGTCACTCCAGGACCGTGAAATGATTCTTATAAATACTGGTCTGTGAGAGCCGGAAATCTTGCATATTTGTAGGTGACCAAATACTTATTTTACAAACATAATTTGCTAATAAATCCTTTAAAAATTAAGACAGTGATTTTCAGGTTTTTTTTTTTCTCATTTTGTCTCTGATACCTGAGGTACACGTACAGTCCTCTCTTACCTTTTTATGGGAGAATGTGTACAATTGGCAGCTGACTAATTTTTGCCCGACTTTATTAAACGTCATTATTTTAGGCAAACCAAAAGACTGATTGTGTTTCAAAGAGCCACACACCTTGTCATACACGGCGAGCGCTTCATCCTCTTCCATTAACGGTCCTGAGTCAAAAAAGTGCTTCGATCTCTCCTCACGATTCTTCATACCTGCAAGATACGACAAAGACTATTTCATGTGTATTGGACAAGTTTTGAATTAAGACCTATCAGACAGATCTGAATTATGACAATAAAGCATACGTTTTAAGTAGCTGGACTGTGTGTGCCTGAAATTGATGGACAGCTCCTGCAGACTTTGCGCCAAGGACGAGACCACGTTTCGCAGTAATCTCTGCTCCTGCTCGGTGCAGTGGCCGCAGCGAGACTGCAGGCCCGTTACGGTTCGTTGACATCGGTGGAACATCTGTACTCGACACAGGAGCAGAAGAACCGTCAGCATTTTGACTGTAGATGTCAGGACATACCTGTTTCTCCCAACTTTTGAGCCAAGACATTATTTCGCGTAATAAAAATCTCATGGCACACCACCAAATAAAAACTACTCTGCATACCGAAATAATGACACTCTCATCTCAATTTATTCCCAAACGCAACATTTGTGATGTAAAAAAACGAGACTAAGACAAATCATTGTAAAACTTTCCACTATTTACGGACTAGTAACGTAAACTACAACGAAAACAGCTTTTAGTGCAAGAAATATCACAGAAAACTCAAAGTACTCGAAAACGCATCAGAGAACACTGACACTTGGGGCTGACGTCACCTCTGTTTGCAACTTATTCCATTTTTTTTTTTTTTTTACAGGATAATAGCCAAATGCTGCTTCACCATGTTTGCTTTGGACTCTGCACTCCACTATTTGACCTGAGTCAGTCAATCTCAGAGCCCTGCAGGGTTTGTATTCCGTAAGCATTTGTTTCATATATTCAGGACTTAGCAATAGCAGAACTTTAAAATCCGTTCTAAAACTGACTGGAATCCAGTGTAAAGACGATACAATTGGAGTTATATCCTTTGACCTCTGTGATCTGGTCGGAACCTGAGGTGCAGCATTTTGAATGAGCTGCAGCTGGGGAGCCCAGTCAGTAGACCATTACAATAGTCAAGTGTACTTGAGGTAAAAAATATGGATGAACGTCTCCTGGTCTGCTTGACATATGCAAACCTTCACTCTAGATATATTCTTCAGATGGTAAATAGCAATTCATTTCATATGACTGTTAAAGGTCAGGTCGGGATCAGTTACAGTGAAGAAAATGAGTATTCAAACACCTTGGTATATTACAAGTTCTCCCACTTAGAAGTCATGGAGGCGTCTGAAATTTTCATCGTCGGTGCATGTCCACTGTGAGAGAGATAATCTAAAGAAAACTCCAGAAATCACAATGTATGATTTTTTTAACGATTTATTTGTGTGATACAGCTGAAAAGTATTTGTACACCTGTCTATCGGCTAGAATTCTGACCCTCAGAGACCTGTTAGTCTGCCTTTAAAAGTCCACCTCCACTCCATGTATTATCCTGAATCAGATGCACCTGTGTGAGGTCATTAGCTGCATAAACACATCTGTCCACCACATACAATCAGTAAGACTCAAACTTGTAACATGGCCAAGACCAAAGAGCTGCCCAAAAACACCAGAGACAAAATTGTACAACTCCACACGGCTGGAAAGGCCTATGGAGAAATTGCCAAGCAGCTAGGTGAAAAAAGGTCCACGGTGGGAGCAATCATTAGAAAATGGAAGAAGCTAAACATGACGGTCAATCTCAATTGGAGTGGAGCCCCATGTAAGATTTCACCTCGTGGATTCTCAATGATCCTTAGAAAGGTGAGGAATCAGCCCAGGACTACACGACAGGACTTGGTCAATGACCTGAAAAGAGCTGGGACCACCGTTTCCAAGGTGACTGTTGGTAATACACTAAGATTGTCATGGTTTGAAATCATGCATGGGACGGAAGGTTCCCCTGGT